>NW_027140986.1:3967427-4628665 GCF_036365525.1 Heterodontus francisci | reverse complement strand
AGGCTGCGCCATCACAATGACCCATTCGTATTCCACCGTTTCACCTCAAATGCTGCTGAAAATTCATCCGTGTCTTTGCCAGCTCCAGCTTTGAATGTTCAAACACACTCGTGGCCGATCTCCCACATTCTACGCTCGTATTTTTTCATCTATTTATATGAAAGAATCATACTCACTGTGTCCACTGTCAGAACCAGCTGCTGCCCAAGTTCACTGAAGCTCTTGAATGGTAGCCATGGAGGAAATCTGATCACAAAGCCAGGAGCCAATCAAACAGCAGCCAGCACAAGTTACCCCAACTTCCAGTAAGACAGGGCCACATGACCAGGCTCTGCTCTTGGTCAGTTTCACTATCCCTGTCGCCGACCACAGTTTTTGTCGAGCAACGAACGAATCAGGAGCGCAGCCGAAACGGCAGGTATGCTGAATGCCACAGCTCAAATCCTGACCAAGAATAAGACCCCAATCCCTGTCCAGCACAGTTTCATCAAATTTCCCTTTTCCTTATTGCTCCACTGAAATAATTTGAGGAATCGTGGACGAACATATCAACCCTGTTGCAAATGACACCGTGTCAATCACAACAATCTGCCAAGCTATAAATCGCTGTGAACTTACCCCACTCCACTACTCCATTATCATCTGTTGTCGAACAGTAATTGTTAGGCACCACTGTTTCTGCTGCATCGTCAACAGGGTTTTCTCCAATAAACTGTACCCAGGGCATCGTAAATTCCAGCACTACACCATTTCAACACTCTTCTTGCCTTCAAAACCCGTCTGGAAGTCGATATCTCTCACTACGTGCTCATCAATCTCGCACTCTCCATACGTTTGCCCTCGTGCTTGATGTCACGCTGTTTTAACCTGCTCTATCATGCCTTCTGAGATGTCTGGATGTAATATTTGTGTTTGTGTATGTCGCTGTGTGAGTGAGCGCCGCCGCATTAGATTTCATGGTGTGTTTTGAATGAACAGTCCACAGGTTGTGCATTCATGCAATGCAGGATATGTGAAGAGCAGTTCTGGTCTTCAAAAAGGAGCTGAAATTCTCACATGTAGCTTATATATTAGCGGCACAGTGGCGCAGTGGTTAGCACCGCAGCCTCACAGCTCCAGCAATCCGGGTTCAATTCTGGGTACTGCCTGTGTGGAGTTTGCAAGTTGTCCCTGTGTCTGCGTGGGTTTTCTCCGGGTGCTCCGGTTTCCTCCCACAAGACAAAAGACTTGCAGGTTGGTAGGTAAATTGGCCATTATAAATTGCCCCTAGTATAGGTAGGTGGTAGGGAAATTTAGGGACAGGTGGGGATGTGGTAGGAATGTGGGATTAGTGTAGGATTAGTATAAATGGGTGGTTGATGGTCGGTACAGACTCGGTGGGCCGAAGGGCCTGTTTCAGTGCTGTATCTCTAAAAAATAAAAAACAGGAATCACAAGAAAAATAATAATATACAATGGACACATTGATGGACTGGTAATAAAATGCTGCAAATGAGCCAATGTTGCAAATGATTTGTCAATTGATTATCTATATCTGCTTGCTCTAATTGTGATTAAGAGCAGCTGATACTAATTGTGAAAATATTAGGGTACTTATGGGAGAACCAGTTTCCGCCCTGGGAGGGATACAGGGGAGCTGGTCTGGAGCAGGGAAATGTAGTCTGCACTTATACTGTGTGGATGATTGTGAATAAGCCGATGTGGAAGTAAGAACGGTTCCTGCTTGATCCTTTGACGGATGCATGTTTATCAAATTAACATAATGGTCCTACATTTTGCGCCTTCTCAGGATCAGATCTTGTAATTGGCATGTTTCATGCTCCTTTGTTGATCGCTGTCAGGGAGTGGGATTTGACTAACCTCAGGCCGTGCAGGGCAGGTGAAGAAAATATTCCATGAGATTATCAGTCCCTCCCTCAGGATAATTCAAACCAGCAAGGAACCTACTCAGCACAAAGTAAAAATCTGCAATCATTGTAATTCATGTGAGGGAGAGGCAGAAGAACATGGCCATGATTTTGTTGGCAGATTTGCCTTGAAGACTTTAGGGGGGTTTGTTGAATGTCAAGTTAGTAAGTGTAGAACTATTCCATCCTGATATTGTGCGAAATTGAACAGAAAATCACATAAATATTTGGGAACAGCATGTAAAATTAGGAGGGAAAATAGACTTTCTCGAGAAAAGAAAACGAAATTATTGAAATCGGAAGATGTTTGTACTGACAAAGGATTGAATCTGATTCACCAGTGAATCCACGTCTTTCGTTTCTGTTTGTTACAAATGTGAAACCTGTGGGACCTTTGCCTTGACAGCCAACTGACATAGTCCTCGTTGTTAGATGTTTCCTGCTGCTGTGTTTTGGTAACCCAGAAGATACAATTACACCCTGGGGCCGGAATTGTATTACTTACATTCCGTGGAACACGGCAATCCGTTGTCAATCCCTTCCAGAACTCTGAGTAAGAGCTGTGCTGCTAACAGCTTCCTCCATCACCTACCAATTGGACACTCGAGCTACAGTTCCATGAACAAGAAGGCAAGGTTGGCCCTCCCATTAGCCCGAACACCCACACACCCATTCTGCATTCCCCCCGTTACTACGATGTCTCTCCAAGCAATGGGAAGATATGGTTCTTCAAATTTCCAAGATTAAGCCTTGAATGCCCCAAGGTTCGTATACACACAATCATAACTATCCATATTGTGACCTCCCCTTTAAAACATGGATGATAGTAGAGTGAAGGGTATGTCGGTAGTCTGATCTTCGAGTATGTTTATGGTTGGGGACAACAGCGTAGGCCGAAGGGCCTTTACTGTGCTGTACTGTTCTATGTTCTAAAATTGATGGTGAATTGAAGAGCCTATATCAGATCCAATTACCCCTCTTCTTGTCCATATATGACACAGTACAGCATATTTTCCATGTATTCCTTATCATTACAATGTATCTTTTAACAATTATCGCATCCAATCATGAAACTAGTGGCTTGTTTCAACAAATAGACCAACGAGAGTTTATACTTCCCCCAACTACCCTGTCATTTTCCTCTTTCTATTATACGGTCGAAGTTTGAGGCCAGTTTGAGAAGCAATTTACTCTGGAAAAATGACGGACAAACTGAAACTGTCTTCTTTCACTCCCACAAAAAGCATTGCATTTTTTGCATTGTTTGCATCAGATTTGGGCTGATGAAAGGCAACTAAACATCGCAACACAAATTAACCATGAAATGGCCTTGTCCAACAAGAGAGATTCTAACCACCTCCCCTGATATTCATCGTCGTGGTCACTCCCCAATTACCACATTATTAATTTCATAGGCGTTACCTTTGATCAGAAATTTAACTGGGCCAGCCAAATAAATATTGTTGCTCCAGAGAAGATCAGACTTTGGGATTTATGCAACAAATAACTCACTGACCTTTACATCTGCAATCCACAAGGTATAAGTCAGGAATAATGGAATACACTCCACTTTCCTGGATCTGTGCCGACGCCAACAAAACTCAAGCGCCTCAGAAAAATCCAAGTAAATGGGCTTGCATGATGTGCATACGATGCACCATACTAACACTTAACTCCTTCCACCACCAGCACACTGTGGCTGCCGTGTGCACCATATATAACATCACACCGCAGGAAGTTACCAAATTTATTTCGACAGCTCCTTTCAAGCATGAGACTGCTAATACCTAAAAGGATAAGGGCGGCAGACACATGGAAACATGAACACTTGAATGCTCCCTCCAAGACACAAACATCCTGAGTTGGAACGACATCGCCATTTCTTCATTATTGCTGGGTCAAAATCTTGCAGCCTCCTTTCTAATTGCACTGCGGGTGTACCTAAAGCAGATGGAGTCCAGCGTTTCAAGAAGGTGGCCCTCCACCACGTTTCCAAGAGATACGAAAGATGGATAACAAATCCCAGCCTCGCCAGCAATACCCACATCCAAGGAAAAAGAAGGAACAACCCTCATCTTGCTACTTCCGACTAAGCCCAGATGTGTGTTACATTGGTGCCCTGCCCCGCGTTGTACTCAGCACATTCTCCACAGTTTATGAATAAGCAGTCTCCAAATTAAAATGGTGATGAGGAGGACTTTCTTCTCTTGAAAGTTCCATCGCATTTAAAATTCACTTACCCAGAGTCAGTGGAGTCTGGCTCATTGAATATATTCAAGGCCGGTTCAGACTGACTTTTCACGAATTACTGTTGTCTCGCGGGAAATTGGAATTATGGCCATGGTCAGATCTGCCATTGTGGTATTGAATGGTAGAACATGATCTATGGGCTGAATGGCCTACTCCCGCTTTTATTTCTAATGACCTTATGATCATAGGTGAAAGGTAATCTGTTGCATATCTTGCACTTGCATAGAAAGGAGCTTCGGGCAAGCAAACCAGATCTTGGTTGTGACGGAAGAGTGAACAAAGATATTTTGTTCGCGATTTTAGGTGGACATGGTGGAAATGGAGGTGGATGATGTGTTGAAGCTGGAGGCGGTTGCAATGGAAAGTGAATTAATATCATTGTTCTGGAAGGTAGGGAAGGAGGTGAGGACAGTCACTCGGGTGATGGAACAGATAAAGCTGAGGCCTCTGCAAAACCTATGTGAGGAATACACGGTTAATGTGAAATTAAGAGACTGCAGAAGCTCTGGTGTGGAAGATGTCATCGTTTAAACAAACTAAAGTCGATGAGGTAACTGAGAGAATGGAAGTTATTATTTCGGCAAAGTGGAGTTTGAGGAGGTGTGGTCAAGATAACTGTGGAAGTTGGTGGATCACAGTAAATATTGATGTAGAATCTGTCCAATTAAATGGAGAGAAGGAATTCGTGGAAGAGAAGTGAGGAGTCACAGATGGACCGTTTTCAGGCGAGGGAGGTACAGATATTTCAATGCAAATTTGATTAAATTTTCGAGCTCGATGGGAACAAGGCTTTGACACAGCCACAATCATCGATGTATCGGATAAAGAGGTTGAAAAGGGAAACGGAGTAGCTCGGACTATGTGAGGGAGAGAACAATATTGAAAATCCTGCCATTGTGTCCAGTTCTAGGAACCACACTTTGAGGAACAATGTATAGGCTTTAGAGCGGGTGTAGAAAATGTTCAAGAGAAAATTCCAGGGGTGACAGATGTTTTATGCCGACAGATGACAGAATCGGAGTTGTTCTCCTTTAAGAGGAAATTGAGAGAGAGTTTGATAGAGTTGTTCCAAACCATGGGCTGTTTCAACAGAGTAAATAGAGAGAAACTGCTCTCATTGACAAACCTGGCGAAAACTAAAGGACACAGGTTTAAGGGATTGGCAATAGAATCAAAACGACATGAGGGAAAACGTATGTTTCCAAAGCACGTTTTGAGGATATGAAATGAACTGGCTGAGAGAGTGGTGAAGATAGATTCAATCAGAAGCGAATAGAATAAACAACTGAAGAGAAAAACAATGCAGGTTAGTGATGAGCAGATGTGGGAATGAGATTAGCTGAGCTGCCCGTGCAGAGAGCTGACACGGGCAAGACAGACAAAATGGCCAACTGCTGTGTTGCAACCATTCTTTACTCCGTTTTGTTTAAATATATGAATTGTTGAACGGAATTGCACAGCTAAAGAGAGCATCCAAATTAGAGATGAACATCCATTACAGACTTCTCTGACGTTAGGAATTTAATTTCTGAATAGTCATGCAGAGTGAAGGCCATCACTAAAACAATATGAAATCTACAGATGGGACTCATGATCTTTCCAGGACTTCCTTGAACACAGCTTCCAGTTATGATTAGTTGGTTATTGTGATCAGATTTGTCCAGACTTGGGGGTGGGGATGGGTCCAATTCAATTTTACTGGAAAATATATTCCATCAACAGGGAATTAACACAGCTGCCGTAATCTGTTTGTTCAAAAATTAAGAAAAACTGTTTGAACAATTATGCTACTTCAGTATCCCCTTGGCGATCCGAGAGGGTATAAAGTTAATGCACTGGGAATGTGTCACCTCAGAATGTATTTCAGAGATATTACCTGCAGCACGAACAGACCGATCACTCCAAGCAAAAAATGCACCGACCAATTCAATGGGTGAGGAACATATTCGATATAATCCTTGCTGTAATTGGCGTTCCTGGTAAGTATCCCTAAACAGTGAAGATTTGTAAATCTGTGTATGAGCTGGTTTCTTCGATTACCATGGGAATAATAATATTACATGAGATCGAATGGTTACAGGTACACAGACATAACTCAATAATATAATTGCATTAATTTCCTGATTTATCTGTGCAGTTTTAATCTATTGTCTCAACTGTTTCAAGCTCGAGACACTCTGTATTGTAAAGTTATTGAATTATGTGGAATGTTGTGTTCTGTGGAATCACAGTTCAAAGCAGGAAAATCTCAGAGTGGAAGGATTACCGGAATTATGTGTAAATGTAGAATTATACAGTGTGTGTGTGCACTTACTGGAGTGGAGCACCTGACCTCAGCGATCATGTATAACTGGCACTCTCTGTCACTCCAGAATTGCACTGATTGTGTCTGACTAAATGATGTGGACCACGTAACTCTAGGGACCACGTATTTCCTGGAGTATCTGTCATTGTATTCAATGCGGTTCCCCATCTTACTCTTACTCGAAGTAATGTTGTTGACAGCACTATCAGGTGCTGATTAATTTACTTCCCGAGCACAGTCTTGAGAAGCGTTTGGTCATAAGTGCACTGCAATAATAAATAATCCTCATCAATATGACGAAAAACACTGATGACTATGACTTGTTAATAGACAAGTTACTGATTTTACAGCACAGAATATGGGCATTCGGTACCACTAGATTAGGACTGTCTTCCTGCTCTGCACGAGCCTCTCTTCATTCCAGCTCATCTCATCCTATCTGTATATCCTTCCAATCCTGTCTCCCTCATGTACTAACCTCGCTTCTTCTTATTTTTTTCCATTGTAGCTATTCCAAGAGGTCTCAAGTCCACGTTCCGATCACTCCGAGTAAATAGGTCTCTCTTGAATTCCATCGTGAATTTATTGATGACCATCTTATTTTACGGAAATGCAGAACTGGTCACCAGCCAAAGTGGAAATATCAGCTCCACGTTATCCCTCTCTAACCCTTTTATAATTTTAAAGGCCTCTATTAGTTCACCACTCATCCTTCACTTATCGACATAATAGAGCCACAACATATCCCAATAATTATAATCTCCCAGTTATGGTATTATTTCTGTGAAGAATACGTGCACCTGCTGGTTACACTGGATATTTATATCATGTATAGTACAGAAGAGTACACAGTATTTATGTGTTCAATCACCAGCTTTCTAATACGTTATTATGACACTTTTCTTTTAATGATATTCCAGTAGAAATAAATGTCTGTTCTTTGATCACATTTGCATTGACTCATGAAACTCCCTTTTCACTTTCACACAATTATACATCAGAGGGAGTGGTCCAAGATGTATGAGTGTCTCCTATCAGTGGGAATGGTTCGAGTCAGGGATAGATTTCTTCGACCCAGGGAGTGATTCGAGTCCGGGATGGGTTCCTACAGTGGGAGTGTTTGGAGACCGGGTGCAGTTCTCCAGTCTACCCATCCTTTGGCTCCTCATTGCTACATTTAACTAGTTGACCAGCGTCCGGTGAGCGGGGTGCTGTACCTCCTCGTTCAGGATTTGTTAAATCTGGAACTTCTGCTGTTGGAGGCAGGTTGGGATCATGGAGCCGATATGACCAGATCCCAATCAACACGGTTTTGGTGCTAAAATCCTTTTTGCCAGGGTTGAGAAGCGGAGAATGTTTTTCAGTAATTTGCAGCCACTTCTCCCTTCTCTCCTTTACAGTTAATTTAGTCTCAATTGTGATCCTGTCCAAGGGAAATTGCGGACTCTCCACCTGCACCACCCGCTACCTGGTGGCCATGTCAACGGCGGATCCACTGTTCATTATCACTGAGATCATACTCCGGAGAATCAATAGGCTTTATTTCACATTAGATTTCCTGGACCTCACCTTTGTGTGTCACTCTCGCTATGTCCTGATCCGTGCAGCCCTCGACTGTTCCGTCTGGTTCACCATCGCGTTCACATTTGATCGATTTGTTGCCATTTGTTGCCTGAAGCTGAAATCGAAATATTGCACCAGGAAAACTGCAACTGTGGTTCTAACAACAACTGGCATTCTGCTCTGTCTAAAAAATATTCCCATCTACTTTAGATTTAAACCTAGACGGGTAATGGACAATGTAGAATGGCGTTGCTCGAATAAGCGAAGCTATTTTACTGACCCTCGATGGATTGGATTTAGAATGTTTGAAAAAGCTTTAACACCATTATTGCCTTTCATTTTAATTCTGTTGCTGAACGCTCTGACGTTCAGACACATTTTAGTGACCAGTCGAGTTCGTCAGAGACTGAGGGATCAGAGCAAGAAAGATAATCACAGTGACTCTGTACTGGAGAGAAGAAGGAAGTCTATGATTTTACTCTTCAGCATATCTGGCAGTTTTGTATTTCTGTGGCTGGTGTATATGTTATATATTTTTCGTGTTGGTCATTTCTTAGGTGATGATTCTTCTTATATCTGTGCAAATGTTACATATATGCTGCGGAATTTAAGTTGCTGTCCAAACACATTTATTTATGTGGCCACTCAGTCCGAGTTCAGAGAGCAGTTAAATAGCGCGGTGAAATATCCAGTTACATCAATTATTAAATTAATTAAATAACAAAGCAACTGAGACCAGCTTAAAGATCCAGTGGTTTTTGGACAAGAGGAGTCCGCTGGAGGTCCAGAAGAAAATGGCCTGTAGGAGTAAATACAAACACTAGAGTTGTTAGCAACGGGAAGAGCGGGTCGAGAGCAGGAAGATCGGAAGTAGATTAGAAGGAATTAAAAAGGATAACGAGCAGTGAACAAAAGGAAAGAGATGACCTTCGTAAAGGGGTCAGGGGGAGAGTGATTGCTCGCCTGAAAGGAACTGATGTGAAAATAGCTTGAACTGGATATGACACCTATCATTAAACAAGAACCATGCAGTTTAATAAGTATGCTAACTGACATGATCAATTAGCTATAGCTGTAGAAGAAAACATTTATATTTAAAAACCCTGGGAATGTTGAGGTGAATTGTTTACAGTAGTTGGCATTGTTGATAAGAAGATGAAAGATTGATGTATAACTGCTTTGTATCTGCAAGGATGTGATATCTGTTCACACAATGCAATATTTACTCTGGGAGCCTATGAAATAAGAGATAGACATATTTTTCGCGTCCTCCACTCTAATTACAGAGGTGCAGCGACAGCAGATGAATCTCACGTTAAACTAATGAAAGAGTTAATTCAAAGGATATCATAATAACGAATCGGAATCCCAAAAGATGGAAACTCAGAGTCTTTGTTGGTACAGTTTACAATGGTGTTTGTGGTGTAATTATTCAGAAACACAGTTCAGCGTAATGTCAATTCAGAGACAGGAGAACAAAGGGACCGCCTGTGCTGGCAACATTCAAGGAATCTTGGCCTTGAAGGGGAAGAAACGTCCATGTTGTCTTCAGTGTTTTTTTGTTAAGTATTTATAACATCTTGCTTAATAAGTTATACTGGATTCATAAGTAGCTGTTATTAGTACCTTTTTAGGTCAAGCACAGCTGAGAACCCCATTGTAATAAGTTGAAAATTCAGAACTGAGAATTTTTAAATAAAAGTGTTTTATGCCTCAAAACCCCAAAACATACAATGGTGCAACTTGGGGCCAGACGTTGAAAAAAGCTAATACGAAATGACTGATAGTGAAGTTGAGTGGAATCTTGCTCTGATTAGTCTGACCAACGTTTTACATTCAGGGAAGAGAATTGCTAAGGGAAACAACCAGACATAGATCCGCAAGACCTGTGAATAAGATGTCATTTGAATTACGAGGTAAATTATTGGTAAAAAGCATAGAACGAATATCAGCGGAAAAGAGGAATAATTTAGTATTTTAAGCTTCCAAGAACCATAGAATCATAGGAACATAAAATGTTTAAGGCACAAAAAGAGGCCACTTTGGCCCATCGTGTCTGTGCCAGCCGGAAAAGGATCCAACGATTCCAATCCCATCTTCCAACATTTAGTTCTTAGCCCTGCAGATAATGGTAGCTGAGGTGCATATCCAGACTCATTTTCAATGAGTCGAGAGTCTCTGCCTCAACTCCCCTTTCAGGCAGTGAGGTCCAGATCCCTACCACCCTCTGGGTGAAAAGATTGTTTCCTTAATCTCCCCTCTATTTTTCTAGCAATCAGTTTAAAGGTATGCCCCCTCGTCACTGACCTCTCAGCTAAGGTGAATACATCCTTCACCTCCACTCTATCCAGGCTCCTCAAGATTTTGTACATTTCAATCAGATCTCCTCTCAGCCTTCTCTGTTCCAAGGAGAATAACCACAGCCTATCCAGTCTTTCCTCCTACCTGCATTTTTCCAGTCCTGGAAAGATCCTCATAAATCTCCTCTGTCCCCTGTCTCGTGCAATTACATCCTTTCTGCAATGAGGTGACTTGAGCTGCACAAAATTCTCAAGTTGTGGCATAACCAATGAGTTATACAGTTCCAGGATAACCTCCCTGCTCTTATATTCTATACCACAGCTAATAAAGGAAGGGATTCCATTTGCCTTCTGAACCACCTTATCGATCCTGTCCTGCTACCTTCAGGGACCTGTGGACATTGACTCCAA
Organism: Heterodontus francisci; assembly: GCF_036365525.1. NCBI lineage: Eukaryota > Metazoa > Chordata > Chondrichthyes > Heterodontiformes > Heterodontidae > Heterodontus > Heterodontus francisci. Next base: position 4,617,929 of record NW_027140986.1, on the reverse strand, counting down.
GGTCCCTCACTTCCGCTACACTTCTCAGTATTTTCTCTTTAATCATGTATTCCTTTGCATTGTTTGACCTCACTAAATACACCACCTCACACTTCTTCAAGTTGAATTCCATTTGCCTATTTTTTTGCCCATCTGAGCAGACCCTCAATATCTTCCTGCCGCCTAAAGTTACTCTCTTCGATATCTACCACAGGACCAATCTTCGTGTCATACGCAAACATTGATCATGATCCGTACATTAACGTCCAATCATTAATATCCACCACAAAAAGCAGGGGACCCAGTACTGAGCTCTGCGGGACGCTACTGGAAAGAGCCTTCCTGTCGCTAAAACATCCGTCAACAATTACAATTTGATTCCTGCTGCTGAGCCAATTTTGTAGCCACCTTGCTGCATTTCCCTGAATCTCATGGGGATATTATTTTTTTAACCAGTTTGCCATGTGGGACCTTGTCAAAAGCCTTGCTAAGTTCTATGTTGACCAGATCAGCTGCCCACCCTCATCTATCTTCCTTGTTACTGCTTCAAAAAATGTGATCAAGTTGGTCCAACAAGATTTTCCCTTAACAATTCCATACTGACTATCCTTGATTAACCTGTGCCTATCTAAGTGACAGTTTATCCTGTCTCTCAGAATAGATTCCAATAATTTGCCCACGACTGAAGTTAGGCTAACTGACCTGTGATTATTAGGTCTATCCTTCGCTCCCATTTTCATCAGAGGTACAATTTCGCAATTCTCCAATCCTTAAGCACCGCACCCCTGTATCCAGTGAGGACCATGGTGCTGAGGACGCAGTGGATAGCATGTTCAGCGAGGTGGTCACACCGCAGGTAATGGCTGCACAGGCAGAAGAGGGATGGCTGTCCACCAGCAGGAGTAGTAGGCGCAGGCAGGTTGTGCAGGAGTCCCCTGTAGCCATCCCCTGTCAAATTGATATACCGTTTTGGATACTGTCGGTGGGATGGTCTCTCAGGGATAGTAGCAGCAGCCAATTTTGTGGCATCACAGATGGCTCTGCTGTACAGCAGGGCAGGAAAAAGAATGGGAGATCCATAGTGATAGGAGATTCAATTGTAAGGCGAACAGACAGGCGTTTCTTTGGCCGCAAACGAGGCTCCAGGATTGTGTGTTCCCTCCGTGGTGCTAGGGTCAAGGATGTCTCAGAGCGGCTTTTTCAAGGAAAAAGCATGTTGTCTCTTAAGGATTCTCCCTCGTTAAAAAGTGGTTGGAATTGGTTTGAACATGTGTTTCTTTGTCCTTTGCTTTTAGAACGAGAGGTGGGATGTCATTACATCCAGAGAACTTTTGCTTCACCACTTTAAAACTAGTAGGGTTAACCCTTACCGCTAGCAACTTAACCATTTGCTGAATGGCATTTTTTGTGAGATATAAATAGGATTTTGTGATAATTGCTGTTTCTAAATTGCCACAGATATCTGGATTGAATTAACTCATCTGGTTCCAAGCCGAATGGACCTTGAGTTCTTCGTTTCTCTAAATAGGTGGACCATATGGTCACAGAGATTCAGCACTTTAAGACTTTTGCAACATTTATGACAGCATGGTGATATTTTGATCTGAAGGCTTGGCCTTCTTTTTATAAAAAGTCAGGAATTGTCATTAATTCATTCATACATTTGTTTCTATTTATTATTTTTCTAGAGAAAGTCTTTGCAATTATTTGCAGACAACTTCCATAACAACTGTAGACATTATTGTCTCTGATGAATTCATCTGAAGCCACTAAACATGGAAATAATTGTTTATGACATTTAAATCAATAATAAAGAAATATTATGAGTTACTATTCCAATTACCCAAAAGGAAATCTATCTGAGTTTAAATGGGTATAATCATACATCATTTTCACAAACGTTGATGGAAATACCGTCCAGGTGGTTGCTCACTATTGAAGGAAAACCTTTTTTTAAGATAAATAAATGGAAGATATTGTCAACTGACGACACCATTATTTGAATTTGAGAAACTTAATTTTTTTAAAAATCATTATAATTTGGTGCATTTCCTATCAACAGTAAAGGGGTATCTGAGGTAAATAATAAGCCAGCGTGCATAATCTGCTGTTTTAATTGTATGTAATTACATGATAATAGTTTAGGAATTAACAGCATTCCTGTGAAAGGATAATGACTGTCATCGAGTGAGGTGATGTGCAAGTGGGGTGACTGTCTTCAATCTGAGGAGTGTCAATGAAGTTTTAACAGATAATAGCATTCTTCATCATCAGTAGTCATTTGGGGTTATGATATTTTAGAAGGTAAGAAAATGTAAAATTTGTGCAGATCGCACCATTCATGAGATATAGAATGGAAAGAGTGCTCAACAACAAAAATGAGATTGAGGAAGTTGATTTTGTCCTTTGGAGAATTGGAGGTTCTTGGAATCGTGTCTGAAATTGACCAACTTTACTTAATCCTCATAATAATTCATGAGTGGACTCATCATCGCGTGACGTATGCAACTTCAGGCAACCCGCCTGGTCGCACACTGCGCTGCACTTTACGCATACAGCAATGCAACGCCAATGGATATTCACCCAGGCCTCAAGCTCCACTCTCCCCCTCGCAACACTCTCTGGCTGCTCCGATGTGTACATCGCTGCTCTGTCCCGCTGCTCCGCTCTTTCGGATGCTCTGCTCCTCCCGCTTGCCTCAATCTCCGGCCGCTCTACTGCCCCCTGGCGGCTCTCTCTGGCCGCTCAGCTCTTTCTGGCTCCTCCACTGGCTCGCACCCTTCTCGGCCCGATTCGCTCCCACCCACACCCATCCCGCTCGGCTCCCGCTGAACCCCCGTCCCTGGTTTCTCTTGGAGTTATTTGCATCCTTGAATACAAACGTCTTTTTTCAAGAAAACCAAATTTGATAGTCGGGCCACTACCCGCGGCATTGGGATCATGCATGGGGAGATCGACAATGGTTTGAAGACAGACACACGACCCTCCAACTTTTAGATCTCTTGATAAGATCACGTGAGAATCGAGAATCATAGAATCATAGGGGGTTTAAGGCACAGAAAGAGGCCACTTGGCCCTTCGTGTCACTGCCAGCTGTAGAACAATCCACTCATTCAAATCCCACCTTCCATTATTGAGTCCGTAGCCCTGCAGATTACAACACTCGAGGTGCATATGCAGACTCATTTCGAATGCGTTGAGGGTTCCTGCCTCAACTATACTTTCAGGCAGTGAATTCCAGAGCCCCACCACATACTGAGTGAAAAGTAGTTTCCTCATCTACCCTCTAATTATTCTAACAATCACTTTAAATCTATGCCCCCTCGTCACTGCCCTCTCTGCAAGGCCGAACAACTCCACCTTATGCAGGCCCCTCACAATTTTATGCATTTTATCCAGATCATCCCTCAACCTTTTCTGCTCCAAGAAGAACCAGCCCTGCCTATCCAACCATTCCTCGTAGCTGAGCTTTTTCCAGTACGCAACATCCTGATAAAGCTCCTCCGTAACATTTCGAGTGCAAGTGCATCCTTACCGTAACGAGGTGACCAGAACTGCACACAATACACAGGTTGTGGCCTCAGCAATGAGTTATATAGATCCAGCATAAGCTCCCTGCACTTTTCTGCTATATAGAAAATAGAACATAGAACATAGAACAGTACAGGACAGTACAGCCCTTTTGGCCCACGATGTTGTGCCGAACCTTTAACCTTCTCTAAGATCAAACTAGCTACCTACCCTTCATTCTACGATCATCCATGTACGTGTACAAGAGTCGCTAAAATGTTCCCAATGTATCTGCTTCTACTACAACCTCTGGCAGCGCTTTCCACGCACCCACCACTCTCTGTGTAAAGAACCTAACTCTGATATCTCCACGAAACCTTCCTCCAATCACCTTAAAATTATGCCCCCTGGTGATAGTCCTTCCCGCCCTGGTAAAAAGTCTATGGCTATCCACTCTATCTATGCCTCTCATCTTCTTGTACACCTCTATCAAGTCACCTCTCATCCTTCTTCGCTCCAATGAGAAAAGCACTAGCTCCCTCAATCTTTCTTCGTAAGACATGCCCTCCAGTACAGGCAGCATCCTGGTAAATCTGCTCTGCACCCTCTCTAAAGCTTCCACATCCTTCCTATAATGAGGCGACCAGAACTGAACACAATGTTCCAAGTGTGGTCGAACCAGGGCGTGATAGAGCTGCAGCATAACCTCGCGGCTCTTAAACTCAGTCCCCCTGTTAATGAAAGTCAACACACCATACGCCTTCTTAACAACCCGATCAACTTGCGTGGCAACTTTGAGGTATCTATGGACATCGACCCCAAGATCCCTCTGTTCCTCCACACTACCAAGAATCCTGTCTTTTAGCCTGTATTGTGCTTTCAAATTCAACCTTCCAAAATGAATCACTACACACTTTTCCAGGTTGAACTCCATCTGCCACTTTTCAGCCCAGCTCTGCATCCTGTCAACGTCCCGTTGCAACCTACAACAGCCTTCCACACTATCCACAACTCCAGAAATCTTCGTGTTATCGGCAAACTTGCTAACCCAGCCTTCCACTTCCTCATCCAAGTCATTTATAAAGATCACAAAGGGCAGAGGTCCCAGAACAGATCCCTACGGAACCCCACTGATCACCGAGCTCCATGCTGAATACTTTCCATCGACTACCACTCTCTGTCTTCCATGGGCCAGCAAATTCTATATCCAGACAGCCAACTTTCCCTGTATCCCATGCCTCCTCATTTTCTGAACCAGTCTACCATGGGGAGCCTTATCAAACGCCTTGCTAAAATCCATATACACCACATCCACTGCTCTTCCTTCATCAATGTGTTTTGTCACATTTTCAAATAGTTCAATAAGGCTTGTGAGGCATGACCTGCCCCTCACAAAGCCATGATGACTATCTCTAATCAAACTATGCTTTTCCAAATAATCATAAATCCTGTCTCTCAGTTTTTTCCCCAATAAGTTGCCCACTACCGACGTTGGACTGACTGGTCGATAATTCCCAGCGTTATCCCTATTCCCTTTCTTGAACATGGGAACAACACTTGCCACCCTCCAATCATCCGGTACTACTCCAGTGGACTGTGAGGAGGCAAAGATTATCGCCAAAGGCGCAGCAATCTCTTCCCTCGCTTCCCGTAATATCCTTGGTTATATCCCGTCTGGCCCCGGGGACATATCTGTCCTCATATCATTCAACATTTCCAGCACATCTTCCCTCAATACCTCAACCTGTTCGAGCATATCAGCCTGTTTCACGCTGTCCTCACAAACAACTAGGTCCCTCTCACTGGTGAATACTGAAGCAAAGTATTCATGTAGGATCTCCCCCACCTCCTCCGACTCCAGGCACAGGTTCCCTCCACTATCCCTGATCGGCCCTACCCTCACTCTGGCCATCCTCTTGCTCCTCACATAAGTGTAGAATGCCTTGGGATTTCCCTTAATCCTACCCACCAAGACTTTTTCATGTCCCCTTCTAACTCTCCTAAGTCCATTCTCCAGTTCCTTCCTGGCTACCTTGTAACCCATTAGAGCCCTGTCTGATCCTTGCTTCCTCAACCTTAAGTAAGCTTCCCTCTTCCTCTTGAAGAGCTGTTACACATCTCTTTTCATCCAAGTTTCCTTCACCCTACCATCCCCTCCTTGCCTCATCGGGACAAACCTATCCAGCAGTCGCAGCAAGTGCGTCCTAAACAACCTCCACATTTCTGTCATGCATTTCCCTGAGAACATCTGTTCCCAGTTTATGCTCCCCAGTTCCTGCATAATAGCATTGTAATTCCCCCTCCCCCAATTATTTTTTTCCCCATTCCATCTGCTCCTGTCCCACTCCATGACTATAGTAAAGGTCAGGGAGTTGTGATCACTGTCACCGAAATGCTCTCCCACCGAGACATCTGCCACCTGGTCTGGTTCGTTGCCAAGCACCAAGTCCAACATAGCTTCCCCCTAGTCGGCCAATCTACATATTGAGTCAGGAAACCTTCCTGGACACACCTGACAAAAACTGTTCCATCCAAACTATTTGCACTAGGGAGGTTCCAATCAATATTAGGGAAGTTGAAGTCACCCATGACAACAACCCTGTTACTTGTGCACCTTTCCATATCTTGGCATATAAAGGAAATGATTCCACCTGCCTCATTAACCAGGTAATCGACCTGTCCTGCTACCTTCAGGCATCGGTGAACATTCACCCCATGGTCCCTCACGTCCTGTATTCTTTTCAGTATTTTCCCATTAATCATGTAGTCCTTTGCCTTCTTTGACCTCCCCAAATGCATCATCTCGCAATTCTCCGGGTTGAGTTCCATTTGCCAATTTTCAGCTCATCTGAACTATCCATCAATATCTTCTTGCATCCTATAGCTACCCTGTTCGCTATCGACAACCCGGCAGATCTTGGTGTCATCTGCGAACTTTTGATCATGCACCCTACATTTACGTCCAAATCGTTTATATATACCACAAAAAGCAAGGCACCCAGTACTGAGCCCTGAGGAATGTCACATGAAACAGCCCTCCAGTCATTAAAACAACCATAAACATTACCATTTGTTTCCTGCCACTGAGCTAATTTTGTATCAACCTTGCTGCATTTCCCTGGATCCCATGGGATTTTATTACTTTTAACCGGTCTACCATGTGGCACCTTATGAAAAGCTTTGCTAAGAGCCATGTAGACCACATCAACTGCATTGCCCTAATCAAGCTTCCTTGCTATTTCTTCAAAAAATTCGATCGAGTTGGTCAAACAACATATTCCCATAACAAATCCATGCTGCCTATCCTTGTGTAACCTGTGCCTTTTCAAATGACAGTTTATCCTGTCTCTCAGAATAGATTCCAATAATTTGTCCACGACTGAGGTTAGATTGACTAACCTGTAATTATTCGGTCAATCCCTCACTTCCTTTTTAAATAGAGGTACAACATTAGCAGCTCTCCAATCCTCTGACACCACAACTGTATCCAGAGACGACTGGAAATGATTCTCAGACCTTCCACTATTTTCCCTCTTGATTCTGTTAACAGCCTAAGTTACATTTCATCCAGCTCTGGTGATTTATCAACTTTCAAGGATGCTAATCTTATCAATACCTCCTTTCTCCCTATGTTTATCACAATCAATACTTCATTCTCTTGCTCCTTAACTAAAATATCTGCATCGTCCCTATCTTTTGTGAAGACTGACGCAAAGTATTCAGTCCGAATCATACCAACATTTTTTGCCTCTTCACAGCGGTTACCTTTTTGGTATTGTATTGGACCCTACTCTCTCCTTCGTTATCCTCTTACTCTTAATATATTGACAATACATCTTTGGGTTCACCTTGATTTTGCTGGCCAATATTTTTTCATGCCCTCTCTTTGCTTTCCTAATTTCCTTTTTGATTTCACCCCTCCACTTTGTATGCTCCTCATGGCTTTCTGTAATATTAAGTTGTCGGTGCCAGACATCTGCTTTTCTTTTTGCCCGTACCTTCACCAGTAAGCTCTAGATTTGGCCATCTCATCCTTTATTCTTTGTGGGAACATGATTACTCTGAACCCCTTAAATCTCCCCTTTGAATGCCTCCCAATGCTTTAACACTGAATAACCTTCAAGTACTTGTTTCCAGTCTACATTCACGAAATCAATCCTCAGTTTAGTAAAATTGACCTTGCCGCAATTGAGAAATCTAACCCCTGTTCTATATCTGTCCTTTTAGATAATTATGTTAAAACTGACCGAATTTTGATCACTACCAACAAAATAATCCCCACTGCCACTCCTTCCACCTGTCCATCTTTATTTACTAAAACTAAGTCTGCAACTTTACCCTTTCTTATTGGTCTTGTTTCATACTGGCCAGAAACGTTCTCCTGAATGCACTGAAAGAATTCTCTTCCTTCAACCCCTTTCACGCGTAAACTATCTCAGTTATTTGCAGGTACTTAAAGTCCCCTACCCGTTACTGCCCTGCTGTTCTTACACTTCTCAGAGAGTTGCCTCAAAATCTGCTCTTCTATCTCCCTCTGACTGTTTGGGGTTCTGTTGTACATTCCCAGCACTGTGATTGCCCCTTTTTGTTTTGTCCTTAGCTCAATCCATATGCCCTCATTTCATGAACCTTCCAGCATATCATCCCTCCCCACATCTGTAATAGCTTTCTTGTCCAAAATTGCCACTCCCTCTACTTTCTTATCCCCTCAGGTCCCCATCCCCAGCCAAACTGTTTTAAAGCCTTCCCAACAGCACTAGCAAAACGTGCCGCAAGGAACTCAGTCACAGCTCTGTTCAGTTGCAACTCGTCCAGCCTTCACGGGTCCCATCTCCCGCAGAGACGGTCCCAATGTTCCAGTCACCAAGGCGGCCGAAGCGAAACAGAGCAGTGCAGACCGACCCGACCCAAGCCCGAATGCTGGACACTGAATGTAGACCCGACCCGAACCAAATCAAACCCGACACATGTAGTCGGGTTTGATCGGGTTCTCGTCGGGTAGCTGCGCTTTACTTTGAGTCATATTTGATATAGATTGTTCAGAAGCGACTGAACGAGGTGCGGTGAGTGGAGTAGTGCATGAGGCTGGTTGTGCAGTTGCTAGGTAGTGACATATGTCGATGCATTCTGTGAGCTTGACCACTTGTGCGAGTCTTCAAACTTCTTGTTGCACTGCATCTCGATCCTCGGTGCCAGACAGCTGCATTAACTGCCATGTCCCCATGCGCCTCCAGTCCATCTCCAACACCAGCAACTCCAGTGCAACATTCTAAAAACTGGGAGCATGCCGTCCTGTCCATTGCACCATGCCAGTTCTTTCCTGCATTCTTCAAAATGTTATCCAAAATGTTCCAGCCCCTGCTGCCGCTCGAATATATATCACCATTAAAAAGTAAAGTTTGGCTCTAAGTAGTGCAGGTTAGCTTTACATACTGCTGGTCTGGTCCGAACTTGTTGAGGTTTGCAGTCACGAAGCAGCAAGCTCAGCCCTGGCTGCACAGCTCAATCATGCAAATGATCAAGCAGCACCAATTTTGTTCACTGCTTGCAGGGACAGGCTCATCGTTTCTCATAATCTCCGTACCGTATTTCAAGGACCATCCACTTTATCCCTCTGATATTCTTTCTGTGACTGTATTGTGAGAGCTCCTTGCCCATAAGGACTGCAGAGTCTCCAGATTAAGGACCACCATTTATTCACGGTAACGAGGGATGTGCAAGGGTTGCAGATCCTGCCAATGTCACCCACATGTCGAGAACCAATGAACAAAAAATAAAATTGGAATAAAATCAATGATTTTGTAAATTGTTAATTAAAATGTAAGGGGCATGATTAGTAAGTTTGCAGATGACACCAATATTGGTGGTATGATGGACAGTGAATAAGGTTGTCTAAGATTACAACAGGAGAGAGATCAACTGGGAAAGTGGGCAAGGGATTGGCAAATGGAATTTAACGGAGACAAGTGTGAAGTGATGCATTTTGGGAAGCAAACCAGGGCAGGACATAGACAGTGAATGGCAGGACACTGGGAAGTGTTCTTAAGCAGTGAGACCTTAGGGTGCAAGTACATAGTTCCCTGACAGTGGCAACACAGGTAGACGGGATGGTGAAGAATGTGGATGGCATGCTTGCCTTCAACGGCCAAGGCATTGAGTACAAGAGTTGGGACGTCATGTTACAGTTGTACAACACGTTGGTTAGGCCGCATTTGGAGTATTATGTGCAATTCTAGTCGCCGCACTACAGGGAATATGTGATTAAGCCAGAGAGGATGCAGACTAGATTCACAAGGATGTTGCCTGGTTTGGAGAGCTTGAGTTAGAAAGAGAGATTGGATAGGCTGGGTCTGTTTTCCTTGGAGAGAAGGAGGCTGAGAGGGGATATGATAAAGATATATAAAATTATGAGAGGCATAGATAGGGTAGATAGCCAGAGTCTGTTTCCCATGGTAGGGGTGACTAGAACTAGAGGGCATAGATTTAAGGTGAGAGGGAGGAGGTTTAAAGGGGATCAAAGGGGTAAATCTTTCACCCAAAGTGTTGTGGGTATCTGGAATGAGCTGCGTGAGGAGGTAGTGGAGGTAGGAACAGTAGCGACATTTAAGAGGCATCTGGACAGGTACTTCAATGAGCAAGGCATAGAGGGATATGGAATTAATGCAGGCAGGTGGGATTCATATAGATAGGCATTATGGTCGGCATGGACGCGGTGGGCCGATGGGCCTGTTTCTATGCTGTACGACTATATGACGCTATAAATCAGTTGAGGCCTATGATCATAGCGGAGCATTACTCTCTGCTAAAGAAATTGTTAACAAAACGTTTCTCAAATACTCTTTATGTTTTATTTCCTGCTGTCACATGTATCCGAGTAAAGATTAACATTTGGATCAAAAACGGCAGAATGTCAACTGTACACATGAAATAAGGTCTCAAGGGCTGCTGTTGCAATAAAATAATAGAATCATTCGGCCCATCGTATCTGTTCTGATTATTTGAAAGAACGTTCCAATTAGATGTATTTGCCTGTTATTTTCCATCACCCGGTAAATCAATTTCCTCCCCCGCCCACACACACACGAACATCCACACGCACACACACACACACACACACACACAATCACCACCGTCCCCACTGCTGTGTCAGCAATTACCCAGGCCGATTTTAAAAATTGTTATTGAATCTGCTTCTACCACCCTTTCAGCTAGTGGATTCCAGATCAGAACAACTCACTGAATAAAATAAAACTGCCTCATATCCTCTAAGGCTGTGTGTCAATCACCATAATATCGTGTCCTGATACCATACTCGTACCCTCTGCACCCTCTTGACCTCTTTCCTACAGTGTGGTTCCGGGAATTTAATGCAATAATTCAGCCAGGGCCGAACTGGTGATTTATTAACTTTTAGCATAAGTTTCTTTCTGTGGTACTCCATGAGTCTATTCACAAGGATAAAGATTGAGTGTGCCTTTGCAACTTCTCTTAACATTAAAAGATGTGCTTACATGCACACTCAAGTCCATAATTTGTTTTACTGTACCATCTTTAAAATTGTGCAGTTCACTTTATATTGACTTCCCTCATTATACCTGACAAAATGATTCATTTCCAATATTTTATGCATTGCATTACATCTGCCATTTGCCAGGTCATTTCACCAGTTTGTCTATGTCCTACTAAAGGTTGATCCTACCCGAACATTGTTTCCGACATTTTCGACCTCCTGCCATCTTAACTATTGAAATTGTGCCCTTATACATAAGTCTATTTCAATAATGTATGTATACATCAGAACAGTGGTTCATTCCCTGGGAATATTACAGTATAGTCCCCTCCAGTTTTTAGAACTGTTCACCACTACTCTTCTTTAGCTTTGCTCCTTGGCCAGTGTCATAGCCACATGGTCACGGTTTTCATTGAAGTTCATTAAACGGACTTTTGTCACATGACTATTGTCAGCCATATATGTAACCTAACACTCATTACTCTTATCAGCCCTGTCGGTTACTTCATCAGATAATTCGATTACATCTGTGCTGTCTTATATGTAGTAGTCATGTTTTACCAAGCCAGAAATATTTTATGCTAGCTTATGACCTCCAGATAATTCCGTGCCTACGATGTTAGGCTCCCTGCCTGTAATTACAGGGTTTATTCATCTCTACTTTTATGAAACAGTGTGTACCAGTTGCAACCCTCAAGTTCTCCGGGACCATTCCCATATCCATGGAGGATTGGAACGACTGTTTGCAGTGCTTACACTCTTTCCAACACTCCTTCCACCGGTAATTCAAATATATTCCATCCAGATTCTCTAAGTATTTTACTTTATTGTGGATAGTGCTGGATTGAAAAGGGTTTACCGATCCTGTTTGTTCAGTGTTAATCTCCATGGGACCCAGTTGTGTCACTGGAGGGTTTCCCTCTTCTATTAACAAGGGACAGCTTTCAATGTGTTCGGCAGCGTCACCTCTGCCATTAACATGGATCAGCTTCTTCAATGAAAAGGACAGGATAGAATTGAGTGTGGAATATTACTACAATTGTCTGGAATCTGAGAATAGTATTTGGTAGAATTAGAACTATGCATCAGAATCTAAGAACAGTTGATTGGATTGTTACAACAATGAGGAGGAGTTTCTCCTGGGAGTTTGACTATCTTTCGGCATATGAATGAAATTATATCATCGAATCTATTATGGCCTTCTGATTATTTAAAAGATTTATTATCCCATCCTCGCTGTTGCTGGTGTCCCTGGTAAGTATCTATGTCCAACTTTTAGTTCTACAATCATGCTGAGCTGTTCTTGATATTTTCTCTACTCTCCTTGCTGTTTGAGTTATCTCTGGTATGTCCCTATGTTCAGCTATTATATCTGTATATCAAGGTTCATTGTGTTACTGATCTTTCCATTTAAAACTTGGGCAGCCCAAAACTATCCCTTTGTTTATTTATTTTACTTTTATTTCGAGATACAGCACTGAAAGAAGCCCTTCGGTCCACCGAGTCTGTGCTGACCAACAAACACCCATTTATAGTAACCCTACAGTAATCCCATATTCCCTACCACCTACCTGCACTTGGGGCAATTTACAATGACCAATTTACCTATCACCTGCAAGTCTTTTGGCTGTGGGAAGAAACCGGAGCACCCAGCGAAAACCTACGCGGTCAAAGTGGGAACTTTCAAACTCCAAACAGGCAGTACCCTGAATCGAACATCTGGAGCTGTGAGGCTGCAGTGCTAACCAATGCCTCACTGTACCGCCCCTAAAAGATCACCCTTTCCGTCCTAAATCATAAATTCTGTTCACTATTCATTTACTCCATTGCAGGCACTGCCCACTGCCGGAGATTCAACCAGACTGTTGTTAAGTTCAGCATTCCATTTGGCCTCAAGATGAGTTCTGAATTGATATAGTTCCAGAACAAGAATCGTGCCTACTACCCCCTCCAGAATATTGCCCTTTCCTCCCATCAGCCTGTCTGCTTCTGAAAGGCTTGTCCATGCCTTTTCTACATCCAGAATTGTCTAAGCCAATACTATCCTGCACGGCCTCCCAACCTACATGCAGCAGACTTCATCAAAAACTCTGCATCTTTATGCTAACTTGCACCACGTCCCATTCACCCCTTACCTATGTGCTCACTGAGATACACTACTCCAGATCCGCCAGAGTCTTGAGTTTAAGAGTATCATATATTTATTCAAATTCATCCATGGTCTTACCTCTTCAGTAATTTCCATTAGCCTTCCTTTTCCCACAGTTGCACACACCTCCCCCCCTCGATTATTCATCTAATTATCTTTCTGAAATTAATTCCTTCCTCACTCTATCTTACCCTGTCGTTCCCTCTCTCCCTCCATTTTTATTCCCATCTCTCACTCTCTCTTTTCTCTCTCTCACTGTTTCAGGCGAATAAATTCATATTAATAGAATGATGCATGTAAGTCCGAGTGCATGAATCTCAAAAGGTTATCATGCAGGTACAGTACGTAATTAGGAAAGCTAACAGTATGTATTCGTTTATTTCAAGGGGAATTGAATACAAAAGTAGGGAGGTTATGCTTCAGCTATACAGGGTATTGGTGCGACCACATCTGGAGTACTGTGAACAGTATGGTTCTCCTTATTTAAGGAAGGGTGCAAATACGTTGGAGCCAGTGCAGAGAAGGTTTACTAGAATGATACCTGGAATGGGTGGGTTGTATTATGAGGAAAGATTGGACAGGTGAGGCTTGTATCGCTGCAATTTAGAAAAGAATGAGGCGACATGATTGAAGCGTATATGATCCTGAGGGTTCTTGACAGGGTGGATGTGGAAAGGATGTCTCATCTTGTGGCAGAATCTAGAAGTGGGGACGGGGTGTCACTGTTTAAAAATAAGAGGTCGCGCATTTAAGCCAGAGATTAGGAGATTTTTTCTTCTCTCAGAGGGTCGTGAGTCTTTTGGAATTCTCTTCCACAAAAGGTGGCAGAAGTAGGGTCTTTGAATAATTTTGAGACAGAGGTAAACAGATTCTTGATAATCAAGTGGTGGAATGTTATGGGGGAAGGTGGAAATGTGAAGTAATCAGTTCAGCCATGAACTTATTGAATGACAAAGCAGGCTGCAGGGACCGAGTGGCCTACTCCTGCTCCGAATTCATATCTTCGTACTTATGGTCGGATGGTAAAATTACAAAGAGATATTGACAGATTAAGTGAATGGACAAAACTGTTCGGATTATATTTAAATGTGTACAAATGCAACGTCCTACACTTTTATCCGAAATAGGAAAGAACAGGTCCTCCATAAATGCTGAAACGTTAGAAATATGGCAAGAACTTGGGGTCCAGGTACACAGATCATAACAATATAGTGAACAAGCACAGAATGTAATCAAAAAGAATGGAATGTTGAGCATTATATTTCCAGTGATAGAATACCAGGGTGAAGAATTCCTGTTTCAGTTGTGCAAAGCCTTGGCTAGACGATACTGGGTATTCGATGAGCAGTTCTCAGGACCACAACTTAGGAAAGGTACATACATTATCCACAGAGGGTTTTCAGAGTAGATTTACAAGAATGGTAACTGGACTTCAATTCATAAATTACATGGAAAGATGACAAAAACCGGGGTTCGGAGTGTGAGTGTATTCTCTCGAAATTACAATGGACACTGAATTTTAACAACTTGTCAGATGGAAAAGATAGAGCAGAAAGAAAGAAAGAAACTGTTTCAGCTGAATGGGAAATTTAGGTCTCGGGGCATAGTGAAAAGATTCAGAACATATCTATCAGCTCAGAACATCCATGAGGTTATTTGCTCCACTAGCAGTAGTGGAATGTTGTTGCTGCACAATCTGCAAACTCACGGTACGGCATATCATCCACTCTACTGATATCATCAAGCCAGGGGACCAACCCTTGTTAAATAAGAAGCAGACTTGCTAAGAAAAAGTTAAGAGATCTCACAACCAACTAAACAAAGATCTGTAGTCCAGTCACATCCAGTTGTGATGAATGGTCTACATTTAAATGACTAACCATAAGAGGAACATTCACAAATATCTCCATCATAATGGGTTTTTCAGCCCAGTATGTCAGTATAAAAACAGCGCTGAAACATTGCAAACATCCTCAGGCGGAAGTACCAAGTGAATGATCCATCTCGGCCTCCTTCGGACGTCCTCATTATCATAGATGTCAGTCTTTCACCAAATCAATTTAGTTTACATCAGAGCAAGAAACAGCTGAATATTTTCTGCTTGATACGGCGATGGCTATGGGTCCAGGCAACATCCTGGCTGTAGTACTGAAGGTTTGTACGCCAGAATTAAGGACATTGTTTGCTCATTGCTCAACCTATTTGGCCTCATGCATTGGTACAAGAGGAAGTGACAATTCTGTCTGTGGAGTGGCTGATAGACTAAACTACCAACCACAATGATGGCCCATCTTCCGTTCCAGTAGCGTGAAGAAGCAGGCCCATCATACAACAGTTTGTGAACCCTATACTGTTCCCGAGCAAACACCACCAAATTCACTCTTAGTCCCCTTCTACAGCCCCCGGATCCCTGGAACCCACTGCAAAGCACTCATGCTCTGGAGACTCGTGAAGAGCCCCCAGTAACCAAAGAGCCTGTTGCAGATTCCATGGTACCACGGGATCCCTGCAGAGTCTCCAGAACTCCAGATCCACTTGCAAAGCCTTCAGTTCCCCGGGCATTTCCCCGAGTTCCAGAACCCTGGGCCCCTCACACAGTCCCTAGTACTGAAACCTTCTTTCAGAGCCCGCAGAACCACAGACATACTGGCAGAGCTCCCGGTACCCCGCTCCATTTCAGTGCACATATAAATGCAGTCCTACAATCATCACCAAATCAGCCTCTTCTCCAATGCAGAAATGTTCTGAGCTGCCTACTCCTCACTGCAATGTGCACCTTCGACTCAGTACTGCCAGGTTTTACTTGTCATAAATCCAGAGGGACGTAAATGCCACCCACCATTCACAGAATCACTCAACCATCATTAAATCAGTATCAGTTTTAGTTATATTTAAATTCCACCATTGTACTTTCACACCATTGAAAAAAAACAGTAACTAATGACACAACATCAAATTTCTGTGTTGCAATTATGTGTCTGCCAATGCCACCATAACTAGCTTCCACACCTACACTAAATTCAGCCCTAGGTCGGTGCGAGCCATGCCGTTCTAGTGCAGCTACAACATTGGCATCTGCCCAACAATGTGGAAAATTACCCAAATATGTCCTGTCAACCAAATGTAGGAAACTCCAAGTACCCAGTCAGTCTACTCTTAATCATCAGTACCTTGATGGAAGGTATCGTCAACAGTGCTATCGAGCAGAATTTATTCAGCAATATTCCACTCACTGATGCTCAGATTGAATTCTGACGGGGCCAGTCAGTTACATATATCGTTAGAGCCCTGTATAAACATGGACAAAGAATCTGAATCAGGAGGTGAAGTGAGAGTGGTTCCCTTGTCATCATGGAACCACTTGACCGACTGCAGCATCAAGGAGAATGAACAAAAGTGAAGTCAATTAGAATCAAATGGAAACTGTCTGATGGTTGTGGTCGTACCGAGAGCAGAGGAAGATGCTATTGGTATTTGGATGCTGATCATCTCAGTATGTGGACATCGTTTCACGAGTTCCACAGGGTTGTGTCTCAGCCTTAATCATCTTCATCTGCTGCATAAATGAACTTACCTCCATCATAAGGCCTGAATTTGGAGTGTTCACTAAGTGTTTCACAGTGTTCAGTACCATTTTACCTCTTGAGTTATGGAAGACAAGCGTGCCTACATTCAGCAAGATCTGGATAATATTCAAGCTTGGATTAATATCTAGCAAGTAACATACATGCCACACAAGTGTCAGGTAATGATGATCTCCAACAAGACTCAATCTGGCCACATTTCCTTGACGGTCAACACAATTATCATGCCCAAATGCCCCAACATCAAGACTCTGACGGTTGTAGTTGACCAGAAAACTAATTGTACCAGCCGTGTAAACACAGTAACGTCAATTTCAGGTCAGTGGCTGGGAATTCTGCAGCGAGTACCTCACCTCCGGACTCCCCAAAGCCTGTGCACAATTTACAAAGCAAGAAACAGGAGTGTTACGACATAATTTGAACTTTCTGAATGGCTACAGATCCAACAACACGAAAGCAGCTCAATAGCATTCAAGACAAATCAATCCTATACATCGGCAGCCCATCCATTACCTTAAACCATCAGTCCTCCATTGCTTTCACACAGTGGCAGCAATGAGTACCAACTGCAAGATGCACTGCAGCAACTTGTTATTCTTCCTTCGACAGCACCTTCTAAATTCACAAACTCCAGCACCTGGAAGAACAAGGGCAACACACGAATGGGAAAGCTACCACTTGCCAGTTTGCAGCCAAGCCACACATCATCCTGACTTGAAACTGTATCACATTCCTCCACTGTCTCTGGGTCAATATCCTGGATATCTCTCCCAAACAGCACCGTTTGTGCACCTACATCACAAGGAGTGCAGTGGGTCTAGAAGGCGGCTCACCTCCACCTTTTCAGGGGTAACTCTGGATGGACAATCAATGCTCGCCTTGCCAGCGATGCTTGCTACCCATGAAAAAAAAAATAAAAATGAGCTTGACTTTTCAAGAATGAAACTTTGCAACATTACTACGCACAACGTGTGGGAGACTTATGAAGTTTCTTCTGCACATGTCATTTGATACTGGATCAATTAACAACATTAAGCCTGATATTGATAGAAGTGTGTTATTGAAATGTATTGATGGATATGGGATGAAGGGAGATATATCCAGTTATTTCGTAGTTAAGCCATGGTCTCACTGAATGGAAAGCAGGCTGAAGAGATAAATGGCCTCCTCCTTTTTTTCTGGCTTGTCATATGTTTCTATGTGCTCAGAATTGGACGAAATGCCCTAACTGGTGCCCACCCAGTCATTTATTAACGTTTAATATTTCTTTCTAACTATTCCACTTTATTTTTCTACTGTTCTGGAATTTTTTAAAACATACATCACACGGTTTATATTGCTCTCCTCTGACTGCCTACCCAAATGTATAAATTATGTTTCCTGGTTTATTTATTTATTTGGAGATGTAGCACTGAAACAGGCCCTTTGCCCACCGAGTCTGTGCCGACCAACAGCCACCCATTTATACTAATCCTACATTAACCCCATATTCAAAGAACAAAGAACAAAGAACAAAGATAATTACAGCACAGGAACAGGCCCTTCGGCCCTCCAAGCCTGCGCCGATCCAGATCCTCTCTCTAAACATGTCGTCTATTTTCTAAGGTTCTGTATCTCTTTTCTTCCTGCCCATTCATGTATCTGTCTAGATACATCTTAAAAGACTCCATTGTGCCCGCATCTACCACCTCCGCTGGCAATGCGTTCCAGGTGCCCACCACCCTCTGCGTAAAGAACTTTCCACGCATATCCCCCCTAAACTTTTCCCCTTTCACTTTGAAATCGTGTCCTCTAGTAATTGAAACCCCCACTCTGGGAAAAAGCCTCTTGCTATCCACCCTGTCTATACCTCTCATGATTTTGTACACCTCAATCAGGTCCCCCCTCAACCTCCGTCTTTCTAATGAAAATAATCCTAATCTGCTCAACCTCTCTTCATAGCTAGCGCCCTCCATACCAGGCAACATCCTGGTGAACCTCCTCTGCACCCTCTCCAAAGCATCCACATCCTTTTGATAATGTGGCGACCAGAACTGTACGCAGTATTCCAAATGTGGCCGAACCAAAGTCCTATACAACTGTAACATGACCTGCCAACTCTTGTACTCAATGCCCCGTCCGATGAAGGAAAGCATGCCGTATGCCTTCTTGACCACTCTATTTACCTGCGTTGCCACCTTCAGGGAACAGTGGACCTGAACACCCAAATCTCTCTGGACATCAATTTTCCCCAGGACTTTTCCATTTACTGTATAGTTCACTCTTGAATTGGATCTTCCAAAATGCATCACCTCGCATTTGCCCTGATTGAACTCCATCTGCCATTTCTCTGCCCAACTCTCCAATCTATCTATATTCTGCTGTATTCTCTGACAGTCCCCTTCACTATCTGCTACTCCACCAATCTTAGTGTCGTCTGCAAATTTGCTAATCAGTCCACCTATACTTTCCTCCAAATCATTAATGTATATCACAAACAACAGTGGTCCCAGCAAGGATCCCTGTGGAACACCACTGGTCACACGTTCCCTATCACATGCCCACCATTCTCCTACCACCTACCTACACTAGGGGCAATTTACAATGGCCAACTTACCGATCAACCTGAAAGTCTTTGGCTGTGTGAGGAAACCACAGCACCTGGCGGAAACCCATGCAGTCACAGGGAGAACTTGCAAACTCTGCACAGGCAGTACACAGAACTGAACACAGGTCATTGGAGCTGTGAGGCCGCGGTGCTAACCACTGTGCCACCAAATTTGAAATTGCAAATTGTAGGTGTCTGCTCGTTTAGCCAGACTTTCAAAGTCTTCTGATGTCTTCCAACAACCATTCTCAGTGTATATTGGCATTTCTATTATTCATGCCTCATTCAAAGTTTGAAATTGTTATTTTTGCAGACAAGTCCACGCCATCAATGTCCATGACATTTCTGCACTGAATGCCATCTTCAATGTATCCGCCCATTTCACTAGTCTGTCAGTGTCCTTTTGAAATTTATTACCCTCTTCTGGGTACTCTTACCTGGGTAGGTGAGTTTCAGTTTAAAGTAACTTACCTTTTGTTTCGGCAGCTTCATTTGGATCAGTGATAGTGCGAGCGAGGTGGCAACTGGGAAGGTAAGTTTCTGTTTAAAGTAACTTACCTTTTGTTTCGGCAGCTTCTTTTGGATCTGCGATAGGGCGAGAGAGGTGGCAGTTGGGAAGGTAAGTTTCAGTTTAAAGTAACTTATCTTCTGTTTCGGCAGCTTCTTTTGGATCAGCGATAGGGCGAGCGAGGTGGCAGCTGGGAAGGTAAGTTTCAGTTTAAAGTAACTTACCTTTTGTTTTGGCAACTTCGTTCGGATCCGCGATAGGGTGAGCGAGGTGGCAGCTGGGAAGGTAAGTTTCAGTTTAAAGTAACTTATCTTCTGTTTCGGCAGCTTCTTTTGGATCAGCGATAGTGTGAGCGAGGTGGCAACTGGGAAGGTAAGTTTCTGTTTAAAGTAACTTACCTTTTGTTTCGGCAGCTTCTTTTGGATCTGCGATCGGGCGAGAGAGGTGGCAGCTGGGAAGGTAAGTTTCAGTTTAAAGTAACTTATCTTCTGTTTCGGCAGCTTCTTTTGGATCTGCGATAGTGCGAGCGAGGTGGCAGCTGGGAAGGTAAGTTTCAGTTTAAAGTAACTTATCTTCTGTTTCGGCAGCTTCTTTTGGATCAGCGATAGTGCGAGCGAGGTGGCAGCTGGGAAGGTAAGTTTCAGTTTAAAGTAACTTACCTTTTGTTTCGGCGGACACGGGGACTGCTGGGTGAATGAACTTATATATTCGGGCAGTGGCTAAGCCCGAAACACTACACGTGTAGTTTCTCCCACCCATCCTCCACATCTAACCAAAAAAAAGGACTCTTGTGTGGAGGGTTTGGTAAGGTAAGGTTTTCCTTTTTCTTTAATCTCTGTTGTCAATTTATAGCGGAAGGGATGGAAGATAGTGCAGTTGCATGCTCCTCTTGCAGGATGTGGGAGGTAAGGGTCACCACTTGTGTCCCTGCTGATTTCACCTGTGAGAAGTGCACCCAATCCCAGCTCCTCGCAGACCGCGTCAGGGAACTGGAGCTGGAGCTGGATGAACTTCGGATCCTTCAGGATGCTGCGGGCGTGATAGAGAGCAGGTATAGGGAAGTAGTGACACCTAGGTTACAGGATAAAGGCAGCTGGGTGACCGTCAGGGGATGGAAAGGGAATAGGCGCACAGTGCAGGGATCCCCTGTGGCCGTTCCCCTCAATAATAAGTATACTGTTTTAGATACAGTTGGGGGATATGACCTACCAGGGGAAAGCCACAGCGGCCAGGTCTCTGGCACTGAGCCTGGCTCGGTGGCTCAGAAGGGAAGGGGGGAGAATAGGAGAGCGATAGTGATAGGAGATTCAATGGATAGAGGAACAGACAGGAGATTCTGTGGTCGCGAACGAGACTCCCGGACGGTATGTTGCCTCCCGGATGCCAGGGTCAGGGATGTCTCCGATCAAGTCTACAGGATTCTTAAGGCGGAGGTGGAGCAGCCAGAGGTCGTGGCACATATCGGTACCAGTGACATAGCTAGAAAAATGGACGAGGACCTGAAAAGCGAATATGGGGAGTTCGGATGGAATCTAAAAGGCAGGGAGAGCAGAGTAGTAATCTCAGGATTGATACCGGTCCACGTGCTAGTGAGGCTAGAAACAGGGAGCGAGTGCAGCTGAATATGTGGCTACAGAGCTGGTGCAGGAGGGAGGGCTTCAGATATATGGATCATTGAGATACCTTCTGGGGAAGGTGGGACCTGTACAAGAAGGACGGGTTGCATCTGAACTGGAGGTGCACCAATATCCTGGGCGGGAGATTTGCTAGAGCTCTTCGGGAGGGTTTAAACTAGTTTGGCAGGGGGATGGGAATCGGAGCTACGGATCAATGGATGGGGTAGCTATTGAACAGGCAGATACCGAGTGCAGAGAGTCTGTGAGGAAGGTTAGACAATTGACACGACAAAGTTGCAGCCAGTATGATGGGTTGAAGTGTGTCTATTTTAACTCAAGAAGTGTCAGGGATAAGGGTGATGAACGTAGAGCATGGATCAGTACTTGGAGCTACGATGCTGTGGCCAGCATGGAGACGTGGATATCACAGGGGCAGGAATGGATGTTGAATGTTCCGGGGTTTAGATGTTTCAAAAGGAATAGGGAGGGAGGAAAAAGAGGTGGGGGGTGGCATTGCTAATCAGGGATAGTATCACAGCTGCAGAAAGGGATGTCGTCGAGATGAGCTTGTCTACTGACTCATTATTGGTGGAAGTCAGAAACAGGAAAGGAGCAGTCACGTTGTTGGGAGTTTTCTATAGACCCCCCCCCCCCCAATAGCAGCAGAGACACGGAAAACAGATTGGGAGGCAGATTTTGGAAAGGTGCAGAAGTAACAGGGTTCTTGCCATGGGTGACAAGAACTTCCCTAATATTGATTGGAACCTCCTTCGTGCAAATAGTTTGGATGGAGCCGTTTTTGTCAGGTGTGTCCAGGAAGGTTTCCTGACTCAATATGAAGATAGGCCGACTAGAGGGGAGGCACTGTTGGACTTAGTGCTTGGCAACGAACGAGGCCAGGTGGCAGATCTCTCGGTGGGAGAGCATTTCGGTGATAGTGATCAAAACTCCCTGAACTTTGCTATGGTCATGGAGAGGTTTCAGGAGCAGACGGGAAGGGAAAATATTTAATTGGGAGAGGGGGAATTACAATGCTCTTAGGCAGGAACTGGAGAGCATAAATTGGGAACAGGTGTTCTCAGGGAAATGCACGACAGAAATGTGAGGTTGCTTAGGGAACACTTGCTGCGTCTGCTGGAAAGGTTCCTCACGATGAGGCAAGGAAGGGATGGTAGTGTGAAGGAACCTTGGATGACAAGAGATGTGGAACAGCTCGTCAAGAGGAAGAAGAAAGCTTGCTTAAGGTAGAGGAAGCAAGAATCAGACTGGGTTCTAGAGGGTTACAAGGTAGCCAGGAAGGAGCTGAAGAATGGACTTATGAGAGCTCGAAGGGGACATGAAAAGGTCTTGGCGGGTAGGATTGAGGAAAATCCCAAGGCGTTCTCCACTTGTGTCAGGAACAAGAGGATGGCCAGAGTGAGGGTAGGACCGATCAGGGATAGTGGAGGGAACTTGTGCCTGGAGTCGGAGGAAGTAGGGGAGGACCTAAATGAATACATTGCTTCAGTATTCACTAGTGAGAGGGTCCTAGTCGTTTGTGAGTACAGCGTGGAACAGGCTGATATGCTCGAAAAGCTTGAGGTTAAGAGGAGGATGTGCTGGAAATTTTGAATGATATGAGGACAGATAAGTCCCCGGGGCCAGACGGAATATACCCAAGGATATTACGGGAAGCGAGGGAAGAGATTGCTGCGACGTTGGCGATGATCTTTGCTTCCTCATAGTCCACTGGAGTAGTACCGGATGATTGGAGGGTGGCAGATGTTATTCCCTTGCTCAAAAAAGGGAATAGGGATAACCCTGGGAATAAACGACCAGTCAGTCTTACGTCGGTAGTGGGCAAATTATTGGAGATATTCTGAGAGACAGGACTTATGATTATTTGGAAAAGCATGGTTTGATTAGAGATAGTCAGCATTGCTTTGTGAGGGGATGGTCATGTCTCACAAGACTTATTGAATTCTTTGAAGATGTGACTAAACACATTGATGAAGGAAGAGCAGTGGATGTGGTGTATATGGATTTTAGCAAGGCGTTTGATAAGGTTCGCCATGGTAGGCTCATTCGGAAAGTAAGGAGGCATGGGATACAGGGAAAGTTGGCTGTTTGGATACACAATTGGCTGGCCCATAGAAGACAGAGGTTGGTAGTAGATGGAAAGTATTCAGCCTGGAGCTCGGTGACCAGTGGTGTCCGCAGGGATCTGTTCTGGGACTTCTGCTCTTTGTGATTTTTATAAATGACTTGAATGAGGAAGTGGAAGGCTGGGTTAGCAAGTTTGCCGATTACACGAAGATTGCTGGAGTTGTGGATAGTGTGGAAGGCTGTTGTAGGTTGCAGAGCTTAAACTCAATCCCCTTGTTAATGCAAGCCAACACCCCATACGCCTTCTTAACAACCCTATCAAAATGGGTGGCAACTTTGAGGGATCTATGGACCTGGACCCCAAGATCCCTCTGTTCCTCCACACTGCCAAGAATCCTGTCTTTAAGCCTGCGTTCTGCATTGAAATTCGACCTTCCAAAATGAATCACTTCAAACTTTTCCATGTTGAACTCCATCTGCCACTTCTCAGCGCAGCTCTACATCCTGTCAATGTCCCGTTGCAACCTACAACAACCCTCCACACTATCCACAACTCCAGCAACCTTTGTGTCATCGGCAAATGTATTAACCCAGCCTTCCACTTCCTCATTAAAGTCATTTATAAAAATCACAAAGAGCAGAGGTCCCAGAACAGATCCCTGCGGAACACCACTGATCACCGAGTTCCATGCTGAATACTTTCCATCTACTACTACCCTCTGTCTTCTATGGGCTCGGTATCTGCCTGTTCAATAGCTAACCCATCCATTGATCATAAATCCTGTATGTCATAATCTTCTCCAATAATTTGCCCACCACCGACGTAAGACTCACTGGTCAATAATTCCCAGGGTTATCCCCTTCCCTTTCTTGAACAAGGGAATAACATTTGCCACCGTCCAATTATCTGGTACTACTCCAGGGCACAGTGAGGACACAAAGATCTTCGCCAAAGGCGCGGCAATCTCTTTCCACACTTCCCGTAATATCCTTGGGTATATCCCGTCTGTCCCCGGGGACTTATCTATCCTCTTGACTTTCAAAATTTCCAGCACATCCTCCTTAACATCAACATGTTCGAGCATATCAGCCTGTTTCATGATGACCTCACAAACGCCCAGTTTCCTCTCACTAGTGAATACAGAAGCAAAGTATTCATTAAGGAACTCTCCTACCTCCTCCGACTCCAGGCACCAGTTCCCTCCACCATCCCTAATCGGCCCTACCTGACTCTGGCCATCCTCTTGTTCCACACATAAGTGTAGAACGCCTTGGGATTTTCCTTAATCCTCCCCACCAAGACATTTTCATGTCCCCTTCTAGCTCTCCTAAGTCCATTCTTCAGTTCCTTCCTGGCTACCTTGTATCCCTCTAGAGCCCTGTCTGATCCTTGCTTTCTCAACCTTAAGTAAGCTTCCTTCTTCCTCTTGACTAGCTGTTCCACATCTCTTGTCATCCAAGGTTCCTTCCCCCTACCATCCCTTCCTTGCCTCAACGGGAGAAACCTATCCAGCAGTCGAAGCAAGTGCTCCTGAAACAACCTCCACATTTCTGTCGTGCATTTCCCTGACAACATCTGTTCCGAATTTACGCTCCCCGCTTCCTACCTAATAGCATTGTAATTCCCCCTCCCTCAATTAAATATTTTCCCATCCCGTCTCCTCCTATCCCTCTCCATGACTATCGTAAAGGTCAGGGAGTTGTGATCACTAACAGCGAAATGCTCTCCCACCGAGAGATCTGCCACCTGGCCTGGTTCGTTGCCGAGCACCAAATCCAACATAGCCTCCCCTCTAGTCGGCCTATCTACATATTGAGTCAAGAAACCTTCCTGGACACACCTGACATAATCTGCTCCATTCAAACTATTTGCACGAAGGAGGTTCCAATCAATATTAGGGAAGTTGAAGTCACCCATGGCAACAACCCTGTTACTTCTGCACCTTTCCAAAATCTGCCTCCTATTCTGTTCCTCCGTGTCTCTGTTGCTATGGGGCGGGGTGGGGGATTGGGGTTGGTGGTGTCAAGAGAAAGCTCCCAAAAAGTGGCTGTCCTTTCCTGATTCTGACTTTCACCTCTCCTGACTCGGTAGACAAACCCTCCTCGACGGCCTCCCTTTCTGCAGATGTGATCCTGTCCCTGATTTTGTCTGTTTATGTTCATATGTCACGTCATCCCAGATAATAACTTTTCCGGTTAAATGGCTGACGTCATTGAATGACAATCACTGTCTGCAGCGGATAACCCTGCCACATGCAAAATCATTTCATTATATCATTTGACACAGTAACAGATTTTCAAATCTCAATATGTATGCATTCACACTGGAACAATTGCTTTCAGCTTGATGTATAATGTTCCTGTCTATTTCCCTCCCTCACAGTTAACCTAATGACGATAGTAATCCTCTCTAGAGGAAAGTGCGGTCTCTCCAAATGTGTCACTCGCTACCTGGTGGCCATGGCTGCGGCGGATCTACTGGTCATTATCCTCTACCTAATTTTAAGGCACATTCCAATTCGTTATCGGGAAACATTTCTCGCGCTTTATGACATCTGTGTGTGCAATATCCATGCCACCCTGCTTTATGCAGCAACGGACTGTTCTGTCTGGTTCACAGTTTCTTTCACCTTTGATCGATTTGTGGCCATTTGTTGCCAGAAGCTAAAAATTAGATATTGCAAAGAGAAAACAGCTGATATGGTTCTTGGAACAGTGACTGTGCTGAGCTGTTTAAAAGACATCACCTGGTATTTTCTGGTATCAAATCAGTATAGCCATTTTAACAGCCCTTGGTTTTGCCGTGTGAAAACAGACGTTCTGTCTTCACTAGTCTGGGGAACAATTGCTTTCCTTCATAGCATTATAACCCCTGGGGTCGCATTTGTTTTGATTTTACTACTCACTGCTTTTACTGTCAGACACATGAAAGTTGCCAGCAGAGCACGAAGGCGACTGCGACCTCACAGCAGTGGAGAGAGCCCCAGAGACCCAGAAATGGATAACCGAAGAAAATCCATCATTTTCCTGTTTGTTATCTCGGGGAATTTCATACTGCTATGGTCAGAGTTAATGGTGCATTCTATACGGAAATGCATGTGGTGGTTGGTTTATAATTCTGCAATTCTACCTGCTTTTTTAATGGAAATGGGATTCATGCTTCAGCTCCTGAGTTGCTGCACAAATACTTGTATTTACGCTGTGACACAGACGAAGTTCAGATCTCAGTTGAAGAATGTGGTGATGTACCCCATTACAATAATTTTAAAATTGATTAAACAATGAGATGTGCTGAGGAAGTTTAAGCAACAGAACAAATAGTGTCTCTTATTCTAAGAAACTAAGCAAATAAGTAATAGAGCAGGAGCAGACCATTCAGTGCTTCGAACCTGTTCGCCATTCAATGCGATGGTGGCTTATCTTCTTTCTGAACTCTACTTTCCTGCCTCTTTTCCATATCATTTCATTCCCTGGGAGGCAACATAGATTTGCCTACCTCGACCTTAAGCACACTGAATGGTTGGGCATCCTTCACCCTCTGAAGTCGAGAATTCAAAAGATTCACAACCCTTTTATTGAAGATGCATTTCCTCATCGGAGTCATAACTAAGCGCCCCTTTATCTTGAGACTGTACTTTCCTGTTCTGCATTCCCGAGCCAGGGAAAACAGCTTCACAAAGACCATCCTGTCGAGCCCCTTCAGATTCGTGTACGTTTCAATGAGATATCTCTAATTTTTCTAAACTCCACAGAATATTGGGCAGGAAACAATCTAGTTAACTTTCACTGTACAGCCTCCATTGCAAGTATATACGTCCTTAAATATGGAGACCAAAACTGCACGCAGTACTCCAGGTCTGGTCTCACCAAATCTCAATATAAATGCATCAATCTATTGTGATAAAGGCCAACATGTCATTTTCCTTCCAAATTGCTTGCTGTACCTGCATTCTAACTTTCATTAGTCCTTGTACGAGGACACCTATGTTTCTCTGAACACCAACATTTAAGGATTTCATGCGTTAGGGCCGAAATTGGAGGAATGCACTCTCTTTTCTGGTTCCACTTCTCCACAGGTCACAACATATGTTTACCCAGTTACCGATATCATCAGTCAAAGATTCTATTCTTTATCCTAGAATAAAATACACCAAGCAGGTTTCCTTTGTAAACGACACAATTGTCAGTTTTTATCAAACTAGACTTAACCAGTAACGAAGCAGAGCATTAACGCACAGAGCGAAATATGAAAGTCTCTTTTTACCTGCGCCTGCCTGCCTCTCTCTCTCTCTCTCTCTCTCTCTCTCTCTCTCTCTCTCTCTCTCTCTCTCTCTCTCTCTCTCATACACTCACTTTCTCTCTCTCTCACTCACTCACACACACACACAACGGTTAACTTTAAAATTAGAGATATTTTCTTTCGAGCTCGCTTATAAACAAAAAGAATTCCTTGGCCAAATGCTTACTAATTCCTGAAGAAGAGAAGAAGAAGAAGAAGAAGAAGAAGAAGAAGAAGAAGAAGAAGAAGAAGAAGAAGAAGAAGAAGAAGAAGAAGAAGAAGAAGAAGAAGAAGAAGAAGAAGAAGAAGAAGAGGAAGAACTGTCCCTTTTTGGTTTGGTGTCACAAATGCATGCAGATGGCAGTCAGTAGGACATTTCTTGAACGTTTCTTTCCAGGCGACGTTGAAGATCAGTTTGATAGGCTTTCCAAGAGAAATGTGACAACAGGGGTTTCTGGCAGGCCTTTCAGTCGGAATGCAACATCAATTTCTCGATCTCTTACACTCGCTTCAAAGAACATCTCAAAGAGATGGAACAGGGTGCTTATTGTGACTGCTTGCTTGGCTGGTTTTCTCCAGCTGCCTTCAAAACAGTTAACATCCCCAAGACACTGTCTCAAGCGAAACCAAAAGCAATATCTCAATGGTCTAGCTCCAGATCCCAAGAAATCCTGACCTGTCAGTTCTCTGGACAAAATCCCCCCCAAGTCACAAAGCCTCTGCTGGGTATGTGTCTGAAGATAGGTGGCTTCCAGTAAAGGTTGTTTTCATATAGCAAAATGAAAAGTAAATCCATAGAATCATTTTCAATTTCCACAAATAATACAATGCTACAATTGCAAAATACACGAGCCCCCAAAACATTTTAACAAAAATATAGAAGCACCATCAGAACACACACTTTATAAAGTGCTTTACTGTTTTGATAACAAAGTGAATAACCTCACTGCTCCCCATTATATTTCAGCTTCCACCTTGTTAAACATTCACTTAAACTGCGTACATCTTTTTTGTCTCAGCGTCACAGCATACATTTGTACCCAGTTTTGTATCGTCAGCAAATCTAGAAACATTACACTCACTTTCTTCGTCTAAGTCCCGAATATAGATGGTAAATAGCTGGAGCAACAGCAATGATCATTGCAACACTCCACTAGTTACAGCCTGACAACCTGAAAATGCCCCGTTTATCTCGACTCACTACTTCCTGTCCTTAAATAAATCTTCGATGCATATTAGTATATTAGCCCTACTCCATGTGCCCTATCTTGCATATTCACCTTTTATCTGGCCACTTATTCAAAATACTTTTGGAAATTCAAGTATACTACATCTGCTAGTTCCCCTTTGTCAACCCTACCAGTTACTTCATGAAAAGCTCTAATAAGATTGTCAAATACGAATTCCCTTTCCTAATACGCTGTTCACTTGATTTGATTTGCTAAGTGCATTGTTAAGACTTCCTTAATAATAGATTCCAGGATTTCCTGATGACTGATGTCAGGGTAACTGGCCTGTAGTTTTCTCTCTCCTACCTCTCATGAGTAGCAGCGTTAAATTTGCAAACTTCTAATCCTTGGAACAGTTCTAGAATCTAGGGAAGTTTGGAAAATCATGAACAGTGCATGAACTATCTCTGTAGATATCTCTTTTTTCACCGCAGAATGTAAGTAATCAGGTCAGCTTTTACTTCATAAAACAAGCTCCAATATTGTACTCTGCTCACATTAATGAACTTAAGCTCCTCGCTTTTATTCGCCCCTTTGTTTCTCGCTATTTATGGTATGCAATTTGTGTATTCTGGGCTGAGGACAATCACAAAATACTTGCTGAACCTTTCAGCCATTTATTTGTTCTCCATGCTTAATTTTCCTTTCTCTGTTTCCCGGTCACCAACAATTAGAGTCATAGAGAGATCCAGCACTGAAACAGGCCCGTGGGCCCACTGAGTCTGTGCTGACCATCAACCACCCACTTATGTTAATCTACATTAATTCTATATTCCTTACCAGATCCCCTTCTTCCCGCGATTGTCCTGCTACTTACCTGCACTTGGGGCTATTTACAATGGCCTCTGCATAACCTCTCATAACCTCTGCATCACCAACTCGTTCTTTCACAGTTAACATGGTCACCAGGTTTCTTGGAGGCACCCAAGATCATATCGTTGGCACCAGCTGGACCTCATCGTCACAAGGCGAGCCTCCTTAAGCAGTGTACATATCACACGCTGCTTTCAAAGTGCGGACTGCGACACCGACCCCTCCCTTGTGTGAAGTACGGTTAGACTCAAACCAAAGAAGCTGCATCCCTCCAAGTAGAAGGGCCACCCGCGCATCAACACGAACAGAATTTTTATCCATAGCTGTAACAAAAAATTCTAAATTCACTTGAAAAAGCCTTTCAAAAAACTCCCACAGGAGACCAAGTGGAACCACATCAGACTCGCCATCTATGAGTCAGCTATGACCACTTATGGTAAATGCGTGAAGTGGAATGCAGACTGGTTTAAATCTCATTTTGAAAAGCTGGAACCTGTCATAGCCGCTAAGCACATTGCATTGCTGAACGACAACAAAGCCCCCAGTGAGGCATCATCCGTAGCACTTGAAACAGCCAGAAGCACTGCACAAAGAACAGCCAGGCGCTGCATAAATGACTACTGGCAACACCTATGCAGTCATATGCAGCTGGCCTGAGACACCGGAAACATCAGAGGAATGTATGATGGCATTAAGAGAGCTTTTGGGCCAACCATCAAGAAGATCGCCCCCCTCAAACCTAATCAGAGGATACAATCACTGACCAACGCAAGGAAAAGGACCGCAGGGTGGAGCACTATCTAGAACTGTACTCCAGGGAGAATGTTGTCACTCAGACCGCCTTCAATGCAGCCCAACCTTTGCCAGTCATGGATGAGCTGGACGTACAGCCAACAAAATCGGAACTCAGTGATGCCATTGATTCTCTGGCCAGCGGAAAAGCCCCCTGAAATAACCAAGAGTGATAATAATGCTGTACTCTCAGTACTCTACGAAATGCTTTGCCTGTGCTCCGACGAGGGAGCAATACCACAGGACATGCGTGATGCCAATATCATCACCCTCTGTAAGAACAAAGGTGACCGCGGTGACTACAACAACAACGGTGGAATTTCCCTGCTCAGCATAGTGGGGAAAGTCTTTGCTTGAGTCGCTTTAAACAGGCTCCAGAAGCTGGCCGAGCGTGTCTATCCTGAGGCACAGTGCGGCTTTCGAGCAGAGCGATCGACCATTGACATGCTGTTCTCCCTTCGCCAGCTCTCGGAGAAATGCTGTGAACAACAGATGCCCCTCTACGTTGCTTTCATTGACCTAACCAAAGCCTTTGACCTCGTCAGCAGACGTGGTCTCTTCAGACTACTGGAAAAGATTGGATGTCCACCAAAGCTACTAAGTATCATGACCTCATTCCATGACAATATGAAAGGCACAATTCAGCATAGCGGTGCCTCATCAGACCCCTTTCATATCCTGAGTGGCGTGAAACAGGGTTGTGTTCTCGCACCCACACTGTTTGGGATTTTCTTCTCCCTGCTGCTCTCACATGCGTTCAAGTCTTCAGAAGAAGGAATATTCCTCCACACAAGATCAGATGGCAGGTTGTTCAACCTTGCCCGTCTTAGAGCGAAGACCAAAATATTGAAAGTCCTCATCAGGGAACTCCTATTTGCTGACGATGCTGCATTAACATCTCACACTGAAGAGTGGCTGCAGAGTCTAATCGACAGGTTTGCGGCTGCCTGCAACGAATTTGGCCTAACCAGAGCCTTAAGAAAACGAACATCGTGGGACAGGACGTCAGAAATGCTCCATCCATCAATATCGGCGACCACACTCTGGAAGTGGTTCAATAGTTCACCTATCTAGGCTCAACTATCACCAGCAACCTGTCTCTCGACGCAGAAATCAACAAGCGCATGGGAAAGGCTTCCACTGCTATGTCCAGACTGACCAGGAGAGTGTGGGAAAATGGCGCACTGACACGGAACACAAGACTCCGAGTGTATCAAGCCTGTGTCCTCAGTACCTTGCTCTACAGCAGCGAGGCCTGGACAGCGTATGTCAGCCAAGAGCAACGTCTCAATTCATTCCAACTTTGCTGCCTCCGGAGAATCCTTGGCATCCAGTGGCAGGACCGTATCTCCAACACAGAAGTCCTCGAGGTGGCCAACATCCCCAGCTTATACACACTACTGGTAGGGAATATGGGATTAGCTTATAAGTGGATGGTTGTTGGTTGGCACAGACTCGAAGGGTCAGTTTCAGTGCTGTTGCTCTCTTTGACAAAGTGCAAGGACGTTTGCCAGTGGAGATTACCTGAACTGCAGACTGACGGGGGTTACAATGAATCTAGGGTCCTTATTTAACTTTGATAAAGTTCAAAGCTGCAACTAACTTACTGGAAATGCCGATTGGAATAGGAGTTGCAGGAAATCTCTTCTCTTAAACTTTCCTCTTCCTGCAATTTCGAAGATAAGCGGAGGCAGCTTACTTTCTGGTTACCTGTTTTTTACGAAGTGAAACTGGCAGTGGTCAGGAAATTTTCTTGCTGCTTTGCATACTGTGGCTTCTCTGCTTCCTTTTGTCGGCAGGCCCCGGAGATGTTGATTTGCTGCTTCAAGGCTGAAAAAGCAGACTGGTTAAAAAAGGATGGCTTCGAGGTCATGTGACCGGACCACTTCCTGTTGGTGAAATGATCTCCCCCTCCACTCCAATTTAAACATGTTGAACATAGCTGCAAATAAACATTACAATGCTGTGTAGAATGGCAGGTGACAAGAACATCCACGTGCACAAAAATACTGTAACTAACAGTTGTTTTTCATCCAGTAGTGACAATGCAACATGAAGTTTGTGACGTCCAGTTCAAGTGATATTAGCTGTGTTCAGCTTAAGGTATATTTGATGTGACATTTTAACAAACATTTCCTGTGTGTTGTGCAGTTTACCTAATATTTGCCGTCCCCACATTAAATGATATTTAAATGATGCTTGTTGTGGTCATTTTGCGTGCTATTTGCTTTGCTCAGTTTTATGTAGTATCTGCTGTGACCGTTTCAATCATATTTGGTTCTTCCAGTTTAGTTGATTTTTGCTGTATCCCTTTTACATGATATTTGCTGTGTTCATGTTCACTGAAATTTGCTGTGAAAATTTTGAGTGATATTTCTACTGTCTAGTTTCAGTGTTGTTTTCTGTTTCCAGTTTAAGTGGCATTTTCTGTAGTAATGTGAAGCAATATTTGCTGTGATTAGTTGAAGTGATATCTTCTGTGTACTGTTGAGTTAATATACTCTGCGATTAGCTCAAGTGACATCTGCTGTATCTAATATGAGTAATATTTGCTGTAGTTATCTTAGATTAGATTAGAGATACAGCACTGAAACAGGCCCTTCGGCCAATCGAGTCTGTGCCGAACATCAACCACCCACTTATACTAATCCTACACTAATCCCATTTTCCTACCAAACATCCCCACCTGTCCCCCACCTGTCCCTGTATTTCCCTACCACCTACCTATACTAGTGACAATTTATAATGGCCAATTTACCTATCAACCTGCTAGTCTTTTGGCTTGTGGGAGGAAACCGGAGCACCCGGAGAAAACCCACGCAGACACAGGGAGAACTTGCAAACTCCACACAGGCAGTACCCGGAATTGATCACGGGTCCCTGGAGCTGTGAGGCTGCAGTGCTAACCACTGCGCCACTGTGCCGCCCCTTAATGGTATTTTCCGTGGCAAATGTCAGTATTTTGTTTGCATGTTCATCCACCACATCCCAGGTCCTCCGAAGACTGCTGCTGCTCCAGTTGATGTCAAACTTGAAAATCTCTGGGTTGGAGGGTTGGCTGTTGGCAGCCCCGGAGTGTTAGATTTCAGTTTAATTTTAGCATTTTGATGCTGTATTCGCTTTAATAACTAATAAGGTCAAGGAAGCCATTTTAAGACATCTGTCTTTTCAGCCGTTTCACACTCTGTATTTTGTATTCGGTGTTATCTACATGCATTGTTTCTGCATAAAGTACCAGCCAGTCATGATTATAAAAGTCATGAAACATGATTAAGTTACAATGAGTGCATTGTTGTAATTATAAATAGATTAGAAAGTATGTTTATTCATTTAAAGTATTAATGAATAACAACTGTTTAAGTTGAAAGTTTCTGTAAAATTCAATTTCTTATGAAATTGGAATCTTTCTGAACTCTGATAAGTTGCTGTACACCATGACCTTGTAAGAGTCCGGCTTAGGAACTCCGAGTTGCTCAGCATCAGATTGAACCTGGTAGGGTAAAGAAAACATTTTCTCCATGGGTAACACATTCCTGCCGATTCAAACCAGGTGTTAACAACTGGAAGATGCAATTAAGAAACAACTAAGTTTACCAAACAACAGCTACTACCAATCATTAAGTCAACAAGACGCCAACTGTGCCATGCATGATAGTTATTTGATGGATAGCAATGAGGGTTCCATCAGGTTTCTGTGTTGGACAGACTCTGAACTTTCCGGAGTATGCACCACATTTTATTCCTGCAAGCGGTTTCGATATCAAGAGCAGAATCCTGAGAGCTTGAAATTGACCTATACTTCAACAGATCGTGAAACCAGCTAATGAATTATCTCTTTCCTTTGCTAAACCTTCTTATATTTACTATCCAAACGTTCATGTTATTGACTTATTTGTTTAATTATCTTTTTCTCTTAATTTTAGGTCAATTATCATTGCCAGTAAATTGGAATAACTGAAATTTATCACGCATCAAATTAAGCTAAAAACAAAATATCAGGATGAAACAAAGTACATTGGATCATAAGGCTCCATTTCCTTGCCCTTTCCTTTGCATCAGGGATTTAAGCATTTCCCAGAATCATTGAAACAGAATAGAGAGAATGGGATTAGACCCAGCCATCCTTTTCTCACACCCTGCCTCCTGTGAGGACTCCATTTCATTCTCACATTTTGTCCTCCTCCCACACATCTGCTCTGATGATGAATCCATCCATAACAGCACCAGCAATATATCTTCCTTTTTCCACAACTGCGAATCCCCACCACCCACCCCCGCCCCCCCACCACCCACTGTGGATGACAGGGTCCTAAACGGTGTCTCGACCATTTCCTGTACCTGCGCCCTCACCCCTTCCTTTCCCTCTCAGAACCGCGACACGTTTCCTCTTCTCCACACTTTGCACCCCTCCAGCCTGCATATCCAAAGGATTATCCTTAGCCATTTCTGCCACCTCCAGCGTGATGCCACCACCAAACACGGTGGTGGCATCCCTTCCCCTAACCTGCCAGCATTCCGATGGTACCATTCCCTCCACAGCAACCTGGTCCACTCCTCCATTACCCGCGATACCTCGTCCCCTTCCCACGGCACCTTCCCATGCAATCGTTTGATAAGGTTCCCCACGTTGGACTATTGCAGAAAATACAGAAGTATGGGGTTGAAGGTGATTTAGAGCCTTGGATCAGAAATTGGCTAGCTGAAAGAAGACAGAGGGTGGATGTTGATGGCAAATGTTCATCCTGGAGTTTAGTTACTAGTGGTGTAACGCAAGGATCTGTTTTGGGGCCACTGCTGTTTGTCATTTTTATAAATGACCTGGATGAGGGTGTAGAAGGGTGGGTTAGTAAATTTGCGGATGACACGAAGGTCGGTGGAGTTGTGGATAGTGCCGAAGGATGTTGTAGGGTACAGAGGGACATAGATAGGCTGCAGAGCTGGGCTGAGAGATGGCAAATGGAGTTTAATGCGGAAAAGTGTGAGGTGATTCACTTTGGAAGGAGTAACAGGAATGCAGAGTACTGGGCTAATGGGAAGATTCTTGGTAGTGTCGATGAGCAGAGAGATCTTGGTGTCCAGGTACATAAATCCATGAAAGTTGCTACCCAGGTTAATAGGGCTGTTAAGAAGGCATATGGTGTGTTAGCTTTTATTAGTAGGGGGATCGAGTTTCGGAGCCACGAGGTCATGCTGCAGCTGTACAAAACTCTGGTGAGGCCGCACCTGGAGTATTGCGTGCAGTTCTGGTCACCGCATTATTGGATGGATGTGGAAGCTTTGGAAAGGGTGCCGAGGAGATTTACTAGGATGTTGCCTGGTATGGAGGGAAGGTCTTACGAGGAAAGGCTGAGGGACTTGAGGTTGTTTTCGTTGGAGAGAAGGAGGAGGAGAGGTGACTCAATAGAGACATATAAGATAATCAGAGGGTTAGATAGGGTGGATAGTGAGAGTCTTTTT
The DNA here is from genome assembly GCF_036365525.1 of Heterodontus francisci. Classification (NCBI taxonomy): domain Eukaryota; kingdom Metazoa; phylum Chordata; class Chondrichthyes; order Heterodontiformes; family Heterodontidae; genus Heterodontus; species Heterodontus francisci. Next base: position 4,581,831 of record NW_027140986.1, on the reverse strand, counting down.
CCTCGGATGGTGATGGCAAACACGAGGGGACATAGCTTTATGTTGAGGGGTGATAGATATAGGACAGATGTTAGAGGTAGATTCTTTACTAAGAGAGTAGTAGGGGCGTGGAACGCCGTGCCTGCAACAGTAGTAGACTCGCCAACTTTAAGGGCATTTAAGTGGTCATTGGATAGCCATTTGGATGAAAATGGAATAGTGTAGGTCAGATGGTTTCACAGGACGGCGCAACATCGAGGGCCGAAGGGCCTGTACGGCGCTGTAATGTTCTAACGTTCAATCGCAGAATGTGTAATACCTTCCCTTTTACCTCATCTCTCTTCACTATTCATGGCCCTAAACACCCATTTCAGATGAAGCAGCCATTTACTTGTCCATCTTTCAATTTAGTACAATGTACGCACTGCTCACAATCTGATCTCCTCCACATTGGGGAGACGAAACGTGGATTAGGTGACCGCTTTTCCAAACACCTCCTCTCAGCACGGAAACGTAACCCCGATCTTCCTGTCGCTTGCCAATTCAACACACGCCCCTGCTGTCATCCCCACATCTCTGATCTGGGCTTACTGCATTGTTCCAGTGAACATCAACGCAAGCTAGAGAAAAGCAACTCATTTACTGATTAGGCAATCTACAGGCAACTGGACTGAACATTGAGTTCAATAATTTCAGAGCATGACTAGCCCCCATTGCTTTTATTTTTAGTTTTACCTTTCATTTTTAAATTATTTTATATTACTTTGTTGCATCATTCAATTTTTTTCATCATGTGCCTGCCCACTGTTTTCATTCATGTTTGTGCATTTGGATAGAGCTTTCATTATTCAGTCATTTAACACCCTCTGTGCACTAACGTGTTGTCTTTCACCACACCATTAGCACATCTACGTTGCCTTTGCCTTTGACCCGTGATTTCCTTGTCAGTTATTCTCTGTGACCCTCTGGCCGATCAACACCTTCCATTTTGTTCTCTTTTGCCCTACTCCAGCTTGATTTGATTAAAACCTGTCACATTTCTCACCTTTGCCATTTCTGATGAAAGCTCACTGACCTGAAACTTTCACTCTGCTACTCTTTCCACAGATGCTGCCAGACCTACTGAGTATTTCCAGCACTTATTGTTGTTATTTTATAACCCTTTCTTTAATCGATTTCCAAAGTCGGTTTCCACCCCAAGCTCTTGCCTTTTCTTGTTGCCTCCTTAATTTGTGCCTATCTTTTCCATAACTCCACGATTGAAGTCTTCCAATCAGACATCCGTCACTGCCACAGTACCATATCAGCTCTTATCAAAATCACAAATGGCATCCTTTGTGACTGAAATAAACGTTAAATTTTCCTCCTAGAGTTCTCGTCCTCTCCGCAGCAATGGACTGAGTTGATCAGCCAATCCTCCAACTCTCCCCACCATCGTCCCCGTGTCTGGAACTTCAATCATCTGCTTCCATTCTTATCTTTATAATCATCGCCTGAATATGACATCAGTAGATTCTATTCCAATTTCTGCAGCAGTGTCTCTGTTTATCCCGAAGTATCTATTTCTCACTTACATTCTGTCTTCCAGTGACATCACCCAGAAACAGAATGTCAGTTTCAATATTGGTGCTGAAGACACCAAAGTCTACTTCACCCTCACATCTCTTGCTCCTCAGTTGTCTCTGGATTGTCACACGGCATGTCAGAAATATGGCACTGGGTGAACAGCAATGTCCTTCAATTAAATATTGGAAAGGCTGAAGCCATTGACTTTGTTCCTTGTTACAAAATTTAATCTCTAACCAGAATTCCTTTTCCTGGAAACTGTCTGAGAATGAAGCATATTTTTGGAACTTTGGTTACATAGTTGACCTCGGGAATTGATTACAACCGCAAGCCTGCGCCATCACAATTTCCCATTCTTCTTCCCCTGTGTCACCTCAAATGCTGCTGAAAACTCATCCGTGGCTTTGCCAGCTCCAGATTTGAATGTTCAAATACACTCTGGCTAACCTCCCACATTCTACTCTCGTATTTTTCTTCTATTTATATGGAGGAATCATACTGTCTGTGTCTGCTGTCAGCTGCAGTCCACGTTCAGTGAAGCTCATGAACGGTAACCAGTGAGGAAATCTGATCACAAAGCCAGGAGCCAATCAAACAGCAGCCAGCACAAGTTACCCAAAATTTTATTATTATAGGGTCACATGACCAGGCTCTGCTCCTGGTCAATCCCACTATCCCTGTCTCCAAATCCAGTTTTTGTCTACCCAGGACCAAATCAGGAGCACAGCCTAAACGGCAGGTATCCCGAATGCACAAGCTCAAATCCTGAACAGGAATAAGACCCCAATCCCTGTCCAGCACCGTTCCACCAAGTTCTACTTACCCTCAATGCTCCACTGAAATAATTTGAAGAACCATGGACGACCATATCAATCCTGCTGCAGATGGCACCCTGTCAATCACGACAATCTGCCAAGCTATAAATCGCTGTGAACTTACTCCACTCCTCCCTTGCCATCTGATGTCGAACAATATTTGTTATGCCCCACTGTTTCTGCTGCACCGTCAGCAGCTGTTTCCCAATAAACTGCACCCAGGGCATGGGAAATTCCAGCACTCCATCAGTTCAACTCTATTCTTGCCTTCAAAACCTGTCTAGAAGTCGATATCTCTCACTCCGTGCTCATCAATCTCGCACTCCCTCCTTTTCCACTCGCTCTTTATGTCACGCTGTTTTAACCAGCTCTATTATGTCTTCTGAGATGTCTCTTTGGATGTGCGTCGCGCTTTGTAAATGTAAGTTGTCATGGTTGTGGTCGGCGACCATTTCGCTGCAGGTCACTGGTTTCATGCCACCCCACCCTCTACGGTCTGGGTTCACCCACTTATTTCCTCATTGCAATGGAATGGAAGTTGGCAAAGTTCATGCGTAAAGGAAGAGTGGAACCATCACAAGTCGAGTGATACTGGGCAGCTGTCCTATAACTGCTGGAGCCTGCTCGGATTGAAGAACCTTTGCAATGGGATTTGTGTCTTATATTTTTTTCAATATATTTTCGCACTGAAATCATTTGACGCAATTACTTTAATATTATTGCCATGCCAGTAAAGCCATGTAAAATTCATATCTTTTAACATAGGAATTTACTCAGTGTGCAGCATTTTGTAACTGGCCTGTCTTTTAAAATAGACCAAACGAGCCGCCTATGATGGCCACCAAAGTTTATCTGACCTGATCAGTGTCGTTCCAAACAGCCACACTGTCTGACAAGGACAAAATGACACAAATCAGACTGAGAAATGGCAACTCCACGTATCTTGAGACAATGCAAGACGCAATTCTGAACTGAATGGGTCTTTCTGAAACAAAGACCGTAATCAAGCAATAAGTCAGTTAATGAATAATCATCCTAATTCCAACACCATAATTGGGAAAGGGAAATGTGGTAATGTACATGGTAAGGTCGCCATATTGGTTTATTTTTATTCTTTAAGTGCTGTCTGAGGAAAGACACGACAGCAAAAGCAGAAAGAGTAGCAAATTATATGCCTTAATAATTGGAGACTGTAACATGGTGAAGTCTCCAAGTCTGTTCCATTTCGAATCCACCAGCACTGTAAGCTGACCTCGTGGTAACGAATCTACAAGCAATCAGGTCTGTGGCCTGCAGAAATTCTATCCCTTCAAGAGAATCCTGAAAGCCACTTCAGCACCTGACTCTGGCTGTTGAATTTAGCTAAGCTACACGTTAGGAGTGAAGACGTCTTTTTCATCAAGTCTGCAACGTGTCTTTTCGAGAATGAGCCATGTGAATTATGAACTATTATTTTGCTTATCAGCTGTAAAAGTGCACTGTTATTTTCAACTGTACTTTCCTTAAGTGTGTTTGTGTATGTCGCTGTGTGAGTGAGTGCCGTAGTGTTGGATGTCGGGGTGAGGGTTGAATGAACAGTCCAGCGGGTGTGCATTCATGCAGTGCAGGTCATTTGAAGAGCTTTTCTGCTCTTCAGACAGGAGCAGAAATGCTCACATGTGGCTTATATATTCGAGCAGGAATCACAAGAAAAATAATAATGTGCAACGGACACATTGATGGACTGACAACAAAATGCTGCGAATGAGCCAATGTTGCAAATGATTTGTCAATTGAGGATGTATAACTGTTTGCTCTAATTGTGATTCAGAGCAGCTGATACTAATTGTGGAAAGATCAGAGTACACACGGAGCACTGTGAATAAACCTCTGTGGAAGTAACACCGGCTCCTGCTTTCTCCTTTGGCAGATGCATGTTTACCAAGTTAACAGAATGGTTCTGCATGTTACAACTTCACAGGATCAGATCATGCAATTGGGATGTTATCTGCTCCTTTGTTGATCTCTGTCAGGGCGTGGGATTTGCCTGGTTTCGGGCCTGTGCAGGACAGGTGAACGATACATTCTGTGAGGCGAGCAGTCCCTCCCTCAGGGTAATTCAAACCAACAAGGAACCTCCTCACCCCCAAAGTAATAATCTGCAATGCTTGCAATTGATGTGATGGAGAGGCAGAAGGAGGTGGACATGCATTTTGTTGGCAGATTTGCCTTGTAAATTTTTGAGGGTTTGTTAAATGTCACGTTAGTAAGTGTAGAACTGATCCATCCTGATATTGTGCGAAATCGAACATGAACTCACAAAACTATTTGGGAATACAATGTAAAACTAGGATGTAGGGGAGAAATAGATCTTCCCCAGAATGGAAGCGAAATTATTGAAATAGAAAAATGTTTGTGTTTACAAAGGATTGAATCTGATTTACCAGAGAGTCCGAGTGTTTGATTTCTGTTTGACATGATTGTGAAATCTGTGGCAGCTTTGCCTGGACAGACAACTGGAATAGTACTCGGGGTTAATGGTTTTTTTGTTACTGTTTTTAGGTAACCCAGAAGATTCAAATAATTCCTGGGGCCGGAATTGTATTACTTACTTTCCGTGGAACTCCTTCAATCACATTCAGAACTCTCAGCCAGAGCTGTGCTGTTAACATCTTCCTCCATCACCTACCAACTGGAACCTCAAGCTACAGATCCATATACAACAAGGTAACGATAGCCCTCCCATTACCCCGACCCTGTACCACCTCATTTCCCCCTGTTACTACGACGTCCCGCCATGTAGTGGGGAGACATCGTTCATCTAACTCCCCAGAGTAAGGTTTGCAAGCCCCATGGTTCGATGGATAGCAGCATAACTCTCCATATTGTGTACTCCCCTTGACAATATGTAACGAAGCATTGACGGGGAATAAAAGAGCCTGTATCAGATCCAATGACCCCTCCTCCTGTCCATATATGATACAACCCTGCGTATTGTCCTCGTTTTCCTGCTCATTACAATACATGTATTCGAAATTATCACAGCCAATCATGAAGCTCGTGGCTTGTTTCAACAAATAAATCGATGGCAGTTCATACTTCCTCCATCTACCCTTTGCCTCTTGCAATTATTCGGTCAAACACTGAGGCCAAGATGAGCTGAAATGTACTCTGGTTGTATGGTGGACAAATTGAACCTGACTGCCTTCACTCACACAAAAACACACCACATTTTTTGCATTGTTTGCATCAGGCTTGCGCTGATAAAAGGAAGCTAAAATTTACATCATACATTTTCCAGGAAATGGTCATGTCCAACAAGAGAGAATATAACCACCTCCCCTTGATATTCATCATCGTGGTCACTCCCCAATTATCACATTATCAATATCATAGGCGTTACCATTGATCGTAACTGGGCCAGACAAATAAATGTTGCTGCTCCAAGAGAAGATCAGACGCTGGGATTTATGCAACAAATAACTCCTCCACTGACTTTTACATCGCAATCTACAAGGCAAGCGTGAGGAATAATGGAATGCACTCCACTTTCCTGGATCTGTGCCACAACCAAAAAAAACTCAAGCGCCTCAGCAAGATCCAAGCAAATGGGTTTGCTTGATGTACATCTGATGCACCATACTATCATTTAACTCCTTCCACCACCAGCACGCAGTGGCTGCCGTGTGTACCATATACAATATCACACCGCAGGAAGTTGCAAAAAATTATTTGACAGCTCCTTTCAAGCATGAGACCCCTAACACCTAAAAGGATAAGGGCGACAGACGCATGGAAACATGAACAGCTGAAAGTTCCCTCCAAGCCACAGACATCCTGAGTTGGAACTACATCAACATTTCTTCATTATTGCTGGGTCAAAATCTTGGAACTTCCTTTCTAATTATACTGCGGGTGTACCTAAAGCAGATGGAATCGAGCGTTTGAAGAAGGCGGCTCTCCACCTCGTTTACAAGGAAAGCAAAAGATGGATAACAAATCCCAGCCTCGTCAGCAATACCCACATCCAAGGAGCATGAAGCAACACCCTTCACCTTGCTACCTCAATCTAAGCCCAGCTGTGTGGTACATTGGTGCCCTGCCCGGCCCTGAGCTCAGCACATTCTCCACCATTTATGAATAAGTGGTCTCCCAATTATAATCGTGATGAGGAGGAATTCTTTCTCTTGAAAGTTCCATCGCATTTAGAATTCACTTACCCAGCAGTCAGTGGAGTCTGGGTCATTGAATATATTCAAGGCTGGTTTAGACTGACTTTTCATTTACGAGGAAGTGAAGACTTACTGTTCTCTGGCGGGAAATACTGTTCTCTGGCGGGAAATTGGAATTACAGCCATTGTCAGATCAGCCATTATGGTATTGAATGCAGAACATGATCTGTGGGCTGAATGGCCTACTCCCGCTTTTATTTCTAAAGACCTTATCATCATAGGTGAAAGGTAAAGTGTTGCATCTGTTGCACCTGCATAGAAAGGAGCTGCGGGCAACCAAACCAGATCTTGGGTGTGATGGAAGACTGAATAGAGATATTTTGTTCGCGATTTTAGGTGGACATGGTGGTAATGGAGGAGGATGATGTGTTGAAGGTGGAGGTAGTTGGAATGGAAAGTGAGAATAAGTGAATTAATCTCATGTTTCTAGATGGTAGGAAAGCGGTGAGGACAGTCACTCGGGTGATGGAACAGATGCAGCTGAGGCCTCTGCAAAATTAATGTGAGGAATGCACGGTTAATGTGAAATGAAGAGACTACAAAAGCTCTGGTATGGAATATGGCCTCGTTGGGACAAACAGAAGGATGAGGAAACTGAGAGAATGGAAGTTATTATTGATGCAAAGTGGAGTTGGAGGAAGTGTGGTCAAGATACGTTGGGACAAACAGAAGGATGAGGAAACTGAGACAATGGAAGTTATTATTTACACAAACTGCAGTTGGAGGAAGTGTTGTCCAGATAACTGTGGCAGTTAGCGGATTATAATGAATATTGATGCAGTGTCCGTTCACTTAAATTGAGAGAGGGAATTCGTCGAAGAGAAGTGAACTGTCACAGGTGGACCGTTTTCAGGTGAAGGAGGTACAGATTTTAAATGCAATTATGATTAAAGTTTCGAACTCGATGTGAAAGAAGGGGTTGACACAAAAACAATCATTGATGTATTGGATGAAGTGGTGAAAAAGGGAAAAAGTGTAGCTCGGACTGTGTGACGGACAGAACGATATTGACAATGCTACCATTGTGCCCGTTCCAGTCACAGAACTTTGAGGAACAATGTGTCGTTTTCACAGCGGTTGTAGAAAATGTTCAAGAGAAAATGCCAGGGCTGACAGATGTTTTATGCCGATGGATTAGAGAATCGGTGTTGTTCTCCTTAAAGAGAAAATTGAGAGAAAGTTTGATATAGAGTTTTTCCAAACCATGGCGGTTTAAACGGAGTAGAGACAGAGAAACCGCTCTCATTGGCAGAAGTGCCGAAAACCAAAGGACACAGGTTGAACGGATTGGGAATAGAATCCATGGCGACATGAGGGAAACGTATTTTTGCACAGCACGTGCTTAGGATATTAAATGAACTACCTGAGAGTGTGCTGAAGACAGAATCAACCAGAAGCGAATTGAAAAAACAACTGAAGAGAAAAACAATGCAGGTCAGTGATGAGCAGATGTGGGAGTGCGATTAGCTGAGCTGCCTGTGCAGAGAGCTAACACAGTCAAGAAAGACTAAATGGACAACTGCTGTGTTGCAAGCATTCTGTGTTCCTTTTTGTTTGAATATATGAATTGCTGAACGGAATTGCACAGATAAGAGAGCATCCAAAATATAGGCAAACATCCCTTAGAGGCTTCTCTGACGTTAGGAACTTAATTTCTGAACAGTCATGCAGAGTGAAGGCCATCACTAAAACAACATGAGATCTAAAGATGGGGCTCATGATTTATGTCGGACTTCCTTGATTTCTATTTCACACAGCTTCCAGTTATGATTATTTGCTTATTGTGATCAGATTTGTCCAGTCTTGGGGGTGGGGATGGGTCCAATTCAATTTTCGTGGAAAATATATTCCATCAAGAGGTAATTAGCGCAACTGTCATAATCAGTTTGTTCAAGATTAAGAAAAACTGCTTGAACAATTTTGCAACCACAGTATCCCCTTGGCGATCCGGGAGGCTATAAAGTTAATGCACTGGGAATGTGTCAGCTCAGAATGTACTTCAGAGATATTACCTGCAGCACGAACAGAACGATCACTCCAAGCAGAAAATGCATCGACCAATGCAATGGGTGAGGAACATATTCTATGTGATCCTTGCTATAATTGGAGTTCCTGGTAAGGATCTTTAACAAATGAAGTTTTGTAAATCTGTGCATGAGCTGGTTTCTTCCATTACCATGGGCATAAAAATATTACATGAGATCGAACGGTTACAGTTACACAGACACACATTCAATAATATAATTGCATCAATTTCCTGAATTATCAGTGCAGTTTTAATGTTTTGTCTCAACTGTTTCTAGCTCAAGGCACTCTGCATTGTACAGTTATTGAATTATGTGGAATGTTGTGTTCTGTAGAATCAGAGATCAAAGTAGGAAAATGTCAGAGGGGAAGGAGTACAGCAGTTATCTGCTAATGTAGAACTATACTGTGTGTGTGCACTAACTGGAGTGCAGCACCTGACCTCAGCGATCATGTATTACTGGGAGTCTCTTTCACTCTGGATTTGAACTGACTGTGGCTGACTAAATGGTGTGGACCACGTTACACTAGGGACCATGTATTTCTTGGATTATCTGTCATTGTATTCAGTGCGGGTCCCCATCTTATTCTTACACGAAGTAGAGTTGGTAACAGCATTATCAGGTGCTGATTAATTTCCTTCCCGAGCACGGCCCTGAGAAGCCTTTGGTCATGAGTGACTGCAATAATAAACAATCCTCTTCAATATTATGAAAAACATTGATGACTATGACTTGTTAATAAACATGTTACCGATCTTACAGCACAGAAACTGGGCATTCGGCACAACTAGATCGAGACTGTCTTCCTGTTCTATATGAAGACATTACAGCTGATCTAATCCTGTCGGCATATCCGTCCAATCCTGCTCTCTCATGTAATAACCTCGCTTCTTCATTTTTTCTTCCATTACGACTACTCCAAGAGGTCTCAATTCCACGTTCTCAGAACTCAGAGTAAAAATCTCTCTCTTGAATTCCATCGTGAATTTATTGATGAACGTCTTATTTTGAGGAAATGCAGAACTGGTCACCAGCAAAGGCGGAAATATCAAATCTACGCTTTCACTCTCTAACCCCCATATAATTTTGAAGGCCTCTGTTAATTCAACAGGCATCATTCTCTTAACGACAGAATAGAGACACAGCATATCCTAATAACTATAATCTCTCAGTTATGGTATTATTTTTGAGAGGAATATGTGAACCTGCTGGTTACTCTGGATATTGCTCATCATGTGTAGTCCAGAAGAGTACACATTATTTATGTGTTCAATCACCACCGTTATAATAGGTTATTATTACACTTTTCTGTTAATGATATTCCTGTAGAAATGAAATCCCGTGCTGTGATCACATTTGCATTGACTCAGTAAATCCTCTTTTCAATTTAACTCATTTATACATCAGAGGAAATGGTCCAAAACGTATGTGTGCCTCCAATCGGAGGGACTGGTTCGAGTCAGGGAGGAATTTCTTCGACTGCAGGGAGTGATTCGAGTCCGGGATGGGTTCTTCCAGTGGGAGTGGTTGGAGACCGGATGCAAGACTCCAATCTACCCTTTTTTGACGCCTCATTGCGATGTTTAACTTGCTGGCCAGCGTCTGGTGAACGGGGTGCTGGACCTCCCCGTCCAGGATTTGTTAAATCTGGAAGTGCTGGTGTTGCAGGCAGGTTGGGGTCATGGACCCGATCCCAATCCACACGGTTTTGGTGCTAAAATCCTTCCTGGGTTGGAAAGCGGAGAATGTTTTTCAGTAATTTACAGCCACTTCGCCCTTCTCTCCTTTACAGTTAATTTACTGTCAATTGTGATCCTGTCCAAGGGAAATTGCGGACTCTCCAGCTGCACCACCCTCTATCTGGTGGCCATGTCAACGGCAGATCTCCTGGTCATTATCACTGATATCATACTCCGGAAAATGAATAATTATTATTTCCCATTAAATTTCCTGGACCTCACCTTTGTTTGTCGCTCTCGTTATTTCCTGATCCGTGCAGCCATCGACTGTTCCGTCTGGTTCACCATCGCTTTCACATTTGATCGATTTGTCGCCATTTGTTGCCAGAAGCTGAAATCAAAATATTGCACCAGGAAAACTGCCACTGTCGTTCTATCAACAACAAGCATTCTGCTCTGTCTAAAAAATATTCCCACCTACATTAGATATAAACCGAGATGGGTAATTGACAATGTAGAATGGCGCTGCTCGAATAAGCCAAGCTATTTTAGTGACCCTCGATGGATTGCATTTGCAATGTTTGATAAAGCTTTAACACCATTATTGCCATTCATGTTAATTCTGTTGCTGAACTTTCTGACATTCAGACACATTTTAGTGACCAGTCGAGTTCGTCAGAGACTGAGGGGTCAGAGCAAGAAAGATCATCACAGTTACTCTGAAATGGAGAGAAGAAGGAATTCTAAGATTTTACTCTTCACCATATCTGGCAGTTTCATATTTCTGTGGTCGCTTTATATGTTGTATATTTTTGGTATTGGTGATTTCTTGGATTATGATTCTTACGATATTTTTGCAAAGGTTGCATATATGCTGCGGAATTTAAATTGCTGTACAAACACATTTATTTATGTGGTCACTCAGTCCGAGTTCAGAGAGCAGTTAAAGAGCGCAGTGAAATATGCAGTTACATCAATTATTAAATTAATTAATAAACAAAACAACTGAGACCAGCTTAAAGATCCAGTGGTTAATGGACAAGAGGTAACCGCTGGAGGTCCAGAAGAGAATGGCCTGTCGGAGTAAAGACAAACAATAGAGCTGTCAGCGACGGGGAGAGGGGGTCGAGAGCAAGAGGATCGGAAGTAAATTTGCAGAAATCAAAAAAAGATAATGAGCAGCGAGCAAAGGGAAAGAGATGACCTTCATAAAGGGGTCAGAAGAAGAGTGATTGCGCTCCCTAATGGAAGAGGCTTGAACTGGATATGACACCGATCATTAAACAGGAACCAAGTAGTTTTAATAAGGGTGCTAACTGACTTGAACAATTAAATATATCTGCAGAAGAAAACATTTATATTTAAAAATTAAGTTTTTCCTGATATTTCACGAAACACATTTATTCATAATTGCTTTGGCACACTGGGAATGTTACGGTGAATTGTTTATGATAATTGATATTGTTGATGAGAAGATGAAACGTTGCTTGTACAACTGCTTTGAATCTACAAGGATGTAATATTTGTTCACACAATGACATATTAACTCTCGGAGCCTAGGAAATAAGAGATGGACATGCTTTTAGCGTACACCACTCTAATTACAGAGGTGCAGTGACAGAAGATGAACCTTACGTTAAATTAATGGAAGAGGTAATTCAAAGGATTTCATAATAAGGAATCGGAATCCCAAAAGTTGGAAACTCAGAGTCTTTGCTCGCACTGTTTACAATGGTGTCTTTGGTGTAATTATTCTGAAACACAGTTCAACGTAATGTCAATTCAGGAACAGGAGAACAAAGGGACGGCCTGCACTGACAACATTCAAGGAATCCTGGCCTTGAAGGATAAGAAACTTCTATGTTGTCTTCAGTGCTTTTTTTGTTAAGTATTTAAAGCATCTTGTTTCATAAATTATACTGGATTCATAAGTAGCCATTATTTGTAACTTGTTAGGTCAGGCACAACTGAGGACCCCAGTGTAATAAATTGAAAATTCAGAACTGAGAATTTTTAAATAAAAGTGTTTTAAGCCTCAAAACCTCAAATCATACAATGGTGCATCTTGGGGCCAGACGTTGAAAAAGGCTAAAACGAAATGACTGGTTGTGAATTTGAGAGGAATTTTGCTCTGATTAGTCTGACCAGCTTTATTCATTCAAGGAAGGGAACCCATAAGAGGAACAACCAGACATAGATCCGCAAGACCGGGGAGTAAGACGCCATTTGAATTCCGAGGTAAAAGATTGGTCAGCAGAAAAGAGGAATAATTTAGCATTTTAAGCTTGCAAGAACCATCGAATCAAAGAAACAGAGAATGTTTAAGGCACAGAAAGAGGCCATATTGGCCCATCGTGTCTGTGCCAGCCGAAAAGTGATCCACCTGTTCCAATCCCACTTTCCAGCATTTGGTTCTTCGACCTGCAGATTATGGTAGCCGAGGTACATATCCAGACGCCTTTTCAATGAGTTGAGAGTTTCTGCCTCAACTACCCTTTCATGCAGTGAGTTCCAGATCTGTACCAACCTCTGGGTGAAAAATGTTTTTCCTCATCTCCCCTTTATTTTTCTAGTAATCTAATGCCCCCTGGTCACTGACCTCCCTGCTAAAACGAATAGATCCCTCACCTCCACTCAATTCAGGCTCCTACTGATTTTGTACATTTCATTCAAATCATCCCTCAGCCTTTACTGTTCAAGGTGAATAACCACAGCCTATCCAATCTTTCCTCCTACCTGAATTTTTCCAGTTCTGGCTACATCCTCGTAAATATCCTCTGTACCCTCTCCAGTGCAATTCCATCCTTTCTGTAATGACGTTACCAGAACTGCACACAGTACTCAAGTTGTGGCCTAATCAATGAGTTATGCAGTTCCAGCATAACTTCCCTGTTCTTATATTCTATAACCACAACTAATAGAGGAAAGGATTCCATATGCTTTCTGAACCACATTATTGATCTGTCCTGCTACCTTCTGGGATCTGTAGACATTGGCTCCAAGATCCCTCACTTTCTCTGCACTTCTCAGTATTTTCTCATTTATCGTGTACTCGTTTGTCGTGTTTCACCTCCCAAAAAGCATCACCTCGCATTTCTCTGGCTGGAATTCCATTTGTCACTTGTATGCTCATCTGACCATACCATAAACATCTTCCTACATTCTCTCCACCAAACAGCCAATCTTCGTCTGGTCTGCAAACTTCTTGATCATGCCCCCTACATTTACGTCCAAATCGTTAAGATATACCATATAAAGTAGGGCCCCAGTGCTGAGCCCCACGGAATACCACTAGAAACAGCCCTCCAGTCATTAAGACACCCGTCAACAATTACCCTTCGTTTCCTGCCACAAAGTCAATTTTGTATCCACCTCGGATATTGTGATAATTACTTAAGGGCATTTAAGTGGTCATTGGATCGACATATGGATGAAAATGGAATAGTGTAGGTCAGATGGTTTCTCAGGTCGGCGCAACATCGAGGGCCGAAGGGCTGCGCTGCAATGTTCTAATTCTAATTACTGTTTCTGAATTACCACATATTTCTGGACGGAATGAAGTCATCTGGCTCCAAGCCGAATTGACCTTGTGTTCTTTATTTCTCTAAATATGTGGACCGCATGATCACAGAGATCAATCAACTGCAGCAGCTTATGACTTTTGCAACATTTATGACAGCATGGTAATATTTTGATCTGAAGGCTTGGCCTTCTTTTTTTAAAAATTCAGGAATTGGCATTAATTTATTCCTACATTTGTTTCTATTTGTTATCTTTCTCGAGAAAGCCTTTGTAAGTATTTGCAGTCAGCTTCCATAACAACTGCAGACATTACTGTCTCTGATAGATTCATCTGAAACCACGAAACATGGAAATAAATGTTCATGACTTTTAAATCAATAATAAATACATTAATATAGTTGCTATTCCAAGCACTCAAAAGGAAATCTACCTGAGTTTAAAGGGATATAAACATACGTCAATTTCAAAAAAAGGTTCAAGGGAATACCGTCCAGGGGGTTGCTGAGTATTGAGGGAAAAAATTTTTTTGAAGATAAATAAATGAAAGATATTATCAACTGACGACACCATTATTTGAATTTGTGAAACAGATGAAAAACAAATCAGCATAATTCGGTGCATTTCCTATCAACAGGAAAGGGGTATCTGAGGTAAATAATAAGCCAGCGAGCATAATCTGTTGTTTTCATCGTATGTACATACATGATAATAGTTTGGAATTAACAGCACTCCTGTGAAAGGATAGTGACTGTCATCGAGTGAGGTGATCAGCAGATCGGGTGTCAGTCTTCAATCTGAGGAGTGTCAATGAAGTTTTAAGAGATAATAATATTTTTCATCATCAGTAGTCATTTGGGGTTATGATATTTTAGAAGGTAAGAAAATGTAAAATTTGTGCCGATCGCACCACTCATGAGCTTGACAATAGAAAGAGTGGTCAACAACAATAATGAGATTAAGGAGGAGGCAGAGTTTGTCCTGTGGGGAATTGTAGATTCTTGGAATGGTGTTTTAAAATTACTAACGTTATTTAATTCTCATAATAAATAATACGTGGACTCATTAAGAAAGGGATTAGTCAATGTCATACTTTGTGAATGATAACATGATTAGTAAATAGTTTGCAACTTTTCCTTGGATTCACAATTAAACATTCATCTACAATATAAATGTGCGAAGATGCAGTAAAATCAGTTGAGCTACATTTATCTTTAAATAGGCAACTATTGTGTAGCAACTTGCAATAAGTCATTTGAGTTATAAGAGAATCCAGATTCTGTTTTAACCTAAATGATATCAAGAAAATAGGGGAGAAATTATTTCAGGATGACTGCTGGGATTTAGAAGTGCAACACAACAGCTGAGACAAAGACAAATAAATGATTATTGGAGGAATCAAATGAATAGACAAACAAAACATGGCAAGGCCTGGAATCAAATGGAATGTTGATTCTTGAAAAAAAAGAAGCATTTCAAGTGTTGTATTGGATAATAAAGTTTCTTCAACTCTCATCAGTTGGTGAGTAACAGTTGTTAGAGAATTAATGCAAATAGCTGGGTTGGTAACGAGAGATAAAGGGAAAGGTCTACAGTTTTCTTTTAATATTACAGGTAATTTTTGGGGGGAATCAAGGTCCCTAGTGTAAATAATCTAATTGTTGGGTAATGTAAGGGTATAAATTAAGGGTAAGTCGTGGCAGAGCAGCTCGGCAATCTATATTGCTCCTCCTGTGCAATGTGGGAAGTCAGGAACATTTCCAATGTCCAGGGCGAACACGTGTGCAGGAAGTTTCTCCAGCTGCAGCTACTCGAAATCCGCGTTTCGGATCTGGAGCAGCGGCTGGGGACGCTGTGGAGCGTCCGTGAGGCTGAGATCATCGTGGATAGCATGTACAGGGAGGTGGTCACACTGCAGTTAATGACTGCTCATGCACAAAGAGAATGGATGACTGCCAGACAGAGTAGAGGAACTAGGCAGGTAGTGCAGGAGTCCCCTTGGTCCATCGCCATATCTAACAGATGTTCAGCTTTGGATACTGTTGGGGGAGATAGCTTCTCAGCGGAACGCAGCAACAGCCAAGTCTGTAGCACCACGGGTGGCTCAGCTGCACAGGAGGGGAGGAAAAGGTGTGGGAGAACTATAGTGAAAGGGGGTTCTATCGTAAGGGGTACAGACAGACGTTAATGTGGCCGCAAACGTGACTCCAGGATGGTATGTGCCTGACTGATGTGAGCATCAAGGACGTCAAGGAACGGCTGCAGGACATTCTGAAGGGGGAGGGTGAACAGCCGGAGGTTGTGGTATACATTGGTACCAACGGCATAGGTAGAAAGAGGAATGAGATCCCGCAACAAGTATTTAGGGTGCTAGGCAGCAGATTAAAAAGCAGGACCTCAAACGTTCTAATCTCTGGATTACTCCCAGTGCCACGTGCTAGTGAGCATAGGAATAGGAGGATAGAGCAGATTAACGCGGGGCTGAAGAGATGGTGCAAGAGGGAGGCCTTTTGTTTCCTGGTTCACTGGGTCTGTTTCTGGCAGAGTGGGACCTGTCCAAGTTGGACAAAGTACACCTGAACCGGAATGGGACCAACATCCTTGCTGGGAGGCTTGCTAGTGTTGTTGAGTGGTGGTTAAAGTAATTTGGCAGGTGGATGGGATACAGAGTGGAGGTGCAGTAGGTGGTAATTTCTCCACATCTCTGTCCTCAATGATTGGCCCCTTAACCTGATACTGCCCCCGCATTCTAGATTCCACGACCAGTGGATCAATTTCTCAGCATTTACCCCATCAAGCCCTTTCAGCATCTTGTCTCTCTCAATTCGATCACCTGTCATGCTTCTAAACTCCAGAGAATATAGGTCCAATGTACTCAGCCTCGCATCATAGGACAACCCCCTCGTCCCAGGAACCATTTCAGTAAATCTTCACTGAACGCCTCCAGTGCAACTATATCGCTTGTCAAATGTGGAGACCAAAACGGCACGCAGTATTCGAGGTGCAGTCTTACCAAAGCCTTGTACAATTTTAGTAAGTTTTCAAAATTACTTACTCCAATCCCCTTATTAATAAGGCCAACAAGACATTTGCCTTCTTAATAACTTGCTGTACTGCATCTGCATGTTAACTGTGTGTGTTCCCTCCAGAAGTGCCCTCATGCCTCTCGGATCATCAACACTTACCAGTTTCACACTTTTAAAATATAAATAAAAACATCTGCTTTACTATTTTACGACAAAGTGAACAACTTCACACTTCCCTACATTATGTTTAATTTGCCATCTTGTTGCCCACTCAATGATCTTGTCCGTATCTCTTTCTCGCTCTCTATCTCCTTCCCTCAGCTTATCTTGTACCGATCTTTGTATCATCAACTAACTTGGATACATTGTTCTCTGTCTCTTCATCCAACTCATTAATATAGAGTGTAAATAGCTGAGGCTACAGCACTAATCCTTGCGGCATAACACTATTCACTGCCTGCCAACTTGAAAATGCCCCATTTATTCCCACTCTCTGCTTCCTGTCTGTTAACTAGTCCTCCATCTACGCTAATATATTACCCACAACACCATGCGCCCGTATCTTGCCTATTAATCTTTTGTGTGGCACCTTATTGAATGACTTTTGGAAATCCGGGTATACTACATCAACAGGTTTCCCTTTGTCTACCCTATTAGTTACATCCTCTGAAAACTCAGATTTTTTTTAAACAGGATTTCCCCTCAGTAGAACCATGCTGACATTTTTCTAATCATCCTGTGCTTTTCCAAGTGCAATGATAAGATTTATTTAACAATAGTTTCTAGCATCTTCCGAACGACTGTTTTTCCCTGTTTTCTCTTCACCTTCATTCATGAAAAGCGGTGTAACATGTGCCAACTTCCATTATGACGGGACCATTCCAGAATCTAAGTAATTCTGGAAAATCATCGCCTGCGCATACCTTATCTCTGCAGCTATCTCTTTTTGAACACTAGGGTGTAGGCCATCTGGTATCGGAGACATGTCAGATTTTACTACCTCAAGTTTCTCCAATTTCTCCATGTTTCTCGGATGATATCAACTTTCTTAATTTCCTCACTCTTATTAGCCGTTAGGTTACTGCCTATTTCTGGTATGGAACCTGTGTCCTCTGCTGTGAAGACAGATACAAAATATTTGTTCAAAGGCTCTGCCCTTTCCTCATTATCCATGATGATTGCTCCTGTCTCAGCCTCTAAGGGAACAACGTCCACTTTAGCTGCTCTCTTCCTTTTTATGTACTTACAAAAGCTCTTACAATATGTTTTATATTACTGGCTGCTTTGCTCTCACGTTCATTCTTTTTCTTGTTTTATCAACTTTTTGATGGTCCGTTGCTGATTTGTAAACACTCCTAATCCTCAGACGTGCTACTATTTTTGTGATATGGTAAACCTCTTATTTTAATCTCATACTCTCTTTAACTTCCTGAGTAAGTCAAGGATGAGCCACTCTTGACGAGTTTTTGTTCTTTTAACGGAATGCACTTTTGTTGAAGCCTGCGAATTGTTTCTTTAAATGTTTTTCACTGTTCATTTACCATCATACATACCTTCCAGTCCATTTACCCAATTACCCGTGGCCAGTTCTCCTCTCACCCCACGTAATTGGATTTGTTTCAGTTTAAATTTGTTTTTGATTGAATTGTGTCACTTTCAAACTGAACATGAAATTAAATGGTATTGTGATCGTTATTTCCCACTGGATCTTTTACTATGATATTAGGTATTAACCCGCTTCATTGCACAATATGAGATCAAATATAACTCTTTCCCCAGTCTATTCTACAACACATGTCTCCAAGAAACTGTCATGAAAACATTGTACAAACTCATCTTCCACACCATTGCTGCCAATTCGACTGTCCCAGCCTATATGCATATTAAGATCCCCCACAATTCATACATCACCTTTATACACGTTCCAATAATTTCCCATTTAATGCTCTGTCCAAGAACTACTGCTGCCTGTGTTTTTTTCTGACTCTGCTGTTCCTAATTTGCACCCAAACTGATTCTGCATCATGATCTTCTGAGACCAGATCCCTTCTTATTAAGGTCCTTATGTCATCCTTTACTATCAGGGCTACCCCTCCTCCTTGGGTTTTCCGTCTGTCTCTCCGAAATATTGTTCACCCTGGAATATTCGTTTCCCAACTTGATCTCATTGTAACCATGTGTCACGAAAGTCAATTTGATCTAGATAATATACCTCTATTCGTGACAGTAGTTCATCTATATTATTAGGGCTGCTTCATGCATTTAGATAAAGGAACTTTAATTTATTTATTTACCTCCATTGTCTGCAATGTCGGTATTTGCCAATATACATATTTTGCTAAACTCTCCGTCCCTTCTTACCCCATTCTGTTGGCATTTACCCACATCACTAACCTGCTCTGATACCCTGACCTCTCTATTTGAATTTCTACATTTGCCTTTACCCAAACGCGCATGCACCTTCTGTTATTTTAAAGCCCTGTCCACATCCCTAGTTTTTGCCACCGGCACTGGTTCCACCTCGGTTCAAGTGAAGCCCATCGCAACGGAATATCTCCATCTTCCCTGATTACTGAAGCCAGTGCACCAAGAATCGTAACCCCTTCTTCCCATACCACTAATGCCCCATTTCACTGCAGTTACTGCCCGCTCTCACCATCCCCATCTGCTGGTGTCCCTGTCTCACTACAGTTACTATCTCCCCTCATCATCTCCATTTGCTGGTGTCCCTCTCTTACTGCAGTTACTGCCCTGTCTAACAATCTCCATCTCTAACCTTAACTTTCAGACTAAATCTAACACTTGCACTTTTTTCCTATTCATTCATGGAATGTGGGCGTCGCTGGCTAGGCCAGCATTTATTGCCCATCCCTAATTTCCCTTGAGAAAGTGATGGGAAGCTGGCTTCTTGAACCATGGCAGTCCGTGTGTGGTGGTACACCCACAGTGCTGTTAGGAACGGAGTTCCAGGATTTTGACCCAGCGATAGTGAAGGAACGGCGATATAGTTCCAAGTCAGGATGGTGTGTGTCTTGAAGGGGAAGTTGCAGGTGGTGGTGTTCCAAGAATCTTCTGCCCTTGTCCAAGATGGTAAAGGTTGCGGGTTTGGAAGGTGCTGTCTAAGGAGCCTTGGGGCATTGCTGCAGCGCATCTTGTAGATGATACACACTACTGCCACTTTGATTCGGTCATGGGAGGAGTGAATGATTGTAGATGGGGTGCCAATAAAGTGTCCTGCTTGGTACTGGATGGTGCCGAGTTTCTTACGTGTTGTTGGAGCTCTCCCCATCCAAGCAAGTGAAGCGTATTCCATCAAACTCCTGGAGTGTGCCTTGCAATTGCTTGACACGCTTTGCGGATTCAGGAGGTGAGTTACTCGCCACAGGATTTGTAGCCTTCGACCCGCTCTTGTAGCCACAGTATAGCTGCTCCAGTTCAGTTTCTGGTCAATGGTAACCCCCCGAACGTTGATAGTGGGAGACTCAGCGATCGTGATACCATTGAATGTCGAGGGAGATGGTTAGATTCTTTCTTGTTGGAGATGGTCATTGCATGTCACTTGTGTGGCGTCAATGTTACTTGCAACTTATAAGCCCAAGCCTGGAGATTGTCCAAGTCTTGCTGCATTTCTACATGGACTGCTTCAGTATCTGAGGAGTCGCGAATGGTGCTGAGCTTTGTGCAATCATCAATGAACTTCGTCACATCTGACCTTATGATTAAAGGAAGGTCATTGATGAAGCAGCTGTAGATGGCTAGGCCTAGGTCACTACCCTGAGGACCCCTGCAGTGATATCCTGGAGCTGAGATGATTAAACTTCAACAACCACAACCATCCTCCTTTGCACTAGGTATGACTCCAACCAGCGAAGAATTTTCTCCCTTATTCCCATTTACGCCAGCCTTGACAGGGCTCCTTGATGCCATACTCGTTCAAATGCTGCCTTGATGTCAAGGTCAATCACTCACCTCACTTTCTGAGTTCAGCTCTTTTGTCCATATTGGAACCAAGGCTGTAATGAGGTCAGGAGCTGAGTGGCCCTGGCAGATCCCAAACTAAGCGTCATTGAGCAGGTTATTGCTAAGCAAGTGCCACTTGATCGCACTGTCGATGACACCTTCCATCACTTAACTGATGATTGAGAGTAGCCTGATAGGGCAGTAACTGGCCAGGTTTGACTTGTCCTGCTTTTTGTGTACGTGACATACCTGGGAAAGTTTCCACATTGCCAGCTAGATGCTAATGCTGTAGCTGTACTGTAACAGCTTGGCGAGGTGCCTGGCAAGTTCTGGAGCACCGGTCTTCGTTACTATGCCAGAATGCTGTCAGGGTCCATAGCCTTTCTTCAGTCATTTCTTGATATCAAGTGGAGTGAATCAAATTGGCTGAAGACTCGTTTCTGTGATGCTGGGGACTTCAAGCGGAGGCCAAAATGGATGATGCCTCCTGCCCCTTCTGTCAGTTATTTAATTGTCCACCACTACTCAAACCTGGATGTGGCATGATTGCAGACCTTAGATATTATCCGTTGGTTATGGGATAACTTCTGCTATCTATCAAATGCTGTATATACTGTTTGGCACGCAAGTCGTCATGTGTTGCAGCTTCAGCAAGTTGACACCTCAATTTGAGATCTTCCTGGTGCTACTCCTGACATGCACTCCTGCACTCTTCATTGAACCAGGGTTGGTCTCCCGGCTTCATGGTAATGGTAGAGTGGGGAAATGCCGGGCCATGAGGTTACAGATTGTGCTTGAGTACAGTCCTGCAGCTGCTGATGGCCCACAGCAGCTCCTGGATGCCAATCTTTGCATTGCCAGATCTGTGCGATATCTATCCGATTTTACATGGTGGTAGTGCCACATAACACGATGGAGGGTATCCTCAATGTAAATATGGGACTTTGTCTTCATAAGGACTGAGCGGTGGTCACTCCTGCCATTTCTGCCATGCATCTGCGGCAGGCAAATCGGTGATGATGAAGTCAAGTATATATTCTCTCTTGTTGGTTCGCTCACCACATGCTGCAAACACAGTCTATCAACTATGTCCTTTGGGACTACGCCAGCTCGGTCAGTACTGGTGCTACCGAGCCACTCTTGGTAAGGGAGATTGAAATCACCCACATTCTGCGCCCTTGCTACTCAATGCTTCCTCTCAGTGCTGTTCAACATTGAGGATGACTGAATCATCCGTTCAGGAGGGCGGTAGGTGGTAATGCGCAGGAGGTATTTTTGCCCATGTTTGACCTGATGCCTTGAGACTTCATGGGGTCCGGCGTCGATGTTGAGGACTCATCAGGGCAGCTCCCTCCCGATTGTACATCACTGTGCCGCCAACTCTGCTGGGGCTGTCCTGCCGGTGGAACAGGGCATACCCGGGGATGCAGTGACTGGGGCTTTGCCTATAAGGTGTGATTGTAACCATAACCAAAAACTAACTGTAAACCTAACCCTAACCCTATCTGTGGCACAATTGTTAACCCTATATGTAGCCCAATATCCATCCTAACACTAAATCAAACGACAGCAATACTAATCATGTGTCAATCCTTGCATCAGCTCTAACCCTAAAGCTAACTGTTACTCTAACCATAAATTTGTCCTCATACTAAGTGTAACCATAACAGTAACTCTAAAACCACACCTCGGTTTAACAGGATCCAAAACATTCACCTAACCAGTACAACTAACCCTAAAACTGATTCTAATGCTAATGGTAAATATAAACCTAAACATAGCTGCAACTGAAATGCTCACCCTAACCGTATTCTTAATCCTAACGCATAATATATCTCAAGTCCAAACCCTTACACTAAACCGAAACTTAACCTTAACCCTAAGCCTAACTTTAAAGCAAAACCTAATGCCAATATTAGCTGTAACCTTAAACCTTACTGTAACTCTAACTGCAACCCCAACCAAAAATGCAAACCTAAACCAAATTCCGGCCCTTATCATAACTATAACTGCAACTCGAACCATAACCTAAGCCTCATCCTAGGACTCATCCTAACCCAAACTGAAACCATAAACCTTACCCTGAGAAAAACACCAATATCAATTCCTTTCCTAAACCGAGCCCTAGCTGTAACCTTGACCCTAACTCTGAACCTAAATGCAACCCTAACGATAAATCTTACCCTAAATTGATCTGTATCCATAAATCATACCCGAAACATAAACCTAGCAGTGACCCTAACTGTAAGCATAACTCCAATCCTAACCCTAATCTCAACCTAACTCTCGTTCTAAATGCCAATTTCCAAACTAGCTGGAATGGAATGTAATGCTAAATCAGGTCTGGTGAAAGCTGACCCTAAGCTGAACATTGACCCTTCACTCACTCCTGAAGTTCTGGGAACTAGGGCCATAAATATCCTTGAGCCACAAATTTGGCTCTTATTTACCCTGTGCCAATTTGCTCGTGGTTCAGACGTAATTCAGAAATCATTAAGTTCAGTCACCTGCAGCACAGGAGTACATTCGGACCATAGAGTTCACGACGGCTTTCGAAGGAGCAATCGAGGTGGTCCTATTCCCCTGCTCAATCTCCGTAGTCCTGCAAGTGTAGTTCCTTCAAGTGGCCATCCAATTTCCTTTAGATGTGATTGTCTCTGCTTCCAATCCACTGTGATCAATAAGTTCCAGGGCATTACCATGCACTGCCTAAAAAAAGGGTTCATCCTCATATCCCCCTTCATCTCTCGCGCAAAACCTTCAATCTCTTTTCCCCCTAGTACTTTCATCATTAGTCAATGGGAACCAATTTTCCTTGTCTAACTTATCTGAGCCTGTCATAATCCTGTACAGCTCTATTTGATCTCCTCTCAATCTCTTTTGCCCTCAGGAGAACAAGACCAGCTTTCCAAACCTTATCATGCAAGGAAAATCCCCCATCCCTAGAACCATTCCTGTAAATCTCTTCTGCACCCTCGCAAGGAATCTCACATCCTTCCTAAAGTGTGGTGACCAGAACTGCATGCAAGACCCAGTCGGGGGCGAACCACAGCTTTGTAGATGTGCGTTTTAAGTTGAACCCAGCTGATCATACGCCCACGGAAGGAAATCTTACTTAGTGTCCACTATGTCGTTGGTACCCTCATGGACAATGACAACTGGATAAGCCCTCTCCCTTTCTATATTGCTCCCCATCCCCGAAGAGATTTCCTGGATTGGCTTTGAATCTCCAGGAATTGAAGATTACCGAATATTTGCTTGAATGGAACCGATCTGACACACCTCCACTCCTAGGGAAACAAAAATCATCGAGGTCTTTTAAAAATTAATAATTTTCATTCTCGTTTTGTTTCTTGATGCTGATAGCGATGGTGATGGGAGGTGGCGTTAAAGATCAAGCCTGTTTTATTGATAGCCAAGAATAATCAAATTGGCAAACCCTATGCAATCAATATGCAGTACCACGAGCATGGAAACTTCGGAAAAATAATGGTCGAGGCATAATGCTGGGGAAGAGGCAGTTGGCAAAGCCAGTCCAGGGTGGAATTTCATGCAATGTGCCTCTGGCAGAAAATAATGCAAATAAAATGATTGCGAGAGAGAAGAAGATGAAAAGCGTCTGATGGTATGGTATAGGGAGAATTGTACTCTGTATCTAACCCGTTATATACTTGCCCTGAGAGACAGAGGGCAGTCACACCTCTTCGGATAGCGTCTTCTGATTTGGTTAGTTGTCATGAACAGAAGGGTTTGACTGTCAGTAAGACAGGTAAGGGATCAAGAGGGAAGAAACAGAGGAGCCTGAGCCCTTGCAACTGTCCAACAGGTCTGAGGTTGTTTCAGCTTGTATGGATAGTGCGACAGTACGTATGAACATGCAACAGGAGTCCAGAGGCAGTGTTGCCTACTCGGTACCAGGGTGTGAGATATCTGCTCAGTGCTGGAGAAGGACTTGCATTGGGAGGGGGAGGATTCAGTTGGTCCAGGTTGGTACCAGCGACATTGATAGGACTGGAAAGGAGATTTAGCATAGAGATTACGTGCAGCTAGGGGCCAAGTTGAAAATGCAGAATCTCAAAGGTAATAATGTCTATATTATTACCTGAGGCACGAGCAAACTTGCAGAGGTTAAATAAGATTAGAGTCTTCAGTGAGAGGCAGAAAGAATGATGTGGGAGAAATGGGTTTCGATGCATGAGTATGGGGGAAAGTGGGAGCTGCAGCGTTGGGATGGCCTTAACCTGAACCTTGCTAAGACCAGTGTTCTGGTGAGTCATATAACTAGGGTGGTAGAGAAGACTTTAAACTAAATCGTGGGGCAAGCAATCAAGTGCAGGTAGATGTGATAATTTACAGAGAATGGAAAAGTCAAGAGGGCAAGCTGAGAGAATTGAACATCTGAGTGTGGCAGGAAGGGAATGTCGGAGGGAAGCAAACATGTTAACAGGAAGTAGAAAAGTAGTGAGCGGAATTTTAGGCCACATAAAGTGGAAGAAGGCATCAAATAGGCTCATAATGCGGAATATTGTTAAAAAAGACCAAGGTAAGGTCACTTTATCTGAATATACGCAGCATTCGCAACAAAGCAAATGATTTGAAGGCACAAGAAGAGCTAAAGGAGTTTGATTTAACAGTCATTAGAAAGACTGGAAACTGAATACTCAAGAATATTCCTAATTTCAGAAGGATAGGCAAAGAAGTAAAGGAGGCTGGGTAGCGCACTTAACAAGAAGTGAGATGAGTGCATCAGTGAGAGACGATTGAAAATCGAAAGATCAAGATTTCGAATCAATTTGGGTTCAGTGCAGAAACAACAAGGGACAGTTTGTAGGCAACTAAACAGCAGTGGTAATGTTGGGTATGGTATATCTCAGGATATTAGAGGTGCATGTAACATGGGTTAACCAGTAATAATGACGTATGGACAAGGTAAACCTAATTAGCGCCAGCGCCATGGAGGACCTATTCCTGGATTGTATATGAGATGGGTTTTTGCAGCAAAATGTCGAATCACCAACTAGGGATCTGGCTATTTAGGATTTAGCACGATGTAGTGAGAAAGGGCTAATTAGTAACCTCGCTGTAAAGAAGTCTTTGTGAATTCGTGACCAGAATGTGATTGGATATTGCATGGAGTTTGAAAGTGATATAGTTCATTCTGGAATTAGGGGTTTTATCTGAACAAATTAATCTATGAAATTATGAGGGGCTGGTTGGCTGGTGTGGATTGGGAAAAGTCACTGAAAGATTTGATGGTAAACAGACAATGGGTAGTATTTGAAGAAGTATTATATGGACTACAATAAATATACATTCACCCGAAGACACTAAAACCAAACAGGAAAGATGAATTAACAGTGGCTAACAAAGACGTTAACGTTTGCATTCTGTCAAAGGAAGCGGTTATTAGGTATGGCAGAAAAATTTGCAGGCCGGAAGATTGTGAGCAATTTAGAATCCAGCAGAGGATGATCAAGAACCTGAAACAGGAAGGGAAAGAGAATAAGAATACAAGCTAGCGAGAAATATAAAGGCGGACTGTAAATGCTTCTTTATATATGTGAAAGGGTAAAAAGTAGCAAGGGGAAACGTGGACCCATTACAGGCAGAGACAGGAGAACTTATAATGAAGATCAAGAAATGTTGGAGTAACTAAAAGAAGTGCTGTGTTTCTGTCTTTACAGAAGAAGATCTAGAAAATCTCCCAGAAATACTGGGGAATCAATGGACTTACGAAAATTAGGACCTGAAAGAAATTTGTGTTAATAAAGAGCTAGCACTTGAAAAATTAACTGCTTGAATATTGATAAATTCCTTGGACCAGATGAGCTACATCAAACAGTGTTGATGGAGTTGGCTATAGATATCATAGATGCATTGATGGTTATCTTTCAAAACTCTTGAGATTCTGGAAAGCTTCCTGCAGACTGGAAATAAACGGATGTGACCCCACTATTGAACAGAGGAGGGAACGAGAAAGCGGGGACTACTTATCAGCTACTTATCAGGGTATCAGCTGCTGACAAAGTACCATTTAGTTAATGGAGATTCATTTTAGCTTTGTTATTATATAAAAGTATTCGAACTTGAAATGCTGCCTTTAATTCTTTAAATTGGTCTAGGGGTTCTTATATCATATTTTTCTCGTCAGAAATCTTACTGATATAGTAACGGCTGTCTTCTCGAAGCCAAACAATTAGGTTGAGATCAGTGTGGCCTGAGGAGATATTGAGTAGAATGGGCATTATTCCCTGAAGATGATAAACATGAGAGGTGATCTGATTGTAATGTATGCAGTTCTTGGAGGATTTGTGAGGCCATATGTTGGGAGGCAGTTTTGTATGGCTGGAGAGTTCAGAAGCAGGGTTCATGATTAAAGGAGGAGAAATGTCTTCGCAGAGGATGGCGAATCTTTGTAATTCTCTACCACTTAAAGCTCCAGCTGTTCATTCTTTGAGTATAGTCAAAACTGAGGACGATTTGATTACTAAAGTAATCGAGGGTACTGTAATACTGCAGGAATGTGGCGTTGAGGTACAAAATCAGCCACATCGTACTGAGTGACAGAGCAGCCTCAAGGAACCAATTACCTCCTCCTGATCCTATTTCTTATTTTGCCATTTATCTTGCAGTTACATGGAATCTGTATGGTAGTAAAACGTCCCAACGTGCATCAAATAAGGGATTATGCAAAGTCATATCGCGCCAAGCAGGGAGGTATTGAGACTGGTGATCAGAAGCTTGGTCAGAGACATAGGTGTTAAGGTGGATATTAGAGGAGGAGAGAAAGAGTGGACAGACAGATTCAGAGAGGGAATTCCAGAGCTTAGGACCTAGGTGGCTGAAGGAAGAGCCGAATTCTATCCCTTTTTCGAGGCATCCAAAGAGACATGTATTTCAAGTAGAGTGCCTTTCACAAACTCAGGCCATCCCAAAGTGTTTCACATAGAAGTACATAACATTTACAGTGCAGGAACAGGCCATTCAACTAACAGGTCCCTGGATATTGATGCTCCTCACAAGCCTCCTCCCTCCCATCTTCTTCGCACTCTATCAGAATATCCTCTATTTCTTTCTCCCACGTGTGTTAACCATCGCTAAATGCATCTATATTATTCGCCCCAACCACTCTGTAGTAGGGAGTGACAACATTCTCACCCCTCTATCGGTAAAGAATTGCCTGTAGGATTTAATAATCTTATAGTTTTTGTATTATATTATATATATATTGCATCTTATATAGTCCTTGTGTCTGCCACAAGTGTCAACGACTGCACAAGCGAATCTTTCAGAAACTTCAAGACATCAACCAGGTCAACCAACAGCAACAAAAGAGCTGCAACCTATTCAGCCTTTCTGAAAGGGCATAATTCTTGAGTTTGTGATCATCCTTGTGAATTAATATTGTAGCTTCCCAATCTGTCAAAATTTGTTTTATGATGGAGAAACTAAAATTGTATGGACACTGCATGTTTCGCAGTCATTTAACTGCTATTTTCCAAGTTTAGTCATCGTTGTAATGTAGGACATGTGACAGCCAATGTTTGCATAGCAAGATTCCACAACTAACAATGGCATAATTATCAGAAAATACGAAAACATTTTTGTTAGTTGCGGAATAAATATTGAGCCCAGGACTCGGGAAAAACTTTCCCTTGCACTTCTTATCGTCGTGGCCCTGGGATCATTCATGTCCACTTGGGAAGGGAGACAGAACGTCTGTTGAACGTCTCATCCAGAAAACACGCTTCAGTCTTGCAATCAACAGCAACAGCCTAAATTGCAGCAAAAAAGCAAGTCCCAAGGCACTTTACAGGAGTGATTACCATGCAAATCTTGACTCAAAATCACATTAGCCGCTATGAGAACAGCGTGGCCAAAGACTTAGGATTTAAGGAGCGTCAAAGGAACATCAGACAGGTGAAATGGTTTAGGAAGGGAATACCAGAGTTAAGGGCTTGGTCAGCTGAAAGCATAGGCTCCAATGTTGGAGGAGGAGGCTGGTGCAGAAGAGCCAGCATTGGAGGAATGCAGAAAGCTCAGATAATTCCAGGGGCCAGAGGAAGTTACAGAGATAGGGATGTTGGTAAGGCTGGAAGAGGTCACAGAGATATAGAGTATCGGAGGGGCTAGTGGAGCACACAGAGCTGAGGATGGTTGTGTGGCTGGATGAGGGTACAGATTTAGGAACGGTTTCGGAGCTGGTGGATGTTCCAGAGATCGGGATGGTTATAGAGGCTGGAGTAGTTTGCAGAAATACGGAAGGGTTTGCTGCTTGTGGAAATTCTAGAGATGGGGAGGGTTGTTATTCTGGAATCAGTTACATTGATAGGGAGAGTTGCGGATCTGAAATAAGCTACAGAGATAGGGTTGTAGTGCTGGAGGATGTGACAGAGATAGAGAGGGTGATAGCGCTAGAGGACGTCCAGAGAGATGGAGGGTTGCAGGACTGGGAGACGTTTCAATGATAGGGAGGTGTGTTGCACTGGAGGATGTTACAGAGATTGAGAGACTGTATTCCTGAAGGAGGCGACACAAGTAGAAAGGATATTAGCTTGGGGTACAGTTCTGGCAGCTCAAGGATTTTGCAGAGGAAGTGAGTATTGTAGGACAGGAGGAGTTGACAGAGAGTAAGAATGCAGCGACTTCCACGGTGTGTTTTGTAAACGAGGACGACAACTTTAGAAGTAGCTTGACTGGGAACCAATGTAGATCAGCGAGAGCAGGAGCTGATGCGTGAACGGGCATTGCTGTGAGTCAGGATACGGGACCGTTTGAATGATGCATAGCACGTTACATAACGTTGCTGTTCGCAGTACTGTTGAACGGCCTAAATATGCTTATTACAGAAGGCAGCATTGCGTTTTCTGTGGTATGTCACACCATCTAAGGAAAGTTTTCTCTCTTCACATGGCAAGACATTTCATAGGAAAGAGGAAAAAAAATAAACACAGAGCCTGCTCCCTTGCTGGTCACACTTCCAGCACACTCTCCCCCTCCATCCTATGCTTTTGTAAATACAAGCTGGTGTACTGTGCAATGGCTGTTCTGGACTTAACTTCTGTTGAAGCCTGTAATTCCACTGAATTCCAATTTGAGTGGTGTTAGTAGTTCCCCACGACCTTGCCCAAGAAGCTATTCTTCAAATGTGAGCCTTCGAACTGAATGGTTGCAGGCTATTCGACTATGTGGGTATTGACTGCTAATTTTGCATCTGAAGCACACACATGACTACTTACTGTACTGCGAAGCTTGCATCACATGGTGTGTTTACCCTGTGTATAAGATGAGTAATCTGCAAGCTGTAGGATCTGGGGTCAATATGAGATAACTCATTTGGGTTCATGTCTACAACATCACAGGCATACCAACAGTACCCAGCTACCCCAAGGCTTCCATACACGTCTCCCCCTAGATCACTGTACTTGTGCTGGGGGTAGAGAGACGTTCGGTGTATTAGAAGTGGTGGTTGGGTGTTGAATGCTAATACAACATACTTTGCTCTTAAAAGTCAGCAACCCGCTTCTTTGGGAGGTAACTAGCACCCACCCGGAGGCATGGACAGCTCACCTCCCTCAGTGCTGTGGCGTTCTGTACTCGCCTTCTGAGCTAAGGAAGCAACACCAGTAGTGCACTCCAGTAGTTTTGGCCCTCTTGGCATCATATGCCTTGAAAAGTACAGAAGGAGATTTAACACCATTGTGTGAGCAAACTGTTCACTTCCACAGTTGGTATAACTGGAACGCTCCAGCAATTCCCAGCAGGCTTAGAGTCCAACTCGTGACCATTATATTTACGAGAGGGAATGGTAAGAGCACTGTGCCGGTACACCCTGGGCTCTTTGCTTAATCTTGTGACTATTCACATTGTGGCTTTCCCCCGAACCCTGTGTTTAATCTTGTGACCATTCACCTTGCGGTTTCCCGCTGGTCCCTGTGTTTAATCTTGTGACTATTCACCTTTGCGGCTTCCCCCCGGGCCCTGTGTTTAATCTTGTGACTATTCACTTTGTTGCTTTCCCCCGGGCCCTGTGTTTAATCACTGTGCGGCTTCCCCCCGGGCCCTGTGTTTAATCTTGTGACTCTTCACTGTGCGGCTTCCTCCCGGGCCCTGTGTTTAATCTTGTGACTATTCACTGTGCGGCTTCCCCCGTGCCCTGTGTTTAATCATGTGACTATTCACTGTGCGGCTTCCCCCTGGGCCCTGTGTTAAATCTTGTGACTACTCACTGTGCAGCTTCCCCCCTGGCCCTGTGTTTAATCTTATGACTATTCACTGTGCGGCTTCCCCCGTGCCCTGTGTTTAATCATGTGACTATTCACTGTGCGGCTTCCCCCTGGGCCCTGTGTTAAATCTTGTGACTACTCACTGTGCAGCTTCCCCCCTGGCCCTGTGTTTAATCTTATGACTATTCACTGTGTGGCTTACCCCGGGCCCTGTGTTTACTCTTGTGACTATTCAAACTGCGGCTTCCCCCGGGGCCCTGTGTTTAATCTTGTGACTACTGACTGTGCGGCCTCCCTGCAGGCCCTGTGTTTGATCATGTGACTATTCACTCTGCGGTTTCTCCCCGGGCTCTGTGTTTCCATTTCTTACGAATCACTTAGCAGGATCCCCCCGGGGCCCTGTGTTTAACCTTGACACCTATCACTGTGCAGGATCCACCCGAGCAATGTGTTTAAACTTGACACGAATCACTGTGCAGGATCTCCCGGACCGTGTATTTAATCTTGCGACAATTCACTGTGCAATTTTCCCCCAGGCCATGTGTTTAAACTTGTACGCATTAACTGTGCAAGATCCCCCGGGCCCTGTGTTTAAACTTGTGACTATTCACTGTGCAGGATCCCCGGGCGCTGTGTTTAAACTTGTGACTATTCACTGTGCAGGATCCCCGGGTGCTGTGTTTAAACTTGTGACTATTCACTGTGCAGGATCCCCCAGGCCCTGTGTTTAAACCTGTGACAATTCACTGTGCAGGATCCCCTGGGCCCTGTGTTTAAACTTGTGACTATTCACTGTGCAGGATCCCCTGGACCCTGTGTTTAAACCTGTGACTATTCACTGTGCAGGATCCCCTGGGCCCTGTGTTTAAACTTGTGACTATTCACTGTGCAGGATTCCCTGGGCCCTGTGTTTAAACCTGTGACAATTCACTGTGCAGGATCCCCTGGGCCCTGTGTTTAAACTTGTGACTATTCACTGTGCAGGATCCCCTGGACCCTGTGTTTAAACCTGTGACAATTCACTGTGCAGGATCCCCTGGGCCCTGTGTTTAAACTTGTGACTATTCACTGTGCAGGATCCCCTGGGCCCTGTGTTTAAATTTGGGACTATTCACTGTGCAGGTTCCCCCGAGCCCTGTGTTTAAACTTGTGACTATTCACTGTGCAGGTTCCCCCCGGGCCCTGTACTTAAACATGTGTCCAATCACTGTGCAGGAGTCCTTGGTCCCTGTGTTTAATCTTGTGATAATTAACCGTGCATCTTCCGCCCAGGCCATGTGTTTAAATTGTGACTATTCACTGTGCAGGATCCCCCGAGCCCTGTGTTTAAACTTGTGACTATTCACTGTGCAGGTTCCCCCCGGGCCCTGTGCTTAAACATGTGTCCAATCACTGTGCAGGAGTCCCTGGTCCCTGTGTTTAATCTTGTGATAATTAACCGTGCATCTTCCGCCCAGGCCATGTGTTTAAACTTGTGACTATTCAATGCACAGGTTTCCCTGGAAGCTGTGTTCAACCTTGTGACGATTCACTGTGCACGACAGCGCCTCTAATATGGTTTATTTTTTCCTCAACCAAGGATTCCTCCCCACTGTGGGTGACAGGGCCCTCAACCGTGTCCGGCCTATTTCCTGTAACTGTACCCTCAGCCCTTCCTCTCCCTCCCAGAACTGCGACAGGGATCCTCTTTTCCACATTTTCCACCCACCAGCCTGCACATGCATATGGTTATCCTGCGCCATTTCCGCCACATCCAGCGTAATGCGCTACCAAATACATCTCCTCTCCCTGTCAGCCTTCTGAGGGGATTGTTCCCTCTGCAACACCCTGGTCCACTCTTGCATTACCCTCGCCACCTCGTCCCCTTCCCACGGCACCTTCCCATGCAATCGCAGGATGTGTAATACCTGCCTTTTTACTCCTCTCGCTTCACTATCCAAGGCCGGAAACACCCATTTCAGATGAAGTAGCCATTTCTTGTACATCTTTCAAATTAGTATACTGCATTCGCTGCTCACATTGTGGTCTCCTCTACATTTGGGAGACCAAACGTAGATTAGGTAAGCACTTTTCTGAACACCTCCGCTCAGTCTTAAAACATGATCCTGATCCATCTGTCACTTGCCATTTCAACACACACCACTGCTGTGAAGCCCACATCTCTGTCCTCGGATTGCTGCAGTCTTCCAGTGAACATCAACACAAGATCGAGCATCAGCATCCCATTCACCAGTTAGGCACTCTACAGCCTTGCGAGCTGAAGACTGAGTTCAATAATTTCAGAGCATGACAGGCCCCCAATTTTTTTTATTTTTAACTTTATCTTTCATGTTTACTTTAATTATTTTACTTTGTTTCATCATTCAATTTTTTTCACCATATTCCTGCCCACTGTGTTTATTCATGTTTGTTGCTTTCGGCTAGAGCTTTTATTACTCAGTCATTTAACATACTGTCTGGACTGACGCGTTGTCTTTCACCACGCCATTAACACAGTCTCTTTGACTTTGCCCCATGACCTCATTGTCAGTTATTCTCTGCGACCCTCTGGCCTATCAACACCTTCAATTTTGTTTTCTGTTGCCCCACCCCCGCTTTATTTACTTAAAACCGATCACATTTTTACCCTTTGCCATTTCTGATCAAAGCTCACTGACCTGAAAGGTGAACTCTGTTGCTCTCTCCACAAATGCAGCCAGACCTGCTGTATATTTCCAGGACATTTAGTTTTTATTTTGTAACCTTTTCTTTAGTCGATTTCCAAACTCGGTTTCCATCCCAAGCTCTTGCCTTTCCCTGTTGCCACCTTAATTTGTGGCTATCTTTTCCAGAATTCCATGATTGAAGTCCTCCAATCAGACATCCGTCACTGCCACAGAACCATATCAGCTCTGATCAAAATCACAAATGGCATCCTGTGTAACTGAAAATAAAAATGTACTTTTCCTCCTCGAGTTCGTGACCTGTCTGCACGAATGGACTGAGTTGATCAGCCAATGCTCCAGATCTCTCCACCATCGTCCCCGTGTCTGGAAGTGCAATCATCTGCTTCCATTCTTATCATTATAATCATCGTCAGAATATCGACATCAATGGATTCTATTCCAATTTCTGCAGCAGTGCCTCTGTTTATCTCGAAAGTTCTATTTCTCATTTACATAGAACATGGAACATAGAACAGTCCAACACAGTACAGGCCCTTCGGCCCACGATGTGGTGCCGAACCTTTAACCTACTCGAAGATCAAACTAACTACCTACCCTTCATTCTACTATCATCCATGTACCTATCGAAGAGTCGCTTAAATGGCCCTAATGTATCTGCTTCGACTACCACCGCTGGCAGCGCGTTCCACGCACCCACCACTCTCTGTGTAAAGAATCCCTACCTCTGACATCTCCCCGAAACCGTCCTGCAATCACCTTAAAATTATGCCACCTGGTGATAGCCCTTTCCACCCTGGGAAAATGTCTCTGGCTATCCACTCCATCTACGTCTTTCATCATCTTGTACCCCTCCATCAAGCCACCTCTCATCCTTCTTCGCTCCAATGAGAAAAGCCCTCGCTCCCTCAATCTTTCTTCATAAGACATGCTCTCCAATCCAGGCAGCATCCTGGTAAATCTCCTCTGCACCATCTCTAAATCTTCCACATCCTTCCTATAATGAGGCGACCAGAACTGAACACAATATTCCAAGTGTGGTCTAACCAGGGCCTTATAGAGCTGCAGCATAACCTCGCAGCTCTTAACCTCAATCCCCCTGTTAATGAAAACCAACACACCATACACATTCTTAACAACCCTATCAACTTGGGTGGCAACTTTGAGCGATCTATGGACATGGACCCCAAGATCCCTCTGTTCCTCCACACTACGGAGAATCCTGTCTTTAAACCTGTATTCTGCATTTAAATTCGACCTTCCAAAATTAATCACTTCACACTTTTTCAGGTTGAACTCCATCTGCCAGCTCTCAGCCCAGCTCCACATCCTGTCAATGTCCCGTTGCAACCTACAACAGCCTTCCACACTATCCACAACTCCAGCAACCTTCGTGTCATCGGCAAACTTGCTAACCCAGCCCTCCACTTCCTCATCTAAGTCATTTATAAAAATCACAAAGAGCAGAGGTCCCAGACCAGATCCTTGTGGAACAGCACCAGTCACCGAGCTCCATGCTGAATATTTTCCATGTACTACCACCCTCTGACTTCTATGGACCAGACCAATTGTGTATCCAGACAGCCAACTTTCCCTGAATCCCATGTCTCCTTACTTTCTGAATGAGCCTACCATGGGGAACCTTATCAAACGCTTTGCTAAAATGCATATACACCACATCCACTGCTCTACCTTCATCAATGTGTGTTGTCACATCTTCAAAGAATTCAATAAGGCTTGTGAGGCAGGACCTGCCCCTTACAAAGCCATGCTGACTGTCTCTAATCAAACCATGCTTTTCCAAATAATCATAAATCCTGTCTCTCAGAATCCTCTCCAATAATTTGCCCACTACCGACGTAAGACTGACTGGTCTGTAATTCCCAGGGTTATCCCTATTCCCTTTCTTGAACAAGGGAACAACATTTGCCGCCCTCCAATCATCTGGTACTACTCCAGTGGACAGGGAAGACGCAAAGATCATCGCCAAAGGCGCGGCAATCTTTTCGCTCGCTTCCCGTAATATCCTTGGGTATATCCCGTCTGGCCCCGGGGACTTATCTGTCCTCATATCATTCACAATTTCCAGCACATCCTCCCTCTTAACCTCAACCTGTTCGAGCATATCAGCCTTTTCCACGCTGTCCTCACAAACGACCAGGTGCCTCTCAACAGTGAATACTGAAGCAAAGTATTCATTTAGGACCTCCCCTACCTCCTCCGACTCCAGGCACAAGTTCCCTCCACTATCCCAGATCAGCCCTACCCTCACTCTGGCCATCCTCTTGTTCCTCACATAAGTATAGAACGCCTTGGGATTTTCCTTAATCCTGCCCGCCAAGAATTTTTCATGTCCCCTTCGAGCTCTCCTAAGTCCATTCTTCAGTTCCTTCCTGGCTACCTTGTAACCCTCTCGAGCCCTGTCTGATCCTTGCTTCTTCAACCTTAAGTAAGCTTCCTTCAACCTGTTGACTGGCTGTTCCACATCTCTTGTCATCCAAGGTTCCTTTACCCTGCCATCCCTTCCTTGCCTCATCGGGACAAATCTATTCAGCAGTCGCAGCAAGTGCTCCCTAAACAACCTCCACGTTTCTTTCGTGCATTTCCCTGAGAACATCTGTTCCCAGTTTATGCTCCCCGGTTCCTGCTAATAGCATTGCAATTCCCCCTCCCCCAATTATATATTTTCCCATCCCGTCTGCTCCTGTCCCTCTCCATGACTACAGTAAAGGTCAGGGAGTTGTGATCACTATCACCGAAATGCTCTCCCTCCGAGAGGTCTGCCACCTGGCCTGGTTCGTTGCGAAGCACCAAGTCGAACATAATCTCCCCTCTAGTCTGCCTATCTACATATTGAGTCAGGAAACCTTCGTGGACACACCTGACAAAAATTGCTCCATCCAAACTATTTGTACTAAGGAGTTTCCAATCAATATTAGGGAATTTGAAATCACCCATGACAACAACCCTGTTACTTCTGCACCATTCCAAAATCTGCCTCCCAATCTGTTCCTCCATGTCTCTGATGCTATTGGGGGATCTATAGAAAACTCCCAACAAAGTGACTGCTCCTTTCCTGTTTCTGACTTCCAGCCATAATGACTCAGTGGACAAACCCTCCTCGACGACCTCCCTTTCTGCAGCTGTGATACTATCCCTGATTAGCAATGCCACTCCCCCACCGCTTTTACCTCCCTCCCTATTCCTTTTGAAACATCTAAACCCCGGAACATCCAACATCCATTCCTGCCCCTGTGATATCCACGTCTCCGTAATGGCCGCAACATCGTAGCTCCAAGTACTGATCGAAGTTCATCACCCTTATTCTTGACGCTTCTAGCGTTAAAATAGACACACTTCAACCCATCATACTGGCTGCAACTTTGCCCTGTCAACTGTCTAACCGTCCTCGCCGTCTCTCTGCACTCGGTATCTGCCTGTTCAAAAGCTACCCCATCCACTGATCCGTAGCTCCGGTTCCCATCCCCCTGCCAAACTAGTTTAAACCCTCCCAAAGAGCTCTAGCAAACCTCCCGCCCAGGATATTGGTGCCGCTCCAGTTCAGATGCAACCCGTCCTTCTTGTAGAGCTCCCACCTTCCCCGACGGTAGCCCAATGATCTACATATCTGAATCCCTCCCTCCTGCACCAGTTCTGTAGCCACGTGTTCAGCTGCACTCGCTCCCTGTTTCCAGCCTCACTAGCACGTGGCACCGGTAACAATCCTGAGAATACGACTCTGCTCGTCCTGCCTTTCAGCTTCCAACCTAACTCCCTATATTCCAGTGATA
Source organism: Heterodontus francisci (assembly GCF_036365525.1). Lineage (NCBI taxonomy): Eukaryota > Metazoa > Chordata > Chondrichthyes > Heterodontiformes > Heterodontidae > Heterodontus > Heterodontus francisci. The sequence goes on along the minus strand of NW_027140986.1, from coordinate 4,544,369 downwards.
TCACCCAAAACAGAATGTCAGTTTCACCATTGGTGCTGAAGACACCAAACTCTCCCTCACCCTCACATCTGTCTTTTCTCAGTTGTCTCTGGATTGTCACATGGCTTGTGAGAAATCTGGTACTGGGTGAACAGCAATGTCCTTCAATTAAAGATTGGAAAGGCTGAAACCATTAACTATGTTCCTTGTTACAAACTTTACTCTCGAGCCAGAATTCCTTTTCCTGGAAGCAGTCGATGACTGAACCCTTTTTTCGCAACCTTGGTCACACAGTAACCTCGAGAAGAGCTTACAACCACAAGCCTGTGCCATCACAATGACACATTCCGCTGCCCCCGTTTTACCTCAAATGCTGCTGAAAGCTAATCCGTTTATTTATCAGCTCCTGTTTTGAACGTTCAAACACACTCCTGGCCGACCTCCCACATTCTACGCTCCTATTTTTTCTTCTATTTATATGGAGGAATCATACTCACTGTGTCCACTGTTAGAAGCACCTGCTGCCCAAGTTCACTGAAGCTCATGAATGGTAACCAGGGAGGAAATCTGATCACAAAGTCAGGAGCCAATCAAACAGCAGCCAGCGCAAGTTACCCCAACTTCCAGTAAGACAGGGTCACATGACCAATCCAACTATCCCTGGCTCCGACTCCAGTTTTTGTCTACCCACGACCAAATCAGGAGCACAGCCTAAACAACAGGTATCCCGAATGCCACAGCTCAAATCCTGACCAGGAATAGGACCCCAATCCCTGTCCAGCAGCGTTGCACCAAGTTCCCCTTGTCCTGATTGCTGCACTTAAATAATTTGAAGAATCGTGGACTAACATATCAATCCTGTTGCAAATGACACCCTGTCAATCAGAACAATCTTCCAAGCTATAAATTGCTGCGAAGTTTCTCCACTCCTCCCTTGTTATCTGTATTCGAACAGTATTTGTTCTGCACCACAGTTTCTGCTGCACTGTCAGCAGGTTTTATCCCAAAAAAACTGTACCCAGGACATCGGAACTTCCAGCACTCCATCATTTCCACTCTCTCTTTGTCTTCAAAACCCGTATGGAAGTCGATATCTTTCACCACGTGCTCATCAATCTCACACTCTCTATACGTTTCCACTCACTCTGGATGTCACACTGTTTTAAACAGCTCTATTACATCTTCCGAGATGTCTCTTTGATTGTGTGTAGCGCTTTGCTAATGTAAGTTGTCATGGTTGTGGTCGGCGACCATTTCGCTGCATGTCACCGGTTTTTTGCCACCCCACCCTTTACGGTCTGGGTTCACCCACTCCTTTCCTCATTGCAGTGGAAGGTATGTTGGAAAAGTGCATCCGGAAAGGAGGAGAGGAACCATCACAAGTCGAGTGATACTGGTCAGCTGTTCTATAACTGCTGGAGCCTTCTTAAATTGGAGAACCTGTGCAATGGGATTTGTGCCTTATATTTTTTCAAGATATTTAGCACTAATATCATTTGACACAATTACTTTAATATTATTGCCATGCCCAGTAGAGCCATGTCAAATTCATATCTTTTAACATAGAATTTCACTGAGTGTGTAGCATTTTGTAAGTGACTTTTCTTTTAAAATGGACAATACGAGCCGCAAATAATGGCCACCAATAGTCATCTGACCTGAGCAGTGAATTTCTAAACGGCCTTACTATCTCACAAGGACAAAATGATACATTCCAGACTAAGAAGTGGCAATTCCCGTACCCTGAGACAATCCAAGAGGCAATCCTGAACTGAAAGGGTCTTTCTGAAACAAAGACCATAATCAAGCAATACGCCAGATAATGAATAATCACACTAATTCCAACACCATGTTTGGGAAAGCGAAATGTGATAATGCACATGATAAGCTAACCATGTTGGCTTCTTTTTATTCTTTAAGTAACAGCAACAGCAAAAAGGGCAGAAAAATCTAAGCCTAAATAATTGGAGACTGTAGCGTGGTAAGGTCTCCAAGCCTGTTCTATTTCGAATCCACTGGTACTGCAAACTGACCTCGTGGTAACGAGATGACAAGCAACCAAGTTTGTGGCCTGCTGAAATTCTATCCCTTCAAGAGAATCCTGAAAGCTACTTCAGCACGTGACTCTGGCTGTTGAACTAAGCTAAGCTACTCTTCAGGAGTGAAGGCGTTTCGAAAACGAGCCATGTGAATTATGAACTATTATTTTGATAAGCTGTAAAAGTGCACTATTCTTTTCAACTGTATTTTCCTTAAGTGTGTTTTGTATGTCGCTGTCTGAGTGAGTGCCATCGCGTTAGATTTCAGGGTGAGTTTTGAATGAACAGTCCAGAGGTTGGACATTCATGCAATACAGGACACGTGAAGAGCAGTTCTGGTCTTCAAACAGGAGCTGTAATGCTCACATTTGGCCTGTATATTCGAAGAGGAATCACAAGAAAAATAATAATGTACAATGGACACATTGATAGACTGATAACAAAATGCTGCTTTTGAGCCAATGTTGCAAATTATTTGCCAATTGAGTATGTATTGCTTCATGCTCTAATTGTGATAAAGAGCAGCTGATACTAATTGTGGAAAGATCAGGGTACATTTAGAATAACCAGTTTCTCCCAGGGAGGGGTATCGGGGAGCTGGTCTGGAGAAGGTAAATGTCGAATGCACTTATGTTGTATGTATTATTGTGAATAAATCTATGTGGAAGTAAGACTGTCTCCTGCTTTATCCTTTGACAGATGCATGTTTACCAAATTAACATAATGGTCCAGCATTTTCAGCCTTTCCAGGATCAGATTTTGTAATTGGCATGTTTCATGTTCCTTTGTTGATCTCTGTCAGGGCGTGGGATTTGCCTGACTTCAGGCCGTGCAGGGCAGGTGAATTAAATATTCTATTAGGCTATGAGTCCCTCCCTCAGGGTAATTAAAACCAATATGGAACCGACACACCGCAAAGTAAAAATGTGCAATAATTGTAATTCATTTGAGGGAGAGGCAGAAGGACGGGGCAATGCTTTTGTTGGCAGATTTGCCTTGAGGATTTTTGTGGGGTTTGTTGAATATCAAGTTAGTAAGTGTAGAACTGATCCATCATGATAATGTGTGAAATCGAACATAAAATCACATAAACATTTGGCAACAACATGTAAAATTACGAGGGAAAATAGACCTTCTCGAGAAAGGAAACGAAATGATCTAAATAGGAAGATATTTGTACTGACCAAGGTTTGAAACTGATTCACCAGTGAATCCACGTCTTTGGTTTCTGTTATGAATGTGAAATCTGTGGCAGCTTTGCCTTTACAGTGAACTGACATCGTCCTCGGGGTTAGAGCGTTCTTGCTGCTGTGTTTAGGTAACCCAGAAGATACAATGATATACTGGGGCCGGAATTGTATTGCTTACTTTCCGTCGTACTCTGCAATCTGTTGTCAATCACGTCCAGAACTCTGAGTAAGAGCTGTGCTGCTAACAGCTTCTTCCATCGCCTACAAACTGGACACTCGAGCTACAGTTCCATCAACAAGAAGGCAAGGTTGGCCCTCCCATTAGCCCGAACCCCCGCACACCCATTCTGCATTCCCCCCTGTTACTACGATGTCTCTCCATGTAGTGGGCAGAGATGGTTCATCTATCTCACAAGATTAATCCTTGAATACCCCAAGGTTCTATACACAACATCATAACTATCCATATTGTGACCTCCCCTTTGAAACATGTAACTAAGCATTGATGGGGAATTGAAGAGCCTGTATCAGATCCAATGACCCCTCCTCTTGTCCATATATGACACAATACTGAGCATTGTCCATGTTCTCCTGATCATTACAATGCATCTTTTCGAAATTATCACAGCCAATCGTGAAGCTCGTGGCTTGGTTCAACAAATAGACCAACGGCAGTTTATAATTCCCCCAACTACCCTGTGATTTGCATCTTTCAATTATTCGGTCAAAGATTGAGGCCAAGTTGAGAAGCAATTTACTCTGGATGAATGGCGGACAAACTGAAACTGTCTTATTTCACTCCCACAAAAAACACCGCATTGCATTGCTTGCATCAGATTTGGGCTGATAAAAGGCAACTAAAAATCGCATCACACAGTTGTCATGAAATGGCCTTGTCCAACAAGAGAGAATCTAACCACCTCCCCTTGATATTCATCATTGTGGTCAGTCCCCAATTACCACATTATTAATATCACAGGCGTTACCTTTGATCAGATATTTAACTGGGCCAGCCAAATAAATATTGTTGCTCCAGAGATCAGACGCTGGGATTTATGCAACAAATAACTCACTTACTTTTACATCCGCAATCTCCAAGGCATAAGTCAGGAATAATGGAATACACTCCACTTTCCTGAATCTGTGCCGCTGACAACAAAACTCAAGCGCCTCAGCAAGATCCAAGAAAACGGGCTTGCTTGATGTGCATCCGATGCACCATACTAACACTTAACTCCTTCCACCACCAGCACACCAGCTGCCGTGTGCACCATATATAACATCACACCGCAGGAAGTTACTAAATATATTTCGACAGCTCCTTTCAAGCAGGAGACCGCTAACACCTAAAAAGATAAGGGCGGCAGACGCATGGAAACATGAACACCTGAAAGTTCCCTCCATACCATAGACATCCTGAGTTGGAACGACATCACCATTTCTTCATTATTGCTGGGTCAAAATCCTGGAACTTCCTTTCTAATTGCACTGCAGGTGTACCTAAAGCAGATGGAACCCAGCGTTTCAAGTAGATAGCTCTCCACCTAGTTCCCAAGGGAAACAAAAAATGGATAGCGAATCCCAGCCTCGCCAGCAATGCCCTCATCCAAGGAACAAGAAGGAACAGCCTTCACCTTGATACGTCAGTCTAAGCCCAGATGTGTGGTACGTTGGTGCCCTGCCTGGCCCTGAGCTCAGCACGTTCTCCACCGTTTATGAATAAGCGGTCTCCCAATTAAAATGGTGATGAGGAGGAATGTCTTCTCTTGAAAGTTCCATCGGATTTAGAATTCACTTCCCCAGACATAATTGGAGCCCGGGTCATCGAATATATTCAAGGCTGGTTTAGACTGACTTTTCATTCACGAGGGAGTGAAGACTGATTGTTGTCTGGCGGGAAATTGGAAATACGGCCATGGTCAGATCAGCCATTATAATATTGAATGCAGAACATGATCTATGGGCTGAATGGACTAATCCAACTTCTATTTCTAATGACCTTATTACCAGAGGTGAAAGGAAATCTGTTGCATCTCTTGCACCTGCATAGAAAGGAGCTGCGGGCAAGCAAATCAGATCTTGGCCATGACAGAAGTGTGAACAAAGATGTTTAGTTCATGATTTTAGGTGGACATGGTGGAGATGGAGTAGGATGATGTGTTGAAAGCAGTTAGACTGGACAGTGAGAATAAGTGAATTAATATCATGGTCCTGGAAGGCAGGGAAGGAGGTGAGGACAGTCACTCGGGTGATGGGAGAGATAAAGCTGAGGCCTCTGCAAAACTAATGTGAGGAATGCACGGTTAATGTGAAATGAAAAGACTGCGGAAGCTCTGGTTTGGAAGATAGCACCGTTGGGTCACACAGAAGGCAATGAGGAAACTGAGTGAATGGAAGTTACTATTTACGCAACGTGGAGTTGGAGGAAGTGTGGTAAAGGTAACTGTGGAAGTTGGCGGATTATAGTAAATATTAATGCAGAGTCCGTCCACTTCAATGGAAAGAGGGAATTCGTGGAAGAGAAGTGAAGAGTCACAGATAGACCGTTTTCAGGCGAGGGAGGTGCAGATATTGAAATGCAAATTTGATTAAATTTTCGATCTCGATGTGAAAGAAGGGTTTGACACAAAAACAATTATCGATGTATTGGATAAAGAGGGTGAAAAGGGAACCGGAGTAGCTCGGACTGTGTGAAGGATAGAACGGTATTGACAGTCCTGCCATTGTATCCAGTTCTCGGCACCACACTTTGAGGAACAATGTGTAGGCTTTAGAGCGGGTGTAGAAAATGTTCAAGAGAAAATTCTAGGGGTGACAGATGTTTTCTGCCGACAGATTCGAGAATCGGAGTTGTTCACCTGAAAGAGGAAATTGAGGGAAAGTTTGATAGAGTTGTTCCAAGCCATGCACGGTTTAAATTGCTCTCAATGGCAGACCAGCGAAAACCAACTGACACAGGATTAAGGGATTGGCGAAAGAATCAATAGCGACATGAGGGAAACGTATTTTTACACAGCACGTGTTTGGGACATGAAATGAACTGCTTGAGAATGTGGTGAAGCCAGGTTCAGTCAGAAGCGAATTGAATAAACAACTGAAGAGAAAAACAATGCAGGTCAGTGATGAGGAGATGTGGGAGTGAGATTAGCTGAGCTGCACGTGCAGAGAGCTGACACGGTCAAGGCAGATGAAATGGCCCACTGATGTGTTACAACCATTATACGTTCCTTTTTGTTTGAATATATTAATTGTTGAACGGAATTGCACAGATAAGAGGCGTCCAAAGTATAGACGAACATCCCTTAAAGGCTTCTCTGACGTTAGCAATTTAATTTCTGAATTGTCATGCAGAGTGAAGGCCATCACTAAAACAACATGAGATCTACAGATGCGACTCGTGATTTTTGTAGGACTTCCTTGATTTCTGTTTAACACAGCTTCCAGTTATGAGTCGTTGCTTATTGTGATCAGATTTGTCCAGTCTTGGGGGTGGGGATTGGTCCAATTCAATTTTAGTGGAAAATATGTTCCATCAACAGGGAATTAATCTGTTTGTCGCAATCTGTTTCTTCAAAGATTAAGAAAAAAACTGTTTGAACAATTTTGCATACCTCAGTATCCCCATATTGATCCGGGAGGATATAAAGTTAATACACTGGGAATGTGTCACCTCAGAATGTATTTCAGAGATATTACCTGCAGCATGAACTGACCGATCACTCCAAGCAGAAAATGCACCGACCAATTCATTGGGTGAGGAACATATTCTCTGTGATCCTTGCTATAATTGGCGTTCCTGGTAAGTATCTATACCCAATGAAGTTTTGTAAATCTGTGTTAGAGCTGGCTTTTTCATTACATTGGAATAATAATATTACATATAATCGAATAATTACAGTTACACAGACACACATTCAATCATATAATTGCATTAATTTCTTGAATTATATGTGCAGTTTTAATCTTTTGTCTCAAATGTTTCTAGTTCAAGGCATTCTACATTGTAAAGTTATTGGATTCTGTGGAATGTTATGTTCTGCAGAATCACAGCTCAAAGCAGAAAAATCTCAGAGGGGAAGGGTTACTGGAATTATCTGTTCGTGTAGAATTATACAATGTGTGTGAACTAACTGGAGTGGAACACCTGACCTCAGCGATCATGTATAACTGGGAGTCTCTGACACTCCAGAATTGCACTGATTGCGGCTGACTAACTGGGGTGGACAACGTAGCATTAGGGACCATGTATTTCCTGGAGTATCTGTCATTGTATTCAATGTGTGTCCCCAATTTACTCTTACTCTAAGTAGAGTTGTTGACAGCACTATCAGGTGCTGATTAATTTTCTTCCCGAGCGCGGTCCTGAGAAGCGTTTGGTCATGAGTGCACTGCAATAATAAATAATCCTCTTCAATATTACGAAACAAAACTGATGACTATGACTTGTTAATAGACAAGTTACAGATTTTACAGCACAGAAACAGGGCATTCGGCACAACGAGATTCGAAGTTTCTTCCTGCTCTGCACGAGCCTCTCTTCATTTCAGCTCATCTGAGCCTATCTGTATATCCTTCCAATCCTGTCTCCCTCATGCACGAACCTCGCTTCTGCATATATTGTTTTTCCGTTTCAACTACTCCAAAAGGTCTCAATTCCACGTTCTCAGCACTCCGAGTAATTACATTTCTCTTGAATTCCATCATGCATTTATTGATCACCATCTTATTGTGAGGAATTGCAGAACTGGTCACCAGAAAAGGTGGAAATAGCAGTTTCACGTTATCCCTCTCTAACCACTATACAATTTTAAAGGCCTCTGTTAGTTCAACACGCAGCCTTCTCTGAACAACAGAACAGAGCCACGACATATCCCGATAATTATAATATCTCTGTTATGGTATTACTATTGTGAAGAATATGAGAACCTGCTGGTTACCCTGGATATTTGTTATAATGTGTCGCCCAGAAGAATACACATTATTTATGTATTCAATAACCACCGCTTTAATACTTTATTATAACACTATTCTTTTAGTGATATTCCTGCAGAAAATAAAGCCTGTGCTGTGATCACATTTGCAGTGACTCAGTAAATTCCCTTTTCAATTTAACTCATTTATACATTAGAGGGAGTGGTCCAAGACGGATGAATGCCTCCAATCCGAGGGACTGGTTCGAGTTTGGGAGGAATTCCTTCGTCCCCAGGGAGAGATTCGAGTCCGGGATGAGTTCAGACACTGCGAGTGGTTGGAGACCGGGTGCAGTTCTCCAATCCACCCGTTTTTGGCTCCTCATTGCTACATTTAACTAGTTGGCCAGCGTCCGGTGAGCGGGGTGTTGTTCCTCCCCTTCCAGGATTTGTTAAATCTCGAAGTGCTGAGGTTGGATGTAGGTTGAGGTCATGGACCCGATCTCACCCGATCCCAACCCACACGATCTTTGGTGCGAAAATCCTTCCTGCCTGGGTTGAGAAGCGGAGAATGGTTTTCAGTAATTTACAGCCACTTTTCCCTTCTCTCCTTGACAGCTAATTTAGTGTCAATTCTGATCCTGTCCAAGGGAAATGGCGGACTCTCCAGCTGCACCACCCGCTACCTGGTGGCCATGTCAACGGCGGATCTACTGGTCATTATCACTGAGATCATACTCCAGCAAATCAGCCATGACCTGAGTGAATGGGTGGGACATGCTCGGGGGGCTGAATGGCTTCCTTCTGTCTTGTTAAGGGTTTTATTAATATCGCTGACAATGCAATGTTGGTTTTCTGTTTGAAAGGAGCTGATAAGGTCGGAGTTCTCTCTGGTCTCCACTAAACCCTCCCGCCAGCCTCATTGATTCATGTCTAAGGGTCCTGGTGTATATTTGCTGAACCTTCCAGTCTCACTCACTTTCTCTTCTATATTTGACTGTACATCACCCCTACTGTACCTCCACTCTATATCTTATCCACCTGCCAAATTAGCTTAACCACCCCCCACCCCCAAACAGCATTAGCAAACCTCCCAGCAAGGATGTTGGTCCCATTGCGGTTCAGCTACAACCCATCCACCTTGTACAGGTCCCACCTTTGCCAGAAACAGACCCAGTGATCCAGGAAACTAACGCCCTCCCTCCTGCCATGCATTCATTTGCTCTACCCTCTTATTTCTATACTCACTAGCACGTGGCACTGGGAGTAATCCAGAGATTAGTACGTTTGAGGTCCTGCTTTTTAATTTGCTACCTAGCACCCTAAATAATTGTTGCATCACCTCATCCCTCTTTCTACTTATGTCGCTGGTACCAATGTGTACCACAACCTCTGAATGTTGACCCTCCCCCTTCAGAATGTCTTGCATACACTGACACCCAGTAACAAAGACATTCACTGACACCAAGTAACAAAGACATTCACTGATACCCAGTAACACAGACACACACTTACACCATGTAACAAAGACATACACTGACAGCAAGTAACAAAGACATACACTGACAGCAAGTAACAAAGACATACACTGATACCCAGAAACACAGACACACACATACAGCAAGGAACCAAGACATACACTGATACTCAGTAACACAGACACACACTTACACCAAGTAACAAAGACATACACTGACACCAAGTAACAAAGACATACACGTACACCAAGTAACAAAGACATACACTGACACGAAGTAACAAAGGCATACACTGATACCCAGTAACACAGACACACAATTACACCAAGTAACACAGACAGACACTGACACCAAGTCACAAAGACATGCACTGATACCCAGTAACACATACACACACTTACACCAAGTAACGGAGACATACACTGACAGGAAGTAACAAAGGCATACACTGACACCAAGTAACACAGACACACAATTACACCAAGTAACACAGACAGACACTGACACCAAGTAACAATGACATACACTGACACCAAGTAACAAAGACATACACTGATACCCAGTAACACAGACACACACTTACACCAAGTAACAAAGACAGACAATGACACCAAGTAACAAGGACATACACTGACACCAAGTAACACAGACATACACTGACACCAAGTAACAAAGACACACACTGACACCAAGTACACAGACATACACTGACACCAAGTAACAAAGACATACACTGACACCCAGTAACACAGACACACACTTACACCAAGTAACAAAGACATACACAGATACTCAGTTACACAGCCACACAATTACACCAAGTAACACAGACATACACTGACACCAAGTAACAAAGACATACACTGATACCCAGTAACACAGACACACACTTACACCAAGTAACAATGACAGACACTGATACCCAGTAACACATACACACACTTACAACAAGTACATAGACATACACTGACACCAAGTAACAAAGACATACACAGACACCCAGTAACACAGACACACACTTACACCAAGTAACAAAGACAGAAACTGATACCCAGTAACACAGACACACACTTACACCAAGTAACAAAGACAAACACTGATACTCAGTTACACATAAACACACCAACACCAAGTAACAAAGACATACACTGACACCAAGTAACAAAGGCATACACTGACACCCAGTAACAAAGACATACACTGACAACCAGTAACACAGACACACATGGATACCAAGTAACAAAGACAGACACTGACACCCATTAACAAAAACGTACACTGACACCCAGTAACAAAGACATACACTGACACCAAGTAACAAAGACATTCACTGATACCCAGTAACACAGACACACACTTACACCATGTAACAAAGACATACACTGACAGCAAGTAACAAAGATGTACACTGATACCCAGAAACACAGACACACACTTACACCAAGGAACCAAGACATACACTGATACCCAGAAACATAGACACACACTTACAGCAAGGAACCAAGACATACACTGATACTCAGTAACACAGACACACACTTACACCAAGTAACAAAGACATACACTGACACCAAGTAACAAAGACATACACTTACACCAAGTAACAAAGACATACACTGACACGAAGTAACAAAGGCATACACTGATACCCAGTAACACAGACACACAATTACACCAAGTAACACAGACAGACACTGACACCAAGTAACAAAGACATGCACTGATACCCAGTAACACATACACACACTTACACCAAGTAACGGAGACATACACTGACACCAAGTAACAAAGACATACACTTACTCCAAGTCACAAAGACATGCACTGACACCAAGTAACAAAGACATACACTGATACCCAGTAACACATACACACACTTACACCAAGTAACAGAGACCGACACTGACACCAAGTAACAAAGACATACACTTACTCCAAGTAACAAAGACATGCACTGACACCAAGTAACAAAGACATACACTTACACCAAGTACCAAGAACATACAGTGACACCAAGTAACAAAGACATACACTTACACCAAGTAACACAAATATACACTGACACCAAGTAACAAAAACACACACTTACACCAAGTACACAGACATGCACTGACACCAAGTAACAAAGACATACACTGACACCCAGTAACACAGACACACACTTACACCAAGTAACAAAGACAGAAACTGATACCCAGTAACACAGACCCACAGTTACACCAAGTAACAAAGACATACACTGATACTCAGTTACACAGAAACACACCAAAACCAAGTAGCAAAGACATACACTGATACCCAGTAACACATACACACACTTACACCAAGTAACAAAGACATACACTGACACCAAGTAACAAAGAAATTCACTGATAACCAGTAACACAGACACACACTTACAACAAGTAACAAAGACATACACTGACACCAAGTAACAAAGACATACACTGACACCAAGTAACAAAGACATACACTTACACCAAGTAACAAAGACATACACTGACACCAAGTAACAAAGACATACACTGATACTCAGTTACAAAGAAACACACCAAAACCAAGTATTAAAGACATACACTGATACCCAGTAACACATACACACACTTACACCAAGTAACAAAGACATACACTGACACCAAGTAACAAAGACATTCACTGATACCCAGTAACACAGACATACACTTACACCAAGTAACAAAGGCATACACTGATATTGAGTTACACAGACACACACTTACACCAAGTAACAAAGACATACACTGACACCCATTAACAAAAACATACACTGACACCCAGTAACAAAGACATACACTGACACCAAGTAACAAAGACATTCACTGATACCCAGTAACACAGACACACACTTACAACAAGTAACAAAGACATACACTGACAGCAAGTAACAAAGACATACACTGATACCCAGTAACACAGACACACACTTACACCAAGTAACAAAGACATACACAGATACTCAGCAACACAGACACACACTTACACCAAGTAACAAAGTCATACACTGACACCAAGTAACAAAGACATACACTTACACCAAGTAACAAAGACATACACTGACACCAAGTAACAAAGACATACACTGATACCCAGTAACACAGACACACACTTACACCAAGTAACACAGACATACACTGACACCAAGTAACAAAGACATACACTGACACCATGTAACAAAGACATACACTGATAATCAATAACACAGACACACACTTACACCAAGTAACAAAGAAAGACAAAGATACCAAGTAACAAAGACATACACTGATAGCCAGTAACACATACACACACTTACACCAAGTAACAGAGAGATACAGACACCAAGTAACAAAGTCATACACTTACACCAAGTAACAAAGACATGCACTGACACCAAGTAACAAAGACATACACTTACAGCAAGTACCAAAAACATACACTGACACCAAGTAACAAAGACATACACATACACCAAGTAACACAAACATACACTGAAACCAAGTAACAAAGACACACACTTACACCAAGTACACAGACATACACTGACACCAAGTAACAAAGACATACACTGACACCCAGTAACACAGACACACACTTACACCAAGTAACAAAGACAGAAACTGATACCCAGTAACACAGACACACCCTTACACCAAGTAACAAAGACATACACTGATACTCAGTTACAGAGAAATACACCAACACCAAGTAACAAAGACATACACTGACACCAAGTAACAAAGGCATACCCTGACACCCAGTAACAAAGACATACACTGACACCCAGTAACACAGACACACACGGACACCAAGTAACAAAGACATACACTGACAACCATTAACAAAAACGTACACTGACACCCAGTAACAAACACATACACTGACACCAAGTAACAAAGACATTCACTGATACCCAGTAACACAGAAATACACTTACACCAAGTAACAAAGACATACACTGACAGCAAGTAACAAAGACATATACTGATACCCAGAAACACAGACAAACACTTACACCAAGGAACCAAGACATACACTGATACTCAGTAACACAGACACACACTTACACCAAGTAACAAAGACATACACTGACACCAAGTAACAATGACATACACTTACACCAAGTTACAAAGACATACACTGACACGAAGTAACAAAGGCATACACTGATACCCAGTAACAGAGACACACAATTACCCCAAGTAACACAGACATACACTGACACCAAGTAACAAAGACATACACTGACACCAAGTAACGAAGACATACACTGATACCCAGTGACACAGACACACACTTACACCAAGTAACAAAGACAGACAATGACACCAAGTAACAAGGACATACACTTACACCAAGTAACACAGACATACACTGACACCAAGTATCAAAGACACACACTGACACCAAGTACACTGACATACACTGACACCAAGTAACAAAGAAATACACTGACACCCAGTAACACAGACAAACACTTACACCTAGTAGCAAAGAAATACACAGATACTCAGTTACACAGACACACACTTACACCAAGTAACACAGACATACACTGACACCAAGTAACAAAGACATACACTGATACCCAGTAACACAGACACACACTTACACCAAGTAACAATGACAGACACTGTTACCCAGTAACACATACACACACTTACACCAAGTGCACAGACATGCACTGACACCAAGTAACAAAGACATACACTGACACCCAGTAACACAGACACACACTTACATCAAGTAACAAAGACAGAAACTGATACCCAGTAACACAGACACACACTTACACCAAGTAACAAAGACATACACTGATACTCAGTTACACATAAACACACCAACAACAAGTAACAAAGACATACACTGACACCAAGTAACAAAGGCATACACTGACACCCAGTAACAAAGTCACACACTGACACCCAGTAACACAGACACCCACGGACACCAAGTAACAAAGACATACACTGACACCCATTAACAAAAACGTACACTGACACCCAGTAACAAAGACATACACTGACACCAAGTAACAAAGACATTCACTGACAGCAAGTAACAAAGACATACACTGACAGCAAGTAACAAAGACATACACTGATACCCAGAAACACAGACACACACATACAGCAAGGAACCAAGACATACACTGATACTCAGTAACACAGACACACACTTACACCAAGTAACAAAGACATACACTGACACCAAGTAACAAAGACACACACTTACACCAAGTAACACAGACACACACTGACACCAAGTAACAAAGACAGACAATGACACCAAGTAACAAAGACATACACTTACACCAAGTATTTTGACATGCACTGACACCAAGTAACAAAGACATCCACTGATACCCAGTAACATAGACACACACTTATACCAAGTAACAAAGACATACACTGACACCAAGTCACAAAGACACACACTGACACCCAGTAACAAAGACAGACACTGACACCAAGTCACAAAGTCATACACTGATACCCGGTAACACAGACACACACTTACACCAAGTAACAAAGACATACACTGATACCCAGTAACACAGATACACACTTACACCAAGTAACAAAGACATACACTGACACGAAGTCACAAAGACACACACTGACACCCAGTAACAAATACATACACTGACACAACGTCACAAAGACATACACTGATACCAAGTAACAAAGACATACAATTACACCAAGTAACAAAGACACACACTTACAACAAGGAACACAGACATACACTGACACCAAGTAACAAAGACATGCACTCTTACCCAGTAACACAGACACACACTTGCACCAAGTAACAAAGACATACACTGATACCAAGTAACACAGACACACTCTTACACCAAGTAACACAGACACACACTTACACCAAGTAACAAAGACATACACTGACACCAAGTAACAAAGACATGCACTCACACCACGTAACACAGACATACACTGACACCATGTAACAAAGACATGCACTGATACCCAGTAACACAGACATACACTGACACCAAGTAACAAAGACATACACTGACACCAAGAAACAAAGACATACACTGATACCCAGTAACACAGACACACACTCACACCAAGTAACAATGACATACACTGACACCCAGTAACAAAGACATGCACTGACACCAAGTCACAAAGACATACACTGATACCCTGTAACGCAGATACACACTTGCACCAAGTAACAAAGTAATCCACTGACACCAAGAAACAAAGGCATACACTTACACCAAGTAACACAGATACACACTGACACCCAGTAACAGAAACAAACACACACTGACACCCAGTAACATAGAGAAACGCTGACACACAGTAACAAAGACATACACAGACAGACACTGACACCAAGTAACAAAGACTAACAGAGACACACACTGACACCAAGTCACAAAGAGAAACACTGACACCCAGTAACAAAGACATACACTGACAGCAAGTCACAAAGACATACACTGATACCCAGTAACACAGACACACACTTCCACAAAGTAACAAAGTCAAACACTGACACCAAGTAACAAAGACATACACTTACACAAAGTAACACAGACATACACTGACACCAAGTAACACAGACATACACTTACACCAAGTAACAAAGACACACACTTACACCAAGCAACACAGACATACAATGACACCAAGTAACAAAGACATACACTGACACCCAGTAACACAGACACACACATACACCAGGTTGCAACGACATACACTGACACCAAGTAACAAAGACATGCACTGATACCCAGTAACACAGACACACACTTACACTAAGTAACAAAGAAACACACTTCCACCAAGTAACACAGACATACACTGACAACAAGTAACAAAGACATGCACTGACACCAAGTAACAAAGACATAAACTGACGCCCAATAACAAAGACATACACTGACTCAAAGTCACAAAGACATACAGTGACACCTAGTCACAAAGACACACACTGACACCAAGTCACAAGACATAAACTGACACCAAGTTACAAAGACATACACTGATACCCATTAACACAGACGCACACTTACACCAAGTAACAAAGACATACACTGACACCAAGTAACAAAGGCATACACTTACACCAAGTAACACAGACATACACTGACACCAAGTAACAAAGACATACAATTACAACAAGTAACAAAGACATACACTTGCACCAAGTAACACAGACATACACTGACACCAAGTAACAAAGACATACACTGTTACCCAGTAACACAGACACACACTTACTCCAAGTAACAAAGACATACACTGATACCAAGTAACACCGACACACACTTACACCAAGTAACACAAACACTCACTTACACCAAGTAACAAAGACATACACTGACACCAAGTAACAAAGACATACAATTACACCAAGTAACAAAGACACACACTTACACCAAGTAACAAAGACATACACTGACACCAAGTAACAAAGACATACACTTACACCACGTAACACAGACATACACTGACACCAAGTAACAAAGACATACAATTACACCAAGTAACAAAGACACACACTTACACCAAGTAACACAGACATACACTGACACCATGTAACAAAGACATGCACTGATACCCAGTAACACAGACATAAACTGACACCAAGTAACAAAGACATACACTGACACCAAGAAACAAAGACATACACTGATACCCAGTAACAAAGACACACACTTACACCAAGTAACAATGACATTCCCTGATACCCAGTAACAAAGACATACCCTGACACCAAGTCACAAAGACATACACTGATACCCAGTAACACAGAAAGACACTTACACCAAGTAACAAAGACAAACACTGACACCAAGTAACAAAGTCATCCACTGACACCAAGAAACAAAGACATACACTTACACCAAGTAACACAGACACACAGTGACACCCAGTAACAGAAACAAACACACACTGACACCCAGTAACATAGAGAAACACTGACACACAGTAACAAAGACATACACAGACAGACACTGACACCAAGTAACAAAGACTAACAGAGACACACACTGACACCAAGTCACAAAGACAAACACTGACGCCCAGTAACAAAGACATACACTGACACCAAGTCACAAAGACATACACTGATACCCAGTAACACAGACACACACTTCCACCAGGTATCAAAGTCAAACACTGACACCAAGTAACAAAGACATACACTTACACAAAGTAACACAGACATACACTGACACCAAGTAACACAGCCATACACTTACACCAAGTAACAAAGACACACACTTACACCAAGCAACACAGACATACACTGACACCAAGTAACAAAGACATACACTGACACCCAGTAACACAGACACACACATACACCACGTTACAACGACATACACTGACACCAAGTAACAAAGACATGCACTGATACCCAGTAACACAGACACACACTTACACTAAGTAACAAAGACACACACTTACACCAAGTAACACAGACATACACTGACACCAAGTAACAAAGACATGCACTGACACCAAGTAACAAAGACATAAACTGACACCCAATAACAAAGACATACACTGACACAAAGTCACAAAGACATACAGTGACACCCAGTCACAAAGACATACAGTGACACCAAGTCACAAAGACATGCACTGATACCCAGTAACACAGACACACACTTACACTAAGTAACACAGACATACACTGACACCAAGTAACAAAGACATGCACTGACACCAAGTAACAAAGACATAAACTGACGCCCAATAACAAAGACATACACTGACACAAAGTCACAAAGACATACAGTGACACCTAGTCACAAAGACACACACTGACACCAAGTCACAAGACATACACTGACACCAAGTAACAAAGACATACACTGATACCCATTAACACAGACACACAATTACAACAAGTAACAAAGACATACACTGACACCAAGTAACAAAGACATACAATTACACCAAGTAACAAAGACACACACTTACACCAAGTAACAAAGACATACACTGACACCAAGTAACAAAGACATACACTTACACCACGTAACACAGACATACGCTGACACCAAGTAACAAAGACATACAATTACACCAAGTAACAAAGACACACATTAACACCAAGTAACAAAGACACACACTAACACCAAGTAACACAGACATACACTGACACCATGTAACAAAGACATGCACTGATACCCAGTAACACAGACATACACTGACACCAAGTAACAAAGACACACACTTACACCAAGTAACAATGACATTCCCTGATACCCAGTAACAAAGACATACCCTGACACCAAGTCACAAAGACATACACTGATACCCAGTAACACAGAAACACACTTACACCAAGTAACAAAGACAAACACTGACACCAAGTAACAAAGTCATCCACTGACACCAAGAAACAAAGACATACACTTACACCAAGTAACACAGACACACAGTGACACCCAGTAACAGAAACAAACACACACTGACACCCAGTAACATAGAGAAACACTGACACACAGTAACAAAGACATACACAGACAGACACTGACACCAAGTAACAAAGACTAACAGAGACACACACTGACACCAAGTCACAAAGACATACACTGATACCCAGTAACACAGACACACACTTCCACAAAGTATCAAAGTCAAACACTGACACCAAGTAACAAAGACATACACTTACACAAAGTAACACAGACATACACTGACACCAAGTAACACAGCCATACACTTACACCAAGTAACAAAGACACACACTTACACCAAGCAACACAGACATACACTGACACCAAGTAACAAAGACATACACTGACACCCAGTAACACAGACACACACATACACCAAGTTACAACGACATACACTTACACCAAGTAACAAAGACATGCACTGATACCCAGTAACACAGACACACACTTACACTAAGTAACAAAGACACACACTTACACCAAGTAACACAGATATACACTGACACCAAGTAACAAAGACATGCACTGACTCCAAGTAACAAATACATAAACTGACACCCAATAACAAAGACATACACTGACACAAAGTCACAAAGACATACAGTGACACCCAGTCACAAAGACATACAGTGACACCCAGTCACAAAGACATGCACTGACACCAAGAAACAAAGACATACACTTACACCAAGTAACACAGACACACAGTGACACCCAGTAACAGAAACAAACACACACTGACACCCAGTAACATAGAGAAACACTGACACACAGTAACAAAGACATACACAGACAGACACTGACACCAAGTAACAAAGACTAACAGAGACACACACTGACACCAAGTCACAAAGACATACACTGATACCCAGTAACACAGACACACACTTCCACAAAGTTTCAAAGTCAAACACTGACACCAAGTAACAAAGACATACACTTACACAAAGTAACACAGACATACACGGACACCAAGTAACACAGCCATACACTTACACCAAGTAACAAAGACACACACTTACACCAAGCAACACAGACATACACTGACACCAAGTAACGAAGACATACACTGACACCCAGTAACACAGACACACACATACACCAAGTTACAACGACATACACTTACACCAAGTAACAAAGACATGCACTGATACCCAGTAACACAGACACACACTTACACTAAGTAACAAAGACACACACTTACACCAAGTAACACAGATATACACTGACACCAAGTAACAAAGACATGCACTGACTCCAAGTAACAAATACATAAACTGACACCCAATAACAAAGACATACACTGACACAAAGTCACAAAGACATACAGTGACACCCAGTCACAAAGACATACAGTGACACCCAGTCACAAAGACATGCACTGACACCAAGTCACAAAGACATACACTGATTCCCATTAACACAGACACACACTTCCACCAAGTAACAAAGACATACACTGACACCAAGTAACAAAGACATACACTTACACCAAGTAACACATACATACACTGACACCAAGTAACAAAGACATACAATTACACCAAGTAACAAAGACACACACTTGCACCAAGGAACACAGACAAACACTGACACAAAGTAACAAAGACATACACTGTTACCCAGGAACACAGACACACACTTACTCCAAGTAACAAAGACATACACTGATACCAAGTAACACAGACACACACTTACACCAAGTAACAATGACATACACTGACACCCAGTAACAAAGACATGCACTGACACCAAGTCACAAAGACATACACTGATACCCAGTAACACAGATACACACTTACACCAAGTAACAAAGTAATCCACTGACACCAAGAAACAAAGACATACACTTACACCAAGTAACACAGATACACACTGACACCCAGTAACAGAAACAGACAGACACTGACACCAAGTAACAAAGACTAACAGAGACACACACTGACACCAAGTCACAAAGACACACACTGACACACAGTAACAAAGACATACACTGACAGCAAGTCACAAAGACATACACTGATACCCAGTAACACAGACACACACTTCCACAAAGTAACAAAGTCAAACACTGACACCAAGTAACAAAGACATACACTTACACAAAGTAACACAGACATACACTGACACCAAGTAACACAGACATACACTTACACCAAGTAACAAAGACACACACTTACACCAAGCAACACAGACATACAATGACACCAAGTAACAAAGACATACACTGACACCCAGTAACACAGACACACACATACACCAGGTTACAACGACATACACTGACACCAAGTAACAAAGACATGCACTGATACCCAGTAACACAGACACACACTTACACTAAGTAACACAGACATACACTGACACCAAGTAACAAAGACATGCACTGACACCAAGTAACAAAGACATAAACTGACGCCCAATAACAAAGACATACACTGACACAATGTCACAAAGACATACAGTGACACCTAGTCTCAAAGACACACACTGACACCAAGTCACAAGACATACACTGACACCAAGTAACAAAGACATACACTGATACCCATTAACACAGACACACAATTACACCAAGTAACAAAGACATACACTGACACCAAGTAACAAAGACATACAATTACACCAAGTAACAAAGACATACACTTGCACCAAGTAACACAGACATACACTGACACCAAGTAACAAAGACATGCACTGTTACCCAGTAACACAGACACACACTTACACCAAGTAACAAAGACATACACTGATACCAAGTAACACCGACACACACTTACACCAAGTAACACAAACACTCACTTACACCAAGTAACAAAGACATACACTGACACCAAGTAACAAAGACATACAATTACACCAAGTAACAAAGACACACACTTACACCAAGTAACAAAGACATACACTGACACCAAGTAACAAAGACATACACTTACACCACGTAACACAGACATACACTGACACCAAGTAACAAAGACATACAATTACACCAAGTAACAAAGACACACACTTACACCAAGTAACACAGACATACACTGACACCATGTAACAAAGACATGCACTGATACCCAGTAACACAGACATACACTGACACCTAGTAACAAAGACATACACTGACACCAAGAAACAAAGACATACACTGATACCCAGTAACAAAGACACACACTTACACCAAGTAACAATGACATTCCCTGATACCCAGTAACAAAGACATACCCTGACACCAAGTCACAAAGACATACACTGATACCCAGTAACACAGAAACACACTTACACCAAGTAACAAAGACAAACACTGACACCAAGTAACAAAGTCATCCACTGACACCAAGAAACAAAGACATACACTTACACCAAGTAACACAGACACACAGTGACACCCAGTAACAGAAAGAAACACACACTGACACCCAGTAACATAGAGAAACACTGACACACAGTAACAAAGACATACACAGACAGACACTGACACCAAGTAACAAACACTAACAGAGACACACACTGACACCAAGTCACAAAGACAAACACTGACGCCCAGTAACAAAGACATACAATTACACCAAGTAACAAAGACACACACTTACACCAAGTAACAAAGACATACACTGACACCAAGTAACAAAGACATACACTTACACCACGTAACACAGACATACACTGACACCAAGTAACAAAGACATACAATTACACCAAGTAACAAAGACACACACTTACACCAAGTAACACAGACATACACTGACACCATGTAACAAAGACATGCACTGATACCCAGTAACACAGACATAAACTGACACCTAGTAACAAAGACATACACTGACACCAAGAAACAAAGACATACACTGATACCCAGTAACAAAGACACACACTTACACCAAGTAACAATGACATTCCCTGATACCCAGAAACAAAGACATACCCTGACACCAATTCACAAAGACATACACTGATACCCAGTAACACAGAAACACACTTACACCAAGTAACAAAGACAAACACTGACACCAAGTAACAAAGTCATCCACTGACACCAAGAAACAAAGACATACACTTACACCAAGTAACACAGACACACAGTGACACCCAGTAACAGAAACAAACACACACTGACACCCAGTAACATAGAGAAACACTGACACACAGTAACAAAGACATACACAGACAGACACTGACACCAAGTAACAAACACTAACAGAGACACACACTGACACCAAGTCACAAAGACAAACACTGACGCCCAGTAACAAAGACATACACTGACACCAAGTCACAAAGACATACACTGATACCCAGTAACACAGACACACACTTCCACATAGTATCAAAGTCAAACACTGACACCAAGTCACAAAGACATACACTTACACAAAGTAACACAGACATACACTGACACCAAGTAACACAGCCATACACTTACACCAAGTAACAAAGACACACACTTACACCAAGCAACACAGACATACACTGACACCAAGTAACAAAGACATACACTGACACCCAGTAACACAGACACACACATACACCAAGTTACAACGACATACACTGACACCAAGTAACAAAGACATGCACTGATACCCAGTAACACAGACACACACTTACACTAAGTAACAAAGACACACACTTACACCAAGTAACACAGACATACACTGACACCAAGTAACAAAGACATGCACTGACACCAAGTAACAAAGACATAAACTGACACCCAATAACAAAGACATACACTGACACAAAGTCACAAAGACATACAGTGACACCCAGTCACAAAGACATACAGTGACACCAAGTAACAAAGACAGACACTGATACCCATTAACACAGACACACACTTACACCAAGTAACAAAGACATAGACTGACACCAAGTAACAAAGACATACACTTACACCAAGTAACACATACATACACTGACACCAAGTAACAAAGACATACAATTACACCAACTAACAAAGACACACACTTGCACCAAGTAACACAGACATACACTGACACAAAGTAACAAAGACATACACTGTTACCCAGGAACACAGACACACACTTACTCCAAGTAACAAAAACATACACTGATACCAAGTAACACAGACACACACTTACACCAAGTAACAATGACATACACTGACACCCAGTAACAAAGACATGCACTGACACCAAGTCACAAAGACATACACTGATACCCAGTAACACAGATACACACTTACACCAAGTAACAAAGTAATCCACTGACACCAAGAAACAAAGACATACACTTACACCAAGAAACACAGATACACACTGACACCCAGTAACAGAAACAGACAGACACTGACACCAAGTAACAAAGACTAACAGAGACACACACTGACACCAAGTCACAAAGACAAACACTGACACCCAGTAACAAAGACATTCACTGACATCAAGTCACAAAGACATACACTGATACCCACTAACACAGACACACACTTCCACAAAGTAACAAAGTCAAACACTGACACCAAGTAACAAAGACATACACTTACACAAAGTAACACAGACATACACTGACACCAAGTAACACAGACATACACTTACACCAAGTAACAAAGACACACACTTACACCAAGCAACACAGACATACAATGACACCAAGTAACAAAGACATACACTGACACCCAGTAACACAGACACACACATACACCAGGTTACAACGACATACACTGACACCAAGTAACAAAGACATGCACTGATACCCAGTAACACAGACACACACTTACACTAAGTAACACAGACATACACTGACACCAAGTAACAAAGACATGCACTGACACCAAGTAACAAAGACATAAACTGACGCCCAATAACAAAGACATACACTGACACAAAGTCACAAAGACATACAGTGACACCTAGTCACAAAGACACACACTGACACCAAGTCACAAGACATACACTGACACCAAGTAACAAAGACATACACTGATACCCATTAACACAGACACACAATTACACCAAGTAACAAAGACATACACTGACACCAAGTAACAAAGACATACACTTACACCAAGTAACACAGACATACACTGACACCAAGTAACAAAGACATACAATTACACCAAGTAACAAAGACATACACTTGCACCAAGTAACACAGACATACACTGACACCAAGTAACAAAGACATGCACTGTTACCCAGTAACACAGACACACACTTACTCCAAGTAACACAAACACTCACTTACACCAAGTAACAAAGACATACACTGACACCAAGTAACAAAGACATACAATTACACCAAGTAACAAAGACACACACTTACACCAAGTAACAAAGACATACACTGACACCAAGTAACAAAGACATACACTTACACCACGTAACACAGACATACACTGACACCAAGTAACAAAGACATACAATTACACCAAGTAACAAAGACACACACTTACACCAAGTAACACAGACATACACTGACACCATGTAACAAAGACATGCACTGATACCCAGTAACACAGACATACACTGACACCAAGTAACAAAGACATACACTGACACCAAGAAACAAAGACATACACTGATACCCAGTAACAAAGACACACACTTACACCAAGTAACAATGACATTCCCTGATACCCAGAAACAAAGACATACCCTGACACCAATTCACAAAGACATACACTGATACCCAGTAACACAGAAACACACTTACACCAAGTAACAAAGACAAACACTGACACCAAGTAACAAAGTCATCCACTGACACCAAGAAACAAAGACATACACTTACACCAAGTAACACAGACACACAGTGACACCCAGTAACAGAAACAAACACACACTGACACCCAGTAACATAGAGAAACACTGACACACAGTAACAAAGACATACACAGACAGACACTGACACCAAGTAACAAACACTAACAGAGACACACACTGACACCAAGTCACAAAGACAAACACTGACGCCCAGTAACAAAGACATACACTGACACCAAGTCACAAAGACATACACTGATACCCAGTAACACAGACACACACTTCCACATAGTATCAAAGTCAAACACTGACACCAAGTCACAAAGACATACACTTACACAAAGTAACACAGACATACACTGACACCAAGTAACACAGCCATACACTTACACCAAGTAACAAAGACACACACTTACACCAAGCAACACAGACATACACTGACACCAAGTAACAAAGACATACACTGACACCCAGTAACACAGACACACACATACACCAAGTTACAACGACATACACTGACACCAAGTAACAAAGACATGCACTGATACCCAGTAACACAGACACACACTTACACTAAGTAACAAAGACACACACTTACACCAAGTAACACAGACATACACTGACACCAAGTAACAAAGACATGCACTGACACCAAGTAACAAAGACATAAACTGACACCCAATAACAAAGACATACACTGACACAAAGTCACAAAGACATACAGTGACACCCAGTCACAAAGACATACAGTGACACCCAGTCACAAAGACATGCACTGACACCAAGTCACAAAGACATACACTGACACCAAGTAACAAAGACAGACACTGATACCCATTAACACAGACACACACTTACACCAAGTAACAAAGACATAGACTGACACCAAGTAACAAAGACATACACTTACACCAAGTAACACATACATACACTGACACCAAGTAACAAAGACATACAATTACACCAACTAACAAAGACACACACTTGCACCAAGTAACACAGACATACACTGACACAAAGTAACAAAGACATACACTGTTACCCAGGAACACAGACACACACTTACTCCAAGTAACAAAAACATACACTGATACCAAGTAACACAGACACACACTTACACCAAGTAACAATGACATACACTGACACCCAGTAACAAAGACATGCACTGACACCAAGTCACAAAGACATACACTGATACCCAGTAACACAGATACACACTTACACCAAGTAACAAAGTAATCCACTGACACCAAGAAACAAAGACATACACTTACACCAAGAAACACAGATACACACTGACACCCAGTAACAGAAACAGACAGACACTGACACCAAGTAACAAAGACTAACAGAGACACACACTGACACCAAGTCACAAAGACAAACACTGACACCCAGTAACAAAGACATACACTGACATCAAGTCACAAAGACATACACTGATACCCACTAACACAGACACACACTTCCACAAAGTAACAAAGTCAAACACTGACACCAAGTAACAAAGACATACACT
Source organism: Heterodontus francisci (assembly GCF_036365525.1). NCBI lineage: Eukaryota > Metazoa > Chordata > Chondrichthyes > Heterodontiformes > Heterodontidae > Heterodontus > Heterodontus francisci. The sequence continues at coordinate 4,517,096 of NW_027140986.1, read as the reverse complement.
TACACAAAGTAACACAGACATACACTGACACCAAGTAACACAGACATACACTTACACCAAGTAACAAAGACACACACTTACACCAAGCAACACAGACATACAATGACACCAAGTAACAAAGACATACACTGACACCCAGTAACACAGACACACACATACACCAGGTTACAACGACATACACTGACACCAAGTAACAAAGACATGCACTGATACCCAGTAACACAGACACACACTTACACTAAGTAACACAGACATACACTGACACCAAGTAACAAAGACATGCACTGACACCAAGTAACAAAGACATAAACTGACGCCCAATAACAAAGACATACACTGACACAAAGTCACAAAGACATACAGTGACACCTAGTCACAAAGACACACACTGACACCAAGTCACAAGACATACACTGACACCAAGTAACAAAGACATACACTGATACCCATTAACACAGACACACAATTACACCAAGTAACAAAGACATACACTGACACCAAGTAACAAAGACATACACTTACACCAAGTAACACAGACATACACTGACACCAAGTAACAAAGACATACAATTACACCAAGTAACAAAGACATACACTTGCACCAAGTAACACAGACATACACTGACACCAAGTAACAAAGACATGCACTGTTACCCAGTAACACAGACACACACTTACTCCAAGTAACACAAACACTCACTTACACCAAGTAACAAAGACATACACTGACACCAAGTAACAAAGACATACAATTACACCAAGTAACAAAGACACACACTTACACCAAGTAACAAAGACATACACTGACACCAAGTAACAAAGACATACACTTACACCACGTAACACAGACATACACTGACACCAAGTAACAAAGACATACAATTACACCAAGTAACAAAGACACACACTTACACCAAGTAACACAGACATACACTGACACCATGTAACAAAGACATGCACTGATACCCAGTAACACAGACATACACTGACACCAAGTAACAAAGACATACACTGACACCAAGAAACAAAGACATACACTGATACCCAGTAACAAAGACACACACTTACACCAAGTAACAATGACATTTCCTGATACCCAGTAACAAAGACATACCCTGACACCAAGTCACAACGACATACACTGATACCCAGTAACACAGAAACACACTTACACCAAGTAACAAAGACAAACACTGACACCAAGTAACAAAGTCATCCACTGACACCAAGAAACAAAGACATACACTTACACCAAGTAACACAGACACACAGTGACACCCAGTAACAGAAACAAACACACACTGACACCCAGTAACATAGAGAAACACTGACACACAGTAACAAAGACATACACAGACAGACACTGACACCAAGCAACAAAGACTAACAGAGACACACACTGACACCAAGTCACAAAGACAAACACTGACGCCCAGTAACAAAGACATACACTGACACCAAGTCACAAAGACATACACTGATACCCAGTAACACAGCCACACACTTCCACAAAGTAACAAAGTCAAACACTGACACCAAGTAACAAATACATACACTTACACAAAGTAACACAGACATACACTGACACCAAGTAACACAGCCATACACTTACACCAAGTAACAAAGACACACACTTACACCAAGCAACACAGACATACACTGACACCAAGTAACAAAGACATACACTGACACCCAGTAACACAGACGCACACATACACCAAGTTACAAAGACATACACTGACACCAAGTAACAAAGACATGCACTGATACCCAGTAACACAGACACACACTTACACTAAGTAGCAAAGACACACACTTACACCAAGTAACACAGACATACACTGACACCAAGTAACAAAGACATGCACTGACCCCAAGTAACAAAGACATAAACTGACACCCAATAACAAAGACATACACTGACAAAAAGTCACAAAGACATACAGTGACACCCAGTCACAAAGACATGCACTGACACCAAGTCACAAAGACATACACTGACACCAAGTAACAAAGACATACACTGATACCCATTAACACAGACACACACTTACACCAAGTAACAAAGACATACACTGACACCAAGTAACAAAGACATACACTTACACCAAGTAACACATACATACACTGACACCAAGTAACAAAGACATACAATTACACCAAGTAACAAAGACACACACTTGCACCAAGTAACACAGACATACACTGACACAAAGTAACAAAGACATACACTGTTACCCAGGAACACAGACACACACTTACTCCAAGTAACAAAGACATACACTGATACCAAGTAACACAGACACACAATTACACCAAGTAACACAAACACTCACTTACACCAAGTAACAAAGACATACACAGACTCCAAGTAACAAAGAAATACAATTACACCAAGAAACAAAGACACACACTTACACCAAGTAACACAGGCATACACTGACACCAAGTAACAAAGACAGACACTGTTACCCAGTAACACAGACACACACTTACACCAAGTAACACAGACATACACTGATAGCAAGTAACACAGACACACACTTACACCAAGTAACACAGACACACACTTACACCAAGTTACAAAGACATACACTGACACCAAGTCACAAAGACAGACACTGACACACGGTAACAAAGACAAACACTGACACCAAGTAACAAAGACATGCACTTACACCAAGGAACAAAGACATACACAGACACCAAGTAACAAAGAAATACAATTACTCCAAGTAACAAAGACGCACACTTACACCAAGTAACACAGACATACACTGACACCAAGTAACAAAGACATACACTGTTACCCAGTAACACAGACACACACTTACACCAAGTAACAAAGACATACACTGATAGCAAGTAACACAGACACACACTTACACCAAGTAACACAGACACACACTTACACCAAGTTACAAAGACATACACTGACACCAAGTTACAAAGACATACACTGACACCAAGTAACAAAGACAGACACTGACACCCAGGAACAAATTCAGACACTGACACCAAGTCGCAAAGACATACACTGACACCAAGTAACAAAGACATGCACTTACACCAAGTAACACAGACATACAATGACACCAAGTAACAAAGACATACAATTGCACCAAGTAACAAATAGACACTCTTACACCAAGTAACACAGACATACACTGACACCAAGTAACAAAGACATAAACTGACGCCCAATAACAAAGAAATACACTGACACAAAGTAACAAAGACATACAATTTCACCAAGTAACAAAGACACACACTTACACCAAGTAACACAGACACACATTTACACCAAGTAACAAAGACATACACTGTTACCCAGTAACACAGACACACACTTACACCAAGTAACAAAGACATCCACTGAGGCCAAGTAAAAAGACGTACACTGACACCAAGTAACACAGACTCACATTTACACCAAGTAACAAAGACATACACTGTTACCCAGTAACACAGACACACACTTACACCAAGTAACAAAGACATCCACTGATGCCAAGTAACACAGACATACACTGTCACCATGTAGCAAAGACATTCACTGATACCCCGTAACACAGACACACACTTACACCTCGTAACAAAGATATACACTGATACCCAGTAACACAGACACACACTTACACCAAGTAACAAAGACATACACTGACACCAAGTAACAAAGACATACACTGACACCAAGTCACAAAGACAGACACTGACACACGGTAACAAAGACAAACACTGACCCCAAGTAACGAAGACAGACACTTGCACCCAGTAACAAAGACAGACACTGACACCAAGTCACAAAGACATACACTGACACCAAGTAACAAAGACATACACTGACACCAAGTAACACAGCCATACACTTACACCAAGTAACAAAGACACACACTTACACCAAGCAACACAGACATACACTGACACCAAGTAACAAAGACATACACTGACACCCAGTAACACAGACGCACACATACACCAAGTTACAAAGACATACACTGACACCAAGTAACAAAGACATGCACTGATACCCAGTAACACAGACACACACTTACACTAAGTAGCAAAGACACACACTTACACCAAGTAACACAGACATACACTGACACCAAGTAACAAAGACATGCACTGACCCCAAGTAACAAAGACATAAACTGACACCCAATAACAAAGACATACACTGACAAAAAGTCACAAAGACATACAGTGACACCCAGTCACAAAGACATGCACTGACACCAAGTCACAAAGACATACACTGACACCAAGTAACAAAGACATACACTGATACCCATTAACACAGACACACACTTACACCAAGTAACAAAGACATACACTGACACCAAGTAACAAAGACATACACTTACACCAAGTAACACATACATACACTGACACCAAGTAACAAAGACATACAATTACACCAAGTAACAAAGACACACACTTGCACCAAGTAACACAGACATACACTGACACAAAGTAACAAAGACATACACTGTTACCCAGGAACACAGACACACACTTACTCCAAGTAACAAAGACATACACTGATACCAAGTAACACAGACACACAATTACACCAAGTAACACAAACACTCACTTACACCAAGTAACAAAGACATACACAGACTCCAAGTAACAAAGAAATACAATTACACCAAGAAACAAAGACACACACTTACACCAAGTAACACAGGCATACACTGACACCAAGTAACAAAGACAGACACTGTTACCCAGTAACACAGACACACACTTACACCAAGTAACACAGACATACACTGATAGCAAGTAACACAGACACACACTTACACCAAGTAACACAGACACACACTTACACCAAGTTACAAAGACATACACTGACACCAAGTCACAAAGACAGACACTGACACACGGTAACAAAGACAAACACTGACACCAAGTAACAAAGACATGCACTTACACCAAGGAACAAAGACATACACAGACACCAAGTAACAAAGAAATACAATTACTCCAAGTAACAAAGACGCACACTTACACCAAGTAACACAGACATACACTGACACCAAGTAACAAAGACATACACTGTTACCCAGTAACACAGACACACACTTACACCAAGTAACAAAGACATACACTGATAGCAAGTAACACAGACACACACTTACACCAAGTAACACAGACACACACTTACACCAAGTTACAAAGACATACACTGACACCAAGTTACAAAGACATACACTGACACCAAGTAACAAAGACAGACACTGACACCCAGGAACAAAGACAGACACTGACACCAAGTCGCAAAGACATACACTGACACCAAGTAACAAAGACATGCACTTACACCAAGTAACACAGACATACAATGACACCAAGTAACAAAGACATACAATTGCACCAAGTAACAAATAGACACTCTTACACCAAGTAACACAGACATACACTGACACCAAGTAACAAAGACATAAACTGACGCCCAATAACAAAGAAATACACTGACACAAAGTAACAAAGACATACAATTTCACCAAGTAACAAAGACACACACTTACACCAAGTAACACAGACACACATTTACACCAAGTAACAAAGACATACACTGTTACCCAGTAACACAGACACACACTTACACCAAGTAACAAAGACATCCACTGATGCCAAGTAAAAAGACGTACACTGACACCAAGTAACACAGACTCACATTTACACCAAGTAACAAAGACATACACTGTTACCCAGTAACACAGACACACACTTACACCAAGTAACAAAGACATCCACTGATGCCAAGTAACACAGACATACACTGTCACCATGTAGCAAAGACATTCACTGATACCCCGTAACACAGACACACACTTACACCTCGTAACAAAGATATACACTGATACCCAGTAACACAGACACACACTTACACCAAGTAACAAAGACATACACTGACACCAAGTAACAAAGACATACACTGACACCAAGTCACAAAGACAGACACTGACACACGGTAACAAAGACAAACACTGACCCCAAGTAACGAAGACAGACACTTGCACCCAGTAACAAAGACAGACACTGACACCAAGTCACAAAGACATACACTGACACCAAGTAACAAAGACATGCAATTACACCAAGTAACATAGACTTACAATGACACCAAGTAACAAAGACATACAATTACACCAAGTAACAAAGACTCACTCTTACACCAAGTAACACAGACATACACTGACACCAAGTAACAACGACATACACTGTTACCCAGTAACATAGACACACACTTACACCAAGTAACAAAAACATACACTGATACCAAGTAACACAGACACACACTTACACCAAGTAACAACGACATGCACTGACACCAAGTAACAAAGACATAAACTGACACCCAGTAACAAAGACAGACACTGACACCAAGTAACAAAGACATACACTGACACCAAGTAACAAAGACATACACTTACACCAAGTAACAAAGACACACATTTACACCAAGTAACACAGACATACACTGACAACAAGTAACAAAAACATACACTGTTACCCAGTAACACAGATACACACTTACACCAATTAACAAAGACATACTCTGATACCAAGTAACACAGACACACACTTACACCAAGTAACACAAGCAATCACTTACACCAAGTAACAAAGACATACACTGATACCCAGCAACACAGACACACACTTACACCAAGTAACAAAGACATACACTGACACCAAGTAACAAAGACATACAATTACACCAAGTAACAAAGACACACACTTACACCAAGTAACAAAGACATACACTGACACCAAGTCACAAAGACAGACAATGACACACAGAAACAAAGACAAACACTGACACCAAGTAACGAAGACAGACACTGACACCCAGTAACAAAGACAGACACTGACACCAAGTAACACAGACATACACTGACACCAAGTAACAAAGAAATACACTGTTATCCAGTAACACAGACACACACTTACACCAAGTAACAAATACATACACTGATACCAAGTAACACAGACACACACTTACACCAAGAAACACAGACACACACTTACACCAAGTAACAAAGACATACACTGACACCAAGTAACTGAGACATACACTTACACCGCGTAACACAGACATACACTGACACCAAGGAACAAAGACATACAATTACACCAAGTAACAAAGACGCACACTTAGACCAAGTAACACAGACATACACTGACACCATGTAACAAAGACATGCACTGATACCCAGTAACACAGACATACACTGACACCAAGTAACAAAGACGTACACTGACACCAAGAAACAAAGACTTTCACTGACACCAAGTCACAAAGACATACACTGATACCCAGTAACACAGACACACACTTACACCAAGTAACAAAGACAAACACTGACACCAAGTAACAAAGACATCCACGGACACCAAGAAACAAAGACATACACTTACACCAAATAACACAGACACACACTGACACCCAGTAACAGAAACAAACACACACTGACACACAGTAACATAGAGAAACACTGACAGACAGTAACAAAGACATACTCAGACAGACACTGACACCAAGTCCCAAAGACTAACAGAGACACACACTGACACCAAGTCACAAAGACAAACACTGACAACCAGTAACAAAGACAAACACTAACACCAAGTCACAAAGACATACACTGATACCCAGTAACACAGACACACACTTCCACAAAGTAACAAAGTCAAACATTGACACCAAGTAACAAAGACATACACGTACACAAAGTAACACAGACATACACTGACACCAAGTAACAAAGACATACACTTACACCAAGTAACAAAGACACACACTTACACCAAGTATAACAGATATCCACTGACACCAAGTAACAAAGACATACACTGACACCCAGTAACACAGACACACACATACAGCAAGTAACAACGACATGCACTGACACCAAGTAACAAAGACATGCACTGATACACAGTAACACAGACACACACTTACACCAAGTAACAAAGACACACACTTACACCAAGTAACACAGACATACACTGATACCAAGTAACAAAGACAAACACTGACACCAAGTAACAAAGACATAAACTGACACCAAGTAACAAAGACATACAATTACACCAAGTAACAAAGACACACACTTACACCAAGTAGCACAGACATACACTGACACCAAGTAACAAAGACATATACTGTTAGCCAGTAACACAGACACACACGTACTCCAAGTAACAAAGACATACACTGATAACAAGTAACACAGACACACACTTACACCAAGTAACACAAACACTCACTTACACCAAGTAACAAAGACATACACTGACACCAAGTAACAAAGACATACAATTACACTAAGTAACACAGACACACACTTACACCAAGTACCAAAGACATACACTTACACCAAGTAAAAAAGACATACACTGACACCAAGTAACAAAGAATTACATTTACACCAAGTAACAGACATACACTGACACCAAGTAACAAAGACATACAATTACACCAAGTAACAAAGACACACACTTACACCAAGTAACACAGACAGACACTGTCACCATGTAGCAAAGACATTCACTGATATCCAGTAACACAGGCACACACTTACACCAAGTAACAAAGATATACACTGATACCCAGTAACACAGACACACACTTACTTCAAGTAACAAAGACATACACTGACACCAAGTAACAATGACATACACTGACACCAAGTCACAAAGACAGACACTGACACACGGTAAAAAAGACAAACATTTACACCAAGTAACGAAGACAGACACTGACACCCAGTAACAAAGACAGACACTGACACCAAGTCACAAAGACATACACGGACACCAAGTAACAAAGACATGCACTTACACCAGGTAACACAGACATACAATGACACCAAGTAACAAAGACACACTCTTACACCAAGAAACCCAGACATACACTGACACCAAGTAACAAAGACATACACTGTTACCCAGTAACACAGACACACACTTACACCAAGTAACAAAAACATACAGTAATACCAAGTAACACAGACACACACTTACACCAAGTAACAACGACATACACTGACACCAAGTAACAAAGACATGCACTGATACCCAGTAACTCAGACACACGCTTACACCAAGTAACAAAGACACACACTTACACCAAGTAACACAGACATACACTGACACCAAGTGACAAAGGCATACACTGACATCAAGTAACAAAGACATAAACTGACACCCAGTAACAAAGACATACACTGACACAAAGTCACAAAGACATACAGTGTCACCCGGTAACAAAGACATACAATGACACCAAGTAACAAAGACATACACTGATACCCACTAACACAGACACACACTTACACCAAGTAACAAAGACATACACTGACACCAAGTCACAAAGACATACACTTACACCAAGTAACACAGACATACAATGACACCAAGTAACAAAGACATACAATTACACCAAGTAACAAAGACAAACATTTACACCAAGTAACACAGACATACACTGACACCAAGTAACAAAGACACACACTGATACCAAGTAACACAGACACACACTTACACCAAGTAACACAAACACTCACTTGCACCAAGTAACACAGACATACACTGACACCAAGTAACAAAGACATATAATTACACCAAGTAACAAAGACACACACTAACACCAAGTATCACAGACATACACTGTCACGATGTAGTAAAGACATTCACTGATACCCAGTAACACAGACACTCACTTACAGCAAGTAACAAAGAAATACACTGATGCCCAGTAACACAGACACACACTTACACCAAGTAACAAAGACATACACTGAAACCAAGTAACATAGACATACACTAACACCAAGTCACAAAGACAGACACTGACACCAAGTAAAACAGACATGCACTGACACCAAGTAACAAAGACATGCACTGTTACTCAGTAACTCAGACACACTCTTACACCAAGTAAGAAAGACATACAATGATACCAAGTAACACAGACACACACTTACACCAAGTAACACAGACACACACTTACACAAAGTAACACAGACATACACTGACACCAAGTAACAAAGACATGTAATTACACGAAGTAGCAAACACACACACTTACACCAAGTAACACAGACATAAAATGACACCAAGTAACAAAGACACACACATACTAAGTAACACAAACACACACTGACACCAAGTAACAAAGACATACACTGTTACCCAGTAACACAGACACACACTTACACCAAGTAACAAAGACATACAATTTCATTAAGTAACAAAGACACACACTTACACCAAGTAACACAGACACACATTTACACCAAGTAACAAAGACATACACTGTTACCCAGTAACACAGACACACACTTACACCAAGTAACAAAGACATCCACTGACGCCATTTAACACAGACATACACTGTCACCATGTAGCAAAGACATTCACTGATATCCCGTAACACAGACACACACTTACACCTCGTAACAAAGATATGCACTGATACCCAGTAACACAGACACTCACTTACACCAAGTAACAAATACATACACTGATACCAAGTAACACAGACACACACTTACACCAAGTAACACAGACACACACTTACACCAAGTAACAAAGACATACACTGACACCAAGTAACAGAGACATACACTTACACCGCGTAACACAGACATACACTGACACCAAGGAACAAAGACATACACTGAGACAAAGTCACAAAGACATACAGTGACACCAAGTAACAAAGACACACACTGATACCAAGTAACACAGACACACACTTACACCAAGTAACACAAACACTCACTTGCACCAAGTAACACAGACATACACTGACACCAAGTAACAAAGACATATAATTACACCAAGTAACAAAGACACACACTAACACCAAGTATCACAGACATACACTGTCACGATGTAGTAAAGACATTCACTGATACCCAGTAACACAGACACTCACTTACAGCAAGTAACAAAGATATACACTGATGCCCAGTAACACAGACACACACTTACACCAAGTAACAAAGACATACACTGAAACCAAGTAACATAGACATACACTAACACCAAGTCACAAAGACAGACACTGACACCAAGTAAAACAGACATGCACTGACACCAAGTAACAAAGACATGCACTGTTACCCAGTAACTCAGACACACTCTTACACCAAGTAAGAAAGACATACAATGATACCAAGTAACACAGACACACACTTACACCAAGTAACACAGACACACACTTACACAAAGTAACACAGACATACACTGACACCAAGTAACAAAGACATGTAATTACACGAAGTAGCAAACACACACACTTACACCAAGTAACACAGACATACAATGACACCAAGTAACAAAGACACACACATACTAAGTAACACAAACACACACTGACACCAAGTAACAAAGACATACACTGTTACCCAGTAACACAGACACACACTTACACCAAGTAACAAAGACATACAATTTCACCAAGTAACAAAGACATACACTGTTACCCAGTAACACAGACACACACTTACACCAAGTAACAAAGACATCCACTGATGCCAAGTAACACAGACATACACTGTCACCATGTAGCAAAGACATTCACTGATACCCCGTAACACAGACACACACTTACACCTCGTAACAAAGATATACACTGATACCCAGTAACACAGACACACACTTACACCAAGTAACAAAGACATACATCGACACCAAGTAACAAAGACATACACTGACACCAAGTCACAAAGACAGACACTGACACACGGTAACAAAGACAAACACTGACCCCAAGTAACGAAGACAGACACTTGCACCCAGTAACAAAGACAGACACAGACACCAAGTCACAAAGACATACACTGACACCAAGTAACAAAGACATGCAATTACACCAAGTAACATAGACTTACAATGACACCAAGTAACAAAGACATACAATTACACCAAGTAACAAAGACACACTCTTACACCAAGTAACACAGACATACACTGACACCAAGTAACAACGACATACACTGTTACCCAGTAACATAGACACACACTTACACCAAGTAACAAAAACATACACTGATACCAAGTAACACAGACACACACTTACACCAAGTAACAACGACAGGCACTGACACCAAGTAACAAAGACATAAACTGACACCCAGTAACAAAGACAGACACTGACACCAAGTAACAAAGCCATACACTGACACCAAGTAACAAAGACATACACTTACACCAAGTAACAAAGACACACATTTACACCAAGTAACACAGACATACACTGACAACAAGTAACAAAAACATACACTGTTACCCAGTAACACAGATACACACTTACACCAATTAACAAAGACATACTCTGATACCAAGTAACACAGACACACACTTACACCAAGTAACGCAAGCAATCACTTACACCAAGTAACAAAGACATACACTGATACCCAGCAACACAGACACACACTTACACCAAGTAACAAAGACATACACTGACACCAAGTAACAAAGACATACACTGACACCAAGTAACAAAGACATACAATTACACCAAGTAACAAAGACACACACTTACACCAAGTAACAAAGACATACACTGACACCAAGTCACAAAGACAGACACTGACACACAGAAACAAAGACAAACACTGACAACAAGTAACGAAGACAGACACTGACACCCATAACAAAGACAGACACTGACACCAAGTAACACAGACATACACTGACACCAAGTAACAAAGAAATACACTGTTACCCAGTAACACAGACACACACTTACACCAAGTAACAAATACATACACTGATACCAAGTAACACAGACACACACTTACACCAAGTAACACAGACACACACTTACACCAAGTAACAAAGACATACACTGACACCAAGTAACAGAGACATACACTTACACCGCGTAACACAGACATACACTGACACCAAGGAACAAAGACATACAATTACACCAAGTAACAAAGACGCACACTTAGACCAAGTAACACAGACATACACTGACACCATGTAACAAAGACATGCACTGATACCCAGTAACACAGACATACACTGACACCAAGTAACAAAGACGTACACTGACACCAAGAAACAAAGACTTACACTGACACCAAGTCACAAAGACATATACTGATACCCAGTAACACAGACACACACTTACACCAAGTAACAAAGACAAACACCGACACCAAGTAACAAAGACATCCACTGACACCAAGAAACAAAGACATACACTTACACCAAATAACACAGACACACTCTGACACCCAGTAACAGAAACAAACACACACTGACACACAGTAACATAGAGAAACACTGACAGACAGTAACAAAGACATACTCAGACAGACACTGACACCAAGTACCAAAGACTAACAGAGACACACACTGACACCAAGTCACAAAGACAAACACTGACAACCAGTAACAAAGACAAACACTAACACCAAGTCACAAAGACATACACTGATACCCAGTAACACAGACACACACTTCCACAAAGTAACAAAGTCAAACATTGACACCAAGTAACAAAGACATACACTAACACAAAGTAACACAGACATACACTGACACCAAGTAACAAAGACATACACTTACACCAAGTAACAAAGACACACACTTACACCAAGTAACACAGATATCCACTGACACCAAGTAACAAAGACATACACTGACACCCAGTAACACAGACACACACATACAGCAAGTAACAACGACATGCACTGACACCAAGTAACAAAGACATGCACTGATACTCAGTAACACAGACACACACTTACACCAAGCAACAAAGACACACACTTACACCAAGTAACACAGACATACACTGATACCAAGTAACAAAGACAAACACTGACACCAAGTAACAAAGACATAAACTGACACCCAGTAACAAAGACATACACTTTCACCAAGTAACACAGATATACACTGACACCAAGTTACAAAGACATACAATTACACCAAGTAACAAAGACACACACTTACACCAAGTAACACAGACATACACTGACACCAAGTAACAAAGACATATACTGTTAGCCAGTAACACAGACACACACTTACTCCAAGTAACAAAGACATACACTGATAACAAGTAACACAGACACACACTTACACCAAGTAACACAAACACTCACTTACACCAAGTAACAAAGACATACACTGACACCAAGTAACAAAGACATACAATTACACTAAGTAACAAAGACACACACTTACACCAAGTAACACAGACATTCACTGACACCAAGTAACAAAGACATACACTGTTACCCAGTAACACAGACACACACTTACACCAAGTAACAAAGACATACACTTACACCAAGTAAAAAAGACATACACTGACACCAAGTAACAAAGACATACATTTACACCAAGTAACAGACATACACTGACACCAAGTAACAAAGACATACAATTACACCAAGTAACAAAGACACACACTTACACCAAGTAACACAGACATACACTGTCACCATGTAGCAAAGACATTCACTGATATCCAGTAACACAGGCACACACTTACACCAAGTAACAAAGATATACACTGATACCCAGTAACACAGACACACACTTACACCAAGTAACAAAGACATACACTGACACCAAGTAACAATGACATACACTGACACCAAGTCACAAAGACAGACACTGACACACGGTAAAAAAGACAAACATTTACACCAAGTAACGAAGACAGACACTGACACCCAGTAACAAAGACAGACACTGACACCAAGTCACAAAGACATACACGGACACCAAGTAACAAAGACATGCACTTACACCAAGTAACACAGACATACAATGACACCAAGTAACAAAGACACACTCCTACACCAAGAAACACAGACATACACTGACACCAAGTAACAAAGACATACACTGTTACCCAGTAACACAGACACACACTTACACCAAGTAACAAAAACATACAGTAATACCAAGTAACACAGACACACACTTACACCAAGTAACAACGACATACACTGACACCAAGTAACAAAGACATGCACTGATACCCAGTAACTCTGACACACGCTTACACCAAGTAACAAAGCCACACACTTACACCAAGTAACACAGACATACACTGACACCAAGTGACAAAGGCATACACTGACATCAAGTAACAAAGACATAAACTGACACCCAGTAACAAAGACATACACTGACACAAAGTCACAAAGACATACAGTGACACCCGGTAACAAAGACATACACTGACACCAAGTAACAAAGACATACACTGATACCCACTAACACAGACACACACTTACACCAAGTAACACAGACATACAATGAGACCAAATAACAAAGACATACAATTACACCAGGTAACAAAGACACACATTTACACCAAGTAACACAGACATACACTGACACCAAGTAACAAAGACACACACTGATACCAAGTAACACAGACACACACTTACACCAAGTAACAATGACATACACTGACACCAAGTCACAAAGACAGACACTGACACACGGTAAAAAAGACAAACATTTACACCAAGTAACGAAGACAGACACTGACACCCAGTAACAAAGACAGACACTGACACCAAGTCACAAAGACATACACGGACACCAAGTAACAAAGACATGCACTTACACCAAGTAACACAGACATACAATGACACCAAGTAACAAAGACGCACTCTTACACCAAGAAACACAGACATACACTGACACCAAGTAACAAAGACATACACTGTTACCCAGTAACACTGACACACACTTACACCAAGTAACAAAAACATACAGTAATACCAAGTAACACAGACACACACTTACACCAAGTAACAACGACATACACTGACACCAAGTAACAAAGACATGCACTGATACCAAGAAACTCAGACACACTCTTACACCAAGTAACAAAGACACACACTTACACCAAGTAACACAGACATACACTGACACCAAGTGACAAAGGCATACACTGACATCAAGTAACAAAGACATAAACTGACACCCAGTAACAAAGACATACACTGACACAAAGTCACAAAGACATACAGTGACACCCGGTAACAAAGACATACACTGACACCAAGTAACAAAGACATACACTGATACCCACTAACACAGACACACACTTACACCAAGTAACACAGACATACAATGCCACCAAGTAACAAAGACATACAATTACACCAAGTAACAAAGACACACATTTACACCAAGTAACACAGACATACACTGACACCAAGTAACAAAGACACACACTGATACCAAGTAACACAGACACACACTTACACCAAGTAACACAAACACTCACATGCACCAAGTAACACAGACATACACTGACACCAAGTAACGAAGACATATAATTACACCAAGTAACAAAGACACACACTAACACCAAGTATCACAGACATACACTGTCACCATGTAGTAAAGACATTCACTGATACCCAGTAACACAGACACTCACTTACAGCAAGTAACAAAGATATACACTGATGCCCAGTAACACAGACACACACTTACACCAAGTAACAAAGACATACACTGAAACCAAGTAACATAGACATACACTAACACCAAGTCACAAAGACAGACACTGACACCAAGTAAAACAGACATGCACTGACACCAAGTAACAAAGACATGCACTGTTACCCAGTAACACAGACACACTCTTACACCAAGTAACAAAGACATACAATGATACCAAGTAACACAGACACACACTTACACCAAGTAACACAGACACACACTTACACAAAGTAACACAGACATACACTGACACCAAGTAACAAAGACATGTAATTACACGAAGTAGCAAACACACACACTTACACCAAGTAACACAGACATACAATGACACCAAGTAACAAAGACACACACATACTAAGTAACACAAACACACACTGACACCAAGTAACAAAGACATACACTGTTACCCAGTAACACAGACACACACTTACACCAAGTAACAAAGGCATGCACTGATACCAAGTAACACAGACACACACTTACACCAAGTAACACAGACATACACTGACACCAAGTCACATTGACAGACACTGACACACAGTAACAAAGACAAACACTGACACCAAGTAACGAAGACAGACACTGACACACAGTCACAAAGACAGACACTGACACCATGTCACAAAGACAAACACTGACACCAAATAACAAAGACATACACTTACACCAAGTAACACAGACATACAATGACACCAAGTAACAAAGACATACAATTACACCAAGTAACAAAGACACACACATGCACTCAGTAACACAGACACACACTGACACCAAGTAACAAAGACATACACTGTTACCCAGTAACACAGACATACACTTACACCAAGTAACAAAGACATACACTGATACCAAGTAACACAGACACACAGTTACACCAAGTAACACAGACATACACTGACACCAAGTAACAAAGACATGCACTGATACCCAGTAACACAGACACACACTGGGCGGCACATTGGCACAGTGGCTAGCAGCCTCACAGATGCAGGGACCCGGGCTCGATTCTGGGTACCGCCTGTGCGGAGTTTGCAAGTTCTCCCTGTGTCTGTGTGGGATTTCTCCGGGTTTTCCGGTTTCCTCCCACATGCCAAAGACTTGCAGGTTGATAGGTTAATTGGCCATTATAAATTGCCCCTAGTATAGGTAGGTGGTAGCGAAATATATAGGGACAGGTGGGGATGTGATAGGAATACGGGATTAGTGTAGGATTAGTATAAATGGGTGGTTGGTGGTCGGCACAGACTCGGTGGGCCGAAGGGCCTGTTAAAGTGCTGTTTCTCTGAACTAAACTACATACTGACACCCAGTGTCACAGATACACACTAACACACAGTAACACAAACGAACACACACTGACACCCATTAACACAGAGAAACACTGATAAACAGTAACAAAGACATGCACTGACACCAAGTAACACAGACACACACTGACACCCAGTAACAAAGACATACACTGACACCAAGTCACAAAGACGTACACTGATACCAAGTCACAAAGACATACACTGATACCCAGTAACACAGACAGACACTGACACCAAGTAACACAGACACACACTTACACCAAGTAACAAAGACATACAATGACACCAAGTCACGAAGACATACACTTACACCAAGTATTTTGACATACACTGACACCAAGTAACAAAGACATACACTGATACCCAGTAACAGAGACACACACTTACACCAAGTAACAAAGACATCTACTGAAAGCTAGTCAAAAAGACACACACTGACACCCAGTAACAAAGACTTACACTAACACCAAGTCACAAAGACGTACACTGATACCCAGTAACACAGACACACACTTTCACCAAGAAACACAGACATACACTGACACCCAGTAACACAGTCACACACTTACACCAAGTAACAAAGACATACACTGAGACCCAGTAACAAAGACATACACTGACACCCAGTAACAAAGACACACACTTACACCAAGTAACACAGACACACACTGACACCCAGTAACACAGACACACACTGACACCAAGTAACAAAGACACACACTTACACCAAGTAACAAAGACAGACAATTACACCAAGTAACAAAGACATACACTTACACCCAGTAACAAAGACATACACTGATACCAAGTCGGAAAGGCATACACTGATACCCAGTAACACAGACACACACTGACACCAAGTAACAAAGACATACACTGACACCACGTAACAAAGACATACACTGATACCCAGTAACAAAGACACACACGTACACCAAGTAACAAAGACATACACTGACACGAGGTCATAAAGACACACACTGACGCCCAGTAACAAAGACATACAGTGATACCAAATCGCAAAGACATACACTGACACCCAGTAACACAGACACAAACTGACACCAAGTAACAAAGACATGCACTGACACCAAGTAACAAAGACAGACAATTACACCAAGTCACAAAGACATACACTGATACCCAGTAACACAGACACACACTTACACAAAGTAACAAAGACATACACTGACACCAAGTAACAAAGACAGACTATTACACCAAGTAACAAAGACATACACTGATACCCAGTAACACAGGCACACACTTGCACCAAATAACACAGACATACACTGAAAGCTAGTCACAAAGACACACATTGACACCCAGTAACAAAGACATACACTGATTCCAAGTCACAAAGACATACACTGATACCCAGTAACACAGACACACACTTTCACCAAGTAACACAGACATACACTGACACCCAGTAACACAGTCACACACATACACCAATTAACAAAGACATACAATGAGACCCAGTAACAAAGACATACACTGACACCCAGTAACACAGACACACACCGACATCAAGTAACAAAGACACACACTTACATCAAGTAACACAGACACACACTGACACCCAGTAACACAGACACACACTTACACCAAGTAACACTGACATACACTGACACCAAGTCACAAAGTCATACACTGGTACCCAGTCACAAAGACGTACACTGATACCAAGTCACAAAGACATACACTGATACCCAGTAACACAGGCACACAATGACACCAAGTAACAAAGACATTTACACCAAGTAACAAAGACACACACTTACACCAAGTAACACAGACACACACTGACACCCAGTAACACAGACACACACTTGCACCAAGTGACACAGACATACACTGACACCAAGTCACAAAGTCATACACTGGTACCCAGTCACAAAGACGTACACTGATACCAAGTCACAAAGACATACACTGATACCCAGTAACACAGGCACACACTGACACCAAGTAACAAAGACATTTACTGACACCAAGTAACAAAGACACACACTTACACCAAGTAACAAAGACAGACAATTACACCAAGTAACAAAGACATACACTTACACCCAGTAACAAAGACATACACTGATACCAAGTCGCAAAGACATACACTGATACCCAGTAACACAGACACACACTGACACCAAGTAACAAAGACATACACTGACACCAAGTAACAAAGACACACACTGATGCCCAGTAACACAGACACACACGTACACCAAGTAACAAAGACATACACTGACACGAAGTCATAAAGACACACACTGACGCCCAGTAACAAAGACATACTCTGATACCAAGTCGCAAAGACATACACTGACACCCAGTAACATAGACACAAACTGACACCAAGTAACAAAGACATACACTGACACCAAGTAACAAAGACAGACAATTACACCAAGTAACAAAGACATACACTTACACCAAGTATTTTGACATACATTGACACCAAGTCACAAAGACATACACTGTTACCCAGTAACACAGACACACACTTACACCAAGTAACAAAGGCATACACTGATACCAAGTTACACAGACACACACTTACACCAAGTAACACAGACATACACTGACACCAAGTCACATTGACAGACAGTGACACACAGAAACAAAGACAAACACTGACACGAATTAACGAAGACAGACACTGACACACAGTCACAAAGACAGACACTGACACCATGTCACAAAGACAAACACTGACACCAAATAACAAAGACATACACTTACACCAAGTAACACAGACATACAATGACACCAAGTAACAAAGACATACAATTACACCAAGTAACAAAGACACAGACATGCACTAAGTAACACAAACACACACTGACACCAAGTAACAAAGACATACACTGTTACCCAGTAACACAGACATACACGTACACCAAGTAACAAAGACATACACTGATACCAAGTAACACAGACACACACTTACACCAAGTAACACAGACATACACTGACACCAAGTAACAAAGACATGCACTGATACCCAGTAACACAGACACACACTGGGCGGCACATTGGCACAGTGGCTAGCAGCCTCACAGATGCAGGGACCCGGGATCGATTCTGGGTACCGCCTGTGCGGAGTTTGCAAGTTCTCCCTGTGTCTGTGTGGGATTTCTCCGGGTTTTCCGGTTTCCTCCCACATGCCAAAGACTTGCAGGTTGATAGGTTAATTGGCCATTATAAATTGCCCCTAGTATTGGTAGGTGGTAGCGAAATATATAGGGACAGGTGGGGATGTGATAGGAATACGGGATTAGTGTAGGATTAGTATAAATGGGTGGTTGGTGGTCGGCACAGACTCGGTGGGCCGAAGGGCCTGTTAAAGTGCTGTTTCTCTGAACTAAACTACATACTGACACCCAGTGTCACAGATACACACTGACACACAGTAACACAAACGAACACACACTGACACCCATTAACATAGAGAAACACTAATAAACAGTAACAAAGACATACACTGACACCAAGTAACACAGACACACACTTACATCAAGTAACAAAGACATACAATGACACCAAGTCACGAAGACATACACTTACACCAAGTATTTTGACATACACTGACACCAAGTAACAAAGACATACACTGATACCCAGTAACAGAGACACACACTTACACCAAGTAACAAAGACATCCACTGAAAGCTAGTCAAAAAGACACACACTGACACCCAGTAACAAAGACAGACACTAACACCAAGTCACAAAGACGTACACTGATACCCAGTAACACAGACACACACTTTCACCAAGAAACACAGACATACACTGACACCCAGTAACACAGTCACACACTTACACCAAGTAACAAAGACATACACTGAGACCCAGTAACAAAGACATACACTGACACCCAGTAACACAGACACACACTTACACCAAGTAACACAGACATACACTGACACCAAGTCACAAAGTCATACACTGGTACCCAGTCACAAAGACGTACACTGATACCAAGTCACAAAGACATGCACTGATACCCAGTAACACAGGCACACACTGACACCAAGTAACAACGACATTTACTGACACTAAGTAACAAAGACACACACTTACACCAAGTAACAAAGACAGACAATTACACCAAGTAACAAAGACATACACTTACACCCAGTAACAAAGACATACACTGATACCAAGTCGCAAAGACATACACTGACACCAAGTAACAAAGACAGACTATTACACCAAGTAACAAAGACATACACTGATACCCAGTAACACAGGCACACACTTGCACCAAGTAACACAGACATACACTGAAAGCTAGTCACAAAGACACACACTGACACCCAGTAACAAAGACATACACTGACTCCATGTCACAAAGACATACACTGATACCCAGTCACACAGACACACACTTTCACCAAGTAACACAGACATACACTGACACCCAGTAACACAGTCACACACATACACCAATTAACAAAGACATACAATGAGACCCAGTAACAAAGACATACACTGACACCCAGTAACACAGACACACACCGACATCAAGTAACAAAGACACACACTTACACCAAGTAACACAGACACACACTGACACCCAGTAACACAGACACACACTTACAACAAGTAACACTGACATACACTGACACCAAGTCACAAAGTCATACACTGGTACCCAGTCACAAAGACGTACACTGATACCAAGTCACAAAGACATACACTGATACCCAGTAACACAGGCACACACTGACACCAAGTAACAAAGACAATTACACCAAGTAACAAAGACACACACTTACACCAAGTAACACAGACACACACTGACACCCAGTAACACAGACACACAATTGCACCAAGTGACACAGACATACACTGACACCAAGTCACAAAGTCATACACTGGTACCCATTCACAAAGACGTACACTGATACCACGTCACAAAGACATACACTGATACCCAGTAACACAGGCACACACTGACACCAAGTAACAAAGACAGACAATTACACCAAGTAACAAAGACATACACTTACACCCAGTAACAAAGACATACACTGATTCCAAGTCGCAAAGACATACACTGATACCCAGTAACACAGACACACACTGACACCAAGTAACAAAGACATACACTGACACCAAGTAACAAAGACACACACTGACACCAAGTAACAAAGACAATTACACCAAGTAACAAAGACACACTTTTACACCAAGTAACACAGACACACACTGACACCCAGTAACACAGACACACACTGACACCAAGTAACAAAGACATACAATTACACCAAGTAACAAAGACACACACATGCACTAAGTAACACAAACACACACTGACACCAAGTAACAAAGACATACACTGTTACCCAGTAACACAGACATACACTTACACCAAGTAACAAAGACATACACTGATACCAAGTAACACAGACACACACTTACACCAAGTAACACAGACATACACTGACACCAAGTAACAAAGACATGCACTGATACCCAGTAACACAGACACACACTGGGCGGCACATTGGCACAGTGGCTAGCAGCCTCACAGATGCAGGGACCCGGGCTCGATTCTGGGTACCGCCTGTGCGGAGTTTGCAAGTTCTCCCTGTGTCTGTGTGGGATTTCTCCGGGTTTTCCGGTTTCCTCCCACATGCCAAAGACTTGCAGGTTGATAGGTTAATTGGCCATTATAAATTGCCCCTAGTATTGGTAGGTGGTAGCGAAATATATAGGGACAGGTGGGGATGTGATAGGAATATGGGATTAGTGTAGGATTAGTATAAATGGGTGGTTGGTGGTCGGCACAGACTCGGTGGGCCAAAGGGCCTGTTAAAGTGCTGTTTCTCTGAACTAAACTACATACTGACACCCAGTGTCACAGATACACACTGACACACAGTAACACAAACGAACACACACTGACACCCATTAACACAGAGAAACACTGATAAACAGTAACAAAGACAGACACTGACACCAAGTAACAAAGACACACACTTACACCAAGTAACAAAGACACACACTTGCACCAAGTAACAGAGACACACACTGACACCCAGTAACACAGACACACACTTACACCAAGTAACACAGACATACACTGACACCAAGTCACAAAGTCATACACTGGTACCCAGTCACAAAGACGTACACTGATACCAAGTCACAAAGACATACACTGATACCCAGTAACACAGACAGACACTGACACCAAGTAACAAAGACACACACTTACACCAAGTAACAAAGACACACACTTACACCAAGTAACAGAGACACACACTGACACCCAGTAACACAGACACACACTTACACCAAGTAACACAGACATACACTGACACCAAGTCACAAAGTCATACACTGGTACCCAGTCACAAAGACGTACACTGATACCAAGTCACAAAGACATACACTGATACCCAGTAACACAGGGACACACTGACACCAAGTAACAAAGACATTTACTGACACCATGTAACAAAGACACACACTTACACCAAGTAACAAAGACAGACAATTACACCAAGTAACAAAGACATACACTTACACTCAGTAACAAAGACATACACTGATACCAAGTCGCAAAGACATACACTGATACCCAGTAACACAGACACACACTGACACCAAGTAACAAAGACATACACTGACAAAACGTAACAAAGACATACACTGATACCCAGTAACAAAGACACACACGTACACCAAGTAACAAAGACATACACTGACATGAGGTCATAAAGACACACAATGACGCCCAGTAACAAAGGCATACAGTGATACCAAGTCGCAAAGACATACACTGACACCCAGTAACACAGACACAAACTGACAGAAAGTCGCAAAGACATACACTGACACCAAGTAACAAAGACAGACAATTACACCAAGTAACAAAGACATACACTTACACAAAGTATTTTGACATACATTGACACCAATTCACAAAGACATACACTGATACCCAGGAACACAGACACACACTTACACAAAGTAACAAAGACATACACTGACACCAAGTAACAAAGACAGACTATTACACCAAGTAACAAAGACATACACTGATACCCAGTAACACAGGCACACACTTGCACCAAGTAACACAGACATACACTGAAAGCTAGTCACAAAGACACACACTGACACCCAGTAACAAAGACATACACTGACTCCAAGTCACAAAGACATACACTGATACCCAGTAACACAGACACACACTTTCACCAAGTAACACAGACATACACTGACACCCAGTAACACAGTCACACACATACACCAATTAACAAAGACATACAATGAGACCCAGTAACAAAGACATACACTGACACCCAGTAACACAGACACACACCGACATCAAGTAACAAAGACACACACTTACACCAAGTAACACAGACACACACTGACACCAAGTCACAAAGACATTTACTGACACCAAGTAACAAAGACACACACTTGCACCAAGTAACACAGACACACACTGACACCCAGTAACACAGACACACACTTACACCAAGTGACACAGACATACACTGACACCAAGTCACAAAGTCATACACTGGTACCCAGTCACAAAGACGTACACTGATACCAAGTCACAAAGACATACACTGATACCCAGTAACACAGGCACACACTGACACCAAGTCACAAAGACATTTACTGACACCAAGTAACAAAGACAGACAATTACACCAAGTAACAAAGACATACACTTACACTCAGTAACAAAGACATACACTGATACCAAGTCGCAAAGACATACACTGATACCCAGTAACACAGACACACACTGACACCAAGTAACAAAGACATACACTGACACCACGGAACAAAGACATACACTGATACCCAGTAACAAAGACACACACGTACACCAAGTAACAAAGACATACACTGACACGAGGTCATAAAGACACACACTGACGCCCAGTAACAAAGACATACAGTGATACCAAGTCGCAAAGACATACACTGACAACCAGTAACACAGACACAAACTGACACCAAGTAACAAAGACATACACTGACACCAAGTAACAAAGACAGACAATTACACCAAGTAACAAAGACATACACTTACACAAAGTATTTTGACATACATTGACACCAAGTCACAAAGACATACACTGATACCCAGGAACACAGGCACACACTTACACAAAGTAACAAAGACATACACTGACACCAAGTAACAAAGACAGACTATTACACCAAGTAACAAAGACATACACTGATACCCAGTAACACAGGCACACACTTGCACCAAGTAACACAGACATACACTGAAAGCTAGTCACAAAGACACACACTGACACAGAGTAACAAAGACATACACTGACTCCAAGTCACAAAGACATACACTGATACCCAGTAACACAGACACACACTTTCACCAAGTAACACACACATACACTGACACCCAGTAACACAGTCACACACATACACCAATTAACAAAGACATACAATGAGACCCAGTAACAAAGACATACACTGACACCCAGTAACACAGACACACACCGACATCAAGTAACAAAGACACACACTTACACCAAGTAACACAGACACACACTGACACCCAGTAACACAGACACACACTTACACCAAGTAACACTGACATACACTGACACCAAGTCACAAAGTCATACACTGGTACCCAGTCACAAAGACGTACACTGATACCAAGTCACAAAGACATACACTGATACCCAGTAACACAGGCACACACTGACACCAAGTAACAATGACAATTACACCAAGTAACAAAGACACACACTTGCACCAAGTAACACAGACACACACTGACACCCAGTAACACAGACACACACTTACACCAAGTAACACAGACATACACTGACACCAAGTCACAAAGTCATACACTGGTACCCAGTCACAAAGACGTACACTGATACCAAGTCACAAAGACATACACTGATACCCAGTAACACAGGCACACACTGACACCAAGTCACAAAGACATTTACTGACACCAAGTAACAAAGACATACACTTACACTCAGTAACAAAGACATACACTGATACCAAGTCGCAAAGACATACACTGATACCCAGTAACACAGACACACACTGACACCAAGTAACAAAGACATACACTGACACCACGGAACAAAGACATACACTGATACCCAGTAACAAAGACACACACGTACACCAAGTAACAAAGACATACACTGACACGAGGTCATAAAGACACACACTGACGCCCAGTAACAAAGACATACAGTGATACCAAGTCGCAAAGACATACACTGACAACCAGTAACACAGACACAAAGTGACACCAAGTAACAAAGACATACACTGACACCAAGTAACAAAGACAGACAATTACAGCAAGTAACAAAGACATACACTTACACAAAGTATTTTGACATACATTGACACCAAGTCACAAAGACATACACTGATACCCAGGAACACAGACACACACTTACACAAAGTAACAAAGACATACACTGACACCAAGTAACAAAGACAGACTATTACACCAGGTAACAAAGACATACACTGATACCCAGTAACACAGGCACACACTTGCACCAAGTAACACAGACATACACTGAAAGCTAGTCACAAAGACACACACTGACACCCAGTAACAAAGACATACACTGACTCCAAGTCACAAAGACATACACTGATACCCAGTAACACAGACACACACTTTCACCAAGTAACACACACATACACTGACACCCAGTAACACAGTCACACACATACACCAATTAACAAAGACATACAATGAGACCCAGTAACAAAGACATACACTGACACCCAGTAACACAGACACACACCGACATCAAGTAACAAAGACACACACTTACACCAAGTAACACAGACACACACTGACACCCAGTAACACAGACATACACTTACACCAAGTAACACTGACATACACTGACACCAATTCACAAAGTCATACACTGGTACCCAGTCACAAAGACGTACACTGATACCAAGTCACAAAGACATACACTGATACCCAGTAACACAGGCACACACTGACACCAAGTAACAAAGACAATTACACCAAGTAACAAAGACACACACTTGCACCAAGTAACACAGACACACACTGACACCCAGTAACACAGACACACACTTACACCAAGTGACACAGACATACACTGACACCAAGTCACAAAGTCATACACTGGTACCCAGTCACAAAGACGTACACTGATACCAAGTCACAAAGACATACACTGATACCCAATAACACAGGCACACACTGACACCAAGTAACAAAGACATTTACTGACACCAAGTAACAAAGACACACACTTGCACCAAGTAACACAGACACACACTGACACCCAGTAACACAGACACACACATACACCAAGTAACACAGACATACACTGACACCAAGTCACAAAGTCATACACTGGTACCCAGTCTCAAAGACGTACACTGATACCAAGTCACAAAGACATACACTGATACCCAGTAACACAGGCACACACTGACACCAAGTCACAAAGACATTTACTGACACCAAGTAACAAAGACAGACACTTACACCAAGTAACAAAGACAGACAATTACACCAAGTAACAAAGACATACACTTACACTCAGTGACAAAGACATACACTGATACCAAGTCGCAAAGACATACACTGATACCCAGTAACACAGACACACACTGACACCAAGTAACAAAGACATACACTGACACCACGGAACAAAGACATACACTGATACCCAGTAACAAAGACACACACGTACACCAAGTAACAAAGACATACACTGACACGAGGTCATAAAGACACACACTGACGCCCAGTAACAAAGACATACAGTGATACCAAGTCGCAAAGACATACACTGACAACCAGTAACACAGACACAAACTGACAACAAGTAACAAAGACATACACTGACACCAAGTAACAAAGACAGACAATTACACCAAGTAACAAAGACATACACTTACACAAAGTATTTTGACATACATTGACACCAAGTCACAAAGACATACACTGATACCCAGGAACACAGACACACACTTACACAAAGTAACAAAGACATACACTGACACCAAGTAACAAAGACAGACTATTACACCAAGTAACAAAGACATACACTGATACCCAGTAACACAGGCACACACTTGCACCAAGTAACACAGACATACACTGAAAGCTAGTCACAAAGACACACACTGACACCCAGTAACAAAGACATACACTGACTCCAAGTCACAAAGACATACACTGATACCCAGTAACACAGACACACACTTTCACCAAGTAACACACACATACACTGACACCCAGTAACACAGTCACACACATACACCAATTAACAAAGACATACAATGAGACCCAGTAACAAAGACATACACTGACACCCAGTAACACAGACACACACCGACATCAAGTAACAAAGACACACACTGACACCCAGTAACACAGACATACACTTACACCAAGTAACACTGACATACACTGACACCAAGTCACAAAGTCATACACTGGTACCCAGTCACAAAGACGTACACTGATACCAAGTCACAAAGACATACACTGATACCCAGTAACACAG
Source organism: Heterodontus francisci (assembly GCF_036365525.1). Lineage (NCBI taxonomy): Eukaryota > Metazoa > Chordata > Chondrichthyes > Heterodontiformes > Heterodontidae > Heterodontus > Heterodontus francisci. The sequence goes on along the minus strand of NW_027140986.1, from coordinate 4,487,689 downwards.
GCACACACTGACACCAAGTAACAAAGACAATTACACCAAGTAACAAAGACACACACTTGCACCAAGTAACACAGACACACACTGACACCCAGTAACACAGACACACACTTACACCAAGTGACACAGACATACACTGACACCAAGTCACAAAGTCATACACTGGTACCCAGTCACAAAGACGTACACTGATACCAAGTCACAAAGACATACACTGATACCCAGTAACACAGGCACACACTGACACCAAGTAACAAAGACATTTACTGACACCAAGTAACAAAGACACACACTTACACCAAGTAACAAAGACAGACAATTACACCAAGTAACAAAGACATACACTTACACCCAGTAACAAAGACATGCACTGATACCAAGTCGCAAAGACATACACTGATACCCAGTAACACAGACACACACTGACACCAAGTAACAAAGACATACACTGACACCAAGTAACAAAGACATACACTGATACCCAGTAACACAGACGCACACGTACACCAAGTAACAAAGACATACACTGACACGAAGTCATAAAGACACACACTGACGCCCAGTAACAAAGACATACACTGATACCAAGTCGCAAAGACATACACTGACACCTTGTAACACAGACACAAACTGACACCAAGTAACAAAGACATACACTGACACCAAGTAACAAAGACAGACAATTACACCAAGTAACAAAGACATACACTTACACCAAGTATTTTGACATACATTGACACCAAGTCACAAAGACATGCACTGATACCAAGTAACACAGACACACACTTATACAAAGTAACAAAGACATACACTGACACCAAGTAACAAAGACAGACTATTACACCAAGTAACAAAGACATACACTGATACCCAGTAACACAGGCAAACACTTGCACCAAGTAACAAAGACATACACTGAAAGCTAGTCACAAAGACACACACTGACACCCAGTAACAAAGCCATACACTGACTCCAAGTCACAAAGACATACACTGATACCCAGTAACACAGACACACACTTTCACCAAGTAACACAGACATACACGGACACCCAGTAACACAGTCATACACTTACACCAAGTAACAAAGACATACACTGAGACCCAGTAACAAAGACATACACTGACACCCAATAACACAGACACACACGGACATCAAGTAACAAAGACACACACTTACACCAAGTAACACAGACACACACTGACACCCAGTAACACAGACACACACTTACACCAAGTAACACTGACATACACTGACACCATGTCACAAAGTCATACACTGGTACCCAGTCACAAAGACGTAAACTGATACCAAGTCACAAAGACATACACTGATACCCAGTAACACAGGCACACACTGACACCAAGTAACAAAGACAGACAATTACACCAAGTAACAAAGACATACACTTACACCCAGTAACAAAGACATACACTGATACCAAGTCGCAAAGACTTACACTGATACCCAGTAACACAGACACACACTGACACCAAGTAACAAAGACATACACTGACACCAAGTAACAAAGACATACACTGATACCCAGTAACACAGACACACACGTACACCAAGTAACAAAGACATACACTGACACGAAGTCATAAAGACACACACTGACGCCCAGTAACAAAGACATACACTGATCCCAAGTAACAAAGACATACACTGACACCAAGTAACAAAGACAGACAATTACACCAAGTAACAAAGACACACACTTACACCAAGTATTTTGACATACATTGACACCAAGTAACAAAGACATACACTGATACCCAGTTATACAGACACACACTTACATAAAGTAACAAAGACATACACTGACACCAAGTAACAAAGACAGACTATTACACCAAGTAACAAAGACACACACTGACACCCTTTAACAAAGACTTACACTGACACCAAGTCACAAAGACATACACTGATACCCAGTAACACAGACACACACTTTCACCAAGTAACACAGACATACACTGACACCCAGTAACACAGTTACACACTTACACCAAGTAACAAAGACATACACTTAGACCCAGTAACACAGACACACACTTACACTAAGTAACAAAGACACACACTGACACCCAGTAACACAGACACACACTTACACCAAGTAACACAGACGTACACTGATACCAAGTCACAAAGTCATACACTGATACCCAGTAACACAGGCACACACTGACACCAAGTAACAAAGACATTTACTGACACCAAGTAACAAAGACACACACTTACACCAAGTAACAAAGACAGACAATTACACCAAGTAACAAAGGCATATCCAATTACACACAGTAACAAAGACATACACTGACACCAAGTAACAAAGACAGACTATTACACCAAGTAACAAAGACACACACTGACACCAAGTAACAAAGACAGACTATTACACCAAGAAACAAAGACACACACTGACACCCAGTAACAAAGACATACACTGACACCAAGTCACAAAGACATACACTGATACCCAGTAACACAGACTCACACTTTCACCAAGTAACACAGACATACACTGACACCCAGTAACACAGTCACACACTTACACCAAGTAACAAAGACATACACTTAGACCCAGTAACAAAGACATACACTGACACCCAGTAACACAGACACACACGGACACCAAGTAACAAAGACACACACTTACACCAAGTAACACAGACACACACTGACACCCAGTAACACAGACACACACTTACACCAATTGACACAGACATACACTGACACCAAGTCACAAAGTCATACACTGGTAACCAGTCACAAAGACGTACACTGATACCAAGTCACAAAGACATACACTGCTACCCAGTAACACAGGCACACACTGACACCAAGTAACAAAGACATTTACTGACACCAAGTAACAAAGACACACACTTACACCAAGTAACAAAGACAGACAATTACACCAAGTAACATAGACATACACTTACACCCAGTAACAAACACATACACTGAGACCCAGTAACAAAGACATACACTGACACCCAATAACACAGACACACACTGACACCAAGTAACAAAGACATACACTGACACCAAGTAACAAAGACATACACTGATACCCAGTAACACAGACACAAGCGTACACCAAATAACAAAGACATACACAGACACGAAGTCATAAAGACACACACTGACGCCCAGTAACAAAGACATACACTGATACCAAGTCGCAACGACATACAGTGACACCCAGTAACACAGACACACACTGACACCAAGTTACAAAGACATACACTGACACCAAGTAACAAAGACATACACTTACACCAAGTATTTTGACATACATTGACACCAAGTAACAAAGACATACACTGATACCCAGTAACACAGACACACACTTACACAAAGTAACAAAGACATACACTGATACCCAGTAACACAGACACACACGGACACCAAGTAACAAAGACATACACTGACACGAAGTCATAAAGACACACACTGACGCCCAGTAACAAAGACATACGCTGATACAAAGTCGCAAAGACATACACTGACACCCAGTAACACAGACACAAACTGACACCAAGCAACAAAGACACACACTGACACCAAGTAACAAAGACAGACAATTACACCAAGTAACAAAGACATGCACTTACACCAAGTATTTTGATATACATTGACACCAAGTACCAAAGACATACACTGATACCCAGTAACACAGACACACACTTACACCAAGTAACAAAGACATACACTGATACCCAGTAACACAGACACACACTTACACCAAGTAACAAAGACATACACTGAAAGCTAGTCACAAAGACACACACTGACACCCAGTAACAAAGACATACACTGACACAAAGTCACAAAGACATACACTGATACCCAGTAACACAGACACACACTTTCACCAAGTAACACAGACATACACTGACACCTAGTAACACAGTCACACACTTACACCAATTAACAAAGACATACACTGAGACCCAGTAACAAAGACATACACTGACACCCAGTAACACAGACACACACGGACACCAAGTAACAAAGACACACACTTACACCAAGTAACACAGACACACACTGACACCCAGTAACACAGACACACACTTACACCAAGTAACACAGACGTACACTGACACCAAGTCACAAAGTCATACACTGGTACCCAGTCACTAAGACGTACACTGATACCAAGTCACAAAGACATACACTGATACCCAGTAACACAGACACACACTGACACCAAGTAACAAAGACATACACTGACACCAAGTAACAAAGACATACACTGATACCCAGTAACACAGACACACACTGACACCAAGTAACAAAGACATACACTGACACCAAGTAACAAAGACATACACTGATACCCAGTAACACAGACACACACTTACACCAAGTAACAAAGACACACACTACACCAAGTAACAAAGACATACACTGACACCAAGTCACAAAGTCATACACTGGTACCCAGTCACTAAGACGTACACTGATACCAAGTCACAAAGACATACACTGATACCCAGTAACACAGGCACACACTGACACCAAGTAACAAAGACATTTACTGACACCAAGTAACAAAGACACACACTTACACCAAGTAACAAAGACAGACAATTACACCAAGTAACAAAGACATACACTTACACACAGTAACAAAGACATACACTGATACCAACTCGCAAAGACATACACTGATACCCAGTAACACAGACACACACTGACACCAAGTAACAAAGACATACACTGACACCAAGTAACAAAGACATACACTGATACCCAGTAACACAGACACAAGCGTACACCAAGTAACAAAGACATACACTGACACGAAGTCATAAAGACACACACTGACGCCCAGTAACAAAGACATACACTGATACCAAGTCGCAAAGACATGCAGTGACACCCAGTAACACAGACACACACTGACACCAAGTTACAAAGACATACACTTACACAAAGTAACAAAGACATACACTTACACCAAGTATTTTGACAGACATTGACACCAAGTAACAAAGACATGCACTGATACCCAGTAACACAGACACAAACTTACACAAAGTAACAAAGACATACACTGATACCCAGTAATACAGACACACACGTACACCAAGTAACAAAGTCATACGCTGATACAAAGTCGCAAAGACATACACTGACACCCAGGAACACAGACACAAACTGACACCAAGTAACAAAGACATACACTGACACCAAGTAACAAAGACAGACAATTACACCAAGTAACAAAGACAAGCACTTACACCAAGTATTTGGACATACATTGACACCAAGTACCAAAGACATACACTGATACCCAGTAACACAGACACACACTTACACAAAGTAACAAAGACATACACTGATACCAAGTAACAAAGACAGACTATTACACCAAGTAACAAAGACATACACTGATACCCAGTAACACAGACACACACTTACACCAAGTAACAAAGACATACACTGAAAGCTAGTCACAAAGACACACACTGACACCCAGTAACAAAGACATACATTGACACAAAGTCACAAAGACATACACTGATACCCAGTAACACAGACACACACTTTCACCAAGTAACACAGACATACACTGACACCTAGTAACACAGTCACACACTTACACCAAGTAACAAAGACATACACTGAGACCCAGTAACAAAGACAAACACTGACACCCAGTAACACAGACACACACGGACACCAAGTAACAAAGGCACACACTTACACCAAGTAACACAGACACACACTGACACCCAGTAACACAGACACACACTTACACCAAGTAACACAGACGTACACTGACACCAAGTCACAAAGTCATACACTGGTACCCAGTCACTAAGACGTACACTGATACCAAGTCACAAAGACATACACTGATACCCAGTAACACAGGCACACACTGACACCAAGTAACAAAGACATTTACTGACACCAAGTAACAAAGACACACACTTACACCAAGTAACAAAGACAGACAATTACACCAAGTAACAAAGACATACACTTACACCCAGTATGAAAGACATACACTGATACCAAGTCGCAAAGACATACACTGATACCCAGTAACACAGACACACACTGACACCAAGTAACAAAGACCCACAATTACACCAAGTAACAAAGACATACACTGACACGAAGTAACAAAGACATACACTGATACCCAGTAACACAGACACACACTTACACCAAGTAACAAAGACAGACACTGACACCAAGTAACACAGACACACACTTACACCAATAACACAGACATACATTGACACCAAGTAGCAAAGAAATACAATTACACCAAGTAACAAAGACACATACTTACACCAAGTAACACAGACATACACTGACACCAAGTAACAAAGACATACACTGTTACCCATTAACACAGACACACACTTACTCCAAGTAACAAAGACATACACTGATACCAAGTAACACAGACACACACTTACATCAAGTAACACAAACACTCACTTACACCAAGTAACAAAGACATACACTGACACCAAGTAACAAAGACATACACTTACACCAAGTAACAAAGACACACACTTACACCAAGTAACACAGACATACACTGACACCAAGTAACAAAGACAGACAATTACACCAAGTAACAAAGACATACACTTACACCAATTATTTTGACATACACTGACACCAAGTAACAAAGACATACACTGACACCCAGAAACAAACACAAACACTGACACCCAGTAACAAAGACACACACTGACACCAAGTAACAAAGACAGACACTGATTCCCAGCAGCACTGATACACACTTACACCAAGTAACAAAGACATACACTGATACCCAGCAACACAGACACACACTTACACCAATAAAAAAGACATACACTGACACCAAGTAACAAAGACATACACTGATACCCAATAACACAGACACACACTTACACCATTTAACAAAGACATACACTGATACCCAGTAACACAGACACACACGGACACCAAGTAACAAAGACACACACTTACATCAAGTAACACAGACACACACTGACACCCAGTCACACAGACACACACTTACACCAAGTAACACAGACGGACACTGACACCAAGTCACAAAGTCATACACTGGTACCCAGTCACTAAGACGTACACTGATACCAAGTCACAAAGACATACACTGATACCCAGTAACACATGCACACACTGACACCAAGTAACAAAGACATTTACTGACACCAAGTAACAAAGACACACACTTACACCAAGTAACAAAGACACACACTTACACCAAGTAACACAGACATACACTGACACCAAGTAACAAAGACAGACAATTACACAAAGTAACAAAGACATACACTTACACCCAGTATGAAAGACATACACTGATACCAAGTCGCAAAGACATACTCTGATACCCAGTAACACAGACACACACTGACACCAAGTAACAAAGACATACACTGATACCCAGTAACACAGACACACACTACACCAAGTAACAAAGACATACACTGACACGAAGTCATAAAGGCACACACTGACGCCCAGTTACAAAGACATACACTGATACCAAGTCGCAAAGACATACACTGACACCCAGTAACACAGACACACACTGACACCAAGTAACAAAGACATACACTGACACCAAGTAACAAAGACAGACAATTACACCAAGTAACAAGGACATACACTGATACCAAGTATTTTGGCATACATTGACACCAAGTAACAAAGACATACACTGATACCCAGTAACACAGACACACACTTACACAAAGTAACAAAGACATACACTGACACCAAGTAACAAAGACCCACAATTACACCAAGTAACAAAGACATACACTGACACGAAGTAACAAAGACATACACTGATACCCAGTAACACAGACACACACTTACACCAAGTAACAAAGACAGACACTGACACCAAGTAACACAGACACACACTTACACCAAGTAACACAGACATACACTGTCACCATGTAGCAAAGACATTCTCTGATACCCAGTAACACAGACACACACTTACACCAAGTAACAAAGATATACACTTACACCAAGTAACACAGACATACACTGACACCAAGTAACAAAGACATACACTGTTACCCAGAAACACAGACACACACTTACACCAAGTAACACAAACACTCACTTACACCAAGTAACAAAGACATACACTTACACCAAGTAACAAAGACACACACTTACACAAAGTAACACAGACATACACTGACACCAAGTAACAAAGACAGACAATTACACCAAGTAACAAAGACATACACTTACACCAAGTATTTTGACATACACTGACACCAAGTAACAAAGACATACACTGACACCAAGTCACAAAGACATACACTGACACCCAGAAACAAACACAAACACTGACACCCAGTAACAAAGACACACACTGACACCAAGTAACAAAGACAGACACTGATTCCCAGTAGCACTGACACACACTTACACCAAGTAACAAAGGCATACACTGATACCCAGTTACACAGACACACTCTTACACCAAGTAACATAGACACACACAGACACCCAGTAACAAAGAGGTACACTGATACCCAGTAACACAGACACACACTTACACCAAGTAACAAAGACATACACTGACACCAAGTAACAAAGACAGACACTGATACCCAGTAACACAGACACACAATAACACCAAGTCACAAAGACATACACTGACACCCAGAAACAAACACAAACACTGACACCCAGTAACAAAGACACACACTGACACCAAGTAACAAAGACAGACACTGATTCCCAGTAGCACTGACACACACTTACACCAAGTAACAAAGACATACACTGATACCCAGCAACACAGACACACACTTACACCAATAAAAAATACATACACTGACACCAAGTAACAAAGACATACACTGATACCCAATAACACAGACACACACTTACACCAAGTAACAAAGACATACACTGATACCCAGTTACACAGACACACACTTACACCAAGTAACATAGACACACACAGACACCAAGTAACAAAGAGGTACACTGATACCCAGTAACACAGACACACACTTACACCAAGTAACAAATACATACACTGACACCAAGTAACAAAGACAGACACTGATACCCAGTAACACAGACACACACTGACACCAAGTAACAAAGACAAACACTGATACCCAGCAACACAGACACACACTTACACCAAGTAACAAAGACAGACACTGATACCCAGTAACACAGACATACACTTACACCAAGTATCAAAGACATACACTGACACCAAGTAGCAAAGACAGACACTTACACCAAGTAACAAAGACATACACTGACACCAAGTAACAAAGACATACAGTTACACCAAGTAACACAGACATTCACTGACACCAAGTAACAAAGACATACACTGACACCAAGTAACAAAGACATACACTGACACCACGTTACAAAGACATACACTTGCACCAAGTAACACAGACAAACACTGACACCAAGTCACAAAGACACACACATACACCAAGTACACAGACATACACTGACACCAAGTTAGAAACACATACACTTACACCAAGTAACAAAGACATGCACTGACACCAAGAAACAAAGACATACACCTGCACCAAGTAACAAAGACATACACTGATATAAAGTAACAAATACATACACTTACACCAAGTAACACAGACAAACACTGACACCAAGTAACAAAGACACACACATACACCAAGTACACAGACATACACTGACACCAAGTAACAAAGACATACACTGAAAGCCAGTAACACAGACACGCACTTACACCAAGTAACAAAGAAAGACACTGACACCCAGTAACAAAGACACACACTGACACCAAGTAACAAAGACACACACTGACACCAAGTAACAAAGACATACACAGACACCAAGTAACAAAGACAGACACTGATACCCTGTAACACAGACAAACACTTACACCACATAACAAAGACATACAATGATACCCAGCAACACAGACACACACTGACACCAAGTAAGAAATACAGACACTGATACACAGTAACACAGACATACACTTACACCAAGTATCAAAGACATACACTGACACCAAGTAGCAAAGGCATACAATTACACCAAGTAACAAAGACATACACTGACACCAAGTAACAAAGACACACACTTACACTTAGTATCAAAGACATACACTGACACCAAGTAACAAAGACATACACTTACACCAAGTAACACAGACATACACTGACACCAAGTAACAAAGACATACACTTACACCAAGTAACAAAGACATACACTGACACCAAGTAACAAAGACATACACTGATACCCAGTAACGCAGACACACACTGACACCAAGTAACACAGACATACACTGTCACAAAGTAACAAAGACATACACTGACACCAAGTAACAAAGACATACACTGATACTCAGTAACACAGACACACACTTACACCAAGTAACAAAGACATACACTGATACCCAGTAACACAGACACACACTTGCACCAAGTAACAGAGACATACACTTACACCAAGTAACACAGCCATACACTGACACCAAGGAACAAAGACACACACTTACACCAAGTACACAGATATACACTGACACCAAGTAACAAAGACATGCACTGACACCAAGTAACAAAGACAGACACTTACAGCAAATAACACAGACACACAGTGACACCATGTAACAAAGACATACACTTACACCAACTAACAAAGACACACACTTACACCAAGTAACACAGACATACACTGACACCAATTAACAAAGACATGCACTTACACCAAGTAAGAAAGACACACAATTACACCAAGTAACACAGACCTACACTGACACCAAGTAACAAAGACATACACTGATACCCAGTAACACAGACACACTCTTACACCAAGTCACAAAGACATACACTGACACCCAGAAACAAACACAAACACTGACACCCAGAAACAAAGACACACACTGACACCAAGTAACAAAGACACACACTGCCACCAAGTAACAAAGACAGACACTGATTCCCAGTAACACAGACACACACTTACACCAAGTAACAAAGACATACACTGATACCCAGCAACACAGACACACACTTACACCAATCAAAAAAAATATACACTGACACCAAGTAGCAAAGACATACACTTACACCAAGTAACAAAGACATACACTGACACCAAGTAACAAAGACATACACTTACTCCAAGTAACAAAGACATACACTGACACCAAGTAACAAAGACACAAACTGACTCCAAGTAACAAAGACACACACTAACACCAAGTAGCAAAGACAGACACTGATTTCCAGTAACACAGACACACACTTACAACAAGTAACAAAGACATACACTGATACCCAGCAACACAGACACACGCTTACACCAATTAAAAAAGACATACACTGACAAGATTTAACAAAGACATACACTGATACCCAATAACACAGACAGACACTTACACCAAGTAACAAAGACGTACACTGATACCCAGTAACACAGACACACACTTACACCAAGTAACAAAGACATACACTGACACCAAGTAACAAAGACAGACACTGATACCCAGTAACACAGACACACACTTACACCAAGTAACAAAGACAAACACTGATACCCAGCAATACAGACACACACTTACACCAAGTAACAAAGACAGACACTGATACCCAGTAACACAGACATACACTTACACCAAGTATCAAAGACATACACTGACACCAAATAGCAAAGACATACACTTACACCAAGTAACAAAGACATACACTGACACCAAGTAACAAAGACATACACTTACTCCAAGCAACAAAGACATACACTGACACCAAGTAACAAAGACATACACTGACACCAAGTAACAAAGACATACACTTACACCAAGTAACAAAGACATACACTGACACCAAGTAACAAAGACATACACTGATACCCAGTAACGCAGACACACACTTACACCAAGTAACACAGACATACACTGTCACCAAGTAACAAAGACATACACTGACACCAAGTAACAAAGACGTACACTGATACTCAGTAACACAGACACACACTTACACCAAGTAACAAAGACAGACAATGACACCAAGTAACAAAGACATACACTGATACCCAGTAACACAGATACACACTTGCACCAAGTAACAGAGACATACACTGACACCAAGTAACAAAGACATACACTTACACCAAGTAACAAAGACATACACTGACACCAAGTAACAAAGACATACACTTACACCAAGTAACACAGCCATACACTGACACCAAGTAACAAAGACACACACTTACACCAAGTACACAGATACACAGTGACACCAAGTAACAAAGACATACACTGATGCCCAGTAACACAGACAAACACTTGCAGCAAGTAACAAAGACATACAATGACACCAAGTAACAAAGACAGACACTTACAGCAAATGACACAGTCACACAGTGACACCATGTAACAAAGACATAAACTTACACCAACTAACAAAGACACACACTTACACCAAGTAACACAGAGATACACTGACACCAATTAACAAAGACATGCACTTACACCAAGTAAGAAAGACACACAATTACACCAAGTAACACAGACCTACACTGACACCAAGTAACAAAGACATAGACTGATACCCAGTAACACAGACACACTCTTACACCAAGTAACAAAGACAGACACTGATACCCAGTAACACTTCACACAGTTACACCAAGTAACAAAGACAGACACTGATACCCAGTAACACAGACACACACTAACACCAAGTCACAAAGACATACACTGACACCCAGAAACAAACACAAACACTGACACCCAGTAACAAAGACACACACTGACACCAAGTAACAAAGGCACACACTGACACCAAGTAACAAAGACATACACTGACACCAATTAACAAAGACATGCACTTACACCAAGTAAGAAAGACACACAATTACACCAAGTAACACAGACCTACACTGACACCAAGTAACAAAGACATACACTGATACCCAGTAACACAGACACACTCTTACACCAAGTAACAAAGACAGATACTGATACCCAGTAACACAGACACACACTTACACCAATTAACAAAGACAGACAGTGATTCCCAGCAGCACAGACACACACTTACAACAATCAAAAAAAAACATACACTGACACCAAGTGGCAAAGACATACACTTACACCAAGTAACAAAGACATACACTGACAACAAGTAACAAAGACATACACTTACACCAAGTAACAAAGACATACACTGACACCAAGTAACAAAGACATACAGTTACACCAAGTAACACAGACATACACTGACACCAAGTAACAAAGACACAAACTGACACCAAGTAACAAAGACACACACTGACACCAAGTAGCAAAGACAGACAGTGATTCCCAGTAACACAGACACACACTTACAACAAGTAACAAAGACATACACTGATACCCAGCAACACAGACACACACAGACACCAATTAAAAAATACATACACTGACACCATTTAACAAAGACATACACTGATACCCAATAACACAGACACACACTTACACCAAGTAACAAAGACGTACACTGATACCCAGTAACACAGACACACACTTACACCAAGTAACAAAGACATACACTGACACCAAGTAACAAAGACAGACACTGATACCCAGTAACACAGACACACACTTACACCAAGTAACAAAGACAAACACTGATACCCAGCAATACAGACACACACTTGCACCAAGTAACAAAGACAGACTCTGATACCCAGTAACACAGACATACAATTACACCAAGTATCAAAGACATACACTGACACCAAATAGCAAAGACATACACTTACACCAAGTAACAAATACATACACTGACACCAAGTAACAAAGACATACACTGACACCAAGTAACAAAGACATACACTTACAACAAGTAACAAAGACATACACTGACACCAAGTAACAAAGACATACACTGATACCCAGTAAAGCAGACACACACTTACACCAAGTAACACAGACATGCACTGTCACCAAGTAACAAAGGCATACACTGACACCAAGTAACAAAGACATACACTGATACTCAGTAACACAGACACACACTTGCACCAAGTAACAAAGACAGACAATGACACCAAGTAACAAAGACATACACTGATACCCAGTAACACAGACACACACTTGCACCAAGTAACAGAGACATACACTAACTCCAAGTAACAAAGACGTACACTTTCACCAAGTAACAAAGACATACACTGACACCAAGTAACAAAGACATACACTTACACCAAGTAACACAGCCATACACTGACACCAAGTAACAAAGACACACACTTACACCAAGTACACAGATATACACTGACACCAAGTAACAAAGACATACACTGATGCCCAGTAACACAGACAAACACTTGCAGCAAGTAACAAAGACATACACTGACTCCAAGTAACAAAGACAGACACTTACAGCAAATAACACAGACACACAGTGACACCATGTAACAAAGATATAAACTTACACCAACTAACAAAGACACACACTGACACCAAGTAACACAGACATACACTGACACCAATTAACAAAGACATGCACTTACACCAAGTAAGAAAGACACACAATTACACCAAGTAACACAGACCTACACTGACAACAAGTAACAAAGACATACACTGATACCCAGTAACACAGACACACTCTTACACCAAGTAACAAAGACAGACACTGATACCCAGTAACACAGACACACACTTACACCAAGTAACAAAGACAGACACTGATACCCAGTAACACAGACACACACTGACACCAAGTCACAAAGACATACACTGACACCCAGAAACAAACGCAAAAACTGACACCCAGTAACAAAGACACACACTGACACCAAGTAACAAAGACAGACACTGATTCCCAGTAACACAGACACACACTTACACCAAGTAACAATGACATACACTGATACCCAGCAACACAGACACACACTTACACCAATTAAAAAAGACATACACTGACACCAAGTAGCAAAGACATACACTTACACCAAGTAACAAAGACATACACTGACACCAAGTAACAAAGACATACACTTACACCAAGTAACAAAGACATGCACTGACACCAAGAAACAAAGACATACAGTTACACCAAATAACAAAGACATACACTGACACCAAGTAAGAAAGACATACAGTTACTCCAAGTAACACAGACAAACACTGACACCAAGTAACAAAGACACACACATACACCAAGTACACAGACATACACTGACACCAAGTAACAAAGACATACACTGATACCCAGTAACACAGACACACACTTACACCAAGTAACAAAGACAGACACTGATAGCAGTAACACAGACACACACTAACACCAAGTCACAAAGACATACACTGACACCCAGAAACAAACACAAACACTGACACCCAGTAACAATGACACACAGTGACAACAAGTAACAAAGACATACACAGACACCAAGTAACAAAGACATACACTGATACCCAGCAACACAGACACACACTTACACCAAGTAACAAAGACATACACTGATACCCAGCAACACAGACACACACTTACACCAAGTAACAAATAAAGACACTGATACCCAGTAACACAGACATACACTTACACCAAGTATCAAAGACATACACTGACACCAAGTAGCAAAGGCATACACTTACATCAAGTAACAAAGACATACACTGACACCAAGTAACAAAGACATACACTTACACTAAGTATCAAAGACATACACTGACACCATGTAACAAAGACATACACTTACACCAAGTAACACAGACATACACTGACACCAAGTAACACAGACATACACTGACACCAAGTAACAAAGACATACACTTACACCAAGTAACAAAGACATACACTGACACCAAGTAACAAAGACGTACACTGATACCCAGTAACGCAGACACACACTTACACCAAGTAACACAGACGTACACTGTCACCAAGTAACAAAGACATACACTGACACCAAGTAACAAAGACTTACACTGATACTCAGAAACATAGACACACACTTACACCATGTAACAAAGACAGACAATGACACCAAGTAACAAAGACATACACTGATACCCAGTAACACAGACACACACTGACACCAAATAACAGAGACATACACTGACACCAAGTAACAAAGACATACACTTACACCAAGTACCACAGACATACACTGACACCAAGTAACAAAGACATACACTTACACCAAGTAAAAAAAACATACACTGACACCAAGTAACAAAGACATACACTGATACCCAGTAACGCAGACACACCCTTACACCAAGTAACACAGACATACACTGTCACCAAGTAACAAAGACATACACTGACACCAAGTAACAAAGACATACACTGATACTCAGTAACACAGACACACACTTACACCAAGTAACAAAGACAGACACTGACATCCAGTAACACAGACACACACTTGCACCAAGTCACATTGACACACACTGACACCCAGTAACAAAGACATACACTGACACCCAGTAACAAAGACACAAACTGACACCAAGTAACAAAGACATACACTGACACCAATTAACAAAGACATACACTGATACCCAGAAACACAGACACACACTTACACCAAGTAACAAAGACGTACACTGACACCAAGTAATAAAGACATACACTTACACCAAGTAACAAAGACATACACTGACACCAAGTAACAAAGACATACACTTGCACTAAGTATCAAAGACATACACTGACACCAAGTAACAAAGACATACACTGATTCCCAGTAACACAGACACACACTTACACCAAGTAACAAAGACATACACTGATACCCAGCAACACAGACACACACTTACACCAATTAAAAAAGACATACACTGACACCAAGTAGCAAAGACATACACTTACACCAAGTAACAAAGACATACACTGACACCAAGTAACAAAGACATACACTTACTCCAAGTAACAAAGACATGCACTGACACCAAGTAACAAAGACATACAGTTACACCAAGTAACACAGACATACACTGACACCAAGTAACAAAGACACACACTGACACCAAGTAACAAAGACAGACACTGATTCCCAGTAACACAGACACACACTTACACCAAGTAACAAAGACATACACTGATACCCAGCAACACAGACACACACTTACACCAATTAAAAAAGACATACACTGACACCAAGTAACAAAGACATACACTGATACCCAATAACACAGACACACACTTACACCAAGTAACAAAGACATACACTGATACCCAGTTACACAGACACACACTTACACCAAGTAACATAGACACACACAGACACCAAGTAACAAAGACGTACACTGACACAAATAACAGAGACAGACACTGATACCCAGTAAACAGACACACACTTACACCAAGGAACAAAGACAAACACTGATACCCAGCAACACAGACACACACTTACACCAAGTAACAAAGACAGACACTGATACCCTATAACACAGACATACACTTACACCAAGTATCAAAGACATACACTGACACCAAGTAGCAAAGACATACACTTACACCAAGTAACAAAGACATACACTGACACCAGGTTACAAAGACATACACTGATACCCAGTAACACAGACACACATTTATACCAAGTAACACAGACACACACTTACACCAAGTAACAAAGACAGACAATGACACCAAGTAACAAAGACATACACTGATACCCAGTAACACAGATACACAATTACACCAAGTAACAGAGACATACACTGACACCAAGTAATAAAGACATACACTTACACCAAGTAACAAAGACATGCACTGACACCAAGAAACAAAGACATACACTTAAACCAAATAACAAAGACATACACTGACACCAAGTAAGAAAGACATACACTTACACCAAGTAACATAGACAAACACTGACACCAAGTAACAAAGACAGACACATACACCAAGTACACAGACATACACTGACACCAAGTAACAAAGACATACACTGATACCCAGTAACACAGACACACACTTACACCAAGTAACAAAGACAGACACTGATACCCAGTAACACAGACACACACTAACACCAAGTCACAAAGACATACACTGACACCCAGAAACAAACACAAACACTGACACCCAGTAACAAAGACACACACTGACAACAAGTAACAAAGACATACACAGACACCAAGTAACAAAGACAGACACTGATACCCTGTAACACAGACACACACTTACACCAAGTAACAAATAAAGACACTGATACCCAGTAACACAGACATACACTTACACCAAGTATCAAAGACATACACTGACACCAAGTAGCAAAGGCATACACTTACACCAAGTAACAAAGACATCCACTGACACCAAGTAACACAGACATATACTGACACCAAGTAACACAGACATATACTGACACCAAGTAACAAAGACATACACTTACACCAAGTAACAAAGAGATACACTGACACCAAGTAACAAAGACGTACACTGATACCCAGTAACGCAGACACACACTTACACCAAGTAACACAGACGTACACTGTCACCAAGTAACAAAGACATACACTGACACCAAGTAACAAAGACATACACTGATACTCCGAAACATAGACACACACTTACACCATGTAACAAAGACTGACAATGACACCAAGTAACAAAGACATACACTGATACCCAGTAACACAGACACACACTGACACCAAATAACAGAGACATACACTGACACCAAGTAACAAAGACATACACTTACACCAAGTAACAAAGACATACACTAACACCAAGTAACAAAGACATACACTGACACCAAGTAACAAAGACATACACTTACACCAAGTAACAAAGACATACACTGACACCAAGTAACAAAGACATACACTGATACCCAGTCACGCAGACACACCCTTACACCAAGTAACACAGACATACACTGTCACCAAGTAACAAATACATACACTGACACCAAGTAACAAAGACATACACTGATACTCAGTAACACAGACACACACTTACACCAAGTAACAAAGACAGACAATGACACCAAGTAACAAAGACATACACTGATACCCAGTAACACAGACACACACTTACACCAAGTAACAGAGACATACACTGACACCAAGTAAGAAAGACATACACTTACACCAAGTAACACAGACAAACACTGACACCAAGTAACAAAGACACACACATACACCAAGTACAAAGACATACACTGACACCAAGTAACAAAGACATACACTGATACCCAGTAACACAGACACACACTTACACCAAGTAACAAAGACAGACACTGATACCCAGTAACACAGACACACACTAACACCAAGTCACAAAGACATACACTGACACCCAGAAACAAACACAAACACTGACACCCAGTAACAAAGACACACACTGACAACAAGTAACAAAGACATACACAGACACCAAGTAACAAAGACAGACACTGATACCCTGTAACACAGACACACACTTACACCAAGTAACAAAGACATACACTGATACCCAGCAACACAGACACACACTTACACCAAGTAACAAATAAAGACACTGATACCCAGTAACACAGACATACACTTACACCAAGTATCAAAGACATACACTGACACCAAGTAGCAAAGGCATACACTTACAACAAGTAACAAAGACATACACTGACACCAAGTAACAAAGACATACACTTACACTAAGTATCAAAGACATACACTGACACCAAGTAACAAAGACATACACTTACACCAAGTAACACAGACATACACTGACACCAAGTAACACAGACATACACTGACACCAAGTAACAAAGACATACACTTACACCAAGTAACAAAGAGATACACTGACACCAAGTAACAAAGACGTACACTGATACCCAGTAACGCAGACACACACTTACACCAAGTAACACAGACGTACACTGTCACCAAGTAACAAAGACATACACTGACACCAAGTAACAAAGACATACACTGATACTCCGAAACATAGACACACACTTACACCATGTAACAAAGACTGACAATGACACCAAGTAACAAAGACATACACTGATACCCAGTAACACAGACACACACTGACACCAAATAACAGAGACATACACTGACACCAAGTAACAAAGACATACACTTACACCAAGGAACAAAGACATACACTAACACCAAGTAACAAAGACATACACTGACACCAAGTAACAAAGACATACACTTACACCAAGTAACAAAGACATACACTGACACCAAGTAACAAAGACATACACTGATACCCAGTCACGCAGACACACCCTTACACCAAGTAACACAGACATACACTGTCACCAAGTAACAAATACATACACTGACACCAAGTAACAAAGACATACACTGATACTCAGTAACACAGACACACACTTACACCAAGTAACAAAGACAGACAATGACACCAAGTAACAAAGACATACACTGATACCCAGTAACACAGACACACACTTACACCAAGTAACAGAGACATACACTGACACCAAGTAAGAAAGACATACACTTACACCAAGTAACACAGACAAACACTGACACCAAGTAACAAAGACACACACATACACCAAGTACAAAGACATACACTGACACCAAGTAACAAAGACATACACTGATACCCAGTAACACAGACACACACTTACACCAAGTAACAAAGACAGACACTGATACCCAGTAACACAGACACACACTAACACCAAGTCACAAAGACATACACTGACACCCAGAAACAAACACAAACACTGACACCCAGTAACAAAGACACACACTGACAACAAGTAACAAAGACATACACAGACACCAAGTAACAAAGACAGACACTGATACCCTGTAACACAGACACACACTTACACCAAGTAACAAAGACATACACTGATACCCAGCAACACAGACACACACTTACACCAAGTAACAAATAAAGACACTGATACCCAGTAACACAGACATACACTTACACCAAGTATCAAAGACATACACTGACACCAAGTAGCAAAGGCATACACTTACAACAAGTAACAAAGACATACACTGACACCAAGTAACAAAGACATACACTTACACTAACTATCAAAGACATACACTGACACCAAGTAACAAAGACATACACTGACACCCAGAAACAAACACAAACACTGACACCCAGTAACAAAGACACACACTGACAACAAGTAACAAAGACATACACAGACACCAAGTAACAAAGACAGACACTGATACCCTGTAACACAGACACACACTTACACCAAGTAACAAATAAAGACACTGATACCCAGTAACACAGACATACACTTACACCAAGTATCAAAGACATACACTGACACCAAGTAGCAAAGGCATACACTTACACCAAGTAACAAAGACATCCACTGACACCAAGTAACACAGACATATACTGACACCAAGTAACACAGACATATACTGACACCAAGTAACAAAGACATACACTTACACCAAGTAACAAAGAGATACACTGACACCAAGTAACAAAGACGTACACTGATACCCAGTAACGCAGACACACACTTACACCAAGTAACACAGACGTACACTGTCACCAAGTAACAAAGACATACACTGACACCAAGTAACAAAGACATACACTGATACTCCGAAACATAGACACACACTTACACCATGTAACAAAGACTGACAATGACACCAAGTAACAAAGACATACACTGATACCCAGTAACACAGACACACACTGACACCAAATAACAGAGACATACACTGACACCAAGTAACAAAGACATACACTTACACCAAGTAACAAAGACATACACTAACACCAAGTAACAAAGACATACACTGACACCAAGTAACAAAGACATACACTTACACCAAGTAACAAAGACATACACTGACACCAAGTAACAAAGACATACACTGATACCCAGTCACGCAGACACACCCTTACACCAAGTAACACAGACATACACTGTCACCAAGTAACAAATACATACACTGACACCAAGTAACAAAGACATACACTGATACTCAGTAACACAGACACACACTTACACCAAGTAACAAAGACAGACAATGACACCAAGTAACAAAGACATACACTGATACCCAGTAACACAGACACACACTTACACCAAGTAACAGAGACATACACTGACACCAAGTAAGAAAGACATACACTTACACCAAGTAACACAGACAAACACTGACACCAAGTAACAAAGACACACACATACACCAAGTACAAAGACATACACTGACACCAAGTAACAAAGACATACACTGATACCCAGTAACACAGACACACACTTACACCAAGTAACAAAGACAGACACTGATACCCAGTAACACAGACACACACTAACACCAAGTCACAAAGACATACACTGACACCCAGAAACAAACACAAACACTGACACCCAGTAACAAAGACACACACTGACAACAAGTAACAAAGACATACACAGACACCAAGTAACAAAGACAGACACTGATACCCTGTAACACAGACACACACTTACACCAAGTAACAAAGACATACACTGATACCCAGCAACACAGACACACACTTACACCAAGTAACAAATAAAGACACTGATACCCAGTAACACAGACATACACTTACACCAAGTATCAAAGACATACACTGACACCAAGTAGCAAAGGCATACACTTACAACAAGTAACAAAGACATACACTGACACCAAGTAACAAAGACATACACTTACACTAAGTATCAAAGACATACACTGACACCAAGTAACAAAGACATACACTTACACCAAGTAACACAGACATACACTGACACCAAGTAACACAGACATACACTGACACCAAGTAACAAAGACATACACTTACACCAAGTAACAAAGAGATACACTGACACCAAGTAACAAAGACGTACACTGATACCCAGTAACGCAGACACACACTTACACCAAGTAACACAGACGTACACTGTCACCAAGTAACAAAGACATACACTGACACCAAGTAACAAAGACATACACTGATACTCCGAAACATAGACACACACTTACACCATGTAACAAAGACTGACAATGACACCAAGTAACAAAGACATACACTGATACCCAGTAACACAGACACACACTGACACCAAATAACAGAGACATACACTGACACCAAGTAACAAAGACATACACTTACACCAAGGAACAAAGACATACACTAACACCAAGTAACAAAGACATACACTGACACCAAGTAACAAAGACATACACTTACACCAAGTAACAAAGACATACACTGACACCAAGTAACAAAGACATACACTGATACCCAGTCACGCAGACACACCCTTACACCAAGTAACACAGACATACACTGTCACCAAGTAACAAATACATACACTGACACCAAGTAACAAAGACATACACTGATACTCAGTAACACAGACACACACTTACACCAAGTAACAAAGACAGACAATGACACCAAGTAACAAAGACATACACTGATACCCAGTAACACAGACACACACTTACACCAAGTAACAGAGACATACACTGACACCAAGTAAGAAAGACATACACTTACACCAAGTAACACAGACAAACACTGACACCAAGTAACAAAGACACACACATACACCAAGTACAAAGACATACACTGACACCAAGTAACAAAGACATACACTGATACCCAGTAACACAGACACACACTTACACCAAGTAACAAAGACAGACACTGATACCCAGTAACACAGACACACACTAACACCAAGTCACAAAGACATACACTGACACCCAGAAACAAACACAAACACTGACACCCAGTAACAAAGACACACACTGACAACAAGTAACAAAGACATACACAGACACCAAGTAACAAAGACAGACACTGATACCCTGTAACACAGACACACACTTACACCAAGTAACAAAGACATACACTGATACCCAGCAACACAGACACACACTTACACCAAGTAACAAATAAAGACACTGATACCCAGTAACACAGACATACACTTACACCAAGTATCAAAGACATACACTGACACCAAGTAGCAAAGGCATACACTTACAACAAGTAACAAAGACATACACTGACACCAAGTAACAAAGACATACACTTACACTAAGTATCAAAGACATACACTGACACCAAGTAACAAAGACATACACTTACACCAAGTAACACAGACATACACTGACACCAAGTAACACAGACATACACTGACACCAAGTAACAAAGACATACACTTACACCAAGTAACAAAGAGATACACTGACACCAAGTAACAAAGACGTACACTGATACCCAGTAACGCAGACACACACTTACACCAAGTAACACAGACGTACACTGTCACCAAGTAACAAAGACATACACTGACACCAAGTAACAAAGACATACACTGATACTCCGAAACATAGACACACACTTACACCATGTAACAAAGACTGACAATGACACCAAGTAACAAAGACATACACTGATACCCAGTAACACAGACACACACTGACACCAAATAACAGAGACATACACTGACACCAAGTAACAAAGACATACACTTACACCAAGGAACAAAGACATACACTAACACCAAGTAACAAAGACATACACTGACACCAAGTAACAAAGACATACACTTACACCAAGTAACAAAGACATACACTGACACCAAGTAACAAAGACATACACTGATACCCAGTCACGCAGACACACCCTTACACCAAGTAACACAGACATACACTGTCACCAAGTAACAAATACATACACTGACACCAAGTAACAAAGACATACACTGATACTCAGTAACACAGACACACACTTACACCAAGTAACAAAGACAGACAATGACACCAAGTAACAAAGACATACACTGATACCCAGTAACACAGACACACACTTACACCAAGTAACAGAGACATACACTGACACCAAGTAAGAAAGACATACACTTACACCAAGTAACACAGACAAACACTGACACCAAGTAACAAAGACACACACATACACCAAGTACACAGACATACACTGACACCAAGTAACAAAGACATACACTGATACCCAGTAACACAGACACACACTTACAACAAGTAACAAAGACAGACACTGATACCCAGTAACACAGACACACACTAACACCAAGTCACAAAGACATACACTGACACCCAGAAACAAACACAAACACTGACACCCAGTAACAAAGACACACACTGACAACAAGTAACAAAGACATACACAGACACCAAGTAACAAAGACAGACACTGATACCCTGTAACACAGACACACACTTACACCAAGTAACAAAGACATACACTGATACCCAGCAACACAGACACACACTTACACCAAGTAACAAATAAAGACACTGATACCCAGTAACACAGACATACACTTACACCAAGTATCAAAGACATACACTGACACCAAGTAGCAAAGGCATACACTTACACCAAGTAACAAAGACATACACTGACACCAAGTAACAAAGACATACACTTACACTAAGTATCAAAGACATACACTGACACCAAGTAACACAGACATACACTTACACCAAGTAACACAGACATACACTGACACCAAGTAACACAGATATACACTGACACCAAGTAACAAAGACATACACTTACACCAAGTAACAAAGACATACACTGACACCAAGTAACAAAGACGTACACTGATACCCAGTAACGCAGACACACACTTACACCAAGTAATAAAGACATACACTTACACCAAGTAACAAAGACATGCACTGACACCAAGAAACAAAGACATACACTTAAACCAAATAACAAAGACATACACTGACACCAAGTAAGAAAGACATACACTTACACCAAGTAACATAGACAAACACTGACACCAAGTAACAAAGACACACACATACACCAAGTACACAGACATACACTGACACCAAGTAACAAAGACATACACTGATACCCAGTAACACAGACACACACTTACACCAAGTAACAAAGACAGACACTGATACCCAGTAACACAGACACACACTAACACCAAGTCACAAAGACATACACTGACACCGAGAAACAAACACAAACACTGACACCCAGTAACAAAGACACACACTGACAACAAGTAACAAAGACATACACAGACACCAAGTAACAAAGACAGACACTGATACCCTGTAACACAGACACACACTTACACCAAGTAACAAATAAAGACACTGATACCCAGTAACACAGACATACACTTACACCAAGTATCAAAGACATACACTGACACCAAGTAGCAAAGGCATACACTTACACCAAGTAACAAAGACATCCACTGACACCAAGTAACACAGACATATACTGACACCAAGTAACACAGACATATACTGACACCAAGTAACAAAGACATACACTTACACCAAGTAACAAAGAGATACACTGACACCAAGTAACAAAGACGTACACTGATACCCAGTAACGCAGACACACACTTACACCAAGTAACACAGACGTACACTGTCACCAAGTAACAAAGACATACACTGACACCAAGTAACAAAGACATACACTGATACTCCGAAACATAGACACACACTTACACCATGTAACAAAGACTGACAATGACACCAAGTAACAAAGACATACACTGATACCCAGTAACACAGACACACACTGACACCAAATAACAGAGACATACACTGACACCAAGTAACAAAGACATACACTTACACCAAGTAACAAAGACATACACTAACACCAAGTAACAAAGACATACACTTACACCAAGTAACAAAGACATACACTGACACCAAGTAACAAAGACATACACTGATACCCAGTCACGCAGACACACCCTTACACCAAGTAACACAGACATACACTGTCACCAAGTAACAAATACATACACTGACACCAAGTAACAAAGACATACATTGATACTCAGTAACACAGACACACACTTACACCAAGTAACAAAGACAGACAATGTCACCAAGTAACAAAGACATACACTGATACCCAGTAACACAGACACACACTTACACCAAGTAACAGAGACATACACTGACACCAAGTAAGAAAGACATACACTTACACCAAGTAACACAGACAAACACTGACACCAAGTAACAAAGACACACACATACACCAAGTACAAAGACATACACTGACACCAAGTAACAAAGACATACACTGATACCCAGTAACACAGACACACACTTACACCAAGTAACAAAGACAGACACTGATACCCAGTAACACAGACACACACTAACACCAAGTCACAAAGACATACACTGACACCCAGAAACAAACACAAACACTGACACCCAGTAACAAAGACACACACTGACAACAAGTAACAAAGACATACACAGACACCAAGTAACAAAGACAGACACTGATACCCTGTAACACAGACACACACTTACACCAAGTAACAAAGACATACACTGATACCCAGCAACACAGACACACACTTACACCAAGTAACAAATAAAGACACTGATACCCAGTAACACAGACATACACTTACACCAAGTATCAAAGACATACACTGACACCAAGTAGCAAAGGCATACACTGACAACAAGTAACAAAGACATACACTGACACCAAGTAACAAAGACATACACTTACACCAAGTAACAAAGAGATACACTGACACCAAGTAACAAAGACGTACACTGATACCCAGTAACGCAGACACACACTTACACCAAGTAACACAGACGTACACTGTCACCAAGTAACAAAGACATACACTGACACCAAGTAACAAAGACATACACTGATACTCCGAAACATAGACACACACTTACACCATGTAACAAAGACTGACAATGACACCAAGTAACAAAGACATACACTGATACCCAGTAACACAGACACACACTGACACCAAATAACAGAGACATACACTGACACCAAGTAACAAAGACATACACTTACACCAAGTAACAAAGACATACACTAACACCAAGTAACAAAGACATACACTGACACCAAGTAACAAAGACATACACTTACACCAAGTAACAAAGACATACACTGACACCAAGTAACAAAGACATACACTGATACCCAGTCACGCAGACACACCCTTACACCAAGTAACACAGACATACACTGTCACCAAGTAACAAATACATACACTGACACCAAGTAACAAAGACATACACTGATACTCAGTAACACAGACACACACTTACACCAAGTAACAAAGACAGACAATGACACCAAGTAACAAAGACATACACTGATACCCAGTAACACAGACACACACTTACACCAAGTAACAGAGACATACACTGACACCAAGTAAGAAAGACATACACTTACACCAAGTAACACAGACAAACACTGACACCAAGTAACAAAGACACACACATACACCAAGTACACAGACATACACTGACACCAAGTAACAAAGACATACACTGATACCCAGTAACACAGACACACACTTACACCAAGTAACAAAGACAGACACTGATACCCAGTAACACAGACACACACTAACACCAAGTCACAAAGACATACACTGACACCCAGAAACAAACACAAACACTGACACCCAGTAACAAAGACACACACTGACAACAAGTAACAAAGACATACACAGACACCAAGTAACAAAGACAGACACTGATACCCTGTAACACAGACACACACTTACACCAAGTAACAAAGACATACACTGATACCCAGCAACGCAGACACACACTTACACCAAGTAACAAATAAAGACACTGATACCCAGTAACACAGACATACACTTACACCAAGTATCAAAGACATACACTGACACCAAGTAGCAAAGGCATACAATTACACCAAGTAACAAAGACATACACTGACACCAAGTAACAAAGACATACACTTACACTAAGTATCAAAGACATACACTGACACCAAGTAACAAAGACATACACTTACACCAAGTAACACAGACATACACTGACACCAAGTAACACAGATATACACTGACACCAAGTAACAAAGACATACACTTACACCAAGTAACAAAGACATACACTGACACCAAGTAACAAAGACGTACACTGATACCCAGTAACGCAGACACACACTTACACCAAGTAACACAGACGTACACTGTCACCAAGTAACAAAGACATACACTGACACCAAGTAACAAAGACATACACTGATACTCAGAAACATAGACACACACTTACACCATGTAACAAAGACAGACAATGACACCAAGTAACAAAGACATACACTGATACCCAGTAACACAGACACACACTGACACCAAATAACAGAGACATACACTGACACCAAGTAACAAAGACATACACTTACACCAAGTATCAAAGACATACACTTACACCAAGTAACACAGACATACACTGACACCAAGTAACAAAGACATACACTTACACCAAGTAACAAAGACATACACTGACACCAAGTAGCAAAGACATACACTGATACCCAGTAACGCAGACACACCCTTACACCAAGTAACACAGACATACACAGTCACCAAGTAACAAAGACATACACTGACACCAAGTAACAAAGACATACACTGATACTCAGTAACACAGACACACACTTACACCAAGTAACAAAGACAGACAATGGCACCAAGTAACAAAGACATACACTGATACCCAGTAACACAGACACACACTTACACCAAGTAACAGAGACATACACTGACACCAAGTAACAAAGACATACACTTACACCAAGTAACAAAGACATACACTGACACCAAGTAACAAAGACATACACTTACACCAAGTAACACAGCCATCCACAGACACCAAGTAACAAAGACACACACTTACACCAAGTACACAGATATACACTGACACCAAGTAACAAAGACATACACTGACACCAAGTAACAAAGACATACACTTACACTAAGTATCAAAGACATACACTGACACCAAGTAACAAAGACATACACTTACACCAAGTAACACAGACTTACACTGACACCAAGTAACACAGACATACACTGACACCAAGTAACAAAGACATACACTTACACCAAGTAACAGAGAGATACACTGACACCAAGTAACAAAGACGTACACTGATACCCAGTAACGCAGACACACACTTACACCAAGTAACACAGACGTACACTGTCACCAAGTAACAAAGACATACACTGACACCAAGTAACAAAGACATACACTGATACTCCGAAACATAGACACACATTTACACCATGTAACAAAGACTGACAATGACACCAAGTAACAAAGACATACACTGATACCCAGTAACACAGACACACACTGACACCAAATAACAGAGACATACACTGACACCAAGTAACAAAGACATACACTTACACCAAGTAACAAAGACATACACTTACACCAAGTAACAAAGACATACACTGACACCAAGTAACAAAGACATACACTTACACCAAGTAACAAAGACATACACTGACACCAAGTAACAAAGACATACACTGATACCCAGTAACGCAGGCACACCCTTACACCAAGTAACACAGACATACACTGTCACCAAGTAACAAATACATACACTGACACCAAGTAACAAAGACATACACTGATACTCAGTAACACAGACACACACTTACACCAAGTAACAAAGACAGACAATGACACCAAGTAACAAAGACATACACTGATACCCAGTAACACAGACACACACTTACACCAAGTAACAGAGACATACACTGACACCAAGTAAGAAAGACATACACTTACACCAAGTAACACAGACAAACACTGACACCAAGTAACAAAGACACACACATACACCAAGTACACAGACATACACTGACACCAAGTAACAAAGACATACACTGATATCCAGTAACACAGACACACACTTACACCAAGTAACAAAGACAGACACTGATACCCAGCAACACAGACACACACTAACACAAAGTCACAAAGACATACACTGACACCCAGAAACAAACACAAACACTGACACCCAGTAACAAAGACACACACTGACAACAAGTAACAAAGACATACACAGACACCAAGTAACAAAGACAGACACTGATACCCTGTAACACAGACACACACTTACACCAAGTAACAAAGACATACACTGATACCCAGCAACACAGACACACACTTACACCAAGTAACAAATGAAGACACTGATACCCAGTAACACAGACATACACTTACACCAAGTATCAAAGACATACACTGACACCAAGTAGCAAAGGCATACACTTACACCAAGTAACAAAGACATACACTGACACCAAGTAACAAAGACATACACTTACACTAAGTATCAAAGACATACACTGACACCAAGTAACAAAGACATACACTTACACCAAGTAACACAGACATACACTGACACCAAGTAACACAGACATACACTGACACCAAGTAACAAAGACATACACTTACACCAAGTAACAAAGACATACACTGACACCAAGTAACAAAGACGTACACTGATACCCAGTAACGCAGACACACACTTACACCAAGTAACACAGACGTACACTGTCACCAAGTAACAAAGACATACACTGACACCAAGTAACAAAGACATACACTGATACTCAGAAACATAGACACACACTTACACCATGTAACAAAGACAGACAATGACACCAAGTAACAAAGACATACACTGATACCCAGTAACACAGACACACACTGTCACCAAATAACAGAGACATACACTGACACCAAGTAACAAAGACATACACTTACACCAAGTATCAAAGACATACACTTACACCAAGTAACACAGACATACACTGACACCAAGTAACAAAGACATACACTTACACCAAGTAACAAAGACATACACTGACACCAAGTAGCAAAGACATACACTGATACCCAGTAACGCAGACACACCCTTACACCAAGTAACACAGACATACACAGTCACCAAGTAACAAAGACATACACTGACACCAAGTAACAAAGACATACACTGATACTCAGTAACACAGACACACACTTACACCAAGTAACAAAGACAGACAATGACACCAAGTAACAAAGACATACACTGATACCCAGTAACACAGACACACACTTACACCAAGTAACAGAGACATACACTGACACCAAGTAACAAAGACATACACTTACACCAAGTAGCAAAGACATACACTGACACCAAGTAACACAGCCATCCACAGACACCAAGTAACAAAGACACACACTTACACCAAGTACACAGATATACACTGACACCAAGTAACAAAGACATACACTGATGCCCAGTAACACAGACAAACACTTGCAGCAAGTAACAAAGACATACACTGACACCAAGTAACAAAGACAGTCACTTACAGCAAATAACACAGACACACAGTGACACCATGTAACAAAGACATACACTTACACCAAGTAACAAAGACATACACAGACACCAAGTAAAAAGGCAGACACTGATACCCTGTAACACAGACACACACTAACACCAAGTAACAAAGACACACACTTACACCAAGTAACACAGACATACACTGACACCAATTAACAAAGACATGCACTTACAACAAGTAAGAAAGACACACTCTTACACCAAGTAACAAAGACAGACACTGATACCCAGTAACACAGACACACACTAACACCAAGAATCAAAGACATACACTGACACCAAGTAACAAAGACATAAATCAACACCAAGTAACAAAGACAAACACTGACATCAAGTAACAAAGACATACACTTACACCAATTAAGACAGACATACACTTACACCAATTAACAAAGACACATACTTAAACCAAGTAACACGGACTTACACTGTCACCAAGTAACACAGACATACACTGAAACCCAGTAACACAGACATACACTTACACCAAGTAACAAAGACAGACACTGATACCCAGTAATGCAGACACACACTTACACCAAGTCACAAAGTCACACACTGACACCCAGTAACAAAGACAGACACTGATACACAATAACACAGACACACAGTTACACCAAGTAACAAAGACAGACACTGACATCCAGTAACACAGACACACACTTGCACCAAGTCACAAAGACACACACTGACACCCAGTAACAAAGACATACACTGACACCCAGTAACAAAGACACAAACTGACACCAAGTAACAAAGACATACACTGACACCAATTAACAAAGACATACACTGATACCCAGAAACACAGACACACACTTACACCAAGTAACAAAGACGTACACTGACACCAAGTAATAAAGACATACACTTACACCAAGTAACAAAGACATACACTGACACCAAGTAACAAAGACATACACTTACACTAAGTATCAAAGACATACACTGACACCAAGTAACAAAGACATACACTTACACCAAGTAACACAGACATACACTGACACCAAGTAACAAAGACATACACTTACACCAAGTAACAAAGACATACACTGACACCAAGTAACAAAGACATACACTGATACTCAGTAACACAGACACACACTTACACCAAGTAACAAAGACAGACAATGACACCAAGTAACAAAGACATACACTGATACCCAGTAACACAGACACACACTTACACCAAGTAACAGAGACATACACTGACACCAAGTAACAAAGACATACACTTACACCAAGTAACAAAGACATACACTTACACCAAGTAACACAGACATACACTGACACCAAGTAACAAAGACATACACTGATACCCAGCAACACAGACACACACTTACACCAAGTAACAAATAAAGACACTGATACCCAGTAACACAGACATACACTTACACCAAGTATCAAAGACATACACTGACACCAAGTAGCAAAGGCATACACTTACACCAAGTAACAAAGACATACACTGACACCAAGTAACAAAGACATACACTTACACTAAGTATCAAAGACATACACTGACACCAAGTAACAAAGACATACACTTCCACCAAGTAACACAGACATACACTGACACCAAGTAACAAAGACATACACTTACACCAAGTAACAAAGACATACACTGACACCAAGTAACAAAGACGTACACTGATACCCAGTAACGCAGACACACACTTACACCAAGTAACACAGACATACACTGTCACCAAGTAACAAAGACATACACTGACACCAAGTAACAAAGACATACACTGATACTCAGTAACATAGACACACACTTACACCATGTAACAAAGACAGACAATGACACCAAGTAACAAAGACATACACTGATACCCAGTAACACAGACACGCACTTACACCAAGTAACAGAGACATACACTGACACCAAGGAACAAAGACATACACTTACACCAAGTAACAAAGACATACACTTACACCAAGTAACACAGACATACACTGACACCAAGTAACAAAGACATACACTTACACCAACTAACAAAGACATACACTGACACCAAGTAACAAAGACATACACTGATACCCAGTAACGCAGAGACACCCTTACACCAAGTAACACAGACATACACTGACACCAAGTAACAAAGACATACACTGACACCAAGTAACAAAGACATACACTTACACTAAGTATCAAAGACATACACTGACACCAAGTAACAAAGACATACACTTACACCAAGTAACACAGACATACACTGACACCAAGTAACAAAGACATACACTTACACCAAGTAACAAAGACATACACTGACACCAAGTAACAAAGACATACACTGATACTCAGTAACACAGACACACACTTACACCAAGTAACAAAGACAGACAATGACACCAAGTAACAAAGACATACACTGATACCCAGTAACACAGACACACACTTACACCAAGTAACAGAGACATACACTGACACCAAGTAACAAAGACATACACTTACACCAAGTAACAAAGACATACACTTACACAAAGTAACACAGACATACACTGACACCAAGTAACAAAGACATACACTTACACCAAGTAACAAAGACATACACTGACACCAAGTAACAAAGACATACACTGATACCCAGCAACACAGACACACACTTACACCAAGTAACAAATAAAGACACTGATACCCAGTAACACAGACATACACTTACACCAAGTATCAAAGACATACACTGACACCAAGTAGCAAAGGCATACACTTACACCAAGTAACAAAGACATACACTGACACCAAGTAACAAAGACATACACTTACACTAAGTATCAAAGACATACACTGACACCAAGTAACAAAGACATATACTTCCACCAAGTAACACAGACATACACTGACAGCAAGTAACAAAGACATACACTTACACCAAGTAACAAAGACATACACTGACACCAAGTAACAAAGACGTACACTGATACCCAGTAACGCAGACACACACTTACACCAAGTAACACAGACATACACTGTCACCAAGTAACAAAGACATACACTGACACCAAGTAACAAAGACATACACTGATACTCAGTAACATAGACACACACTTACACCATGTAACAAAGACAGACAATGACACCAAGTAACAAAGACATACACTGATACCCAGTAACACAGACACACACTTACACCAAGTAACAGAGACATACACTGACACCAAGGAACAAAGACATACACTTACACCAAGTAACAAAGACATACACTTACACCAAGTAACACAGACATACACTGACACCAAGTAACAAAGACATACGCTTACACCAACTAACAAAGACATACACTGACACCAAGTAACAAAGACATACACTGATACCCAGTAACGCAGACACACCCTTACACCAAGTAACACAGACATACACTGACACCAGGTAACAAAGACATACACTGACACCAAGTAACAAAGACATACACTGATACTCAGTAACACAGACACACACTTACACCAAGTAACAAAGACGGACAATGACACCAAGTAACAAAGACATACACTGATACCCAGTAACACAGACACACACTTACACCAAGTAACAGAGACATACACTGAAACCAAGTAACAAAGACATACACTTACACCAAGTAACAAAGACATACACTGACACCAAGTAACAAAGACATACACTTACACCAAGTAACACAGCCATCCACAGACACCAAGTAACAAAGACACACACTTACACCAAGTACACAGATATACACTGACAACAAGTAACAAAGACATACACTGATGCCCAGTAACACAGACAAACACTTGCAGCAAGTAACAAAGACATACACTGACACCAAGTAACAAAGACAGTCACTTACAGCTTATAGCACAGACACACATTGACACCATGTTACAAAGACATACACTTACACCAACTAACAAAGACACACACTTACACCAAGTAACACAGACATACACTGACACCAATTAACAAAGACATGCACTTACACCAAGTAAGAAAGACACACTCTTACACCAAGTAACAAAGACAGACACTGATACCCAGAAACACAGACACACACTAACACCAAGAATCAAAGACATACACTGACATCAAGTAACAAAGACACACACTTCCACCAAGTAAGACAGACATACACTTACACCAATTAACAAAGACACATACTTAAAGCAAGTAACACGGACTTACACTGACACCAAGTAACACAGACATACACTGATACCCAGTAACACAGACACACACTTACACCAAGTAACAAAGACAGACACTGATACCCAGTAATGCAGACACACACTTACACCAAGTCACAAAGTCACACACTGACACCCAGTAACAAAGACAGACACTGATTCACAATAACACAGACATACAGTTACACCAAGTAACAAAGACAGACACTGACATCCAGTAACACAGACACACACTTGCACCAAGTCACAAAGACACACACTGACACCCAGTAACAAAGACATACACTGACACCCAGTAACAAAGACACAAACTGACACCAAGTAACAAAGACATACACTGACACCAATTAACAAAGACATACACTGATACCCAGAAACACAGACACACGCTTACACCAAGTAACAAAGACGTACACTGACACCAAGTAATAAAGACATACACTTACACCAAGTAACAAAGACATACACTGACACCAAGTAACAAAGACATACACTTACACTAAGTATCAAAGACATACACTGACACCAAGTAACAAAGACATACACTTACACCAAGTAACACAGACATACACTGACACCAAGTAACAAAGACATACACTTACAGCAAGTAACAAAGACATACACTGACACCAAGTAACAAAGACACACACTGACACCAAGTAACAAAGACATACACTGATACTCAGTAACACAGACACACACTTACACCAAGTAACAAAGACAGACAATGACACCAAGTAACAAAGACATACACTGATACCCAGTAACACAGACACACACTTACACCAAGTAACAGAGACATACACTGACACCAGGTAACAAAGACATACACTTACACCAAGTAACAAAGACATACACTTACACCAAGTAACACAGACATACACTGACACCAAGTAACAAAGACATACACTTACACCAAGTAACAAAGACATACACTGACACCAAGTAGCAAAGACATACACTGATACCCAGTAACGCAGACACACTTACACCAAGTAACACAGACATACACTGTCACCAAGTAACAAAGACATACACTGACACCAAGTAACAAAGACATGCACAGATACTCAGTAACACTGACACATACTTACACCAAGTAACAAAGACAGACAATTACACCAAGTAACAAAGACATACACTGATACCCAGTAACACAGACACACACTGACACCAAATAACAGAGACATACACTGACACTAAGTAACAAAGACATACACTTACACCAAGTAACAAAGACATACACTGACACCAAGTAACAAAGACATACACTTACACCAAGTAACACAGCCATCCACAGTCACCAAGTAACAAAGACACACACTTACACCAAGTACGCTGATATACACTGACACCAAGTAACAAAGGCATACACTGATGCCCAGTAACACAGACAGACACTTACAGCAAATAACACAGACACACAGTGACACCATGTAACAAAGACATACACTTGCAGCAAGTAACAAATACATACAATGACACCAAGTAACAAAGACAGACACTTACAGCAAATAACACAGACACACAGTGACACCATGTAACAAAGACATACACTTACACCAACTAACAAAGACACAGACTTACACCAAGTAACACAGACATACACTGACACCAATTAACAAAGACATGCACTTACACCAAGTAAGAAAGACACACTCTTACACCAAGTAACAAAGACAGACACTGATACCCAGTAACACAGACACACACTTACACCAAGAATCAAAGACATACACTGACACCAAGTAACAAAGACATACACTTACACCAAGTAACAAAGACAGACACTGACACCAAGTAACAAAGACATAAATCAACACCAAGTAACAAAGACAAACACTGACACCAAGTAACAAAGACATACACTTCCACCAAGTAAGACAGACAAACACTTACACCAATTAACAAAGACACATAATTAAACTAAGTAACACGGACTTACACTGACACCAAGTAACAAAGACATACACTGATACCCAGTAACAAAGACACACACTTACACCAAGTAACAAAGACAGATACTGATACCCAGTAATGCAGACACACTTACACCAAGTCAGAAAGTCACACACTGACACCCAGTAACAAAGACAGACACTGATACACAATAACACAGACACACAGTTACACCAAGTAACAAAGACAGACACTGACATCCAGTAACACAGACACACACTTGCACCAAGTCAGAAAGACACACACTGACACCCAGTAACAAAGACATACACAGACACCCAGTAACAAAGACACAAACTGACACTAAGTAACAAAGACATACACTGACACCAAGTAACAAAGACATACACTGACACCAATTAACAAAGACATACACTGATACCCAGAAACACAGACACACACTTACACCAAGTAACAAAGACGTACACTGACACCAAGTAATAAAGACATACACTTACACCATGTAACAAAGACGTACACTGACACCAAGTAACAAAGACATACACTGATACCCAGTAACACAGACACATACTGATACCCAGTAACGCAGACACACACAAACAGCAAGTAACACAGACACACACTTTCACCAAGAAACAAAGACATACACTGACACCAAGTAACAAAGACATACACTGACACCAGGTAACTCAGACATACACTGAATCCCAGTAACAAAGACACACACTTGCACCAAGTAACACAGCCACACACTTACACCAAGTAACACGGACATACACTGACACCAAGTTCCAATGACATACACTGACACCCAGGAACACAGATACACAGTGACACCCAGTAACACAGAGAAACACTGACACCAAGTAACAAAG
This sequence comes from Heterodontus francisci, assembly GCF_036365525.1. Lineage (NCBI taxonomy): Eukaryota > Metazoa > Chordata > Chondrichthyes > Heterodontiformes > Heterodontidae > Heterodontus > Heterodontus francisci. Next base: position 4,448,525 of record NW_027140986.1, on the reverse strand, counting down.
ACACACACTGACACCAAGTAACACAGAGATACACTGACACCAAGTACCAAAGACATCCCTTACACCAAGTACAAAGACATACAATGATACCCAGTATCACAGACACGCACAGACACCCAGTAACAAAGACATACACTGACAACAAGTAACAAAGACAGACACTGATACCCAGTAACACAGACACACACTTACACCAAGTAACAAAGACATACACTGATACCCAGTAACAGAGACACACACTTACACCACGTAACAAAGACATACACTGACAAATATTAACAAAGACATACACTGATACCCAGTAACACAGACACACACTTACACCAAGTAACAAAGACATACACTGACACCAAGTAACAAAGACATGCACTTACACCAACTAAAAAAGACATACACTGACACCAAGTAACAAAGACATACACTGATACCCAGCAACACAGACATACACTTACACCAAGTATCAAAGACATACACTGATACCAAGTAGCAAAGACATACACTTACACCAAGTAACAAAGACATACACTGACACCAAGTAACAAAGACATAAACTTACACCAAGTAACAAAGACATACACTGACACCAGGTAACAAAGACATACACTTAAACCAAGTAACACAGACACACAAAGACACCAAGTAACACAGACATACACTGACACCAAGTAAAAAATACATACACTGACACCAAGTAACAAAGACAAACACTGATACCCAGTAAAACAGACACACACTAACACCAAGTAACACAGACACACACTTTCACCAAGTAACAAAGACATACACTGACACCAAGTAACAAAGACATACACTTACACGAAGTATCAAAGACAGACACTGACACCATGTAACAAAGACATACACTTACACCAAGTAACACAGACATACACTGACACCAAGTAACAAAGACATACACTTACACCAAGTAACAAAGACATACACTGACACCAAGTAACAAAGACATACACTTTTACCCAGTAACGCAGACACACACTTACACCTAGTAACACAGACATACACTGTCACCAAGTAACAAAGACATACACTGACACCAAGTAACAAAGACATACACGGATACTCAGTAACACAGACACACTCTTACACCAAGTAACAAAGACAGAGAATGACACCAAGTAACAAAGACATACACTGATACCCAGTAACACAGACACACACTTACACCAAGTAACAGAGACAGACACTGACACCAAGTAACAAAGACATACACTTACACCAAGTAACAAAGACATACACTGACACCAAGTTACAAAGACATACACTGATACCCAGTGACACAGACACACATTTACACCAAGTAACACAGACACACACTTACACCAAGTAACAGAGACAGACAATGACACCAAGTAACAAAGACATACGCTGATACCCAGTAACACAGATACACAATTACACCAATTAACAGAGACATACACTGACACCAAGTAACAAGGACATACACTTACACCAAGTAACAAAGACATGCACTGACAACAAGAAACAAAGACATACACTTGCACCATGTAACAAAGACATGCACTGACACCAAGTAACAAAGACATAAACTTACACCAATTAACACAGACAAACACTGACACCAAGTAACAAAGACACACACATACACCAAGTAACAAAGACATACACTGACACCAAGTAACAAAGACATACACTGATACCCAGTAACACAGACACACACTTACACCAAGTAACAAAGACAGACACTGATACCCAGTAACACAGACACACACTAACACCAAGTCACAAAGACATACACTGACACCCAGAAACAAACACAAACACGGACACCCAGTAACAAAGACACACACTGACACCAAGTAACAAAGAAACACACTGACTACAAGTAACAAAGACATACACAGACACCAAGTAACAAAGACAGACACTGATACCCTGTAACACAGACACACACTTACACCAAGTAACAAAGACATACACTGATACCCAGCAACACAGACACACACTTACACCAAGTAACAAATACAGACACTGATACCCAGTAACACAGACATACACTTACACCAAGTATCAAAGACATACACTGACACCAAGTAGCAAAGGCATACAATTACACCAAGTAACAGAGACATACACTGACACCAAGTAACAAAGACATACACTGACACTAAGTAACAAAGACATACACTTACACCAAGTAACAAAGACATACACTGACACCAAGTAACAAAGACATACACTTACACCAAGTAACACAGCCATCCACAGTCACCAAGTAACAAAGACACACACTTACACCAAGTACGCTGATATACACTGACACCAAGTAACAAAGGCATACACTGATGCCCAGTAACACAGACAGACACTTACAGCAAATAACACAGACACACAGTGACACCATGTAACAAAGACATACACTTGCAGCAAGTAACAAATACATACAATGACACCAAGTAACAAAGACAGACACTTACAGCAAATAACACAGACACACAGTGACACCATGTAACAAAGACATACACTTACACCAACTAACAAAGACACAGACTTACACCAAGTAACACAGACATACACTGACACCAATTAACAAAGACATGCACTTACACCAAGTAAGAAAGACACACTCTTACACCAAGTAACAAAGACAGACACTGATACCCAGTAACACAGACACACACTTACACCAAGAATCAAAGACATACACTGACACCAAGTAACAAAGACATACACTTACACCAAGTAACAAAGACAGACACTGACACCAAGTAACAAAGACATAAATCAACACCAAGTAACAAAGACAAACACTGACACCAAGTAACAAAGACATACACTTCCACCAAGTAAGACAGACAAACACTTACACCAATTAACAAAGACACATAATTAAACTAAGTAACACGGACTTACACTGACACCAAGTAACAAAGACATACACTGATACCCAGTAACAAAGACACACACTTACACCAAGTAACAAAGACAGATACTGATACCCAGTAATGCAGACACACTTACACCAAGTCAGAAAGTCACACACTGACACCCAGTAACAAAGACAGACACTGATACACAATAACACAGACACACAGTTACACCAAGTAACAAAGACAGACACTGACATCCAGTAACACAGACACACACTTGCACCAAGTCAGAAAGACACACACTGACACCCAGTAACAAAGACATACACAGACACCCAGTAACAAAGACACAAACTGACACTAAGTAACAAAGACATACACTGACACCAAGTAACAAAGACATACACTGACACCAATTAACAAAGACATACACTGATACCCAGAAACACAGACACACACTTACACCAAGTAACAAAGACGTACACTGACACCAAGTAATAAAGACATACACTTACACCATGTAACAAAGACGTACACTGACACCAAGTAACAAAGACATACACTGATACCCAGTAACACAGACACATACTGATACCCAGTAACGCAGACACACACAAACAGCAAGTAACACAGACACACACTTTCACCAAGAAACAAAGACATACACTGACACCAAGTAACAAAGACATACACTGACACCAGGTAACTCAGACATACACTGAATCCCAGTAACAAAGACACACACTTGCACCAAGTAACACAGCCACACACTTACACCAAGTAACACGGACATACACTGACACCAAGTTCCAATGACATACACTGACACCCAGGAACACAGATACACAGTGACACCCAGTAACACAGAGAAACACTGACACCAAGTAACAAAGACACACACTGACACCAAGTAACACAGAGATACACTGACACCAAGTACCAAAGACATCCCTTACACCAAGTACAAAGACATACAATGATACCCAGTATCACAGACACGCACAGACACCCAGTAACAAAGACATACACTGACAACAAGTAACAAAGACAGACACTGATACCCAGTAACACAGACACACACTTACACCAAGTAACAAAGACATACACTGATACCCAGTAACAGAGACACACACTTACACCACGTAACAAAGACATACACTGACAAATATTAACAAAGACATACACTGATACCCAGTAACACAGACACACACTTACACCAAGTAACAAAGACATACACTGACACCAAGTAACAAAGACATGCACTTACACCAACTAAAAAAGACATACACTGACACCAAGTAACAAAGACATACACTGATACCCAGCAACACAGACATACACTTACACCAAGTATCAAAGACATACACTGATACCAAGTAGCAAAGACATACACTTACACCAAGTAACAAAGACATACACTGACACCAAGTAACAAAGACATAAACTTACACCAAGTAACAAAGACATACACTGACACCAGGTAACAAAGACATACACTTAAACCAAGTAACACAGACACACAAAGACACCAAGTAACACAGACATACACTGACACCAAGTAAAAAATACATACACTGACACCAAGTAACAAAGACAAACACTGATACCCAGTAAAACAGACACACACTAACACCAAGTAACACAGACACACACTTTCACCAAGTAACAAAGACATACACTGACACCAAGTAACAAAGACATACACTTACACGAAGTATCAAAGACAGACACTGACACCATGTAACAAAGACATACACTTACACCAAGTAACACAGACATACACTGACACCAAGTAACAAAGACATACACTTACACCAAGTAACAAAGACATACACTGACACCAAGTAACAAAGACATACACTTTTACCCAGTAACGCAGACACACACTTACACCTAGTAACACAGACATACACTGTCACCAAGTAACAAAGACATACACTGACACCAAGTAACAAAGACATACACGGATACTCAGTAACACAGACACACTCTTACACCAAGTAACAAAGACAGAGAATGACACCAAGTAACAAAGACATACACTGATACCCAGTAACACAGACACACACTTACACCAAGTAACAGAGACAGACACTGACACCAAGTAACAAAGACATACACTTACACCAAGTAACAAAGACATACACTGACACCAAGTTACAAAGACATACACTGATACCCAGTGACACAGACACACATTTACACCAAGTAACACAGACACACACTTACACCAAGTAACAGAGACAGACAATGACACCAAGTAACAAAGACATACGCTGATACCCAGTAACACAGATACACAATTACACCAATTAACAGAGACATACACTGACACCAAGTAACAAGGACATACACTTACACCAAGTAACAAAGACATGCACTGACAACAAGAAACAAAGACATACACTTGCACCATGTAACAAAGACATGCACTGACACCAAGTAACAAAGACATAAACTTACACCAATTAACACAGACAAACACTGACACCAAGTAACAAAGACACACACATACACCAAGTAACAAAGACATACACTGACACCAAGTAACAAAGACATACACTGATACCCAGTAACACAGACACACACTTACACCAAGTAACAAAGACAGACACTGATACCCAGTAACACAGACACACACTAACACCAAGTCACAAAGACATACACTGACACCCAGAAACAAACACAAACACGGACACCCAGTAACAAAGACACACACTGACACCAAGTAACAAAGAAACACACTGACTACAAGTAACAAAGACATACACAGACACCAAGTAACAAAGACAGACACTGATACCCTGTAACACAGACACACACTTACACCAAGTAACAAAGACATACACTGATACCCAGCAACACAGACACACACTTACACCAAGTAACAAATACAGACACTGATACCCAGTAACACAGACATACACTTACACCAAGTATCAAAGACATACACTGACACCAAGTAGCAAAGGCATACAATTACACCAAGTAACAGAGACATACACTGACACCAAGTAACAAAGACATACACTTACACTAAGTATCAAAGACATACACTGACACCAAGTAACAAAGACATACACTTACACCAAGTAACACAGACATACACTGACACCAAGTAACAAAGACATACACTTACACCAAGTAACAAAGACATACAATGACACCAAGTAACAAAGACAAACACTGATACTCAGTAACGCAGACACACACTTACACCAAGTAACACAGACATACACTGTCACCAAGTAACAAAGACATACACTGACACCAAGTAACAAAGACATACACTGATACTCAGTAACACAGACACACACTTACACCAAGTAACAAAGACAGACAATGACACCAAGTAACAAAGACATACACTGATACCCAGTAACACAGACACACACTTACACCAAGTAATAGAGACATACACTGACACCAAGTAACAAAGACATACACTTACACCAAGTAACAAAGACATACACTGACACCAAGTAACAAAGACATAAACTTACACCAAGTAACACAGCCATACCCTGACACCAAGTAACAAAGACACACACTTACACCAAGTACACAGATATACACTGACACCAAGTAACAAAGAGATACACTGATGCCCAGTAACACAGACAAACACTTGCAGCAAGTAACAAATACATACACTGACACCAAGTAACAAAGACAGACACTTGAAGCAAATAACACAGACATACAGTGACACCATGTAACAAAGACATACACTTACACCAACTAACAAAGACACACACTTACACCAAGTAACACAGACATACACTGACACCCAGTAACACAGACACACAATTATACCAAGAATCAAAGACATCCACTGACACCAAGTAACAAAGACAGACACTGAAACCAAGTAACAAAGACATAAATTAACACCAAGTAACAAAGACAAGCACTGACACCAAGTAACAAAGACATACACTTCCACCAAGTAAGACAGACATACACTTACACCAATTAACAAAGACACATACTTAAACCAAGTAACACGGACATACACTGACACCAAGTAACAAAGACATACACTGATACCCAGTAACACAGACACACACTTACACCAATTAACAAAGACAGACACTGATACCCAGCAATGCAGACACACACTTACACCAAGTCACAAAGACACACACTGACACCCAGTAACAAAGACAGACACTGATACACAATAACACAGACACACAGTTACACAAAGTAACAAAGACAGACACTGACACCAAGTAATAAAGACATACACTGACACCAATTAACAAAGACATACACTGATACCCAGAAACACAGGCACACACTTACACCAAGTAACAAAGACTTACACTGACACCAAGTAATGAAGACATACACTTACACCAAGTAACAAAGACATACACTGACACCAAGTAACAAAGACATAGAGTTACACCACGTAACACAGACATACACTGACACCACGTAACAAAGACATACACTTACACCAAGTAACAAAGACATACAGTGACACCAGGTAACTCAGACATGCACTGATGCCCAGTAACACAGACACACACTTACACCAAGTAACACAGACACACACTTACACCAAGTAACACGGACATACACTGACACCAAGTTACAATGACATACACTGACACCCAGGAACACAGATACACAGTGACACCCAGTAACACTGAGAAACACTGACACCAAGTAACAAAGACACACACTGACACCAAGTAACACAGACATACACTGACACCAAGTAACAAAGACATCCACTTACACCAAGTACAAAGACATACACTGACACCAAGCAACAAAGACATACAATGATACCCAGTATCACAGACACGCACTGACACCCAGTAACAAAGACATACACTGACAACAAGTAACAAAGACAGACCCTGATACCCAGTAACACAGACACACACTTACACCAAGTAACAAAGACATACACTGATACCCAGTAACACAGACACACACTTACACCAAGTAACAAAGACATGCACTGACACCAAGTAACACAGACATACACTGGCACCAAGTAACAAAGACACACACATACACCAAGTACACAGACATACACTGACACCAAGTAACAAAGACATACACTGAAACCCAGTAACACAGACACACACTTACACCAAGTAACAAAGACAGACACTGATACCCAGTAACACAGACACACACTAACACCAAGTCACAAAGACATACACTAACACCCAGTAACAAAGACAAACACTGACACACAGGAACAAAGACACACACTGACACCAAGTAACAAAGACACACACTTACACCAAGGAACAAAGACATACACAGACACCAAGTAACAAAGACATACACTGACACCAAGTAACAAAGACATGCACTTACACCAAGTAACACAGACGTACACTGACACCAAGTAACAAAGACATACAATTACACCAAGTAACAAAGACATACACTGACACCAAGGAACAAAGACATACACTGATACCAGTAACACAGACGCACACTTACACCAAGTAACACAGACATACACTGACACCAAGTAACAAAGACATACACTGATACCCAGTAACACAGACACACACTTACACCAAGTAACAAAGACAGACAATGACACCAAGTAACAAAGACATTCACTGATACCCAGTAACACAGACACACACTTACAGCAAGTAACACAGACATACACTGACACCAAGTAACAAAGACATACACTTACACCAAGTAACAAAAACATGCACTGACACCAAGTAACAAAGACATACACTTACACCAAGTAACAAAGACAGACACTGACACCAAGTAACAAAGACATACACTTACACCAAGTAACACAGACATACACTGACACCAAGTAACAAAGACACACACTTACACCAAGTACACAGACATACACTGACACCAAGTAACAAAGACATACACTGATACACAGTAACACAGACACACACTTACACCAAGTAACAAAGACAGACACTGATACCCTGTAACACAGACACACACTAACACCAAGTCACAAAGACATACACTGACACCCAGTAACAAAGACAAACACTGACACCCAGTAACAAAGACACACACTGACACGAAGTAAGAAAGACACACACTGACACCAAGTATCAAAGACATACACAGACACCAAGTAACAACGACATACACTGATACCCAGTTACACAGACACACACTTACACCAAGTAACAAAGACATACACTGATACCCAGCAACACAGACACACACTTACACCAAGTATCACAGACATACACAGACTCCAAGTAACAAAGACATACACTGATACCCAGTAACACAGACACACGCTGACACCATGTAACAAAGACATACAATGACACCAAGTAACAAAGCATACACTGACACCAAGTAACAAAGACACACACTTACACCAAGTAACACTGACATACACTGACACCAAGTAAAAAAGACACACACTTACACCAAGTAACACAGACATACACTGACACCAAGTAACAAAGACATACACTGATACCCAGCAACACAGACACACACTTACAACAAGTAACAATGACATACACTGATACCCAGTAACACATACACACACTTACACCAAGTCACAAAGACATACACTGACACCAAGTAACAAAGGCATACACTGACACCCAGTAACAAAGACACACAATGATACCAAGTAACAAAGGCACACACTGACACCGAGTAACTAAGAGATACACTGACACCCAGTAACACAGACACACACTTACACCAAGTAACAAGGACATACACTGACACCAAGTAACAAAGAAATTCACTGATACCCAGTAACACAGACACACACTTACACCAAGTAACAAAGACATACACTGACACCAAGTAACAAAGACATACACTGATACCCAGTAACACAGACATACACTGACACCAAGTAACAAAGACATACACTGATACCCAGTAACACAGACATACACTTACACCAAGTAACAAAGACATACACTGATACTCAGTTACACAGTCACACACTTACACCAAGTAACAAAGACATACACTGTCACCAAGTAACAAAGGCATATACTGACATCCAGTAACACAGACACACCCGGACACCCAGTAACAAAGACATACACTGACACCCATTAACAAAGACATTCACTGATACCCAGTAACACAGACACACACTTACACCAAGTAACAAAGACATACACTGACACCAAGTAACAAAGACATACACTGACACCAAGTAACAAAGACATACACTTACACAAAGTAACAAAGACATACACTGACACCAGGTAACAAATACATACACTGATACCCAGTAACACAGACACACACGTACACCAAGTAACACAGACATACACTGACACCAAGTAACAAAAGACATACACTGACACCATGTAACAAAGACGTACACTGATAACCAATAACACAGAGACACACTTACCCCAAGTAACAAAGAAAGACAAATACACCAAGTAACAAAGACATACACTGATACCCAGTAACACATACTCACACTTAGACCAAGTAACAGAGAGATACACTGACACCAAGTAACAAAGACATACACTTACAACAAGTAACAAAGACATGCACTGACACCAAGTAACAAAGACATACACTTAAACCAAGTACTAAAAACATACACTGACTCCAAGTAACAAAGACATACACTTACAACAAGTAACACAAACATACACTGACACCAAGTAACAAAGACACACACTTACACCAAGTACACAGACATGCACTGACACCAAGTAACAAAGACATACACTGACACTCAGTAACACAGACACACACTTACACCAAGTAACAAAGGCAGAAACTGATACCCAGTAACACAGACACACACTTCCACCAAGTAACAAAGATATACACTGATACTCAGTTACACAGAAACACACCAACACCAAGTAACAAAGACATGCACTGATACCCAGTAACACATACACACAATTACACCAAGTAACAAGGACATACACTGACTCCAAGTAACAAAGAAATTCACTGAAACCCGGTAACACAGACACACACTTACACCAAGTAACAAAGACATACACTGACACCAAGTAACAAAGACATACACTGATACCCAGTAACACATACACACACTTACACCAAGTAACAGAGAGATACACTGACACCAAGTAACAAAGACATACACTTACACCAAGTAACAAAGACATGCACTGACTCCAAGTAACAAAGACATACACTTAAACCAAGTACTAAAAACATACACTGACTCCAAGTAACAAAGACATACACTTACAACAAGTAACACAAACATACACTGACACCAAGTAACAAAGACACACACTTACACCAAGTACACAGACATGCACTGACACCAAGTAACAAAGACATACACTGACACTCAGTAACACAGACACACACTTACACCAAGTAACAAAGGCAGAAACTGATACCCAGTAACACAGACACACACTTCCACCAAGTAACAAAGATATACACTGATACTCAGTTACACAGAAACACACCAACACCAAGTAACAAAGACATGCACTGATACCCAGTAACACATACACACACTTACACCAAGTAACAAGGACATACACTGACTCCAAGTAACAAAGAAATTCACTGAAACCCGGTAACACAGACACACACTTACACCAAGTAACAAAGACATACACTGACACCAAGTAACAAAGACATACGCTGATACCCAGTAACACAGACATACACTGACACCAAGTAACAAAGACATGCACTGATACTCAGTTACACAGACACACACTTACACCAAGTAACAAAGACATACACTGACACAAAGTAACAAAGGCATACATTGACACCCAGTAACAAAGACATACACTGACATCCAGTAACACAGACACACACTGACACCAAGTAACAAAGACATACACTGACACCCATTAACAAAAATATACACTGACACCCAGTAACAAAGACATACACTGACACCAAGTAACAAAGACATTCACTGATACCCAGTAACACAGACACACACTTACACCAAGTAACAAAGACATACACAGATACTCAGTAACACAGACACACTTACACCAAGTAACAAAGACATACACTGACACCAAGTAACAAAGACATACACTTATACCCAGTAACACAGACACACACTTACACCAAGTAACAAAGACATACACAGATACTCAGTAACACAGACACACTTACACCAAGTAACAAAGACATACACTGACACCAAGTAACAAAGACAGACACTTACACCAAGTAACAAAAAGATACACTGACACCCAGTAACAAAGACATACACTGACACCAAGTAACAAAGACATTCACTGATACCCAGTAACACAGACACAAACTTACACCAAGTAACAAAGACATACACTGACACCAAGTAACAAAGACATGCACTGACACCAAGTAACAAAGGCATACACTGACACCCAGTAACAAAGACATACACTGACATCCAGTAACACAGACACACACGGACACCAAGTAACAAAGACATACACTGACACCAAGTAACAAAGACATACACTTACACCAAGTAACAAAGACATACACTGACACCAAGTAACAAAGACATACACTGATACCCAGTAACACAGACACACACTTACACCAAATAACACAGACATACACTGACACCAAGTAACAAAGACATACACTGACATCCAGTAACACAGACACACACGGACACCAAGTAACAAAGACATACACTGACACCATGTAACAAAGACATACACTGATAACCAATAACACAGACACACACTGACACCAAGTAACAAAGAAAGACAAAGACACCAAGTAACAAAGACATACACTGATACCCAGTAACACATACACACACTTACACCAAGTAACAGAGAGCTACACTGACACCAAGTAACAAAGACATACACTGACACCCAGTAACACAGACAGACACTTACACCAGGTAACAAAGACAGAAACTGATACCCAGTAAAACAGACACACACTTACACCAAGTAACAAAGACATACACTGATACTCAGTTACACAGAAACACACCAACACCAAGTAACAAAGACATACACTGATACCCAGTAACACATACACACACTTACACCAAGTAACAAGGACATACACTGACACAAAGTAACAAAGAAATTCACTGATACCCAGTAACACAAACACACACTTACACCAAGTAACAAAGACATACACTGACACCCATTAACAAAAACGTACACTGACACCCAGTAACAAAGACATACACTGACACCAAGTAACAAAGACATTCACTGATACCCAGTAACACAGACAAACACTTACACCAAGTAACAAAGACATACACTGACAGCAAGTAACAAAGACATACACTGATACCCAGAAACACAGACACACACTTACACCAAGGAACCAAAACATGCAATGATACTCAGTAACACAGACACACACTTACACCAAGTAACAAAGACAAACACTGACACCAAGTAACAAAGACATACACTTACACCTAGTAACAAAGACATACACTGACACGAAGTAACAAAGGCATACACTGATACCCAGTAACACAGACACACAATTACACCAAGTAACACAGACATACACTGACACCAAGTAACAAAGACATACACTGACACCAAGTAACGAAGACATACACTGATACCCAGTAACACAGACACACACTTACACCAAGTAACAAAGACAGACAATGACACCAAGTAACAAGGACATACAGTTACACCAAGTAACACAGACATACACTGACACCAAGTAACAAAGACACACACTGACACCAAGTACACTGACATACACTGACACCAAGTAACAAAGACATACACTGACACCCAGTAACACAGACACACACTTACACCAAGTAGCAAAGACATACACAGATACTCCGTTACACATAAACACACCAACACCAAGTAACAAAGACATACACTGACACCAAGTAACAAAGGCATACACTGACACCCAGTAACAAAGACATACACTGACACCCAGTAACACAGACACACACGGACACCAAGTAACAAAGACATACACTGACACCCATTAACAAAAACGTACACTGACACCCAGTAACAAAGACATACACTGACACCAAGTAACAAAGACATTCACTGATACCCATTAACACAGACACACACTTACACCATGTAACAAAGACATACACTGACAGCAAGTAACAAAGACATACACTGACAGCAAGTAACAAAGACATACACTGATACCCAGAAACACAGACACACACTTACAGCAAGGAACAAAGACATACACTGATACTCAGTAACACAGACATACACTTACACAAAGTAACAAAGACATACACTGACACGAAGTAACAAAGGCATACACTGATACCCAGTAACACAGACACACAATTACACCAAGTAACACAGACAGACACTGACACCAAGTAACAAAGACATACACTGATGCCCAGTAACACATACACACACTTACACCAAGTAACAGAGACATACACTGACACCAAGTAACAAAGACATACACTTACTCGAAGTAACAAAGACATGCACTGACACCAAGTAACAAAGACATCCACTTACACCAAGTACCAAAAACATACACTGACACCAAGTAACAAAGACATACACTGACACCAAGTAACACAAATATACACTGACACCAAGTAACAAAGGCACACACTTACACCAAGTACACAGACATGCACTGACACCAAGTCACAAAGACATACACTGACACCCAGGAACACAGACACACACTTACACCAAGTAACAAAGACATACACTGATACTCAGTTGCACAGAAACACACCAACACCAAGTAACAAAGACATACACTGATACCCAGTAACACATACACACACTTACACCAAGTAACAAGGACATACACTGACACCAAGTAACAAAGAAATTCACTGATACCCAGTAACACAGACACACACTTACACCAAGTAACAAAGACATACACTGACACCAAGTAACAAAGACATGCACTGATACCCAGTAACACAGACATACACTTACACCAAGTAACAAAGGCATACACTGATACTCAGTTACGCAGGCACACACTTACACCCAGTAACAAAGACATACACCTACACCAAGTAACAAAGACATTCACTGATACCCAGTAACACAGACACACACTTACACCAAGTAACAAAGACATACACTGACACCAAGTAACAAAGACATACACTGATACCCAGTAACATAGACACACACTTACACCAAGTAACAAAGACATACACAGATACTCAGCAACACAGACACACACTTACACCAAGTAACAAAGACATACACTGACACCAAGTAACAAAGACATACACTGATAACCAGTAACACAGACATACACTTACACCAAGTAACAAAGGCATACACTGATACTCAGTTACACAGACACACACTTACACCAAGTAACAAAGACATACACTTACACCAAGTAACAAAGGCATACACTGACACCCAGTAACAAAGACAGACACTGACATCCAGTAACACAGACACACACGGACACCAAGTAACAAAGACATACACTGACACCCATTAACAAAAACATACACTGACACCCAGTAACAAAGACATACACTGACACCAAGTAACAAAGACATTCACTGATACCCAGTAACACAGACACACACTTACACCAAGTAACAAAGACATACACTGACACCAAATAACAAAGACATACACTGATACCCAGTAACACAGACACACACTTACACCAAGTAACAAAGACATACACAGATACTCAGCAACACAGACACACACTTACACCAAGTAACAAAGACATACATTGACACCAAGTAACAAAGACATACACTTACACCAAGTAACAAAGACATACACTGACACCAAGTAACAAAGACATACACTGATACCCAGTAACACAGACACACACTTACACCAAGTAACAAAGACATACACAGATAATCAGTAACACAGACACACACTTACACCAAGTAACAAAGACATACACTGACACCAAGTAACAAAGACATTCACTGATACCCAGTAACACAGACACACAATTACACCAAGTAACACAGACAGACACTGACACCAAGTAACAAAGACATACACTGATACCCAGTAACACAGACATACACATACACCAAGTAACAAAGGCATACACTGATACTCAGTTACACAGACACACACTTACACCAAGTAACAAAGACATACACTTACACCAAGTAACAAAGGCATACACTGACACCCAGTAACAAAGACATACACAGACATCCAGTAACACAGACACACACGGACACCAAGTAACAAAGACATACACTGACACCCATTAACAAAAACATACACTGACACCCAGTAACAAAGACATACACTGACACCAAGTAACAAAGACATTCACTGATACCCAGTAACACAGACACACACATACACCAAGTAACAAAGACATACACTGACACCAAGTAACAAAGACATACACTGATACGCAGTAACACAGACACACACTTACACCAAGTAGCAAAGACATACACAGATACTCAGCAACACAGACACACACTTACACCAAGTAACAAAGACATACACTGACACCAAGTAACAAAGACATACACTTACACCAGGTAACAAAGACATACACTGACACCAAGTAACAAATACATACACTGATACCCAGTAACACAGACACACACTTACACCAAGTCACAAAGACATACACAGATACTCAGTAACACAGACACACACTTACACCAAGTAACAAAGACATACACTGACACCAAGTAACAAAGACATACACTTACACCAAGTAACAAAAACATACACTGACACCCAGTAACAAAGACATACACTGACACCAAGTAACAAAGACATTCACTTATACCCAGTAACACAGACACAAACTTACACCAAGTATCAAAGACATACACTGACACCAAGTAACATAGACATACACTGACACCAAGTAACAAAGGCATACACTGACACCCAGTAACAAAGACATACACTGACATCCAGTAACACAGACACACACGGACACCAAGTAACGAAGACATACACTGACAGCAAGTAGCAAAGACATACACTTACACCAAGTAACAAAGACATACACTGACACCAAGTAACAAAGACATACACTGATACCCAGTAACACAGACACACACCTACACCAACTAACACAGACATGCACTGACACCAAGTAACAAAGACATACACTGACACCATGTAACAAAGAAATACACTGATAACCAATAACACAGACACACACTTACACCAAGTAACAAAGAAAGACAAAGACACCAAGTAACAAAGACATACACTGATACCCAGTAACACATACACACACTTACACCAAGTAACAGAGAGATACACTGACACCAAGTAACAAAGAAATACACTTACACCAAGTAACAAAGACATGCACTGACACCAAGTAACAAAGACATACACTTACACCAAGTACCAAAAACATACAGTGACACCAAGTAACAAAGACATACACTGACACCCAGTAACACAGACACACACTTACACCAAGTAACAAAGACAGAAACTGATACCCAGTAACACAGACACACACTTACACCAAGTAACAAAGACATACATTGATACTCAGTTACACAGAAACACACCAACACCAAGTAACAAAGACATACACTGATACCCAGTAACACATACACACACTTACACCAAGTAACAAGGACATACACTGACACCAAGTAACAAAGAAATTCACTGATACCCAGTAACACAGACACACACTTACACCAAGTAACAAAGACATACACTGACACCAAGTAGCAAAGACATACACTGATACTCAGTAACACAGACATACACTTACACCAAGTAACAAAGGCATACACTGATACTCAGTTACACAGACACACACTTACACCAAGTAACAAAGACATACACTTACACCAAGTAACAAAGGCATACACTGACACCCAGTAACAAAGACATACACTGACATCCAGTAACACAGACACACACGGACACCAAGTAACAAAGACATACACTGACACCCATTAACAAAAACATACACTGACACCCAGTAACAAAGACATACACTGACACCAAGTAAGAAAGACATTCACTGATACCCAGTAACACAGACACACAGTTACACCAAGTAACAAAGACATACACAGATACTCAGTAACACAGACACACACTTACACCAAGTAACAAAGACATACACTGACACCAAGTAACAAAGACATACACTTACACCAAGTCACAAAGACATACACTGACACCAAGTAACAAAGACATACACTGATACCCAGTAACACAGACACACACTTACACCAAGTAACACAGACATACACTGACACCAAGTAACAAAGACATACACTGACACCATGTAACAAAGACATACACTGATAATCAATAACACAGACACACACTTACACCAAGTAACAAAGAAAGACAAAGACACCAAGTAACAAAGACATACACTGATACCCAGTAACACATACACACACTTACACCAAGTAACAGAGAGATACACAGACACCAAGTAACAAAGACAGGCACTGACACCAAGTAACAAAGACATACACTTACACCAAGTACCAAAAACATACACTGACACCAAGTAACAAAGACATACACTTACACCAAGTAACACAAACATACACTGAAACCAAGTAACAAAGACATACACTGACACGCAGTAACACAGACACACACTTACACCAAGTAACAAAGACAGAAACTGATACCCAGTAACACAGACACACACGTACACCAAGTAACAAAGACATACACTGATACTCAGTTACACAGAAACACACCAACACCAAGTAACAAAGACATACGCTGACACCCAGTAACAAAGACATACACTGACACCAAGTACACAGACACACACGCACACCAAGTAACAAAGACATACACTGACACCCATTCACAAAAACGTACACTGACACCCACTAACAAAGACATACACGGACACCAAGTAACAAAGACATTCACTGATACCCAGTAACACAGACATACACTGACACCAAGTAACAAAGACATACACTAACAGCATGTAACAAAGACATACACTGACAGCAAGTAACAAAGACATACACTGATACCCAGAAGCACAGACACACACTTACCCCAAGGAACCAAGACATGCACTGATACTCAGTAACACAGACACACTCTTACACCAAGTAACAAAGACATACACTGACACCAAGTAACAAAGACATACACTTACACCAAGTAACAAAGACATACACTGACACGAAGTAACAAAGGCATACACTGATACCCAGTAACACAGACATACACTTACACCAAGTAACAAAGACAGACAATGACACCAAGTAACAAGGACATATACTTACACCAAGTAACACAGCCATACACTGACACCAAGTAACAAAGACACACACTGACACCAAGTAACAAAGACACACACTGACACCAAGTACACTGACATACACTGACACCAAGTAACAAAGACATACACTGATACCCAATAACACAGACATACACTTACACCAAGTAACAAAGGCATACACTGATACTCAGTTACACAGACACACACTTACACCAAGTAACAAAGACATACACTTACACCAGGTAACAAAGGCATACACTGACACCCAGTAACAAAGACATACATAGACATCCAGTAACACAGACACACACGGACACCAAGTAACAAAGACATACACTGACACCAAGTAACAAAGACATTCACTGATACCCAGTAACACAGACACACACATACACCAAGTAACAAAGACATACACTGACACCAAGTAACAAAGACATACACTGATACGCAGTAACACAGACACACACTTACACCAAGTAACAAAGACATACACAGATACTCGGCAACACAGACACACACTTACACCAAGTAACAAAGACATACACTGACACCAAGTAACAAAGACATACACTTACACCAAGTAACAAAGACATACACTGACACCAAGTAACAAAGACATACACTGATACCCAGTAACACAGACACACACTTACACCAAGTCACAAAGACATACACTGACACCAAGTTACAAAGACATACACTTACACCAAGTAACAAAAACATACACTGACACCCAGTAACAAAGACATACACTGACACCAAGTAACAAAGACATTCACTGATACCCAGTAACACAGACACAAACTTACACCAAGTAACAAAGACATACACTGACACCAAGTAACAAAGGCATACACTGACACCCAGCAACACAGACACACACGGACACCAAGTAACAAAGACATACACTGACAGCAAGTAACAAAGACATACACTTACACCAAGTAACAAAGACATACACTGACACCAAGTAACAAAGACATACACTGATACCCAGTAACACAGACACACACTTACGCCAAGTAACACAGACATGCACTGACAAAAGGTAACAAAGACATACACTGACACCATGTAACAAAGACATACACTGATAACCAATAACACAGACACACACTTACACCAAGTAACAAAGAAAGACAAAGAAACCAAGTAACAAAGACATACACTGATACCCAGTAACACATACACACACTTACACCAAGTAACAGAGAGATACACTGACACCAAGTAACAAAGAAATACACTTACACCAAGTAACACAGACATGCACTGACACCAAGTAACAAAGAAATACACTTACACCAAGTACCAAAAACATACAGTGACACCAAGTAACAAAGACATACACCTACACCAAGTAACACAAATATACACTGACACCAAGTAACAAAGACACACACTTACACCAAGTACACAGACATGCACTGACACCAAGTAACAAAGACATACACTGACACCCAGTAACACAGACACACACTTACACCAAGTAACAAAGACAGAAACTGATACCCAGTAACACAGACACACACTTACACCAAGTAACAAAGACATACACTGATACTCAGTTACACAGAAACACACCAACACCTAGTAACAAAGACATACACTGATACCCAGTAACACATACACATACTTACACCAAGTAACAAGGACATACACTGACACCAAGTAACAAAGAAATTCACTGATACCCAGTAACACAGAGACACACTTACACCAAGTAACAAAGACATACACTGATACTCAGTTACACAGAAACACACCAACACCAAGTAACAAAGACATACACTGATACCCAGTAACACATACACATACTTACACCAAGTAACAAAGACATACACCTACACCAAGTAACACAAATATACACTTACACCAAGTAACAAAGACAGAAACTGATACCCAGTAACACAGACACACACTTACACCAAGTAACAAAGACATACATTGATACTCAGTTACACAGAAACACACCAACACCAAGTAACAAAGACATACACTGATACCCAGTAACACATACACACACTTACACCAAGTAACAAGGACATACACTGACACCAAGTAACAAAGAAATTCACTGATACCCAGTAACACAGACACACACTTACACCAAGTAACAAAGACATACACTGACACCAAGTAGCAAAGACATACACTGATACTCAGTAACACAGACATACACTTACACCAAGTAACAAAGGCATACACTGATACTCAGTTACACAGACACACACTTACACCAAGTAACAAAGACATACACTTACACCAAGTAACAAAGGCATACACTGACACCCAGTAACAAAGACATACACTGACATCCAGTAACACAGACACACACGGACACCAAGTAACAAAGACATACACTGACACCCATTAACAAAAACATACACTGACACCCAGTAACAAAGACATACACTGACACCAAGTAAGAAAGACATTCACTGATACCCAGTAACACAGACACACAGTTACACCAAGTAACAAAGACATACACAGATACTCAGTAACACAGACACACACTTACACCAAGTAACAAAGACATACACTGACACCAAGTAACAAAGACATACACTTACACCAAGTCACAAAGACATACACTGACACCAAGTAACAAAGACATACACTGATACCCAGTAACACAGACACACACTTACACCAAGTAACACAGACATACACTGACACCAAGTAACAAAGACATACACTGACACCATGTAACAAAGACATACACTGATAATCAATAACACAGACACACACTTACACCAAGTAACAAAGAAAGACAAAGACACCAAGTAACAAAGACATACACTGATACCCAGTAACACATACACACACTTACACCAAGTAACAGAGAGATACACAGACACCAAGTAACAAAGACAGGCACTGACACCAAGTAACAAAGACATACACTTACACCAAGTACCAAAAACATACACTGACACCAAGTAACAAAGACATACACTTACACCAAGTAACACAAACATACACTGAAACCAAGTAACAAAGACATACACTGACACGCAGTAACACAGACACACACTTACACCAAGTAACAAAGACAGAAACTGATACCCAGTAACACAGACACACACGTACACCAAGTAACAAAGACATACACTGATACTCAGTTACACAGAAACACACCAACACCAAGTAACAAAGACATACGCTGACACCCAGTAACAAAGACATACACTGACACCAAGTACACAGACACACACGCACACCAAGTAACAAAGACATACACTGACACCCATTCACAAAAACGTACACTGACACCCACTAACAAAGACATACGCGGACACCAAGTAACAAAGACATTCACTGATACCCAGTAACACAGACATACACTGACACCAAGTAACAAAGACATACACTAACAGCATGTAACAAAGACATACACTGACAGCAAGTAACAAAGACATACACTGATACCCAGAAGCACAGACACACACTTACCCCAAGGAACCAAGACATGCACTGATACTCAGTAACACAGACACACTCTTACACCAAGTAACAAAGACATACACTGACACCAAGTAACAAAGACATACACTTACACCAAGTAACAAAGACATACACTGACACGAAGTAACAAAGGCATACACTGATACCCAGTAACACAGACATACACTTACACCAAGTAACAAAGACAGACAATGACACCAAGTAACAAGGACATATACTTACACCAAGTAACACAGCCATACACTGACACCAAGTAACAAAGACACACACTGACACCAAGTAACAAAGACACACACTGACACCAAGTACACTGACATACACTGACACCAAGTAACAAAGACATACACTGATACCCAATAACACAGACATACACTTACACCAAGTAACAAAGGCATACACTGATACTCAGTTACACAGACACACACTTACACCAAGTAACAAAGACATACACTTACACCAGGTAACAAAGGCATACACTGACACCCAGTAACAAAGACATACATAGACATCCAGTAACACAGACACACACGGACACCAAGTAACAAAGACATACACTGACACCAAGTAACAAAGACATTCACTGATACCCAGTAACACAGACACACACATACACCAAGTAACAAAGACATACACTGACACCAAGTAACAAAGACATACACTGATACGCAGTAACACAGACACACACTTACACCAAGTAACAAAGACATACACAGATACTCGGCAACACAGACACACACTTACACCAAGTAACAAAGACATACACTGACACCAAGTAACAAAGACATACACTTACACCAAGTAACAAAGACATACACTGACACCAAGTAACAAAGACATACACTGATACCCAGTAACACAGACACACACTTACACCAAGTCACAAAGACATACACTGACACCAAGTTACAAAGACATACACTTACACCAAGTAACAAAAACATACACTGACACCCAGTAACAAAGACATACACTGACACCAAGTAACAAAGACATTCACTGATACCCAGTAACACAGACACAAACTTACACCAAGTAACAAAGACATACACTGACACCAAGTAACAAAGGCATACACTGACACCCAGTAACACAGACACACACGGACACCAAGTAACAAAGACATACACTGACAGCAAGTAACAAAGACATACACTTACACCAAGTAACAAAGACATACACTGACACCAAGTAACAAAGACATACACTGATACCCAGTAACACAGACACACACTTACGCCAAGTAACACAGACATGCACTGACACCAAGTAACAAAGACATACACTGACACCATGTAACAAAGACATACACTGATAACCAATAACACAGACACACACTTACACCAAGTAACAAAGAAAGACAAAGAAACCAAGTAACAAAGACATACACTGATACCCAGTAACACATACACACACTTACACCAAGTAACAGAGAGATACACTGACACCAAGTAACAAAGAAATACACTTACACCAAGTAACACAGACATGCACTGACACCAAGTAACAAAGAAATACACTTACACCAAGTACCAAAAACATACAGTGACACCAAGTAACAAAGACATACACCTACACCAAGTAACACAAATATACACTGACACCAAGTAACAAAGACACACACTTACACCAAGTACACAGACATGCACTGACACCAAGTAACAAAGACATACACTGACACCCAGTAACACAGACACACACTTACACCAAGTAACAAAGACAGAAACTGATACCCAGTAACACAGACACACACTTACACCAAGTAACAAAGACATACACTGATACTCAGTTACACAGAAACACACCAACACCAAGTAACAAAGACATACACTGATACCCAGTAACACATACACATACTTACACCAAGTAACAAGGACATACACTGACACCAAGTAACAAAGAAATTCACTGATACCCAGTAACACAGAGACACACTTACACCAAGTAACAAAGACATACACTGACACCAAGTAACAAAGACATACACTGATACTCAGTAACACAGACATACACTTACACCAAGTAACAAAGGCATACACTGATACTCAGTTACACAGACACACACTTACACCAAGTAACAAAGACATACACTTACACCAAGTAACAAAGGCATACACTGACACCCAGTAACAAAGACATACACTGCCATCCAGTAACACAGACACACACGGACACCAAGTAACAAAGACATACACAGACACCCATTAACAAAAACATACACTGACACCCAGTAACAAAGACATACACTGACACCAAGTAACAAAGATATTCACTGATACCCAGTAACACAGACACACACTTACACCAAGTAACAAAGACATACACTGACAGCAAGTAACAAAGACATACACTGATACCCAGTAACACAGACACACACTTACACCAAGTAACAAAGACATACACAGATACTCAGTAACACAGACACACACTTACACCAAGTAACAAAGACATACACTGACACCAAGTAACAAAGACATGCACTTACACCAAGTCACAAAGACATACACTGACACCAAGTAACAAAGACATACACTGATACCCAGTAACACAGACACACACTTACACCAAGTAACACAGACATACACTGACACCAAGTAACAAAGACATACACTGACACCATGTAACAAAGACATACACTGATAATCAATAACACAGACACACACTTACACCAAGTAACAAAGAAAGACAAAGACACCAAGTAGCAAAGACATACACTGATACCCAGTAACACATACACACACTTACACCAAGTAACAGAGAGATACACTGACACCAAGTAACAAAGACAGGCACTGACACCAAGTAACAAAGACATACACTTACACCAAGTACCAAAAACATACACTGACACCAAGTAACAAAGACATACACTTACACCAAGTAACACAAACATACACTGAAACCAAGTAACAAAGACACACACTTACACCAAGTACACAGACATACACTGACACCAAGTAACAAAGACATACACTGACACCCAGTAACACAGACACACACTTACACCAAGTAACAAAGACAGAAACTGATACTCAGTTACACAGAAATACTCCAACACCAAGTAACAAAGACATACACTGACACCAAGTAACAAAGGCATACACTGACACCCAGTAACAAAGACATACACTGACACCAAGTACACAGACACACACGCACACCAAGTAACAAAGACATACACTGACACCCATTAACAAAAACGTACACTGACACCCAGTAACAAAGACATACGCGGACACCAAGTAACAAAGACATTCACTGATACCCAGTAACACAGACATACACTTACACCTAGTAACAATGACATACACTGACACCAAGTAACAAAGACATACACTTACACCAAGTAACAAAGACATACACTGACACGAAGTAACAAAGGCATGCACTGATACCCAGTAACACAGACACACAATTACACCTAGTAACACAGACATACACTGACACCAAGTAACAAAGACATACACTGACACCAAGTTACGAAGACATACACTGATACCCAGTAACACAGACACACACTTACACCAAGTAACAAAGACAGACAATGACACCAAGTAACAAGGACATACACTTACACGAAGTAACACAGCCATACACTGACACCAAGTAACAAAGACACACACTGACACCAAGTAACAAAGACACACACTGACACCAAGTACACTGACATACACTGACACCAAGTAACAAAGACATACACTGACACCCAGTAACACAGGCACACACTTACACCAAGTAGCAAAGACATACACAGATACTCAGTTACACAGACACACACTTACACCAAGTAACACAGACATACACTGACACCAAGTAACAAAGACATACACTGATACCCAGTAACACAGACACACACTTACACCAAGTAACAATGACAGACACTGATACCCAGGCACACATACACACACTTACACCAAGTTCACAGACATACACTGACACCCAGTAACACAGACACACACTTACACCAAGTAACAAAGACAGAAACTGATACCCAGTAACACAGACATACACTTGCACCAAGTAACAAAGACATACACTGATACTCAGTTACACATAAACACACCAACACCAAGTAACAAAGACATACACTGACACCAAGTAACAAAGACATACACTGACACCCATTAACAAAAACGTAAACTGACACCCAGTAACAAAGACATACACTGACACCCAGTAACAAAGACATACACTGAGACCCAGTAACACAGACACACACGGACACCAAGTAACAAAGACATACACTGACACCCATTAACAAAAACGTACACTGACAACCAGTAACAAAGACATACACTGACACCAAGTAACAAAGACATTCACTGATACCCAGTAACACAGACACACACTTACACCATGTAACAAAGACATACACTGACAGCAAGTAACAAAGATATACACTGACACCAAGTAACAAAGACATACACTGATACCCAGAAACACAGAACCACACTTCCAGCAAGGAACCAAGACATACACTGATACTCAGTAACACAGACACACACTTACACCAAGTAACAAAGACATACACTGACACCAAGTAACAAATACATACACTTACACCAAGTAACAAAGACATACACTGACACGATGTAACAAAGGCATACACTGATACCCAGAAACACAGACACACAATTACACCAAGTAACACAGACAGACACTGACACCAAGTAACAAAGACATACACTGATACCCAGTAACACATACACACACTTACACCAAGTAACAGAGACATACACTGACACCAAGTAACAAAGACATACACTTACTCCAAGTAACAAAGACATGCACTGACACCAAGTAACAAAGACATACACTGATACCCAGTAACACATACACACACTTACACCAAGTAACAGAGACATACACTGACACCAAGTAACAAAGACATATACTTACTCCAAGAAACAAAGACATGCACTGACACCAAGTAACAAAGACATACACTTACACCAAGCACCAAGAACATACAGTGACACCAAGTAACAAAGACATACACTTGCACCAAGTAACACAAATATACACTGACACCAAGTAACAAAGACACACACTTACACCAAGTACACAGACATTCACTGACACAAAGTAACAAAGACATACACTGATACTCAGTTACACAGAAACACACCAACACCAAGTAACAAAGACATACACTGATACCCAGTAACACATACACACACTTACACCAAGTAACAAGGACATACACTGACACCAAGTAACAAAGACATACACTGATACCCAGTAACACAGACATACACTTACACCAAGTAACAAAGGCATACACTGATGCTCAGTTACACAGACACACACTTACACCAAGTAACAAAGACATACACTTACACCAAGTAACAAAGGCATACACTGACACCAAGTAACAAAGACATACACTGACATCCAGTAACAAAGTCATACACTGACACCCATTAACAAAAACATACACTGACACCAAGTAACAAAGACATTCACTGATACCCAGTAACGCAGACACACACTTACACCAAGTAACACAGACATACACTGACACCATGTAACAAAGACATGCACTGATACCCAGTAACACAGACATACACTGACACCAAGTAACAAAGACTTACACTGACAGCAAGAAACAAAGACATACGCTGATACCCAGTAACAAAGACACACACTTACACCAAGTAACAATGACATTCCCTGATACCCAGTAACAAAGACATACCCTGACACCAAGTCACAAAGACATACACTGATACCCAGTAACACAGAAACACACTTACACCAAGTAACAAAGGCAAACACTGACACCAAGTAACAAAGTCATCCACTGACACCAAGAAACAAAGACATACACTTACACCAAGTAACACAGACACACACTGACACCCAGTAACAGAAACAAACACACACTGACACCCAGTAACATAGAGAAACACTGACACCATGTAACAAAGACATACACAGACACTGACACCAAGTAACAAAGACTAACAAAGACACACACTGACACCAAGTCACAAAGACAAACACTGACACCCAGTAACAAAGACATACACTGACACGAAGTCAGAAAGACATACACTGATACCCAGTAACACAGACACACACGTCCACAAAGTAACAATGTCAAACACTGACACCAAGTAACAAAGACATACACTTACACAAAGTAACACAGACATACACTGACACCAAGTAACACAGCCATACACTTACACCAAGTAACAAAGACACACACTTACACCAAGCAACACAGACATACACTGACACCAAGTAACAAAGACATACACTGACATCCAGTAACACAGACACACACATACACCAAGTTACAACGACATACACTGACACCAAGTAACAAAGACATGCACTGATACCCAGTAACACAGACACACACTTACACTAAGTAACAAAGACACACACTTACACCAAGTAACACAGACATACACTGACACCAAGTAACAAAGACATGCACTGACACCAAGTAACAAAGACATAAACTGACACCCAATAACAAAGACATACACTGACACAAAGTCACAAAGACATACAGTGTCACCCAGTCACAAAGACATGCACTGACACCAAGTCACAAAGACATACACTGACACCAAGTAACAAAGACATACACTGATACCCATTAACACAGACACACACTTACACCAAGTAACAAAGACATACACTGACACCAAGTAACAAAGACATACACTTACACCAAGTAACACATACATACACTGACACCAAGTAACAAAGACATACAATTACACCAAGTAACAAAGACACACACTTGCACCAAGTAACACAGACATACACTGACACAAAGTAACAAAGACATACACTGTTACCCAGGAACACAGGCACACACTTACTCCAAGTAACAAAGACATACACTGATACCAAGTAACACAGACACACACTTACACCAAGTAACACAGACACACACTTACACCAAGTTACAAAGACATACACTGACACCAAGTCACAAAGACAGACACTGACACACGGTAACAAAGACAAACACTGACACCAATTAACAAAGACATGCACTTACACCAAGTAACAAAGACATACACAGACACCAATTAACAAAGAAATACAATTACACCAAGTAACAAAGACACACACTTACACCAAGTAACACAGACATACACTGACACCAAGTAACAAAGACATACACTGTTACCCAGTAACACAGACACACACTTACACCAAGTAACTAAGACATACACTGATAGCAAGTAACACAGACACACACTTACACCAAGTAACACAGACACACACTTACACCAAGTTACAAAGACATACACTGACACCAAGTTACAAAGACATACACTTACACCAAGTAACACAGACATACACTGACACCAAGTAACAAAGACAGACACTGACACCCATTAACAAAAACGTAAACTGACACCCAGTAACAAAGACATACACTGACACCCAGTAACAAAGACATACACTGAGACCCAGTAACACAGACACACACGGACACCAAGTAACAAAGACATACACTGACACCCATTAACAAAAACGTACACTGACAACCAGTAACAAAGACATACACTGACACCAAGTAACAAAGACATTCACTGATACCCAGTAACACAGACACACACTTACACCATGTAACAAAGACATACACTGACAGCAAGTAACAAAGATATACACTGACACCAAGTAACAAAGACATACACTGATACCCAGAAACACAGAACCACACTTCCAGCAAGGAACCAAGACATACACTGATACTCAGTAACACAGACACACACTTACACCAAGTAACAAAGACATACACTGACACCAAGTAACAAATACATACACTTACACCAAGTAACAAAGACATACACTGACACGATGTAACAAAGGCATACACTGATACCCAGAAACACAGACACACAATTACACCAAGTAACACAGACAGACACTGACACCAAGTAACAAAGACATACACTGATACCCAGTAACACATACACACACTTACACCAAGTAACAGAGACATACACTGACACCAAGTAACAAAGACATACACTTACTCCAAGTAACAAAGACATGCACTGACACCAAGTAACAAAGACATACACTGATACCCAGTAACACATACACACACTTACACCAAGTAACAGAGACATACACTGACACCAAGTAACAAAGACATACACTTACTCCAAGAAACAAAGACATGCACTGACACCAGGTAACAAAGACATACACTTACACCAAGCACCAAGAACATACAGTGACACCAAGTAACAAAGACATACACTTGCACCAAGTAACACAAATATACACTGACACCAAGTAACAAAGACACACACTTACACCAAGTACACAGACATTCACTGACACAAAGTAACAAAGACATACACTGATACTCAGTTACACAGAAACACACCAACACCAAGTAACAAAGACATACACTGATACCCAGTAACACATACACACACTTACACCAAGTAACAAGGACATACACTGACACCAAGTAACAAAGACATACACTGATACCCAGTAACACAGACATACACTTACACCAAGTAACAAAGGCATACACTGATGCTCAGTTACACAGACACACACTTACACCAAGTAACAAAGACATACACTTACACCAAGTAACAAAGGCATACACTGACACCAAGTAACAAAGACATACACTGACATCCAGTAACAAAGTCATACACTGACACCCATTAACAAAAACATACACTGACACCAAGTAACAAAGACATTCACTGATACCCAGTAACGCAGACACACACTTACACCAAGTAACACAGACATACACTGACACCATGTAACAAAGACATGCACTGATACCCAGTAACACAGACATACACTGACACCAAGTAACAAAGACTTACACTGACAGCAAGAAACAAAGACATACGCTGATACCCAGTAACAAAGACACACACTTACACCAAGTAACAATGACATTCCCTGATACCCAGTAACAAAGACATACCCTGACACCAAGTCACAAAGACATACACTGATACCCAGTAACACAGAAACACACTTACACCAAGTAACAAAGGCAAACACTGACACCAAGTAACAAAGTCATCCACTGACACCAAGAAACAAAGACATACACTTACACCAAGTAACACAGACACACACTGACACCCAGTAACAGAAACAAACACACACTGACACCCAGTAACATAGAGAAACACTGACACCATGTAACAAAGACATACACAGACAGACACTGACACCAAGTAACAAAGACTAACAAAGACACACACTGACACCAAGTCACAAAGACAAACACTGACACCCAGTAACAAAGACATACACTGACACGAAGTCAGAAAGACATACACTGATACCCAGTAACACAGACACACACTTCCACAAAGTAACAATGTCAAACACTGACACCAAGTAACAAAGACATACACTTACACAAAGTAACACAGACATACACTGACACCAAGTAACACAGCCATACACTTACACCAAGTAACAAAGACACACACTTACACCAAGCAACACAGACATACACTGACACCAAGTAACAAAGAAATACACTTACACCAAGTAACAAAGACATGCACTGACACCAAGTAACAAAGACATACACTTACACCAAGTACCAAAAACATACAGTGACACCAAGTAACAAAGACATACACTGACACCCAGTAACACAGACACACACTTACACCAAGTAACAAAGACAGAAACTGATACCCAGTAACACAGACACACACTTACACCAAGTAACAAAGACATACATTGATACTCAGTTACACAGAAACACACCAACACCAAGTAACAAAGACATACACTGATACCCAGTAACACATACACACACTTACACCAAGTAACAAGGACATACACTGACACCAAGTAACAAAGAAATTCACTGATACCCAGTAACACAGACACACACTTACACCAAGTAACAAAGACATACACTGACACCAAGTAGCAAAGACATACACTGATACTCAGTAACACAGACATACACTTACACCAAGTAACAAAGGCATACACTGATACTCAGTTACACAGACACACACTTACACCAAGTAACAAAGACATACACTTACACCAAGTAACAAAGGCATACACTGACACCCAGTAACAAAGACATACACTGACATCCAGTAACACAGACACACACGGACACCAAGTAACAAAGACATACACTGACACCCATTAACAAAAACATACACTGACACCCAGTAACAAAGACATACACTGACACCAAGTAAGAAAGACATTCACTGATACCCAGTAACACAGACACACAGTTACACCAAGTAACAAAGACATACACAGATACTCAGTAACACAGACACACACTTACACCAAGTAACAAAGACATACACTGACACCAAGTAACAAAGACATACACTTACACCAAGTCACAAAGACATACACTGACACCAAGTAACAAAGACATACACTGATACCCAGTAACACAGACACACACTTACACCAAGTAACACAGACATACACTGACACCAAGTAACAAAGACATACACTGACACCATGTAACAAAGACATACACTGATAATCAATAACACAGACACACACTTACACCAAGTAACAAAGAAAGACAAAGACACCAAGTAACAAAGACATACACTGATACCCAGTAACACATACACACACTTACACCAAGTAACAGAGAGATACACAGACACCAAGTAACAAAGACAGGCACTGACACCAAGTAACAAAGACATACACTTACACCAAGTACCAAAAACATACACTGACACCAAGTAACAAAGACATACACTTACACCAAGTAACACAAACATACACTGAAACCAAGTAACAAAGACATACACTGACACGCAGTAACACAGACACACACTTACACCAAGTAACAAAGACAGAAACTGATACCCAGTAACACAGACACACACGTACACCAAGTAACAAAGACATACACTGATACTCAGTTACACAGAAACACACCAACACCAAGTAACAAAGACATACGCTGACACCCAGTAACAAAGACATACACTGACACCAAGTACACAGACACACACGCACACCAAGTAACAAAGACATACACTGACACCCATTCACAAAAACGTACACTGACACCCACTAACAAAGACATACGCGGACACCAAGTAACAAAGACATTCACTGATACCCAGTAACACAGACATACACTGACACCAAGTAACAAAGACATACACTAACAGCATGTAACAAAGACATACACTGACAGCAAGTAACAAAGACATACACTGATACCCAGAAGCACAGACACACACTTACCCCAAGGAACCAAGACATGCACTGATACTCAGTAACACAGACACACTCTTACACCAAGTAACAAAGACATACACTGACACCAAGTAACAAAGACATACACTTACACCAAGTAACAAAGACATACACTGACACGAAGTAACAAAGGCATACACTGATACCCAGTAACACAGACATACACTTACACCAAGTAACAAAGACAGACAATGACACCAAGTAACAAGGACATATACTTACACCAAGTAACACAGCCATACACTGACACCAAGTAACAAAGACACACACTGACACCAAGTAACAAAGACACACACTGACACCAAGTACACTGACATACACTGACACCAAGTAACAAAGACATAAACTGATACCCAATAACACAGACATACACTTACACCAAGTAACAAAGGCATACACTGATACTCAGTTACACAGACACACACTTACACCAAGTAACAAAGACATACACTTACACCAGGTAACAAAGGCATACACTGACACCCAGTAACAAAGACATACACAGACATCCAGTAACACAGACACACACGGACACCAAGTAACAAAGACATACACTGACACCAAGTAACAAAGACATTCACTGATACCCAGTAACACAGACACACACATACACCAAGTAACAAAGACATACACTGACACCAAGTAACAAAGACATACACTGATACGCAGTAACACAGACACACACTTACACCAAGTAACAAAGACATACACAGATACTCGGCAACACAGACACACACTTACACCAAGTAACAAAGACATACACTGACACCAAGTAACAAAGACATACACTTACACCAAGTAACAAAGACATACACTGACACCAAGTAACAAAGACATACACTGATACCCAGTAACACAGACACACACTTACACCAAGTCACAAAGACATACACTGACACCAAGTTACAAAGACATACACTTACACCAAGTAACAAAAACATACACTGACACCCAGTAACAAAGACATACACTGACACCAAGTAACAAAGACATTCACTGATACCCAGTAACACAGACACAAACTTACACCAAGTAACAAAGACATACACTGACACCAAGTAACAAAGGCATACACTGACACCCAGTAACAAAGACATACACTGACATCCAGTAACACAGACACACACGGACACCAAGTAACAAAGACATACACTGACAGCAAGTAACAAAGACATACACTTACACCAAGTAACAAAGACATACACTGACACCAAGTAACAAAGACATACACTGATACCCAGTAACACAGACACACACTTACGCCAAGTAACACAGACATGCACTGACACCAAGTAACAAAGACATACACTGACACCATGTAACAAAGACATACACTGATAACCAATAACACAGACACACACTTACACCAAGTAACAAAGAAAGACAAAGAAACCAAGTAACAAAGACATACACTGATACCCAGTAACACATACACACACTTACACCAAGTAACAGAGAGATACACTGACACCAAGTAACAAAGAAATACACTTACACCAAGTAACACAGACATGCACTGACACCAAGTAACAAAGAAATACACTTACACCAAGTACCAAAAACATACAGTGACACCAAGTAACAAAGACATACACCTACACCAAGTAACACAAATATACACTGACACCAAGTAACAAAGACACACACTTACACCAAGTACACAGACATGCACTGACACCAAGTAACAAAGACATACACTGACACCCAGTAACACAGACACACACTTACACCAAGTAACAAAGACAGAAACTGATACCCAGTAACACAGACACACACTTACACCAAGTAACAAAGACATACACTGATACTCAGTTACACAGAAACACACCAACACCAAGTAACAAAGACATACACTGATACCCAGTAACACATACACATACTTACACCAAGTAACAAGGACATACACTGACACCAAGTAACAAAGAAATTCACTGATACCCAGTAACACAGAGACACACTTACACCAAGTAACAAAGACATACACTGACACCAAGTAACAAAGACATACACTGATACTCAGTAACACAGACATACACTTACACCAAGTAACAAAGGCATACACTGATACTCAGTTACACAGACACACACTTACACCAAGTAACAAAGACATACACTTACACCAAGTAACAAAGGCATACACTGACACCCAGTAACAAAGACATACACTGCCATCCAGTAACACAGACACACACGGACACCAAGTAACAAAGACATACACAGACACCCATTAACAAAAACATACACTGACACCCAGTAACAAAGACATACACTGACACCAAGTAACAAAGATATTCACTGATACCCAGTAACACAGACACACACTTACACCAAGTAACAAAGACATACACTGACAGCAAGTAACAAAGACATACACTGATACCCAGTAACACAGACACACACTTACACCAAGTAACAAAGACATACACAGATACTCAGTAACACAGACACACACTTACACCAAGTAACAAAGACATACACTGACACCAAGTAACAAAGACATACACTTACACCAAGTCACAAAGACATACACTGACACCAAGTAACAAAGACATACACTGATACCCAGTAACACAGACACACACTTAAACCAAGTAACACAGACATACACTGACACCAAGTAACAAAGACATACACTGACACCATGTAACAAAGACATACACTGATAATCAATAACACAGACACACACTTACACCAAGTAACAAAGAAAGACAAAGACACCAAGTAGCAAAGACATACACTGATACCCAGTAACACATACACACACTTACACCAAGTAACAGAGAGATACACTGACACCAAGTAACAAAGACAGGCACTGACACCAAGTAACAAAGACATACACTTACACCAAGTACCAAAAACATACACTGACACCAAGTAACAAAGACATACACTTACACCAAGTAACACAAACATACACTGAAACCAAGTAACAAAGACACACACTTACACCAAGTACACAGACATACACTGACACGTAGTAACAAAGACATACACTGACACCCAGTAACACAGACACACACTTACACCAAGTAACAAAGACAGAAACTGATACTCAGTTACACAGAAATACTCCAACACCAAGTAACAAAGACATACACTGACACCAAGTAACAAAGGCATACACTGACACCCAGTAACAAAGACATACACTGACACCAAGTACACAGACACACACGCACACCAAGTAACAAAGACATACACTGACACCCATTAACAAAAACGTACACTGACACCCAGTAACAAAGACATACGCGGACACCAAGTAACAAAGACATTCACTGATACCCAGTAACACAGACATACACTTACACCTAGTAACAATGACATACACTGACACCAAGTAACAAAGACATACACTTACACCAAGTAACAAAGACATACACTGACACGAAGTAACAAAGGCATGCACTGATACCCAGTAACACAGACACACAATTACACCTAGTAACACAGACATACACTGACACCAAGTAACAAAGACATACACTGACACCAAGTTACGAAGACATACACTGATACCCAGTAACACAGACACACACTTACACCAAGTAACAAAGACAGACAATGACACCAAGTAACAAGGACATACACTTACACGAAGTAACACAGCCATACACTGACACCAAGTAACAAAGACACACACTGACACCAAGTAACAAAGACACACACTGACACCAAGTACACTGACATACACTGACACCAAGTAACAAAGACATACACTGACACCCAGTAACACAGGCACACACTTACACCAAGTAGCAAAGACATACACAGATACTCAGTTACACAGACACACACTTACACCAAGTAACACAGACATACACTGACACCAAGTAACAAAGACATACACTGATACCCAGTAACACAGACACACACTTACACCAAGTAACAATGACAGACACTGATACCCAGGCACACATACACACACTTACACCAAGTTCACAGACATACACTGACACCAAGTAACACAGACACACACTTACACCAAGTAACAAAGACAGAAACTGATACCCAGTAACACAGACATACACTTGCACCAAGTAACAAAGACATACACTGATACTCAGTTACACATAAACACACCAACACCAAGTAACAAAGACATACACTGACACCAAGTAACAAAGACATACACTGACACCCATTAACAAAAACGTAAACTGACACCCAGTAACAAAGACATACACTGACACCCAGTAACAAAGACATACACTGACACCCAGTAACACAGACACACACGGACACCAAGTAACAAAGACATACACTGACACCCATTAACAAAAACGTACACTGACAACCAGTAACAAAGACATACACTGACACCAAGTAACAAAGACATTCACTGATACCCAGTAACACAGACACACACTTACACCATGTAACAAAGACATACACTGACAGCAAGTAACAAAGATATACACTGACACCAAGTAACAAAGACATACACTGATACCCAGAAACACAGAACCACACTTCCAGCAAGGAACCAAGACATACACTGATACTCAGTAACACAGACACACACTTACACCAAGTAACAAAGACATACACTGACACCAAGTAACAAATACATACACTTACACCAAGTAACAAAGACATACACTGACACGATGTAACAAAGGCATACACTGATACCCAGAAACACAGACACACAATTACACCAAGTAACACAGACAGACACTGACACCAAGTAACAAAGACATACACTGATACCCAGTAACACATACACACACTTACACCAAGTAACAGAGACATACACTGACACCAAGTAACAAAGACATACACTTACTCCAAGTAACAAAGACATGCACTGACACCAAGTAACAAAGACATACACTGATACCCAGTAACACATACACACACTTACACCAAGTAACAGAGACATACACTGACACCAAGTAACAAAGACATACACTTACTCCAAGAAACAAAGACATGCACTGACACCAAGTAACAAAGACATACACTTACACCAAGCACCAAGAACATACAGTGACACCAAGTAACAAAGACATACACTTGCACCAAGTAACACAAATATACACTGACACCAAGTAACAAAGACACACACTTACACCAAGTACACAGACATTCACTGACACAAAGTAACAAAGACATACACTGATACTCAGTTACACAGAAACACACCAACACCAAGTAACAAAGACATACACTGATACCCAGTAACACATACACACACTTACACCAAGTAACAAGGACATACACTGACACCAAGTAACAAAGACATACACTGATACCCAGTAACACAGACATACACTTACACCAAGTAACAAAGGCATACACTGATGCTCAGTTACACAGACACACACTTACACCAAGTAACAAAGACATACACTTACACCAAGTAACAAAGGCATACACTGACACCAAGTAACAAAGACATACACTGACATCCAGTAACAAAGTCATACACTGACACCCATTAACAAAAACATACACTGACACCAAGTAACAAAGACATTCACTGATACCCAGTAACGCAGACACACACTTACACCAAGTAACACAGACATACACTGACACCATGTAACAAAGACATGCACTGATACCCAGTAACACAGACATACACTGACACCAAGTAACAAAGACTTACACTGACAGCAAGAAACAAAGACATACGCTGATACCCAGTAACAAAGACACACACTTACACCAAGTAACAATGACATTCCCTGATACCCAGTAACAAAGACATACCCTGACACCAAGTCACAAAGACATACACTGATACCCAGTAACACAGAAACACACTTACACCAAGTAACAAAGGCAAACACTGACACCAAGTAACAAAGTCATCCACTGACACCAAGAAACAAAGACATACACTTACACCAAGTAACACAGACACACACTGACACCCAGTAACAGAAACAAACACACACTGACACCCAGTAACATAGAGAAACACTGACACCATGTAACAAAGACATACACAGACAGACACTGACACCAAGTAACAAAGACTAACAAAGACACACACTGACACCAAGTCACAAAGACAAACACTGACACCCAGTAACAAAGACATACACTGACACGAAGTCAGAAAGACATACACTGATACCCAGTAACACAGACACACACTTCCACAAAGTAACAATGTCAAACACTGACACCAAGTAACAAAGACATACACTTACACAAAGTAACACAGACATACACTGACACCAAGTAACACAGCCATACACTTACACCAAGTAACAAAGACACACACTTACACCAAGCAACACAGACATACACTGACACCAAGTAACAAAGACATACACTGACATCCAGTAACACAGACACACACATACACCAAGTTACAACGACATACACTGACACCAAGTAACAAAGACATGCACTGATACCCAGTAACACAGACACACACTTACACTAAGTAACAAAGACACACACTTACACCAAGTAACACAGACATACACTGACACCAAGTAACAAAGACATGCACTGACACCAAGTAACAAAGACATAAACTGACACCCAATAACAAAGACATACACTGACACAAAGTCACAAAGACATACAGTGTCACCCAGTCACAAAGACATGCACTGACACCAAGTCACAAAGACATACACTGACACCAAGTAACAAAGACATACACTGATACCCATTAACACAGACACACACTTACACCAAGTAACAAAGACATACACTGACACCAAGTAACAAAGACATACACTTACACCAAGTAACACATACATACACTGACACCAAGTAACAAAGACATACAATTACACCAAGTAACAAAGACACACACTTGCACCAAGTAACACAGACATACACTGACACAAAGTAACAAAGACATACACTGTTACCCAGGAACACAGGCACACACTTACTCCAAGTAACAAAGACATACACTGATACCAAGTAACACAGACACACACTTACACCAAGTAACACAGACACACACTTACACCAAGTTACAAAGACATACACTGACACCAAGTCACAAAGACAGACACTGACACACGGTAACAAAGACAAACACTGACACCAATTAACAAAGACATGCACTTACACCAAGTAACAAAGACATACACAGACACCAATTAACAAAGAAATACAATTACACCAAGTAACAAAGACACACACTTACACCAAGTAACACAGACATACACTGACACCAAGTAACAAAGACATACACTGTTACCCAGTAACACAGACACACACTTACACCAAGTAACTAAGACATACACTGATAGCAAGTAACACAGACACACACTTACACCAAGTAACACAGACACACACTTACACCAAGTTACAAAGACATACACTGACACCAAGTTACAAAGACATACACTTACACCAAGTAACACAGACATACACTGACACCAAGTAACAAAGACAGACACTGACACCCATTAACAAAAACGTAAACTGACACCCAGTAACAAAGACATACACTGACACCCAGTAACAAAGACATACACTGAGACCCAGTAACACAGACACACACGGACACCAAGTAACAAAGACATACACTGACACCCATTAACAAAAACGTACACTGACAACCAGTAACAAAGACATACACTGACACCAAGTAACAAAGACATTCACTGATACCCAGTAACACAGACACACACTTACACCATGTAACAAAGACATACACTGACAGCAAGTAACAAAGATATACACTGACACCAAGTAACAAAGACATACACTGATACCCAGAAACACAGAACCACACTTCCAGCAAGGAACCAAGACATACACTGATACTCAGTAACACAGACACACACTTACACCAAGTAACAAAGACATACACTGACACCAAGTAACAAATACATACACTTACACCAAGTAACAAAGACATAC
The DNA here is from genome assembly GCF_036365525.1 of Heterodontus francisci. Classification (NCBI taxonomy): domain Eukaryota; kingdom Metazoa; phylum Chordata; class Chondrichthyes; order Heterodontiformes; family Heterodontidae; genus Heterodontus; species Heterodontus francisci. The sequence goes on along the minus strand of NW_027140986.1, from coordinate 4,406,943 downwards.
ACTGACACGATGTAACAAAGGCATACACTGATACCCAGAAACACAGACACACAATTACACCAAGTAACACAGACAGACACTGACACCAAGTAACAAAGACATACACTGATACCCAGTAACACATACACACACTTACACCAAGTAACAGAGACATACACTGACACCAAGTAACAAAGACATACACTTACTCCAAGTAACAAAGACATGCACTGACACCAAGTAACAAAGACATACACTGATACCCAGTAACACGTACACACACTTACACCAAGTAACAGAGACATACACTGACACCAAGTAACAAAGACATACACTTACTCCAAGAAACAAAGACATGCACTGACACCAAGTAACAAAGACATACACTTACACCAAGCACCAAGAACATACAGTGACACCAAGTAACAAAGACATACACTTGCACCAAGTAACACAAATATACACTGACACCAAGTAACAAAGACACACACTTACACCAAGTACACAGACATTCACTGACACCAAGTAACAAAGACATACACTGATACCCAGTAACACAGACATACACTTACACCAAGTAACAAAGGCATACACTGATGCTCAGTTACACAGACACACACTTACACCAAGTAACAAAGACATACACTTACACCAAGTAACAAAGGCATACACTGACACCAAGTAACAAAGACATACACTGACATCCAGTAACAAAGTCATACACTGACACCCATTAACAAAAACATACACTGACACCAAGTAACAAAGACATTCACTGATACCCAGTAACGCAGACACACACTTACACCAAGTAACACAGACATACACTGACACCATGTAACAAAGACATGCACTGATACCCAGTAACACAGACATACACTGACACCAAGTAACAAAGACTTACACTGACAGCAAGAAACAAAGACATACGCTGATACCCAGTAACAAAGACACACACTTACACCAAGTAACAATGACATTCCCTGATACCCAGTAACAAAGACATACCCTGACACCAAGTCACAAAGACATACACTGATACCCAGTAACACAGAAACACACTTACACCAAGTAACAAAGGCAAACACTGACACCAAGTAACAAAGTCATCCACTGACACCAAGAAACAAAGACATACACTTACACCAAGTAACACAGACACACACTGACACCCAGTAACAGAAACAAACACACACTGACACCCAGTAACATAGAGAAACACTGACACCATGTAACAAAGACATACACAGACAGACACTGACACCAAGTAACAAAGACTAACAAAGACACACACTGACACCAAGTCACAAAGACAAACACTGACACCCAGTAACAAAGACATACACTGACACGAAGTCAGAAAGACATACACTGATACCCAGTAACACAGACACACACTTCCACAAAGTAACAATGTCAAACACTGACACCAAGTAACAAAGACATACACTTACACAAAGTAACACAGACATACACTGACACCAAGTAACACAGCCATACACTTACACCAAGTAACAAAGACACACACTTACACCAAGCAACACAGACATACACTGACACCAAGTAACAAAGACATACACTGACATCCAGTAACACAGACACACACATACACCAAGTTACAACGACATACACTGACACCAAGTAACAAAGACATGCACTGATACCCAGTAACACAGACACACACTTACACTAAGTAACAAAGACACACACTTACACCAAGTAACACAGACATACACTGACACCAAGTAACAAAGACATGCACTGACACCAAGTAACAAAGACATAAACTGACACCCAATAACAAAGACATACACTGACACAAAGTCACAAAGACATACAGTGTCACCCAGTCACAAAGACATGCACTGACACCAAGTCACAAAGACATACACTGACACCAAGTAACAAAGACATACACTGATACCCATTAACACAGACACACACTTACACCAAGTAACAAAGACATACACTGACACCAAGTAACAAAGACATACACTTACACCAAGTAACACATACATACACTGACACCAAGTAACAAAGACATACAATTACACCAAGTAACAAAGACACACACTTGCACCAAGTAACACAGACATACACTGACACAAAGTAACAAAGACATACACTGTTACCCAGGAACACAGGCACACACTTACTCCAAGTAACAAAGACATACACTGATACCAAGTAACACAGACACACACTTACACCAAGTAACACAGACACACACTTACACCAAGTTACAAAGACATACACTGACACCAAGTCACAAAGACAGACACTGACACACGGTAACAAAGACAAACACTGACACCAATTAACAAAGACATGCACTTACACCAAGTAACAAAGACATACACAGACACCAATTAACAAAGAAATACAATTACACCAAGTAACAAAGACACACACTTACACCAAGTAACACAGACATACACTGACACCAAGTAACAAAGACATACACTGTTACCCAGTAACACAGACACACACTTACACCAAGTAACTAAGACATACACTGATAGCAAGTAACACAGACACACACTTACACCAAGTAACACAGACACACACTTACACCAAGTTACAAAGACATACACTGACACCAAGTTACAAAGACATACACTTACACCAAGTAACACAGACATACACTGACACCAAGTAACAAAGACAGACACTGACACCCAGAAACAAAGACAGACACTGACACCAAGTCGCAAAGACATACACTGACACCAAGTAACAAAGACATGCACTTACACCAAGTAACACAGACATACAATGACACCAAGTAACAAAGACATACAATTGCACCAAGTAACAAATACACACTCTTACACCAAGTAACACAGACATACACTGACACCAAGTAACAAAGACATACACTGTTACCCAGTAACACAGACACACACTTACACCAAGTAACAAAGACATACACTGATAGCAAGTAACACAGACACACACTTACACCAAGTAACACAGACACACACTTACACCAAGTTACAAAGACATACGCTTACACCAAGTTACAAAGACATACACTGACACCAAGTAACACAGACATACACTGACACCAAGTAACAAAGACAGACACTGACACCCAGGAACAAAGACAGACACTGACACCAAGTCGCAAAGACATACACTGACACCAAGTAACAAAGACATGCACTTACACCAAGTAACACAGACATGCAATGACACCAAGTAACAAAGACATACAATTGCACCAAGTAACAAATACACACTCTTACACCAAGTAACACAGACATACACTGACACCAAGTAACAAAGACATAAACTGACGCCCAATAACAAAGAAATACACTGACACAAAGTAACAAAGACATACAATTACACCAAGTAACAAAGACACACACTTACACCAAGTAACACAGACACACATTTACACCAAGTAACAAAGACATACACTGTTACCCAGTAACACAGACACACACTTGCACCAAGTAACAAAGACATCCACTGATGCCAAGTAACATAGACACACACTTACACCAAGTAACACAGACACACACTTACACCAAGTAACAAAGACGTACACTGACACCAAGTAACAAAAACATACAATTGCACCAAGTAACAAAGACACACATTTACACCAAGTAACACAGACATACACTGTCACCATGTAGCAACGACATTCACTGATACACCGTAACACAGACACACACTTACACCTAGTAAACAAAGATATACACCGATACCCAGTAACACAGACACACACTTATACCAAGTAACAACGACATACACTGACACCAAGTAACAAAGACATACACTGACACCAAGTCACAAAGACAGACACTGACACACGGTAACAAAGACAAACACTGACCCCAAGTAACGAAGACAGACACTTGCACCCAGTAACAAAGACAGACACTGACACCAAGTCACAAAGACATACACTGACACCAAGTAACAAAGACATGCAATTACACCAAGTAACATAGACTTACAATGACACCAAGTAACAAAGACATACAATTACACCAAGTAACAAAGACACACTCTTGCACCAAGTAACACAGACATACACTGACACCAAGTAACAACGACATACACTGTTACCCAATAACATAGACACACACTTACACCAAGTAACAAAAACATACACTGATACCAAGTAACACAGACACACACTTACACCAAGCAACAACGACTTGCACTGACACCAAGTAACAAAGACATAAACTGACACCCAGTAACAAAGACAGACACTGACACCAAGTAACAAAGACATAAACTGACACCCAGTAACAAAGACAGACACTGACACAAAGTCACAAAGACATACAGTGACACCCAGTAACAAAGACATATACTGACACCAAGTCACAAAGACATACACTGACACCAAGTAACAAAGACATACACTTACACCAAGTAACAAAGACACACATTTGCACCTAGTAACACAGACATACACTGACAACAAGTAACAAAAACATACACTGTTACCCAGTAACACAGATACACACTTACACCAATTAACAAAGACATACTCTGATACCAGGTAACACAGACACACACTTACACCAAGTAACACAAGCAATCACTTACACCAAGTAACAAAGACATACACTGATACCCAGTAACACAGACACACACTTACACCAAGTAACAAAGACATACACTGACACCAAGTAACAAAGACATACAATTACACCAAGTAACAAAGACACATACTTACACCAAGTAACAAAGACATACACTGACACCAAGTCACAAAGACAGACACTGACACACAGTAACAAAGACAAACACTGACACCAAGTAACGAAGACAGACACTGACACCCAGTAACAAAGACAGACACTGACACCAAGTAACACAGACAGTCACTGACACCAAGTAACAATGAAATACACTGTTACCCAGCAACACAGACACACACTTACACCAAGTAACAAATACATACACTGATACCAAGTAACACAGACACACACTTACACCAAGTAACACAGTCACACACTTACACCAAGAAACAAAGACATACACTGACACCAAGTAACAGAGACATACACTTACACCGCGTAACACAGACATACACTGACACCAAGGAACAAAGGCATACAATTACACCAAGTAACAAAGACGCATACTTAGTCCAAGTAACACAGACACACACATACACCAAGTTACAACGACATACACTGACACCAAGTAACAAAGACATGCACTGATACCCAGTAACACAGACACACAGTTACACTAAGTAACAAAGACACACAATTACACCAAGTAACACCGACATACACTGACACCAAGTAACAAAGACATGCACTGACACCAAGTAACAAAGACATAAACTGACACCCAATAACAAAGACATACACTGACACAAAGTCACGAAGACATACAGTGACACCCAGTCACAAAGACATGCACTGACACCAAGTCACAAAGACATACACTGACACCAAGTAACAAAGACATACACTGATACCCATTAACACAGACACACACTTACACCAAGTAACAAAGACATACACTGACACCAAGTAACAAAGACATACACTTACACCAAGTAACACATGCATACACTGACACCAAGTAACAAAGACATACAATTACACCAAGTAACAAAGACACACACTTGCACCAAGTAACACAGACATACACTGACACAAAGTAACAAAGACATACACTGTTACCCAGGAACACAGACACACACTTACTCCAAGTAACAAAGACATACACTGATACCAAGTAACACAGTCACACACTTACACCAAGTAACACAGACACACACTTACACCAAGTTACAAAGACATACACTGACACCAAGTCACAAAGACAGACACTGACACACGGTAACAAAGACAAACACTGACACCAAGTAACAAAGACATGCACTTACACCAAGTAACAAAGACATACACAGACACCAAGTAACAAAGAAATACAATTACACCAAGTAACAAAGACACACACTTACACCAAGTAACACAGACATACACCGACACCAAGTAACAAAGACATACACTGTTACCCAGTAACACAGACACACACTTACACCAAGTAACAAAGACATACACTGATAGCAAGTAACACAGACACACACTTACACCAAGTAACACAGACACACACTTACACCAAGTTACAAAGACATACACTGACACCAAGTTACAAAGACATACACTTACACCAAGTAACACAGACATACACTGACACCAAGTAACAAAGACAGACACTGACACCCAGGAACAAAGACAGACACTGACACCAAGTCGCAAAGACATACACTGACACCAAGTAACAAAGACATGCACTTACACCAAGTAACACAGACATACAATGACACCATGTAACAAAGACATACAATTGCACCAAGTAACAAATACACACTCTTACACCAAGTAACACAGACATACACTGACACCAAGTAACAAAGACATAAACTGACGCCCAATAACAAAGAAATAAACTGACACAAAGTAACAAAGACATACAATTACACCAAGTAACAAAGACACACACTTACACCAAGTAACACAGACACACATTTACACCAAGTCACAAAGACATACACTGTTACCCAGTAACATAGACACACACTTACACCAAGTAACAAAGACATCCACTGATGCCAAGTAACACAGACACACACTTACACCAAGTAACACAGACACACACTTACACCAAGTAACAAAGACGTACACTGACACCAAGTAACAAAAACATACAATTGCACCAAGTAACAAAGACACACATTTACACCAAGTAACACAGACATACACTGTCACCATGTAGCAAAGACATTCACTCATACCCCGTAACACAGACACACACTTACACCTCGTAACAAAGATATACACTGATACCCAGTAACACAGACACACACTTACACCAAGTAACAAAGACATACACTGACACCAAGTTACAAAGACATACACTGACACCCAGGAACAAAGACAGACACTGACACCAAGTCGCAAAGACATACACTGACACCAAGTAACAAAGACATGCACTTACACCAAGTAACACAGACATACAATGACACCAAGTAACAAAGACATACAATTGCACCAAGTAACAAATACACACTCTTACACCAAGTAACACAGACATACACTGACACCAAGTAACAAAGACATAAACTGACGCCCAATAACAAAGAAATAAACTGACACAAAGTAACAAAGACATACAATTACACCAAGTAACAAAGACACACACTTACACCAAGTAACACAGACACACATTTACACCAAGTCACAAAGACATACACTGTTACCCAGTAACATAGACACACACTTACACCAAGTAACAAAGACATCCACTGATGCCAAGTAACACAGACACACACTTACACCAAGTAACACAGACACACACTTACACCAAGTAACAAAGACGTACACTGACACCAAGTAACAAAAACATACAATTGCACCAAGTAACAAAGACACACATTTACACCATGTAACACAGACATACACTGCCACCATGTAGCAAAGACATTCACTCTTACCCCGTAACACAGACACACACTTACACCTCGTAACAAAGATATACACTGATACCCAGTAACACAGACACACACTTACACCAAGTAACAAAGACATACACTGACACCAAGTTACAAAGACATACACTGACACCAAGTCACAAAGACAGACACTGACACACGGTAACAAAGACAAACACTGACCCCAAGTAACGAAGACAGACACTTGCACCCAGTAACAAAGACAGACACTGACACCAAGTCACAAAGACATACACTGACACCAAGTAACAAAGACATGCAATTACACCAAGTAACATAGACTTACAATGACACCAAGTAACAAAGACATACAATTACACCAAGTAACAAAGACACACTCTTACACCAGGTAACACAGACATACACTGACACCAAGTAACAACGACATACACTGTTACCCAATAACATAGACACACACTTACACCAAGTAACAAAAACATACACTGATACCAAGTAACACAGACACACACTTACACCAAGCAACAACGACTTGCACTGACACCAAGTAACAAAGACATAAACTGACACCCAGGAACAAAGACAGACACTGACACCAAGTAACAAAGACATACACTGACACAAAGTCACAAAGACATACAGTGACACCCAGTAACAAAGACATATACTGACACCAAGTCACAAAGACATACACTGACACCAAGTAACAAAGACATACACTGATACCCAGTAACACATACACACACTTACACCAAGTAACAAAGACATACACTGACACCAAGTAACAAAGACATACACTTACACCAAGTAACAAAGACACACATTTACACCTAGTAACACAGACATACACTGACAACAAGTAACAAAAACATACACTGTTACCCAGTAACACAGATACACACTTACACCAATTAACAAAGACATACACTGATACCAAGTAACACAGACACACACTTACACCAAGTAACACAAGCAATCACTTACACCAAGTAACAAAGACATACACGGATACCCAGTAACACAGACACACACTTACACCAAGTAACAAAGACATACACTGACACCAAGTAACAAAGACATACAATTACACCAAGTAACAAAGAAACACACTTACACAAAGTAACAAAGACATACACTGTTACCCAGGAACACAGACACACACTTACTCCAAGTAACAAAGACGTACACTGATACCAAGTAACACAGTCACACACTTACACCAAGTAACACAGACACACACTTACACCAAGTTACAAAGACATACACTGACACCAAGTCACAAAGACAGACACTGACACACGGTAACAAAGACAAACACTGACACCAAGTAACAAAGACATGCACTTACACCAAGTAACAAAGACATACACAGACACCAATTAACAAAGAAATACAATTACACCAAGTAACAAAGACACACACTTACACCAAGTAACACAGACATACACTGACACCAAGTAACAAAGACATACACTGTTACCCAGTAACACAGACACACACTTACACCAAGTAACAAAGACATACACTGATAGCAAGTAACACAGACACACACTTACACCAAGTAACACAGACACACACTTACACCAAGTTACAAAGACATACACTGACACCAAGTTACAAAGACATACACTTACACCAAGTAACACAGACATACACTGACACCAAGTAACAAAGAAAGACACTGACACCCAGGAACAAAGACAGACACTGACACCAAGTCGCAAAGACATACACTGACACCAAGTAACAAAGACATGCACTTACACCAAGTAACACAGACATACAATGACACCAAGTAACAAAGACATACAATTGCACCAAGTAACAAATACACACTCTTACACCAAGTAACACAGACATACACTGACACCAAGTAACAAAGACATAAACTGACGCCCAATAACAAAGAAATAAACTGACACAAAGTAACAAAGACATACAATTACACCAAGTAACAAAGACACACACTTACACCAAGTAACACAGACACACATTTACACCAAGTCACAAAGACATACACTGTTACCCAGTAACATAGACACACACTTACACCAAGTAACAAAGACATCCACTGATGCCAAGTAACACAGACACACACTTACACCAAGTAACACAGACACACACTTACACCAAGTAACAAAGACATAAACTGACACCCAGTAACAAAGACAGACACTGACACAAAGTCACAAAGACATACAGTGACACCCAGTAACAAAGACATATACTGACACCAAGTCACAAAGACATACACTGACACCAAGTAACAAAGACATACACTGATACCCAGTAACACAGACACACACTTACACCAAGTAACAAAGACATACACTGACACCAAGTAACAAAGACATACACTTACACCAAGTAACAAAGACACACATTTACACCTAGTAACACAGACATACACTGACAACAAGTAACAAAAACATACACTGTTACCCAGTAACACAGACACACACTTACACCAAGTAACAAAGACATACACTGACACCAAGTAACAAAGACATACAATTACACCAAGTAACAAAAGCAATCACTTACACCAAGTAACAAAGACATACACTGATACCCAGTAACACAGACACACACTTACACCAAGTAACAAAGACATACACTGACACCAAGTAACAAAGACATACAATTACACCAAGTAACAAAGAAACACACTTACACCAAGTAACAAAGACATACACTGACACCAAGTCATAAAGACAGACACTGACACACAGTAACAAAGACAAACACTGACACCAAGTAACGAAGACAGACACTGACACCCAGTAACAAAGACAGACACTGACACCAAGTAACACAGACATACACTGACACCAAGTAACAATGAAATACACTGTTACCCAGCAACACAGACACACACTTACACCAAGTAACAAATACATACACTGATACCAAGTAACACAGACACACACTTACACCAAGTAACACAGACACAAACTTACACCAAGTAACAAAGACATACACTGACACCAAGGAACAAAGACATACAATTACACCAAGTAACAAAGACGCACACTTAGTCCAAGTAACACAGACACACACATACACCAAGTTACAACGACATACACTGACACCAAGTAACAAAGACATGCACTGATACCCAGTAACACAGACACACAGTTACACCTAGTAACAAAGACACACATTTACACCAAGTAACACAGACATACACTGACACCAAGTAACAAAGACATGCACTGACACCAAGTAACAAAGACATAAACTGACACCCAATAACAAAGACATACACTGACACAAAGTCACAAAGACATACACTGACACCAAGTAACAAAGACATACAATTACACCAAGTAACAAAGAAACACACTTACACCAAGTAACAAAGACATACACTGACACCAAGTCATAAAGACAGACACTGACACACAGTAACAAAGACAAACACTGACACCAAGTAACGAAGACAGACACTGACACCCAGTAACAAAGACAGACACTGACACCAAGTAACACAGACATACACTGACACCAAGTAACAATGAAATACACTGTTACCCAGCAACACAGACACACACTTACACCAAGTAACAAATACATACACTGATACCAAGTAACACAGACACACACTTACACCAAGTAACACAGACACAAACTTACACCAAGTAACAAAGACATACACTGACACCAAGGAACAAAGACATACAATTACACCAAGTAACAAAGACGCACACTTAGTCCAAGTAACACAGACACACACATACACCAAGTTACAACGACATACACTGACACCAAGTAACAAAGACATGCACTGATACCCAGTAACACAGACACACAGTTACACCTAGTAACAAAGACACACATTTACACCAAGTAACACAGACATACACTGACACCAAGTAACAAAGACATGCACTGACACCAAGTAACAAAGACATAAACTGACACCCAATAACAAAGACATACACTGACACAAAGTCACAAAGACATACAGTGACACCCAGTCACAAAGACATGCACTTACACCAAGTCACAAAGACATACACTGACACCAAGTAACAAAGACATACACTGATACCCATTAACACAGACACACACTTACACCAAGTAACAAAGACATACACTGACACCAAGTAACAAAGACATACACTTACACCAAGTAACACATGCATACACTGACACCAAGTAACAAAGACATACAATTACACCAAGTAACAAAGACACACACTTGCACCAAGTAACACAGACATACACTGACACAAAGTAACAAAGACATACACTGTTACCCAGGAACACAGACACACACTTACTCCAAGTAACAAAGACATACACTGATACCAAGTAACACAGTCACACACTTACACCAAGTAACACAGACACACACTTACACCAAGTTACAAAGACATACACTGACACCAAGTCACAAAGACAGACACTGACACACGGTAACAAAGACAAACACTGACACCAAGTAACAAAGACATGCACTTACACCAAGTAACAAAGACATACACAGACACCAAGTAACAAAGAAATACAATTACACCAAGTAACAAAGACACACACTTACACCAAGTAACACAGACATACACTGACACCAAGTAACAAAGACATACACTGTTACCCAGTAACACAGACACACACTTACACCAAGTAACAAAGACATACACTGATAGCAAGTAACACAGACACACACTTACACCAAGTAACACAGACACACACTTACACCAAGTTACAAAGACATACACTGACACCAAGTTACAAAGACATACACTTACACCAAGTAACACAGACATACACTGACACCAAGTAACAAAGACAGACACTGACACCCAGGAACAAAGACAGACACTGACACCAAGTCGCAAAGACATACACTGACACCAAGTAACAAAGACATGCACTTACACCAAGTAACACAGACATACAATGACACCATGTAACAAAGACATACAATTGCACCAAGTAACAAATACACACTCTTACACCAAGTAACACAGACATACACTGACACCAAGTAACAAAGACATAAACTGACGCCCAATAACAAAGAAATAAACTGACACAAAGTCACAAAGACATACAGTGTCACCCAGTCACAAAGACATGCACTGACACCAAGTCACAAAGACATACACTGACACCAAGTAACAAAGACATACACTGATACCCATTAACACAGACACACACTTACACCAAGTAACAAAGACATACACTGACACCAAGTAACAAAGACATACACTTACACCAAGTAACACATGCATACACTGACACCAAGTAACAAAGACATACAATTACACCAAGTAACAAAGACACACACTTGCACCAAGTAACACAGACATACACTGACACAAAGTAACAAAGACATACACTGTTACCCAGGAACACAGACACACACTTACTCCAAGTAACAAAGACATACACTGATACCAAGTAACACAGTCACACACTTACACCAAGTAACACAGACACACACTTACACCAAGTTACAAAGACATACACTGACACCAAGTCACAAAGACAGACACTGACACACGGTAACAAAGACAAACACTGACACCAAGTAACAAAGACATGCACTTACACCAAGTAACAAAGACATACACAGACACCAAGTAACAAAGAAATACAATTACACCAAGTAACAAAGACACACACTTACACCAAGTAACACAGACATACACTGACACCAAGTAACAAAGACATACACTGTTACCCAGTAACACAGACACACACTTACACCAAGTAACAAAGACATACACTGATAGCAAGTAACACAGACACACACTTACACCAAGTAACACAGACACACACTTACACCAAGTTACAAAGACATACACTGACACCAAGTTACAAAGACATACACTTACACCAAGTAACACAGACATACACTGACACCAAGTAACAAAGACAGACACTGACACCCAGGAACAAAGACAGACACTGACACCAAGTCGCAAAGACATACACTGACACCAAGTAACAAAGACATGCACTTACACCAAGTAACACAGACATACAATGACACCATGTAACAAAGACATACAATTGCACCAAGTAACAAATACACACTCTTACACCAAGTAACACAGACATACACTGACACCAAGTAACAAAGACATAAACTGACGCCCAATAACAAAGAAATAAACTGACACAAAGTAACGAAGACATACAATTACACCAAGTAACAAAGACACACACTTACACCAAGTAACACAGACACACATTTACACCAAGTCACAAAGACATACACTGTTACCCAGTAACATAGACACACACTTACACCAAGTAACAAAGACATCCACTGATGCCAAGTAACACAGACACACACTTACACCAAGTAACACAGACACACACTTACACCAAGTAACAAAGACGTACACTGACACCAAGTAACAAAAACATACAATTGCACCAAGTAACAAAGACACACATTTACACCAAGTAACACAGACATACACTGTCACCATGTAGCAAAGACCTTCACTGATACCCCGTAACACAGACACACACTTACACCTCGCAACAAAGATATACACTGATACCCAGTAACACAGACACACACTTACACCAAGTAACAAAGACATACACTGACACCAAGATACAAAGACATACACTGACACCAAGTCACAAAGACAGACACTGACACACGGTAACAAAGACAAACACTGACCCCAAGTAACGAAGACAGACACTTGCACCCAGTAACAAAGACAGACACTGACACCAAGTCACAAAGACATACACTGACACCAAGTAACAAAGACATGCAATTACACCAAGTAACATAGACTTACAATGACACCAAGTAACAAAGACATACAATTACACCAAGTAACAAAGACACACTCTTACACCAGGTGACACAGACATACACTGACACCAAGTAACAACGACATACACTGTTACCCAATAACATAGACACACACTTACACCAAGTAACAAAAACATACACTGATACCAAGTAACACAGACACACACTTACACCAAGCAACAACGACTTGCACTGACACCAAGTAACAAAGACATAAACTGACACCCAGGAACAAAGACAGACACTGACACCAAGTAACAAAGACATAAACTGACACCCAGTAACAAAGACAGACACTGACACAAAGTCACAAAGACATACAGTGACACCCAGTAACAAAGACATATACTGACACCAAGTCACAAAGACATACACTGACACCAAGTAACAAAGACATACACTGATACCCAGAAACACAGACACACACTTACACCAAGTAACAAAGACATACACTGACACCAAGTAACAAAGACATACACTTACACCAAGTAACAAAGACACACATTTACACCTAGTAACACAGACATACACTGACAACAAGTAACAAAAACATACACTGTTACCCAGTAACACAGATACACACTTACACCAATTAACAAAGACAGACTCTGATACCAAGTAACACAGACACACACTTACACCAAGTAACACAAGCAATCACTTACACCAAGTAACAAAGACATACACTGATACCCAGTAACACAGACACACACTTACACCAAGTAACAAAGACATACACTGACACCAAGTAACAAAGACATACAATTACACCAAGTAACAAAGAAAAACACTTACACCAAGTAACAAAGACATACACTGACACCAAGTCATAAAGACAGGCACTGACACACAGTAACAAAGACAAACACTGACACCAAGTAACGAAGACAGACACTGACACCCAGTAACAAAGACAGACACTGACACCAAGTAACACAGACATACACTGACACCAAGTAACAATGAAATACACTGTTACCCAGCAACACAGACACACACTTACACCAAGTAACAAATACATACACTGATACCAAGTAACACAGACACACACTTATACCAAGTAACACAGACACAAACTTACACCAAGTAACAAAGACATACACTGACACCAAGTAACAGAGACATACACTTACACCGCGTAACACAGACATACACTGACACCAAGGAACAAAGACATACAATTACACCAAATAACAAAGACGCACACTTAGACCAAGTAACACAGACATACACTGACACCATGTAACAAAGACATGCACTGATACCCAGTAACAAAGACATACACTGACACCAAGTAACCAAGACTTACACTGACACCAAGTCACAAAGACATACACTGATACCCAGTAACACAGACACACACTTACACCAAGTAACAAAGACTAACACTGACACCAAGTAACAAAGACATCCACTGACACCAAGAAACAAAGACATACACTTACACCGAATAACACAGACACACACTGACACCCAGTAACAGAAACAAACACACACTGACACACAGTAACATAGAGAAACACTGACACACAGTAACAAAGACATACACAGACAGACACTGACACCAAGTACCAAAGACTAACAGAGACACACACTGACACCAAGTCACAAAGACAAACACTGACAACCAGTAACACAGACACACACTTCCACAAAATAACAAAGTCAAACACTGACACCAAGTCACAAAGACATACACTTACACAAAGTAACACAGACATACACTGACACCAAGTAACAAAGACATACACTTACACCAAGTAACAAACACACACACTTACACCAAGTAACAGAGATATCCACTGACACCAAGTAACAAAGACATACACTGACACCCAGTAACACAGACACACACATACAGCAAGTAACAACGACATGCACTGACACCAAGTAACAAAGACATGCACTGATACAAAGTAACACAGACACACACTTACACCAAGTAACAAAGACACACACTTACACCAAGTAACACAGACATACACTGATACCAAGTAACAAAGACATACACTGACACCAAGTAACAAAGACATAAACTGACACCCAATAACAAAGACATACACTTACACCAAGTAACACAGACATACACTGACACCAAGTAACAAAGACATATACTGTTAGCCAGTAACACAGACACACACTTACTCCAAGTAACAAAGACATACACTGATAACAAGTAACACAGACACACACTTACACCAAGTAACACAAACACTCACTTACACCAAGTAACAAAGACATACACTGACACCAAGTAACAAAGACATACAATTACACTAAGTGACAAAGACACACACTTACACCAAGTAACACAGACATTCACTGACACCAAGTAACAAAGACATACACTGTTACCCAGTAACACAGACACACACTTACACCAAGTAACAAAGACATACACTTACACCAAGTAAAAAAGACAAACACTGACACCAAGTAACAAAGACATACATTTACACCAATTAACGCAGACATACACTGACACCAAGTAACAAAGACATACAATTACACCAAGTAACAAAGACACACACTTACACCAAGTAACACAGACATGCACTGTCACCATGTAGCAAAGACATTCACTGATATCCAGTAACACAGGCACACACTTACACCAAGTAATAAAGATATACACTGATACCCAGTAACACAGACACACACTTACACCAAGTAACAAAGACATACACTGACACCAAGAAACAGTGACATACACTGACACCAAGTCACAAAGACAGACACTGACACACGGTAAAAAAGACAAACATTTACACCAAGTAACGAAGACAGACACTGACACCCAGTAACAAAGACAGACACTGACACCAAGTCACAAAGACATACACGGACACCAAGTAACAAAGACATGCACTTACACCAAGTAACACAGACATACAATGGCACCAAGTAACAAAGACACACTCTTACACCAAGTAACACAGACATACACTGACACCAAGTAACAAAGACATAAACTGTTACCCAGTAACACACACACACACTTACACCAAGTAACAAAAACATACAGTGATACCAAGTAACACAGACACACACTTACACCAAGTAACAACGACATACACTGACACCAAGTAACAAAGACATGCACTGATACCCAGTAACTCAGACACACGCTTACACCAAGTAACAAAGACACACACTTACACCAAGTAACACAGACATACACTGACACCAAGTGACAAAGGCATACACTGACACCAAGTAACAAAGACATAAACTGACACCCAGTAACAAAGACATACACTGACACAAAGTCACAAAGACATACAGTGACACCCAGTAACAAAGACATACACTGACACCAAGTAACAAAGACATACTCTGACACCAAGTAACAAAGACATAAACTAACACCCAGTAACAAAGACATACACTGAAACAAAGTCACAAAGACATACAGTGACACCCAGTAACAAAGACATACACTGACACCAAGTCACAAAGACTTACACTGACACCAAGTAACAAAGACATACACTGATACCCACTAACACAGACACACACTTACACCAAGTAACAAAGACATACACTGGCACCAAGTAACAAAGACATACACTTACACCAAGTAACACAGACATACAATGACACCAAGTAACAAAGACATACAATTACACCAAGTAACAAAGACACACATTTACACCCAGTAACACAGACATACACTGACACCAAGTAACAAAGACACACACTGATACCAAGTAACACAGACACACACTTACACCAAGTAACACAAACACTCACTTACACCAAGTAACAAAGTCATACACTGACACCAAGTAACAAAGACATACAATTACACTAAGTGACAAAGACACACACTTACACCAAGTAACACAGACATTCACTGACACCAAGTAACAAAGACATACACTGTTACCCAGTAACACAGACACACACTTACACCAAGTAACAAACACACACACTTACACCAAGTAACAGAGATATCCACTGACACCAAGTAACAAAGACATACACTGACACCCAGTAACACAGACACACACATACATCAAGTAACAACGACATGCACTGACACCAAGTAACAAAGACATGCACTGATACAAAGTAACACAGACACACACTTACACCAAGTAACAAAGACACACACTTACACCAAGTAACACAGACATACACTGATACCAAGTAACAAAGACATACACTGACACCAAGTAACAAAGACATAAACTGACACCCAATAACAAAGACATACACTTACACCAAGTAACACAGACATACAATTACACCAAGTAACAAAGACACACACTTACACCAAGTAACACAGACATACACTGACACCAAGTAACAAAGACATATACTGTTAGCCAGTAACACAGACACACACTTACTCCAAGTAACAAAGACATACACTGATAACAAGTAACACAGACACACACTTACACCAAGTAACACAAACACTCACTTACACCAAGTAACAAAGACATACACTGACACCAAGTAACAAAGACATACAATTACACTAAGTGACAAAGACACACACTTACACCAAGTAACACAGACATTCACTGACACCAAGTAACAAAGACATACACTGTTACCCAGTAACACAGACACACACTTACACCAAGTAACAAAGACATACACTTACACCAAGTAAAAAAGACAAACACTGACACCAAGTAACAAAGACATACATTTACACCAATTAACGCAGACATACACTGACACCGAGTAACAAAGACATACAATTACACCAAGTAACAAAGACACACACTTACACCAAGTAACACAGACATGCACTGTCACCATGTAGCAAAGACATTCACTGATATCCAGTAACACAGGCACACACTTACACCAAGTAACAAAGATATACACTGATACCCAGTAACACAGACACACACTTACACCAAGTAACAAAGACATACACTGACACCAAGTAACAGTGACATACACTGACACCAAGTCACAAAGACAGACACTGACACACGGTAAAAAAGACAAACATTTACACCAAGTAACGAAGACTGACACTGACACCCAGTAACAAAGACAGACACTGACACCAAGTCACAAAGACATACACGGACACCAAGTAACAAAGACATGCACTTACACCAAGTAACACAGACATACAATGGCACCAAGTAACAAAGACACACTCTTACACCAAGTAACACAGACATACACTGACACCAAGTAACAAAGACATAAACTGTTACCCAGTAACACAGACACACACTTACACCAAGTAACAAAAACATACAGTGATACCAAGTAACACAGACACACACTTACACCAAGTAACAACGACATACACTGACACCAAGTAACAAAGACATGCACTGATACCCAGTAACTCAGACACACGCTTACACCAAGTAACAAAGACACACACTTACACCAAGTAACACAGACATACACTGACACCAAGTGACAAAGGCATACACTGACACCAAGTAACAAAGACATAAACTGACACCCAGTAACAAAGACATACACTGACACAAAGTCACAAAGACATACTGTGACACCCAGTAACAAAGACATACACTGACCCCAAGTAACAAAGACATACTCTGACACCAAGTAACAAAGACATAAACTAACACCCAGTAACAAAGACATACACTGAAACAAAGTCACAAAGACATACAGTGACACCCAGTAACAAAGACATACACTGACACCAAGTCACAAAGACTTACACTGACACCAAGTAACAAAGACATACACTGATACCCACTAACACAGACACACACTTACACCAAGTAACAAAGACATACACTGGCACCAAGTAACAAAGACATACACTTACACCAAGTAACACAGACATACAATGACACCAAGTAACAAAGACATACAATTACACCAAGTAACAAAGACACACATTTACACCCAGTAACACAGACATACACTGACACCAAGTAACAAAGACACACACTGATACCAAGTAACACAGACACACACTTACACCAAGTAACACAAACACTCACTTACACCAAGTAACAAAGTCATACACTGACACCAAGTAACAAAGACATACAATTACACTAAGTGACAAAGACACACACTTACACCAAGTAACACAGACATTCACTGACACCAAGTAACAAAGACATACACTGTTACCCAGTAACACAGACACACACTTACACCAAGTAACAAAGACATACACTTACACCAAGTAAAAAAGACAAACACTGACACCAAGTAACAAAGACATACATTTACACCAATTAACGCAGACATACACTGACACCAAGTAACAAAGACATACAATTACACCAAGTAACAAAGACACACACTTACACCAAGTAACACAGACATGCACTGTCACCATGTAGCAAAGACATTCACTGATATCCAGTAACACAGGCACACACTTACACCAAGTAACAAAGATATACACTGATACCCAGTAACACAGACACACACTTACACCAAGTAACAAAGACATACACTGACACCAAGTAACAATGACATACACTGACACCAAGTCACAAAGACAGACACTGACACACGGTAAAAAAGACAAACATTTACACCAAGTAACGAAGACAGACACTGACACCAAGTAACAAAGACATGCACTTACACCAAGTAACACAGACATACAATGGCACCAAGTAACAAAGACACACTCTTACACCAAGTAACACAGACATACACTGACACCAAGTAACAAAGACATAAACTGTTACCCAGTAACACAGACACACACTTACACCAAGTAACAAAAACATACAGTGATACCAAGTAACACAGACACACACTTACACCAAGTAACAACGACATACACTGACACCAAGTAACAAAGACATGCACTGATACCCAGTAACTCAGACACACGCTTACACCAAGTAACAAAGACACACACTTACACCAAGTAACACAGACATACACTGACACCAAGTGACAAAGGCATACACTGACACCAAGTAACAAAGACATAAACTGACACCCAGTAACAAAGACATACACTGACACAAAGTCACAAAGACATACAGTGACACCCAGTAACAAAGACATACACTGACACCAAGTAACAAAGACATACTCTGACGCCAAGTAACAAAGACATAAACTAACACCCAGTAACAAAGACATACACTGAAACAAAGTCACAAAGACATACAGTGACACCCAGTAACAAAGACATACACTGACACCAAGTCACAAAGACTTACACTGACACCAAGTAACAAAGACATACACTGATACCCACTAACACAGACACACACTTACACCAAGTAACAAAGACATACACTGGCACCAAGTAACAAAGACATACACTTACACCAAGTAACACAGACATACAATGACACCAAGTAACAAAGACATACAATTACACCAAGTAACAAAGACACACATTTACACCCAGTAACACAGACATACACTGACACCAAGTAACAAAGACACACACTGATACCAAGTAACACAGACACACACTTACACCAAGTAACACAAACACTCACTTACACCAAGTAACAAAGTCATACATTGACACCAAGTAACAAAGACATACAATTACACTAAGTGACAAAGACACACACTTACACCAAGTAACACAGACATTCACTGACACCAAGTAACAAAGACATACACTGTTACCCAGTAACACAGACACACACTTACACCAAGTAACAAAGACATACACTTACACCAAGTAAAAAAGACAAACACTGACACCAAGTAACAAAGACATACATTTACACCAATTAACGCAGACATACACTGACACCAAGTAACAAAGACATACAATTACACCAAGTAACAAAGACACACACTTACACCAAGTAACACAGACATGCACTGTCACCATGTAGCAAAGACATTCACTGATATCCAGTAACACAGGCACACACTTACACCAAGTAACAAAGATATACACTGATACCCAGTAACACAGACACACACTTACACCAAGTAACAAAGACATACACTGACACCAAGTAACAATGACATACACTGACACCAAGTCACAAAGACAGACACTGACACACGGTAAAAAAGACAAACATTTACACCAAGTAACGAAGACAGACACTGACACCCAGTAACAAAGACAGACACTGACACCAAGTCACAAAGACATACACGGACACCAAGTAACAAAGACATGCACTTACACCAAGTAACACAGACATACAATGGCACCAAGTAACAAAGACACACTCTTACACCAAGTAACACAGACATACACTGACACCAAGTAACAAAGACATAAACTGTTACCCAGTAACACAGACACACACTTACACCAAGTAACAAAAACATACAGTGATACCAAGTAACACAGACACACACTTACACCAAGTAACAACGACATACACTGACACCAAGTAACAAA
This sequence comes from Heterodontus francisci, assembly GCF_036365525.1. NCBI lineage: Eukaryota > Metazoa > Chordata > Chondrichthyes > Heterodontiformes > Heterodontidae > Heterodontus > Heterodontus francisci. Next base: position 4,384,386 of record NW_027140986.1, on the reverse strand, counting down.
GACATGCACTGATACCCAGTAACTCAGACACACGCTTACACCAAGTAACAAAGACACACACTTACACCAAGTAACACAGACATACACTGACACCAAGTGACAAAGGCATACACTGACACCAAGTAACAAAGACATAAACTGACACCCAGTAACAAAGACATACACTGACACAAAGTCACAAAGACATACAGTGACACCCAGTAACAAAGACATACACTGACACCAAGTAACAAAGACATACTCTGACACCAAGTAACAAAGACATAAACTAACACCCAGTAACAAAGACATACACTGAAACAAAGTCACAAAGACATACAGTGACACCCAGTAACAAAGACATACACTGACACCAAGTCACAAAGACTTACACTGACACCAAGTAACAAAGACATACACTGATACCCACTAACACAGACACACACTTACACCAAGTAACAAAGACATACACTGGCACCAAGTAACAAAGACATACACTTACACCAAGTAACACAGACATACAATGACACCAAGTAACAAAGACATACAATTACACCAAGTAACAAAGACACACATTTACACCCAGTAACACAGACATACACTGACACCAAGTAACAAAGACACACACTGATACCAAGTAACACAGACACACACTTACACCAAGTAACACAAACACTCACTTGCACCAAGTAACACAGACATACACTGACATCAAGTAACAAAGACATATAATTACACCAAGTAACAAAGACACACACTAACACCAAGTAACACAGACATACACTGTCACCATGTAGCAAAGACATTCACTGATACCCAGTAACACAGACACACACTTACAGCAAGTAACAAATATATACACTGATGCCCAGTAACACAGACACACACTTACACCAAGTAACAAAGACATACACTGAAACCAAGTAACACAGATATGCACTGACACCAAGTAACAAAGACATACAATTACACCAAGTAACAAAGACACACACTGACACCAAGTAACACAGACATACACTTACTCCAAGTAACAAAGACATACACTGATAACAAGTAACACAGACACACACTTACACCAAGTCACAAAGACAAACACTGACAACCAGTAACACATACACACACTTCCACAAAGTAACAAAGTCAAACACTGACACCAAGTAACAAAGACATACACTTACACAAAGTAACACAGACAATCACTGACACCAAGTAACAAAGACATACACTTACACCAAGTAACAAAGACACACACTTACACCCAGTAACACAGACACACACATACAGCAAGTTGCAACGACATGCACTGACACCAAGTAACAAAGACATGCACTGATACACAGTAACACAGACACACACTTACACCAAGTAACAAAGACACACACTTACACCAAGTAACACAGACATACACTGATACCAAGTAACAAAGACATACACTGACACGAAGTAACAAAGACATAAACTGACACCCAGTAACAAAGACATGCACTTACACCAAGTAACACAGATATACACTGACACCAAGTAACAAAGACATACAATTACACCAAGTAACAAAGACACACACTTACACCAAGTAACACAGACATACACTGACACCAAGTAACAAAGACATACACTGTTAGCCAGTAACGCAGACACACACTTACTCCAAGTAACAAAGACATACACTGATAACAAGTAACACAGACACACACTTACACCAAGTAACACAAACACTCACTTACACCAAGTAACAAAGACATACACTGACACCAAGTAACAAAGACATACAATTACACTAAGTAACAAAGACACACACTTACACCAAGTAACACAGACATTCACTGACACCAAGTAACAAAGACATACACTGTTACCCAGTAACACAGACACACACTTACACCAATTCACAAAGACATACACTTACACCAAGTAAAAAAGACATACACTGACACCAAGTAACAAAGACATACATTTACACCAAGTAACACAGATATACACTGACACCAAGTAACAAAGACATACAATTACACCAAGTAACAAAGACACACACTTACACCAAGTAACACAGACATACACTGTCACCATGTAGCAAAGACATTCACTGACATCCAGTAACACAGGCACACACTGACACCAAGTAACAAAGACATACACTGATACCCAGTAACAGAGACACACACTTACACCAAGCAACAAAGACATACACTGAAAGCTAGTCAAAAAGGCACACACTGACACCCAGTAACAAAGACATACACTGATACCCAGTAACACAGACACACACTTTCACCAAGAAACACAGACATACACTGACACCCAGTAACACAGTCACACCCTTACTCCAAGTAACACAGACATACACTGACACCCAGTAACAAAGACATACACTGACACCCAGTAATACAGACACACACGGACACCAAGTAACAAAGACACACACTTACACCAAGTAACACAGACACACAGTGACACCCAGTAACACAGACACACACTTACACCAAGTAACACAGACATACAATGACACCAAGTAACAAAGTCATACACTGATACTCAGTCACAAAGACGTACACTGATACCAAGTCACAAAGACATACACTGATACCCAGTAACACAGGCACACACTGACACCAAGTAACAAAGATATTTACTGACACCAAGTAACAAAGACACACACTTACACCAAGTAACAAAGACAGACAATTACACCAAGTAACAAAGACATCCAATTACACACAGTAACAAAGACAGACACTGATACCAAGTCGCAAAGACATACACTGATACCCAGTAACACAGACACACACTGACACCAAGTCACAAAGACATACACTTACACCAAGTATTTTGACATACACTGAAACCAAGTAACAAAGACATACACTGATACCCAGTAACACAGACACACACTTACACCAAGTAACAAAGACATCCACTGAAAGCTAGTCACAAAGTCACACACTGACACCCAGTAACAAAGACATACACTGACACCAAGTCACAAAGACATACACTGATACCCAGTAACACAGACACACACTTTCACCAAGTAACACAGACATAAACTGACACCCAGTAACACAGTCACACACTTACACCAAGTAACAAAGACATACACTGAGACCCAGTAACAAAGACATACACTGACACCCAGTAACACAGACACACACGGACACCAAGTAACAAAGACACACACTTACACCAAGTAACAAAGACACACACTGACACCCAGTAACACAGACACACACTTACACCAAGTAACACAGACATACACTGACACCAAGTCACAAAGTCATACACTGGTACCCAGTCACAAAGACGTACACTGATACCAAGTCACAAAGACATACACTGATACCCAGTAACACAGGCACACACTGACACCAAGTAACAAAGACATTTGTTCCGAAGAAGGGTCACTGACCCGAAACGTTAACTCTGCTTCTCTTTCCACAGATGCTGCCAGACCTGCTGAGTGAATCCAGCATTTCTTGTTTTTGTTTCAGATTTCCAGCATCCGCAGTATTTTGCTTTTAACAAAGACATTTACTGACACCAAGTAACAAAGACACACACTTACACCCAGTAACACAGATACACACTGGGCGGCACATTGGCAAAGTGGTTAGCAGCCTCACAGCACCAGGGACCCGGGCTCGATTCTGGGTACAGCCTGTGCGGAGTTTGCAAGTTCTCCCTGTGTCTGCGTGGGTTTCCTCCGGGTGCTCCGGGTTCCTCCCACATGCCAAAGACTTGCAGGTTGATGGGTTAATTGGCCATTATAAATTGCCCCTCGTACAGGTATGTGGCAGGGAAATGTATAGGGACAGGTGCGGATGTGATAGGAATACGGGATTAGTGTAGGATTAGTATAAATGGGTGGTTGATGGTCGGCACAGACTCGATGGGCCGAAGGGCCTGTTAAAGTGCTGTATCTCGAAAATAAACTATATACTGACACCTAGTGTCACAGATACACACTGACACCCAGTGACACAAACAAACACACACTGACACCCAGTAACACAGAGAAACACTGATAAACAGTAACAAAGACATACACTGACACCAAGTAACAAAGACATACACTGACACCAAGTAACAAAGACACACATTTACACCAAGTAATAAAGACAGACAATTACACCAAGCAACAAAGACATACACTTACACCAAGTATTTTGACATACACTGACACCAAGTAACCAAGACATACACTGATACCCAGTAACACAGACACACACTTACACCAAGTCACAAAGACATACAATGACACCCAGTAACAAAGATATACACTGACACCAAGTCACAAAGACATACACTGATACCCAGTAACACAGACACACACTTACACCAAGTAACACAGTCAAACACTGACACCCAGTAACGCAGACACACACTTCCACCAAGTAACAAAGACATACACTGACACCCAGTAACACAGACACACACGGACACCAAGTAACACAGACACACACGGACACCAAGTAACACAGACACACACTTACCCCAAGTAACACAGACACACACTGACACCCAGTAACAAAGACACACACTTACACCAAGTAACACAGACATACACTTACACCAAGTAACAAAGACATACACTGATACCCAGTAACACAGGCACACAATGGGGGGGCACATTGGCGCAGTGGTTGGAACCGCAGCCTCACAGCTCCATGGACCCGGATTCGATTCTGGGTACTGCCTGTGCGGAGATTGTAAGTCCTCCCTGTGTCTGCGTGGGTTTCCTCCGGGTGCTCCGGTTTCCTCCCACAATGCAAAGACTTGCAGGTTGATAGGTTAATTGGCCATCATAAATTGCCCCTCGTATAGGTAGGTGGTAGGGAAATATATAGGGATAGGTGGGGATGTGATAGGAATACGGGATGAGTGTAGGATTAGTATCAATGGGTGGTTGATAGTCGGCACAGACTCGGTGGGCCGAAGGGCCAGTTTAAGTGCTGTATCTCTAAACTAAACTACATACTGACACCTAGTGTCACTGACACCCAGTAACACAAACAAACACACACTGACACCCAGTCACACAGAGAAACACTGATACACTGACACCAAGTAACACAGACACACACTGACACCCAGTAACAAAGACAGACACTGATACCAAGTCACAAAGACATACACTGATACCCAGTAACACAAACAAACACACACTGACACGCAGTAACACAGAGAAACACTGATACACAGTAACAATGACATACACTGACACCAGGTAACACAGACACACACTGACACCCAGTAAAAAAGACATACACTGACACCCAGTAAAAAAGACATACACTGACACCAAGTCACAAAGACATACAATGATACCAAGTCACAAAGACATACACTGATACCAAGTCACAAAGACATACACTGATACCCAGTAACACAGACACACACTGACACCCATTAAAATAGACATACACTGACACCAAGAAACAAAGACATACACTTACACCAAGTAACAAAGACACACACTAACACCAAGTAACACAGACATGCACTTAAACCAAGTATTTTGACATAAACTGACACCAAGTAACAAAGACATACACTGATACCCAGTAACATAGACACACACTTACACCAAGTAACACAGACATGCACTTAAACCAAGTATTTTGACATAAACTGACACCAAGTAACACAGACATACACTGACACCAAGTAACAAAGAGATACACTGATACCCAGTAACACAGACACACACTTACACCAAGTAACAAAGACATACAATGACACCAAGTAACACAGACACACACTTACACCAAGTAACAAAGACATACACTGACGCCAAGTAACAAAGACATACACTTACACCAAGTAACACAGACATACAATTACACCAAGTAACAAAGACATACACTTACACCAAGTAACACAGACATACAATTACACCAAGTAACAAAGACATCCACTGAAAGCTAGTCACAAAGTCACACACTGACACCCAGTAACAAAGACATACACTGACACCAAGTCACAAAGACATACACTGATACCCAGTAACACAGACACAAACTTTCACCAAGTAACACAGACATACACTGACACCCAGTAACACAGTCACACACTTACACCAAGTAACAAAGACATACACTGAGACCCAGTAACAAAGACATACACTGACACCCAGTAACACAGACACACACGGACACCAAGTAACAAAGAAACACACTTACACCAAGTAACAAAGACACACACTGACACCCAGTAACACAGACACACACTTACACCAAGTAACACAGACATACACTGACACCAAGTCACAAAGTCATACACTGGTTCCCAGTCACAAAGACGTACACTGATACCAAGTCACAAAGACATACACTGATACCCAGTAACACAGGCACACACTGACACCAAGTAACAAAGACATTTACTGACACCAAGTAACAAAGACACACACTTACACCAAGTAACAAAGACAGACAATTACACCAAGTAACAAAGACATACACTTACACCCAGTAACAAAGACATACACTGATAACAAGTCGCAAAGACATACACTGATACCCAGTAACACAGACACACACTGACACCAAGTAACAAAGACATACACTGACACCAAGTAACAAAGACATATTCTGATACCCAGTAACAAAGACACACACGTACACCAAGTAACAAAGACATACACTGACACGAAGTCATAAAGACACACACTGACGCCCAGTAACAAAGACATACACTCATACCAAGTCGCAAAGACATACACTGACACCCAGTAACACAGACACAAACTGACACCAAGTAACAAAGACATACACTGACACCAAGTAACAAAGACAGACAATTACACCAAGTAACAAAGACATACACTTACACCAAGTATTTTGACATACATTGACACCAAGTCACAAAGACATACACTGATACCCAGTAACACAGACACACACTTACACAAAGTAACAAAGACATACACTGACACCAAGTAACAAAGACATGCACTGAAAGCTAGTCACAAAGACACACACTGACACCCAGTAACAAAGACATACACTGACTCCAAGTCACAAAGACATACACTGATACCCAGCAACACAGACACACACTTTCACCAAGTAACACAGACATACACTGACACCCAGTAACACAGTCACACACATACACCAATTAACAAAGACATACACTGATACCCAGTAACACAGACACACACTTTCACCAAGAAACACAGACATACACTGACACCCAGTTACACAGTCGCACACTTACACCAAGTAACACAGACATACACTGACACCCAGTAACAAAGACATACACTGACACCCAGTAACACAGACACACATGGACACCAAGTAACAAAGACACACACTTACACCAAGTAACACAGACACACACTAACACCCAGTAACACAGACACACACTTACACCAAGTAACACAGACATACAATGACACCAAGTAACAAAGTCATACACTGATACCCAGTCACAAAGACGTACACTGATACCAAGTCACAAAGACATACACTGATACCCAGTAACACAGGCACACACTGACAACAAGTAACAAAGACATTTACTGACACCAAGTGACAAAGACACACACTTACACCAAGTAACAAAGACTGACAATTACACCAAGTAACAAAGACATCCAATTACACACAGTAACAAAGACACACACTGATACCAAGTCGCAAAGACATACACTGATACCCTGTAACACAGACACACACTGATACCAAGTCACAAAGACATACACTTACACCAAGTATTTTGACATACACTGAAACCAAGTAACAAAGACATACACTGATACCCAGTAACACAGACACACACTTACACCAAGTAACAAAGACATCCACTGAAAGCTAGTCACAAAGTCACACACTGACACCCAGTAACAAAGACATACACTGACACCAAGTCACAAAGACATACACTGATACCCAGTAACACAGACACACACTTTCACCAAGTAACACAGACATACACTGACACCCAGTAACACAGTCACACACTTACACCAAGTAACAAAGACATACACTGAGACCCAGTAACAAAGACATACACTGACACCCAGTAACACAGACACACACGGACACCAAGTAACAAAGACACACACTTACACCAAGTAACAAAGACACACACTGACACCCAGTAACACAGACACACACTTACACCAAGTAACACAGACATACACTGACACCAAGTCACAAAGTCATACACTGGTACCCAGTCACAAAGACGTACACTGATACCAAGTCACAAAGACATACACTGATACCCAGTAACACAGGCACACACTGACACCAAGTAACAAAGACATTTACTGACACCAAGTAACAAAGACACACACTTACACCCAGTAACACAGATACACACTGGGCGGCACATTGGCAAAGTGGTTAGCAGCCTCACAGCTCCAGGGACCCGGGCTCGATTCTGGTACAGCCTGTGCGGAGTTTGCAAGTTCTCCCTGTGTCTGCGTGGGTTTCCTCCGGGTGCTCCGGGTTCCTCCCACATGCCAAAGACTTGCAGGTTGATGGGTTAATTGGCCATTATAAATTGCCCCTCGTACAGGTATGTGGCAGGGAAATATATAGGGACAGGTGCGGATGTGATAGGAATACGGGATTAGTGTAGGATTAGTATAAATGGGTGGTTGATGGTCGGCACAGACTCGGTGGGCCGAAGGGCCTGTTAAAGTGCTGTATCTCGAAACTAAACTATATACTGACACCTAGTGTCACAGATACACACTGACACCCAGTGACACAAACAAACACACACTGACACCCAGTAACACAGAGAAACACTGATAAACAGTAACAAAGACATACACTGACACCAAGTAACAAAGACATACACTGACACCCAGTAACAAAGACATACACTGACACCAAGTAACAAAGACACACATTTACACCAAGTAATAAAGACAGACAATTACACCAAGTAACAAAGACATACACTTACACCAAGTATTTTGACATACACTGACACCAAGTAACCAAGACATACACTGATACCCAGTAACACAGACACACACTTACACCAAGTCACAAAGACATACAATGACACCCAGTTACAAAGATATACACTGACACCAAGTCACAAAGACATACACTGATACCCAGTAACACAGACACACACTTACACCAAGTAACACAGTCAAACACTGACACCCAGTAACGCAGACACACACTTACACCAAGTAACAAAGACATACACTGACACCCAGTAACACAGACACACACGGACACCAAGTAACACAGACACACACGGACACCAAGTAACACAGACACACACTTACCCCAAGTAACACAGACACACACTGACACCCAGTAACAAAGACACACACTTACACCAAGTAACACAGACATACACTTACACCAAGTAACAAAGACATACACTGATACCCAGTAACACAGGCACACAATGGGGGGGCACATTGGCGCAGTGGTTGGCACCGCAGCCTCACAGCTCCATGGACCCGGATTCGATTCTGGGTACTGCCTGTGCGGAGATTGTAAGTCCTCCCTGTGTCTGCGTGGGTTTCCTCCGGGTGCTCCGGTTTCCTCCCACATGCCAAAAACTTGCAGGTTGATAGGTTAATTGGCCATCATAAATTGCCCCTCGGAAAGGTAGGTGGTAGGGAAATATATAGGGATAGGTGGGGATGTGATAGGAATACGGGATGAGTGTAGGATTAGTATCAATGGGTGGTTGATGGTCGGCACAGACTCGGTGGGCCGAAGGGCCAGTTTAAGTGCTGTATCTCTAAACTAAACTACATACTGACACCTAGTGTCACTGACACCCAGTAACACAAACAAACACACACTGACACCCAGTCACACAGAGAAACACTGATACACTGACACCAAGTAACACAGACACACACTGACACCCAGTAACAAAGACAGACACTGATACCAAGTCACAAAGACATACACTGATACCCAGTAACACAAACAAACACACACTGACACGCAGTAACACAGAGAAACACTGATACACAGTAACAATGACATACACTGACACCAGGTAACACAGACACACACTGACACCCAGTAAAAAAGACATACACTGACACCCAGTAAAAAAGACATACACTGACACCAAGTCACAAAGACATACACTGATACCAAGTCACAAAGACATACACTGATACCAAGTCACAAAGACATGCACTGATACCCAGTAACACAGACACACACTGACACCCATTAAAATAGACATACACTGACACCAAGAAACAAAGACATACACTTACACCAAGTAACAAAGACACACACTAACACCAAGTAACACAGACATGCACTTAAACCAAGTATTTTGACATAAACTGACACCAAGTAACAAAGACATACACTGATACCCAGTAACATAGACACACACTTACACCAAGTAACACAGACATGCACTTAAACCAAGTATTTTGACATAAACTGACACCAAGTAACACAGACATACACTGACACCAAGTAACACAGACATACAATGACACCAAGTAACAAAGAGATACACTGATACCCAGTAACACAGACACACACTTACACCAAGTAACAAAGACATACAATGACACCAAGTAACACAGACACACACTTACACCAAGTAACAAAGACATACACTGACGCCAAGTAACAAAGACATACACTTACACCAAGTAACACAGACATACAATTACACCAAGGAACAAAGACACCACATACACCAAGTAACACAGACATACACTGTCACCATGTAGCAAAGATATACACTGATACCCAGTAACACAGACACACACTTACACCAAGTCACAAAGACAGACACTGACACACAGTAACAAAGACAAACATTGACACCAAGTAACGAAGACAGACACTGACACCCAGTAACAAAGACATACAATGACACCAAGTAACAAAGACATATAATTACACCAAGTAACAAAGATACACACTTGCACCAATTAACACAAACATACACTGATAGCAAGTAACAAAGACATATACTGTTACCCAGTGAAACAGACACACACTTCCACCAAGTAACAAAGACATACACTGATACCAAGTAACACAGACACACACTGACACCAAGTAACACAGACATACACCGACACCAAGTAACAAAGACACACACTGATACCCAGTAACAAAGACATACACTTACACCAAGTAACAAAGACACACACTGACACCCAGTAACAAAGACATACACTTACACCAAGTAACAAAGACATACACTGACACCAAGTCACAAAGACACACACTGACACCCAGTAACAAAGATATACACTGACACCAAGTCACAAAGACATACACTGATACCAAGTCACAAAGACATACACTGATACCAAGTCACAAAGACATACACTGACACCCAGTAACAAAGACATACACTGACACACGGTAACACAGACACACACGGTCACCAAGTAACACAGACATATACTTACCCCAAGTAACACAGACACACACTGACACCCAGTAGAAAGACACACACTTACACCAAGTAACACAGACATACACTGACACCAAGTAACAAAGACATACACTGACGCCAAGTAACAAAGACATACACTTACACCAAGTAACACAGACATACAATTACACCAAGGAACAAAGACACCACATACACCAAGTAACACAGACATACACTGTCACCATGTAGCAAAGATATACACTGATACCCAGTAACACAGACACACACTTACACCAAGTCACAAAGACAGACACTGACACACAGTAACAAAGACAAACACTGACACCAAGTAACGAAGACAGACACTGACACCCAGTAACAAAGACATACAATGACACCAAGTAACAAAGACATATAATTACACCAAGTAACAAAGATACACACTTGCACCAAGTAACACAAACATACACTGATAGCAAGTAACAAAGACATATACTGTTACCCAGTGAAACAGACACACACTTACACCAAGTAACAAAGACATACACTGATACCCAGTAACAAAGACATACACTTACACCAAGTCACAAAGACACACACTGACACCCAGTAACAAAGACATACACTGACGCCAAGTAACAAAGACATACACTTACACCAAGTAACACAGACATACAATTACACCAAGGAACAAAGACACCACATACACCAAGTAACACAGACATACACTGTCACCATGTAGCAAAGATATACACTGATACCCAGTAACACAGACACACACTTACACCAAGTCACAAAGACAGACACTGACACACAGTAACAAAGACAAACACTGACACCAAGTAACGAAGACAGACACTGACACCCAGTAACAAAGACATACAATGACACCAAGTAACAAAGACATATAATTACACCAAGTAACAAAGATACACACTTGCACCAAGTAACACAAACATACACTGATAGCAAGTAACAAAGACATATACTGTTACCCAGTGAAACAGACACACACTTGCACCAAGTAACAAAGACATACACTGATACCCAGTAACAAAGACATACACTTACACCAAGTCACAAAGACACACACTGACACCCAGTAACAAAGACATACACTGATACCCAGTAACAAAGACATACACTTACACCAAGTCACAAAGACACACACTGACACCCAGTAACAAAGACATACACTTACACCAAGTAACAAAGACATACACTGACACCAAGTCACAAATACACACACTAACACCCAGTAACAAAGATATACACTGACACCAAGTCACAAAGACATACACTGATACCAAGTCACAAAGACATACACTGATACCAAGTAACAAAGACATACACTGACACCCAGTAACAAAGACATACACTGACACACAGTAACACAGACACACACGGTCACCAAGTAACACAGACACATACTTACCCCAAGTAACACAGACACACACTGACACCCAGTAACAAAGACACACACTTACACCAAGTAACACAGACATACACTGACACCAAGTAACAAAGACATACACTGATACCCAGTAACACAGGCACACAATGGGGGGGGGGGGGTACATTGGCGCAGTGGTTGGCACCGCAGCCTCACAGCTCCAGGGACCCGGATTCGATTCTGGGTACTGCCTGTGCGGAGGTTGTAAGTTCTCCCTGTGTCTGCGTGGGTTTCCTCCGGGTCCTCCGGTTTCCTCCCACATGCCAAAGACTTGCAGGTTGATAGGTTAACTGGCCATCATAAATTGCCCCTCGTATAGGTAGGTGGTAGGGAAATATATAGGGATAGGTGGGGATGTGATAGGAATACGGGATTAGTGTAGGATTAGTATCAATGGGTGGTTGATGGTCGGCACAGACTCGGTGGGCCGAAGGGCCTGTTTAAGTGCTGTATCTCTAAACTAAACTAAATACTGACACCTAGTGTCACTGACACCCAGTAACACAAACAAACACACACTGACACCCAGTCACACAGAGAAACACTGATACACTGAAACCAAGTGACACAGACACACACTGACACCCAGTAACAAAGACATACACTGATACCAAGTCACAAAGACATACACTGATACCCAGTAACACAAACAAACACACACTGACACCCAGTAAAAAAGACATACACTGACACCAAGTAACAAAGACAGACAATGACACCAAGTAACAAAGACATACACTTACACCAAGTATTTTGACATACACTGACACCAAGTAACAAAGACATACACTGATACCCAGTAACACAGACACACACTTACACCAAGTAACAAAGACATACACTGACACCAAGTCACAAAGACACACACAGACACCCAGTAACACAGACACACACTCCCACCAAGTAACAAAGACATACACTGACACCAAGTAACAAAAACACAAACTTACACCAAGTAACACAGACACACACCGACACCCAGTAACACAAACAAACACACAGACACCAAGTAACACAGACATACACTGACGCCAAGTAATAAAGACATACACTGATACCCAGTAACACAGGCACACACTGGAGGGTGGTGGGGGGCACATTGGCGCAGTGGTTAGCACCGCAGCCTCACAGCTCCATGGAACAGGGAACGATTCTGGGTCCTGCCTGTGCGGAGTTTGCAAGTTCTCCCTGTGTCTACGTGGGTTTCCTCCGGTTGCTCCGGTTTCCTCCCACATGCCAAAGACCTGCAGGTTGATAGGTTAATTGGCCATCATAAATTGCCCCTAGTATAGGTAGGTGGTAGGGAAATATATAGGGATAGGTGGGGATGTGATAGGAATACGGGATTAGTGTAGGATTAGTATAAATGGGTTGTTGATGGTCGGCACAGACTCGGTGGGCCGAAGGGCCTGTTTCAGTGCTGCTTCTCGAACTAAACTAAATACTGACACCTAGTGTCACAGACACACACTGACACCCAGTAACACAAACAAACACACACTGACACCCAGTAACACAGAGAAACACTGATACACAGTAACAAAGACATACACTGACACCAAGTAACACAGACACACACTGACACCCAGTAAAAAAGAAATACACTGACACCAAGTCACAAAGACATACACTGACACCAAGTCAAAAAGACATGCACTGATGCCCAGTAACACAGACACACACTGACACCAAGTAACAAAGACATACACTGACACCAAGTAACAAAGACATACACTTGCACCAACAAAGACACACACTGACACCAAGTAACACAGACATACACTGACACCAAGTAACAAAGACAGACACTTACACCAAGTAACAAAGACATACACTTACACCAAGTCACAAAGACATACACTGATAACCAGTAACACAGACACACACTTACACTAAGTAACAAAGACATACACTGACACCAAGTCACAAAGACACACACTGACACCCAGTAACAAAGACATACACTGACACCAAGTAACAAAGACAGACACTGCTACCCAGTAACACAGACACACACGGACACGGAGTAACAAAGACAGACACTGCTACCCAGTAACAGACACACACGGACACCAAGTAACAAAGACACACACTTACACCAAGTAACACAGACACACACTGACACCAAGTAACACAAAAAAACACACACTGACACCCAGTAACACAGAGAAACACTAATACACAGTAACAAAGACATACACTGACACCAAGTAACACAGACACCCACTGACACCCATTAAAATAGACATACTCTGACACCAAGTCACAAAGACATACACTGACACCAAGTCAAAAAGACATACACTGATGCCCAGTAACAAAGACACAAACTTACACCAAGTAACACAGACACACACTGACACCCAGTAACACAAACAAACACACTGACACCAAGTAACAAAGACAGACACTGCTGCCCAGTAACACAGAAACACACGGACACCAAGTAACAAAGACAGACACTGCTACCCAGTAACACAGACACACACGGACACCAAGTAACAAAGACACGCACTTACACCAAGTAGCACAGACACACACTGACACCCAGTAGCACAAACAAACACACACTGACTCCCAGTAACACAGAGAAACACTGATACGCAGTAACAAAGACATACACTGACACCAAGTAACACAGACACACACTGACAGCCATTAAAATAGACATACACTGACACCAAGTAACAAAGACAGACACTGCTACCCAGTAACACGGACACACACGGACACCAAGTAACACAGACACACACGGACACCAAGTAACAAAGACATACAATTACACCATGTAACAAAGACACACACTTACACCAAGTAACACAGACATGCACTTACACCAAGTATTTTGACATAAACTGACATCAGGAAACAAAGACATACACTGATACCCAATAGCATAGACACACACTTACACCAAGTACAACAGACATGCACTTACACCAAGTATTTTGACATAAACTGACACCAGGTATTTTGACATAAACTGACACCAAGTAACACAGACATACACTGACACCAATTAACAAAGTCATCCACTTACACCAAGCAACAAAGACATACATTGATACCCAGTAACAAAGACATACATTGATACGCAGTAACAAAGACATACACTGATACCCAGCAACAAAGACCTACATTGATACCCAGAAAAAAAGACATACACTGATACCCAGTAACACAGACACACACTTACACCAAGTAACAAACACATACACTGATACCCAGTAACAAAGACATACATTGATACCCAGTAACACAGACACGCACTGACACCAAGTAACAAAGACATACCCTGATACCCAGTAACACAGACACGCACTGACACCCAGTAACAAAGACATACACTAACACCAAGTAACAAAGACATACACTGATACGCAGTAACACAGACACACACTGACACCCAGTAACAAAGACATACACTGACACCAAGTCACAAAGACATACACTGACACCAATTAACAAAGTCATCCACTTACACCAAGCAACAAAGACATACATTGATACCCAGTAACAAAGACATACATTGATACGCAGTAACAAAGACATACACTGATACCCAGTAACAAAGACCTACATTGATACCCAGAAAAAAAGACATACACTGATACCCAGTAACACAGACACACACTTACACCAAGTAACAAACACATAAACTGATACCCAGTAACAAAGACATACATTGATACCCAGTAACTCAGACACGCACTGGCACCAAGTAACAAAGACATACCCTGATTCCCAGTAACACAGACACGCACTGACACCCAGTAACAAAGACATACACTAACACCAAGTAACAAAGACATACACTGATACCCAGTAACACAGACACACAGTAACACCAAGTAACAAAGGCATACACTGATACCCAGTAACACAGACATACACTGACACCAAGTAACAAAGACACACACTTACACGAAGTAATGCAGACATACACTGACACCAAGTAACAAAGACATACACTGATACGCAGCAACACAGACACACACTTACACCAAGTAACAAAGACAGACATTGATATCCAGTAACACAGACACACACTTGCACCAAGTAACAAGGACATACACTGATACCCAGTAACAAAGACAAACACTTACACCAATTAACAAAGACACACACTTACACCAAGTAACAAAGACATACACTGATATCCAGTAACACAGATAAAACTTAAACCAAGTAACAAAGACATTCACTGATACCCAATAACACAGACACACACTGACACCCAGTATTAAAGACATACACTGATACCAAGTAGCAAAGACATACACTGATACCCAGTAACAAAGACAAACACTTACACCAATTAACAAAGACACACACTTACACCAAGTAACAAAGACATACACTGATATCCAGTAACACAGATAAAACTTAAACCAAGTAACAAAGACATTCACTGATACCCAATAACACAGACACACACTGACACCCAGTATTAAAGACACACACTTACACCAAGTAACAAAGACAGATACTGATACCAAGTAACACAGACATCCACTGACACCAAGTAAAAAAGGCATACACTGACACCAAGTAACAAAGACATACACTGACACCAAGTAACAAAGACATACATTGATACCCAGTAACATGGACATACATTGATACCCAGTAACACAGACACGCACTGACACCCAGTAACAATGACATACACTGATACCCAGTAACACAGAGACGCACTGACAACCAGTAACAAAGACAGACCCTGACACCAAGTCACAAAGACATACACTGGACACCAAGTAACAAAGACATACACTGATACCCAGTAACGCAGACACACTCTTACACCAAGTAACAAAGACATACACTGATACCCAGTAACACAGACACACGCTTACACTAAGTAATAAAGACAGACACTGACATAAAGTAACAAAGACAAACAATTACACCATGTAACAAAGACATACACTGACACCAAGTAACAAAGACATTCACTGATACACAGTAACACAGACACACACTTACACCAAGTAACAAGGACAGACACTGATACCCAGGAACACAGACACACACTTACACCAAGTAAAAAAGACAGATACTGATAGCCAGTAACACAGACACACACTTACTCCAAGTCACAAAGACATATACGGACACCCAGTAACACAGACACACACTTACTCCAAGTCACAAAAACATAAACTGACACCCAGTAACAAAGACATACACTGACACCCATTAACAAAGATACACACTGACACCAAGTAACAAAGACAGACACTGATACCCAGTAACACAGACACACACTTACACCAAGTAACAAAGACTTACACTGATACCCAGTAACACAGACACACACTTACACCAAGTACCAAAGACATACACTGATACCCAGGAACACAGACACACACTTACACCAAGTTACAAAGACAGATACTGATACCCAGTAACACAGACTCACACTTTCTCCAATTCACAAAGACATATACTGACACCCAGTAACAAAGACATACACTGACACCCAGTAACAAAGACACACACTGACACTAAGTAAAAAAGACATACACTGACACCAAGTAACTAAGACATACACTGATACCCAGTAACACAGACACACACTTACACCAAGTGACAAAGACATACACTGATAACCAGTAACACAGACACACACTGACACACAGTAACAAAGACACACACTGACACCAAGTCACAAAGACATACACTGACACCAAGTAACACAGACATATACTGACACCAAGTAACAAAGACACACACTTACACCAAGTAACAAAGACACACACTTACACGAAGTAACACAGACATACACTGACACCAAGTAACAAAGACATACACTGATACCCAGCAACACAGACACACACTTACACCAAGTAACAAAGACAGACACTGATACCCAGTAACACAGACACACACTTGCACCAAGTAACAAGGACATACACTGATACCCAGTAACACAGACACGCACTGACACCCAGTAACAAAGACATACACTAACACCAAGTAACAAAGACGTACACTGATACCCAGTAACACAGAGACACAGTAACACCAAGTAACAAAGACATACACTGCTACCCAGTAGCACAGACATACACTGACACCAAGTCACAAAGACATACTCTTACACCAAGTAACAAAGACACACACTTACACGAAGTAACACAGACATACACTGACACCAAGTAACAAAGACATACACTGATACCCAGCAACACAGACACACACTTACACCAAGTAACAAAGACAGACACTGATACCCAGTAACACAGACACACACTTGCACCAAGTAACAAGGACATACACTGATACCCAGTAACAAACACAAACACTTACACCAATTAACAAAGACACACACATACATACAAGTAACAAAGACATACACTGACACCAAGTAACAAAGACATGCACTTACACCAAGTAACAAAGACATACACAGACACCAAGTAGCAAAGACATCCACTGATACCCAGTAACACAGACACACACTTACACCAAGTAACAAAGACATACACTGATACCAGTCACAAAGACAAACATTGATACCCAGTAACACAGACACGCACTGACACCCAGTAACAAAGACATACCCTGATACCCAGTAACAAAGACACGCACTGACACCCAGTAACAAAGACATACACTAACACCAAGTAAGAAAGACATACACTGATACCCAGTAACACAGACACACAGTTACACCAAGTAACAAATACATACACTGATACCCAGGAACACAGACACACAGTTACACCAAGTAACAAAGGCATACACTGATACCCTGTAACACAGACATACACTGACACCAAGTAACAAAGACATACTCTTACACCAAGTAACAAAGACACACACTTACACGAAGTAACGCAGACATACACTGACACCAAGTAACAAAGACACACTGATACGCAGCAACACAGACACACACTTACACCAAGTAACAAAGACAGACACTGATACCCAGTAACACAGACACACACTTGCACCAAGTAACAAGGGCATACACTGATACCCAGTAACAAAGACAAACATTTACACCAATTAACAAAGACACACACTTACACCAAGTAACAAAGACATACACTGACACCAAGTAACAAAGACATACACTTACACAAAGTAACAAAGACACACACTTACACCAAGTAACAAAGACAGATACTGATACCAAGTAACACAGACATCCACTGACACCAAGTAACAAAGACATACACTGACACCAAGTAACAGAGACATACACTTACACCAAGTGACAAAGACATACACTTAAACCAAGTGACAAAGACATACACTGACACCAAGTCACAAAGACATTCACTTACACCAAGTAACAAAGACATACATTGATACCCAGTAACACAGACACGCACTGACACCCAGTAACAAAGACATACACTGACACCAAGTCACAAAGACATACACTGACACCAAGTAACAAAGACATGCAGTGATACCCAGTAACGCAGACACACTCTTGCACCAAGTAACAAAGACATACACTGATACCCAGTAATACAGACACACACTTGCACTAAGTAATAAAGACATACACTGACATAAAGTAACAAAGACATACACTTACAACATGTAACAAAGACATACACAGACACCAAGTAACAAAGACATTCACTGATACCCAGTAGCACAGACGCACACTTACACCAAGTGACAAGGACAGACACTGATACCCAGTAACACATACACGCAATGACACCCAGCAACAAAGACATACACTGACACCAAGTCACAAAGACATACACTGACACCAAGTAACAAAGACATACACTGACACCAAGTAACAGAGACATACACTGATACCCAGTAACACAGACACACACTTACACCAAGTAACAAAGACTTGCACTGATACCCAGGAACACAGACACACACTTACACCAAGTAATAAAGTCATACACTGATACCCAGGAACACAGACACACACTTACACCAAGTAACAAAGACAGATACTGATACCCAGTAACACAGACACACACTTACTCCAAGTCACAAAGACATATACTGACACCCAAAAACAAAGACACACACTGACACCCAGTAACAAAGACACACACTGACACCAAGTAACAAAGACATACACTGACACCAAGTCACAAAGGCATACACTGACACCAAGTAACAAAGACATACATTGATAACCAGTAACAAAGACATACCTTGATACCCAGTAACACAGACACGCACTGACACCCAGTAACAATGACATACACTGATACCCAGTAACACAGAGACGCACTGACACCCAGTAACAAAGACATACACTGACACCAAGTCACAAAGACATACATTGACACCAAGTAACAAAGACATACACTGATACCCAGTAACGCAGACACACTCTTGCACCAAGTAACAAAGACATACACTGATACCCAGTAACACAGACACACACTTGCACTAAGTAATAAAGAGATACACTGACATAAAGTAAAAAAGACATACACTTACACCATGTAACAAAGACATACACTGACACCAAGTAACAAAGACATTCACTGATACCCAGTAACACAGACACACACTTGCACCAAGTAACAAAGACAGACACTGATACCCAGTAACACAGACACACACTTGCACCAAGTAACAAGGGCATACACTGATACCCAGTAACAAAGACAAACACTTACACCAATTAACAAAGACACACACTTACACCAAGTAACAAAGACATACACTGACACCAAGTAACAAAGACATACACTTACACAAAGTAGCAAAGACAAACACTGATACCCAGTAACACAGACACACACTTACACCAAGTAACAAAGAGAGATACTGATACCAAGTAACACAGACATCCACTGACACCAAGTAACAAAGACATACAGTGACACCAAGTAACAGAGACATACACTTACACCAAGTGACAAAGACATACACTGACACCAAGTCACAAAGACATTCACTTACACCAAGTAACAAAGACATACATCGATACCCAGTAACACAGACACGCACTGACACCCAGTAACAAAGACATACACTGATACCCAGTAACACAGAGACGCACTGACACCCATTGACAAAGACATACACTGACACCAAGTCACAAAGACATACACTGACACCAAGTAACAAAGACATACACTGATACCCAGTAACGCAGCCACACTCTTGCACGAAGTAACAAAGACATACACTGATGCCCAGTAACACAGACACACACTTGCACTAAGTAATAAAGACAGACACTGACATAAAGGAACAAAGACATACACTTACAACATGTAACAAAGACATACACAGACACCAAGTGACAAAGATATTCACTGATACCCAGTAACACAGACACACACTTGCACCAAGTAACAAAGACAGACACTGATACCCAGTAACACAGACACACACTTGCACCAAGTAACAAGGGCATACACTGATACCCAGTAACAAAGACAAACACTTACACCAATTAACAAAGACACACACTTACACCCAGTAACACAGACACACACTTACACCAAGTAACAAAGAGAGATACTGATACCAAGCAACACAGACATCCACTGACACCAAGTAACAAAGACATACAGTGACACCAAGTAACAGAGACATACACTTACACCAAGTGACAAAGACATACACTGACACCAAGTCACAAAGGCATTCACTTACACCAAGTAACAAAGACATACATTGATACCCAGTAACACAGACACGCACTGACACCCAGTAACAAAGACATACACTGATACCCAGTAACACAGAGACGCACTGACACCCATTGACAAAGACATACATTGACACCAAGTCACAAAAACATACACTGACACCAAGTAACAAAGACATACACTGATACCCAGTAACGCAGCCACACTCTTGCACGAAGTAACAAAGACAAACACTGATACCCAGTAACACAGACACACACTTGCACTAAGTAATAAAGACATACACTGACATAAAGTAACAAAGACATACACTTACAACATGTAACAAAGACATACACAGACACCAAGTAACAAAGACATTCACTGATACCCAGTAACACAGACGCACACTTGCACCAAGTGACAAGGACAGACACTGATACCCAGTAACACAGACACGCACTGACACCCAGCAACAAAGACATACACTGACACCAAGTCACAAAGACATACACTGACACAAAGTAACAAAGACATACACTGACACCAAGTAACAGAGACATACACTGATACCCAGTAACACAGACACACACTTACACCAAGTAACAAAGACTTACACTGATACCCAGGAACACAGACACACACTTACACCATTTAATAAAGACATACACTGATACCCAGGAACACAGACACACACTTACACCAAGTAACAAAGACAGATACTGATACCCAGTAACACAGACACACACTTACTCCAAGTGAGAAAGACATATACTGACACCCAAAAACAAAGTCATACACTGACACCCAGTAACAAAGACACACACTGACACCAAGTAACAAAGACATACACTGACACCAAGTAACTAAGACATACACTGATACCCAGTAACACAGACACACACTTACACCAAGTGACAAAGACATACACTGATATCCAGTAACACAGACAACACTGAAACCAAGTAACAAAGACATTCACTGATACCCAATAACACAGACTCACACTGACACCCAGTATTAAAGACATACACTGACACCAAGTCACAAAGGCATACACTGACACCAAGTAACAAAGACATTCACTTACACCAAGTAACAAAGACATACATTGATACCCAGTAACAAAGACATACCTTGATACCCAGTAACACAGACACGCACTGACACCCAGTAACAATGACATACACTGATACCCTGTAACACAGAGACGCTCTGACACCCAGTAACAAAGACATACACTGACACCAAGTAACAAAGACATACACTGATACCCAGTAACGCAGACACACTCTTGCACCAAGTAACAAAGACATACACTGATACCCAGTAACACAGACACACACTTGCACTAAGTAATAAAGACATACACTGACATAAAGTAAAAAAGACACACACTTACACCAAGTAACAAGGACTGACACTGATACCCAGTAACACATACACGCACTGACACCAAGCAACAAAGACATACACTGACACCAAGTCACAAAGACATACACGGACACTAAGTAACAAAGACATACACTGACACCAAGTAACAAAGACATACACTGATACCCAGGAACACAGACACACACTTACACCAAGTAATAAAGACATACACTGATACCCAGGAACACAGACACACACTTACACCAAGTAACAAAGACAGATACTGATACCCAGTAACACAGACACACACTTACTCCAAGTCACAAAGACATATACTGACACGCAAAAACAAAGTCATACACTGACACCCAGTAACAAAGACACACACTGACACCAAGTAACAAAGACATACACTGACACCAAGTAACTAAGACATACACTGATACCCAGTAACACAGACACACACTTACACCAAGTGACAAAGACATACACTGATACCCAGTAACACAAACACACACTGACACCCAGTAACAAAGACACACACTGACACCAAGTCACAAAGACATACACTGACACCAAGTAACACAGACATACACTGACAGCAAGTAACAAAGACATACACTGACACCAAGTAACAAAGACATACACTGATACCCAGGAACACAGACACACACTTACACCAAGTAACAAAGACATACACTGATACACAGGAACACAGACACACACTTACACCAAGTAACAAAGACAGATACTGATACCCAGTAACACAGACACACACTTACACAAAGTCACATAGACATATTCTGACACCCAGTAACAAAGACATACACTGTCACCCAGTAACAAAGACACACACTGACACCAAGTAACTAAGACATACACTGACACCAAGTAACTAAGACATGCACTGATACCCAGTAACACAGACACACACTTACACCAAGTGACAAAGACATACACTGATACCCAGGAACACAGACACACACTGACACCCAGCAACAAAGACATACACTGAAACCAAGTCACAAAGACATACACTGTCACCAACTAACAAAGACATCCTCTTACACCAAGTAAAAAAGACATACACTGATACCCAGTAACAAAGACATAGATTGATACCCAGTAACACAGACACGCACTGACACCCAGTAACAAAGACATACACTGATACCCAGTAACACAGACACGCACTGACACCCAGTAACAAAGACATACACTGCTACCCAGTAACACAGACATACACTGACACCAAGTAACAAAGACATACTCTTACACCAAGTAACAAAGACACACACTTAAACGAAGTAACACAGACATGCACTGACACCAAGTAACAAAGACATACACTGTTACCCAGTAACACAGACACACACTCACACCAAGTAGCAAAGACATACACTGACACCAAGTAACACAGACATACACTTACACCAATTAACACAGACATACACTGACACCAAGTAACAAAGACATACAATTACACCAAGTAACAAAGACATACACTTACACCAAGTAACACAGACATACACTGTCCACCATGTAGCAAAGACATGCACTGATACCCAGTAACACAGACACACACTTACACCAAGTAACAAAGATATACTCTGATACCCCGTAACACAGACACACACTTACACCAAGTCACAAAGACATACACTGACACCAAGTCACAAAGACAAACAATGACACCCAGTAACAAAGACAAACACTGACACCAAGTAACGAAGTCGGACACTGACACCCAGTCACAAAGACAGACAATGACAGCACTTCACAAAGACATACACTGACATCAAGTAACAAAGACATACACTTACACCAAGTAACACAGACATTCACTGACACCAAGGAACAAAGACATACCATAACACCAAGTGACAAAGACACACACTTACACCAAGTAACAAAGACATACACTGATACCCAGTAACGCAGACACACACCGGGCGGCACATTGGCAGCCTCACAGCTCCAGGGACACGGGCTCGATTCTGGGTACTGCCTGTGCGGAGTTTGCACGTTCTCCCTGTGTCTGCGTGAGTTTCCTCCAGGTGCTCAGGTTTCCTCCCACATGCCAAAAACTTGCAGGTTGATAGGTTAATTGGCCATTATAAATTGACCCTAGTATAGGTAGGTGGTAGGGAAATATATAGGGACAGGTGGGGATGTGATAGGAATACGGGATGAGTGCAGGATTAGTATAGATGGGTGGTTGATGGTCGGCACAGACTCGGTTGGCCGAAGTGCCTGTTTCAGTGCTGCATCACTAAACTAAATACTGACACCCAGTAACACAAACAAACACACACTGACAACCAGTAACATAGAGAAACACTGATACGCAGTAACAAAGACATACGCTGACACACAGACACACACTGTCATCAAGTAACAAAGACATACACTGACACCCAGAAACAATGACATACACTGACACCGAGTCACAAAGACATACACTGATAACCGGTAACACAGACACACACTTACACCAAGTAACAACGACATAAACTGACACCAAGTACCAAAGTCATACACTTACACCAAGTAACAAAGACATACACTGACACCAAGTAACAAAGTCATACACTGATACCCAGTAACACCGACACACACTGACACCAAGTAACAAAGACATACACTGACACCAAGTATTAAAGGCATACACTTACACCAAGTAACAAAGACACACATTTACACCAAGTAACACAGACTCACACTTACACCAAGTAACAAAGACATACACTGACACCCAGTAACAAAGACATACACTGGCACCAAGTAACAAAGACATACACTGATACCCAGTAACAAAGACATACACTGACACCAAGTTACAAAGACATACACTGATACAATGGAACACAGACACACACTCGCACCAAGTAACACAGACACACACTTACACCAAGTAACAAAGACACACACTACCACCAAGTAACAAAGATATACACTGACACCCAGTAACACAGACACACACTTACACTCAGTAAGAAAGACATACACTGACACCAAGTCACAAAGACACACACTGACACCCAGTAACAAAGACATACACTGACACCAAGTAACAAAGACATACACTGATACCCAGTAACAAAGACATACAATGACAAACAGCAACACAGGCACACACGGACACCAAGTAACAAAGACACAGACTTACACCAAGTAACACAGACACACACTGACACCCAGTAACACAGGCACACACTTACACCAAGTAACACAGACATACACTGACACCAAGTAACAAAGACATACACTGATACCCAGTAACACAGACACACACTTACACCAAGTAACACAGACATACAGTGACACCAAGTAACAAAGACATGCACTGATACACAGGAACCCAGACACACACTACACCAAGTAACACAGACACACACTTACACCAAGTAACAAAGACATACACTGACACCAAGTAACAAAGACATACACTTACACCAAGTAACAAAGACACACACTTACACCAAGTAACAAATACATACACTGACGCCAATTAACAAAGACATACACTGATACCCAGTAACACAGACACACACTTACACCAAGTAACAAAGGCAGACACTGATACCCAGCAACACACTCACACACTTATCCAAGAAACACAGACACACACGGACACCAAGTAACAAAGACACACACTGACACCAAGTAGCAAAGACATACACTGATACCCAGTAACACAGACACACACTTACACCAAGCAACACTGACATACACTGACATCAGTTAACAAAGACATACACTGATACCCAGGAACACAGGCACACACTTACACCAAGTAACAAATACATTCACTGACACCAAGTAACAAAGACATACAATTACACCAAGTAACAAAGACACACACTTACACCAAGTAACACAGATATACACTGACACCAATTAACAATGACAGGCACTGACACCCAGTCACACAGACACACACGGACACCAAGTAACAAAAACACAAACTTACACCAAGTAACACAGACACACACTGACACCCAGTCACACAGACACACACTTACACCAAGTAACACAGACATACACTGACACCAAGTAACAAAGACATACACTGATACCCAGTAACACAGACACACAATTACACCAAGTAACACAGACATACACTGACACCAAGTAACAAAGCCAAACACTGATATACAGGAACACAGAAACACACCTACACCAAGTAACACAGACACACACTTACACCAAGTAACAAAGACATACACTGACACCAAGCAACAAAGACATACACTTACACCAAGTAAAAAAGATACATACTTACACCAAGTAACAAAGACATACACTGACACCCAGTAACACAGACACACACTTACACCAAGTAACAAAGACATAGACTGACACCAAGTCACAAAGACACCCACTGACACGCAGTAACAAAGACATACACTGACACCAAGTAAAAAAGACATACACTGATACCCAGTAACAAAGACACACGCTTACACCAAGTAACAAAGACATACACTGACACCCAGTTACACAGACACACACTTACACCAAGTAACAAAGACATAGACTGACACCAAGTCACAAAGACACCCACTGATACCCAGTAACAAAGACATACACTGACACCAAGTAACAAATACATACACTGATACCCCGTAACACAGACACACACTTACATCAAGTAACAAAGACAGACACTGATACCCAGTAACACACTCACACACTTACACCAAGTCACAAAGACATACACTGACACCCAGTAACAAAGACATACACTGACACCCAGGAACACAGACACACACGGTCACCAAGTAACAAAGACACACACTGACACCAAGTAACATAGACACACACTGACACCCAGTAACACAGACACACACTTACACCAAGCAACACAGACATACACTGACACCAAGTAACAAAGACATACACTGATACCCAGTAACACAGACACACACGGACACCAAGTAACACAGTCATACAATGACACCAAGTAACAAAGACATACACTGATACCCAGGAACACAGACACACAGGGACACCAAGTAACAAAGACACACACTTACACCAAGTAACACCGACACACACTGACACCCAGTAACACAGACACACACTTACACCAAGTAACACAGACATTCACTGACACCAAGTAACAAAGACATACACTGATACACAGGAACACAGACACACACTTACACCAAGTAACACAGACACACACTTACACCAAGTAACAAAGACATACACTGACACCAAGTAACAAAGACATACACTTACACCAAGTAACAAAGACACACACTTGCACAAAGTAACAAAGACATACACTGACACCAAGTAGCAAAGACATACACAGAGCCCAGTAACACAGACACACACTTACATCAAGTAACAAAGACAAACACTGATACCCAGTAACAAAGAAATACACTGACACCCAGTAACACAGACACACACGGACACCAAGTAACAAAGACACACACTGACACCAAGTAACACAGACACACACTGACACCCAGTAACACAGACACACACTTACACCAAGCAACACAGACATACACTGACACCAAGTAGCAAAGACATACACTGATGCCCAGTAACACAGACAAACACTTGCACCAAGCAACACAGACATACACTGACACCAAGTAACAAAGACATGCACTGATACCCAGGAACACAGACACGCAGTTACACCAAGTAACACAGACACACACTTACACCAAGTAACAAAGATATACACTTACAGCAAGTAACACAGACATACACTGACAACAAGTAACAAAGACATACAATTACACCAAGTAACAAAGACACACACTTACACCAAGTAACACAGATATACACTGACTCCAAGTAACAAAGACATGCACTGACACCAAGTAACACAGACACACACGGACACCAAGTAACACAGACACACACTGACACCCAGTAACACAGACACACACTTACACCAAGTAACACAGACATACACTGACACCAAGTAACAAAGACATACACTGATACCCAGTAACACAGACACACACTTACACCAAGTAACAAAGACATACACTGATACCCAGTAACACAGACATACACAGACACCAAGTAACAAAGACATACACTGATACACAGGAACACAGGCACACACTTACACCAAGTAACACAGACATACATTGACATCAAGTAACAAAGACATACACTGATACCCAGGAACACAGACACACACTTACACCAAGTAACACAGACACACACTTACACCAAGTAACAAAGACATACACTTACACCAAGTAACACAGACACACACAGACACCAAGTAATAAAGACATACAATTACACCAAGTAACAACGACACACTCTTACACCAAGTAACACAGATATACACTGACGCCAAGTAACAAAGACATGCACTGACACCCAGTAACACGGACACACAAGGACACCAAGTTACAAAGACACACACTTACACCAAGTAACACAGACACACACTGACACCCAGTAACACAGACACACACTTACACCAAGTAACACAGACATACACTGACACCAAGTAACAAAGACATACACTGATACACAGGAACACAGACACACACTGACACCAAGTAACACAGACACACACTTACACCAAGTAACAAAGACATACACTTACACCAATTAACAAAGACATAAACTTACACCAAGTAACAAAGACACACACTTACACACAGTAACAAAGACATACACTGACACCAAGTAGCAAAGACATACACTGAACCCAGTAACACAGACACACAATTACATCAAGTAATTAAGACAAACACTGATACCCAGTAACACACTCACACACTTACACCAAGTAACAAAGACATACACTGACACCCAGTAACAAAGACATACACTGACACCCAGTAACACAGACACACACGGTCACCAAGTAACAAAGACACACACTGACACCAAGTAACACAGACACACACTGACACCCAGTAACACAGACACACACTTACACCAAGCAACACAGACATACACTGACACCAAGTAACAAAGACATACACTGATACCCAGTAACACAAACACACACGTACACCAATTAACACTGTCATACACTGACACCAAGTAACAAAGACATACACTGATACCCAGGAACACAGACAAACACTTACACCAAGTAACACAGACACACACTTACACCAAGTAACAAAGACATACACTTACACCAAGTAACACAGGCATACACTGACACCAAATAACAAAGACATACAATTACACCAAGTAACAAAGACACACACTTACACCAAGTAACACAGATATACACTGACACCAAGTAACAAAGACATGCACTGACACCAAGTAACACAGACACAGACGGACACCCAGTAACACAGACACACACTGACACCCAGTAACACAGACACACACTTACACCAAGTAACACAGACATACAATGACATCAAGCAACAAAGACATACACTGATACCTAATAACACAGACACACACTTACACCAAGTATCAAAGACATACACTGACACCAAGTAACAAAGACATACACTGATACACAGGAACACAGACACACACTTACACCAAGTAACACAGACTCACACTTACACCAAGTAACAAAGACATACACTGACACCCAGTAACAATGATATACACTGGCACCAAGTAACAAAGACATACACTGATACCCAGTAACAAAGACATACACTGACACCAAGTAACAAAGACATACACTGATACACAGGAACACAGACACACACTCACACCAAGTAACACAGACACACACTTACACCAAGTAACAAAGACACACACTACCACCAAGTAACAAAGATATACACTGACACCCAGTAACACAGACACACACTTACACTCAGTAACAAAGACATACACTGATACCCAGTAACAAAGATATACACTGGCACCAAGTAACAAAGACATACACTGATACCCAGTAACAAAGACATACACTGACACCAAGTAACAAAGACATACACTGATACACAGGAACACAGACACACACTCACACCAAGTAACACAGACACACACTTACACCAAGTAACAAAGACACACACTACCACCAAGTAACAAAGATATACACTGAACCCAGTAACACAGACACACACTTACATCAAGTAACAAAGACAAACACTGATACCCAGTAACAAAGAAATACACTGACACCCAGTAACACAGACACACACGGACACCAAGTAACAAAGACACACACTGACACCAAGTAACACAGACACACACTGACACCCAGTAACACAGACACACACTTACACCAAGCAACACAGACATACACTGACACCAAGTAACAAAGACATACACAGATACCCAGTAACACAAACACACACGTACACCAATTAACACTGTCATACACTGACACCAAGTAACAAAGACATACACTGATACCCAGGAACACAGACAAACACTTACACCAAGTAACACAGACACACACCTACACCAAGTAACAAAGACATACACTTACACCAAGTAACACAGGCATACACTGACACCAAATAACAATGACATACAATTACACCAAGTAACAAAGACACACACTTACACCAAGTAACACAGATATACACTGACACCAAGTAACAAAGACATGCACTGACACCAAGTAACACAGACACACACGGACACCCAGTAACACAGACACACACTGACACCCAGTAACACAGACACACACTTACACCAAGTAACACAGACATACAATGACATCAAGCAACAAAGACATACACTGATACCCAATAACACAGACACACACTTACACCAAGTATCAAAGACATACACTGACACCAAGTAACAAAGACATACACTGATACACAGGAACACAGAAACACACTTACACCAAGTAACACAGACTCACATTTACACCAAGTAACAAAGACATACACTGACACCCAGTAACAAAGATATACACTGGCACCAAGTAACAAAGACATACACTGATACCCAGTAACAAAGACATACACTGACACCAAGTAACAAAGACATACACTGATACACGGGAACACAGACACACACTCACACCAAGTAACACAGACACACACTTACACCAAGTAACAAAGACACAGACTACCACCAAGTAACAAAGATATACACTGACACCCAGTAACACAGACACACACTTACACTCAGTAACAAAGACATACACTGACACCAAGTCACAAAGACACACACTGACACCCAGTAACAAAGACATACACTGACACCAAGTAACAAAGACATACACTGATACCCAGTAACACAGACACACAATGACACCCAGTAACAAAGACATACACTGATACCATGTCACAAAGGCATACACTGATACCCAGTAACACAGACACACACTTACACCAAGTAACAAAGACATACACTGACACCAAGTAACAAAGACATACACTTACACCAAGTAACAAAGACACACACGTGCACAAAGTAACAAAGACATACACTGACACCAAGTAGCAAAGACATACACTGAACCCAGTAACACAGACACACACTTACATCAAGTAACAAAGACACACACTGACACCAAGTAACACAGACACGCACTGACACCCAGTAACACAGACACACACTTACACCAAGCAGCACAGACATACACTGACACCAAGTAACAAAGACATACACTGATGCCCAGTAACACAGACAAACACTTGCACCAAGCAACACAGACATACACTGACACCAAGTAACAAAGACATGCACTGATACCCAGGAACACAGACACACACTTACACCAAGTAACACAGACACACAATTACACCAAGTAACAAAGACATACACTTACACCAAGTAACACAGACATACACTTACAACAAGTAACAAAGACATACAATTACACCAAGTAACAAAGACACACACTTACACCAAGTAACACAGATATACACTGACTCAAAGTAACAAAGACATGCACTGACACCAAGTAACACAGACACACACGGACACCAAGTAACACAGACACACACTTACACCAAGCAACACAGACATACACTGACACCAAGTAACAAAGACATACACTGATACCCAGTAACACAAACACACACGTACACCAATTAACACTGTCATACACTGACACCAAGTAACAAAGACATACACTGATACCCAGGAACACAGACAAACACTTACACCAAGTAACACAGACACACACTTACACCAAGTAACAAAGACATACACTTACACCAAGTAACACAGGCATACACTGACACCAAATAACAAAGACATACAATTACACCAAGTAACAAAGAGACACACTTACACCAAGTAACACAGATATACACTGACACCAAGTAACAAAGACATGCACTGACACCAAGTAACACAGACACACACGGACACCCAGTAACACAGACACACACTGACACCCAGTAACACAGACATACACTTACACCAAGTAACACAGACATACAATGACATCAAGCAACAAAGACATACACTGATACCTAATAACACAGACACACACTTACACCAAGTATCAAAGACATACACTGACACCAAGTATCAAAGACATACACTGATACACAGGAACACAGACACACACTTACACCAAGTAACACAGACTCACACTTACACCAAGTAACAAAGACATACACTGACACCCAGTAACAAAGATATACACTGGCACCAAGTAACACAGACACACACTTACACTCAGTAACAAAGACATACACTGATACCCAGTAACAAAGATATACACTGGCACCAAGTAACAAAGACATACACTGATACCCAGTAACAAAGACATACACTGACACCAAGTAACAAAGACATACACTGATACACAGGAACACAGACACACACTCACACCAAGTAACACAGACACACACTTACACCAAGTAACAAAGACACACACTACCACCAAGTAACAAAGATATACACTGAACCCAGTAACACAGACACACACTTACATCAAGTAACAAAGACAAACACTGATACCCAGTAACAAAGAAATACACTGACACCCAGTAACACAGACACACACGGACACCAAGTAACAAAGACACACACTGACACCAAGTAACACAGACACACACTGACACCCAGTAACACAGACACACACTTACACCAAGCAACACAGACATACACTGACACCAAGTAACAAAGACATACACTGATGCCCAGTAACACAGACAAACACTTGCACCAAGCAACACAGACTTACACTGACACCAAGTAACAAAGACATGCACTGATACCCAGGAACACAGACACACAGTTTCACCAAGTAACACAGACACACACTTACACCAAGTAACAAAGACATACACTTACAGCAAGTAACACAGACATACACTTCTAACAAGTAACAAAGACATACAATTACACCAAGTAACAAAGACACACACTTACACCAAGTAACACAGATATACAATGACTCCAAGTAACAAAGACATGCACTGACACCAAGTAACACAGACACACACGGACACCAAGTAACACAGACACACACTGACACCCAGTAACACAGACACACACTTACACCAAGTAACACAGACATACACTGACACCAAGTAACAAAGACATACACTGATACCCAGTAACACAGACACACACTTACACCAAGTAACAAAGACATACACTGATACCCAGTAACACAGACATACACTGACACCAAGTAACAAAGACATACACTGATACACAGGAACACAGGCACACACTTACACCAAGTAACACAGACACACAATTACACCAAGTAACAAAGACATACACTGACACCAAGTAACAAAGACATACACTGATACACAGGAACACAGGCACACACTTGCACCAAGCAACACAGACATACACTGACACCAAGTAACAAAGACATGCACTGATACCCAGGAACACAGACACACACTTACACCAAGTAACACAGACACACAATTACACCAAGTAACAAAGACATACACTTACACCAAGTAACACAGACATACACTTACAACAAGTAACAAAGACATACAATTACACCAAGTAACAAAGACACACACTTACACCAAGTAACACAGATATACACTGACTCAAAGTAACAAAGACATGCACTGACACCAAGTAACACAGACACACACGGACACCAAGTAACACAGACACACACTGACACCCAGTAACACAGACACACACTTACACCAAGTAACACAGACAGACACTGACACCAAGTCACAAAGACATACACTGATACCCAGCAACACAGACACACACTTACACCAAGTAACAAAGACATACACTGATACACAGTAACACAGACATACACTGACACCAAGTAACAAAGACATACACTGATACACAGGAACACAGGCACACACTTACACCAATTAACACAGACATACACTGACATCAAGTAACAAAGACATACACTGATACCCAGGAACACAGACACACACTTACACCAAGTAACACAGACACACACTTACACCAGGTAACAAAGACATACACTTACACCAAGTAACACAGACACACACAGACACCAAGTAATAAAGACATACAATTACACCAAGTAACAACGAAACACTCTTACACCAAGTGACACAGATATACACTGACACCAAGTAACAAAGACATGCACTGACACCCAGTAACACGGACACACAGGGACACCAAGTTACAAAGACACACACTTACACCAAGTAACACAGACACACACTGACACCCAGTAACACAGACACACACTTACACCAAGTAAGACAGACATACACTGACACAAAGTAACAAAGACATACACTGATACACAGGAACACAGACACACACTGACACCAAGTAACACAGACACACACTTACACCAAGTAACAAAGACATACACTTACACCAATTAACAAAGACATAAACTTACACCAAGTAACAAAGACACACACTTACACAAAGTAACAAAGACATACACTGACACCAAGTAGCAAAGACATACACTGAACCCAGTAACACAGACACACTATTACATCAAGTAACAAAGACAAACACTGATACCCAGTAACACACTCACACACTTACACCAAGTAACAAAGACATACACTGACACCCAGTAACAAAGACATACACTGACACCCAGTAACACAGACACACACGGTCACCAAGTAACAAAGACACACACTGACACCAAGTAACACAGACACACACTGACACCCAGTAACACAGACACACACTTACACCAAGCAACACAGACATACACTGACACCAAGTAACAAAGACATACACTGATACCCAGTAACACAAACACACACGTACACCAATTAACACTGTCATACACTGACACCAAGTAACAAAGACATACACTGATACCCAGGAACACAGACAAACACTTACACCAAGTAACACAGATACACACTTACACCAAGTAACAAAGACATAAACTTACACCAAGTAACACAGGCATACACTGACACCAAATAACAAAGACATACAATTACACCAAGTAACAAAGACACACACTTACACCAAGTAACACAGATATACACTGACACCAAGTAACAAAGACATGCACTGACACCAAGTAACACAGACACACACGGACACCCAGTAACACAGACACACACTGACACCCAGTAACACAGACACACACTTACACCAAGTAACACAGACATACACTGATACCCAATAACACAGACACACACTTACACCAAGTATCAAAGACATACACTGACACCAAGCAACAAAGACATACACTGATACCCAATAACACAGACACACACTTACACCAAGTATCAAAGACATACACTGACACCAAGTAACAAAGACATACACTGATACACAGGAACACAGACACACACTTACACCAAGTAACACAGACTCACACTTACACCAAGTAACAAAGACATACACTGACACCCAGTAACAAAGATATACACTGGCACCAAGTAACAAAGACATACCCTGATACCCAGTAACAAAGACATACACTGACACCAAGTAACAAAGACATACACTGATACACAGGAACACAGACACACACTCACACCAAGTAACACAGACACACACTTACACCAAGTAACAAAGACACACACTACCACCAAGTAACAAAGATATACACTGACACCCAGTAACACAGACACACACTTACACTCAGTAACAAAGACATACACTGACACCAAGTCACAAAGACACACACTGACACCCAGTAACAAAGACATACACTGACACCAAGTAACAAAGACATACACTGATACCCAGTAACACAGACACACAATGACACCCAGTAACAAAGACATACACTGATACCATGTCACAAAGGCATACACTGATACCCAGTAACACAGACACACACTTACACCAAGTAACAAAGACATAGACTGACACCAAGTAACAAAGACATACACTTACACCAAGTAACAAAGACACACACTTGCACAAAGTAACAAAGACATACACTGACACCAAGTAGCAAAGACATACACTGAACCCAGTAACACAGACACACACTTACATCAAGTAACAAAGACAAACACTGATACCCAGTAACAAAGAAATACACTGACACCCAGTAACACAGACACACACGGACACCAAGTAACAAAGACACACACTGACACCAAGTAACACAGACACACACTGACACACACTTACACCAAGCAACACAGACATACACTGACACCAAGTAACAAAGACATACACTGATACCCAGTAACACAAACACACACGTACACCAAGTAACACAGACACACACTTACACCAAGTAACAAAGACATACACTTACACCAAGTAACACAGGCATACACTGACACCAAATAACAAAGACATACAATGACACCAAGCAACAAAGACATACACTGATACCCAGTAACACAGACACACACTTACACCAAGTATCAAAGACATACACTGACACCAAGTAACAAAGACATACACTGATACACAGGAACACAGACACACACTTACACCAAGTAACACAGACTCACATTTACACCAAGTAACAAAGACATACACTGACACCAAGTAACAAAGACATACACTGGCACCAAGTAACAGAGACATACACTGATACCCAGTAACAAAGACATACACTGACACCAAGCAACAAAGACATACACTGATACACAGGAACACAGACACACACTCACACCAAGTAACACAGACACACACTTACACCAAGTAACAAAGACACACACTACCACCAAGTAACAAAGATATACACTGACACCCAGTAACACAGACAAACACTTACACTCAGTAACAAAGACATACACTGACACCAAGTCACAAAGACACACACTGACACCCAGTAACAAAGACATACACTGACACCAAGTAACAAAGACATACACTGATACCCAGTAACAAAGACATACAATGACAAACAGCAACACAGGCACACACGGACACCAAGTAACAAAGACACAGACTTACACCAAGTAACACAGACACACACTGACACCCAGTAACACAGGCACACAATTACACCAAGTAACACAGACATACACTGACACCAAGTAACAAAGACATACACTGATACCCAGTAACACAGACACACACTTACACCAAGTAACACAGACATACAGTGACACCAAGTAACAAAGACATGCACTGATACACAGGAACACAGACACACACTTACACCAAGTAACACAGACACACACTTACACCAAGTAACAAAGACACACACTTACACCAAGTAACATATACATACACTGACACCAATTAACAAAGACATACACTGATACCCAGTAACACAGACACACACTTACAACAAGTAACAAAGGCAGACACTGATACCCAGTAACACACTCACACACTTAAACCAAGAAACACAGACACACACGGACACCAAGTAACAAAGACACACACTGACACCAAGTAGCAAAGACATACACTGATACCCAGTAACACAGACACACACTTACACCAAGCATCATTGACATACACTGACACCAGTTAACAAAGACATACACTGATACCCAATAACACAGACACACACTTACACCAAGCAACACTGACATACACTGACACCAAATAACAAAGACATACACTGATACCCAGGAACACAGACAAACACTTACACCAAGTAACACAGACACACACTTACACCAAGTAACAAAGACATACACTGATACCTAGTAACACAGACATACACTGACACCAAGTAACAAAGACATACACTGATACACAGTAACACAGACACACACGGACACCAAGTAACACAGTCATACAATGACACCAAGTAACAAAGACATACAATTACACCAAGTAACAAAGACACACACTGATACCCAGTAACAAAGACACACACTTACACCAAGTAACAAAGACATACACTTACACCAAGTAACACAGGCATACACTGACACCAAGTAACAAAGACATACAATTACACCAAGTAACAAAGACACACACTGATACCCAGTAACACAGACACACACTTACACCAAGTAACAAAGACATACACTGACACCAAGTCACAAAGACACAC
Source organism: Heterodontus francisci (assembly GCF_036365525.1). Lineage (NCBI taxonomy): Eukaryota > Metazoa > Chordata > Chondrichthyes > Heterodontiformes > Heterodontidae > Heterodontus > Heterodontus francisci. Next base: position 4,344,341 of record NW_027140986.1, on the reverse strand, counting down.
ACTGACACCCAGTAACAAAGACATACACTGACACCAAGTAACAAAGACATACACTGATACCCAGTAACACAGACACACACTTACACCAAGTAACACAGACATACAGTGACACCAAGTAACAAAGACATGCACTGATACACAGGAACACAGACACACACTTACACCAAGTAACACAGACACACACTTACACCAAGTAACAAAGACATACACTTACACCAAGTAACACAGGCATACACTGACACCAAGTAACAAAGACATACAATTACACCAAGTAACAAAGACACACACTTACACCAAGTAACACAGATATACACTGACACCAAGTAACAAAGACATGCACTGACACCAAGTAACACAGACACACACTTACACCAAGTAACACAGACATACAGTGACACCAAGTAACAAAGACATACACTGACACCAAGTAACAAAGACATACACTTACACCAAGTAACAAAGACACACACTTACACCAAGTAACAAATACATACACTGACACCAATTAACAAAGACATACACTGATACCCAGTAACACAGACACACACTTACACCAAGTAACAAAGGCAGACACTGATACCCAGTAACACACTCACACACTTAAACCAAGTAACACAGACACACACGGACACCAAGTAACAAAGACACACACTGACACCAAGTAGCAAAGACATACACTGATACCCAGTAACACAGACACACACTTACACCAAGCAACACTGACATACACTGACACCAGTTAACAAAGACATACACTGATACCCAGGAACACAGGCACACATTTACACCAAGTAGCAAATTCATACACTGACACCAAGTAACAAAGACATACAATTACACCAAGTAACAAAGACACACACTTACACCAAGTAACACAGATATACACTGACACCAATTAACAATGACAGGCACTGACACCCAGTCATACAGACACACACGGACACCAAGTAACAAAGACACAAACTTACACCAAGTAACACAGACACACACTGACACCCAGTCACACAGACACACACTTACACCAAGTAACAAAGACATACACTGACACCAAGTAACAAAGACATACACTGATATACAGGAACACAGACACACACCTACACCAAGTAACACAGACACACACTTACACCAAGTAACAAAGACATACACTGACACCAAGCAACAAAGACATACACTTACACCAAGTAAAAAAGATACATACTTACACCAAGTAACAAAGACATACACTGACACCCAGTAACACAGACACACACTTACACCAAGTAACAAAGACATAGACTGGCACCAAGTCACAAAGACACCCACTGACAGGCAGTAACAAAGACATACACTGACACCAAGTAACAAAGACATACACTGATTCCCAGTAACAAAGACACACACTTACACCAAGTAACAAAGACAAACACTGACACCCAGTAACACAGACACACACTTACACCAAGTAACAGAGACATAGACTGACACAAAGTCACAAAGACACCCACTGACACCCAGTAACAAAGACATACACTGACACCAAGTAACAAAGACATACACTGATACCCACTAACACAGACACACACTTACATCAAGTAACAAAGACAGACACTGATACCCAGTAACACACTCACACACTTACACCAAGTAACAAAGACATACACTGACACCCAGTAACAAAGACATACACTGAAACCCAGGAACACAGACACACACGGTCACCAAGTAACAAAGACACACACTGACACCAAGTAACATAGACACACACTGACACCCAGTAACACAGACACACACTTACACCAAGCAACACAGACATACACTGACACCAAGTAACAAAGACATACACTGATACCCAGTAACACAGACACACACTTACACCAAGTAACACAGACACACACTTACACCAAGTAACAAAGACATACACTTACACCAAGTAACACAGGCATACACTGACACCAAGTAACAAAGACATACAATTACACCAAGTAACAAAGACACACACTTACACCAAGTAACACAGATATACACTGACACCAAGTAACAAAGACATGCACTGACACCAAGTAACACAGACACACACGGACACCCAGTAACACAGACACACACTTACACCAAGTAACACAGACATACACTGACACCAAGTAACAAAGACATACACTGATACACAGGAACACAGACACACACTCACACCAAGTAACACAGACACACACTGACACCCAGTAACAAAGACATACACTGACACCAAGTAACAAAGACATACACTGATACCCAGTAACAAAGACATACAATGACAAACAGCAACACAGGCACACATGGACACCAAGTAACAAAGACACAGACTTACACCAAGTAACACAGACACACACTTACACCAAGTAACACAGACATACACTGACACCAAGTAACAAAGACATACACTGATACCCAGTAACACAGACACACACTTACACCAAGTAACACAGACATACACTGACACCAAGTAACAAAGACATGCACTGATACACAGGAACACTGACAAACACTTACACCAAGTAACACAGACACACACTTACACCAAGTAACAAAGACATACACTGACACCAAGTAACAAAGACATACACTTACACCAAGTAACAAAGACACACACTTACACCAAGTAACAAATACATACACTGAGACCAATTAACAAAGCCATACACTGATACCCAGTAACAAAGACACACACTTACACCAAGTAACAAAGACAGACACTGATACCCAGTAACAAACTCACACACTTAAACCAAGTAACACAGACACACACGGACACCAAGTATCAAAGACACACACTGACACCAAGTAGCAAAGACATACACTGATACCCAGTAACACAGACACACACTTACACCAAGCAACACAGACATACACTGACACCAAGTAACAAAGACATACACTGATACGCAGTAACAGATACATACACTCAGACCAATTAACAAAGATATACACTGATACCCAGGAACAAAGACATACACTTACACCAAGTAACAAATACATACACTGACACCAAGTAACAAAGACATACAATTACACCAAGTAACAAATACATACAATTACACCAAGTAACAAAGACACACACTTACTCCAAGTAACACAGATATACACTGACACCAATTAACAATGACAGGCAATGACACCCAGTCTCACAGACACACACGGACACCAAGTAACAAAGACACAAACTTACAGCAAGTATCACAGACACACACTGACACCCAGTCACACAGACACACACTTACACCAAGTAACACAGACATACACTGACACCAAGTAACAAAGACATACACTGATACCCAGTAACACAGACACACACTTACACCAAGTAACACAGACATACACTGACACAAAGTAACAAATCCATACACTGATATACAGGAACACAGACAGACACCTACACCAAGTAACACAGACACACACTTACACCAAGTAACAAAGACATACACTGACACCAAGCAACAAAGACATACACTTACACCAAGTAACAAAGACACATACTTACACCAAGTAACAAAGACATACACTGACACCCAGTAACACAGACACACACTTACACCAAGTAACAAAGACATAGACTGACACCAAGTCACAAAGACACCCACTGACACCCAGTAACAAAGACATACACTGACACCAAGTAACAAAGACATGCACTGATACCCAGTAACAAAGACATACACTGACACTCAGTAACACGGACACACGGACAGCAAGTAACAAAGACACAGACTTACACCAAGTAACGCAGACACGCACTGACACCCAGTAACACAGACACACACTTACACAAAGTAACAAAGACATACATTTACACAAAGTAACACAGACATACACTGACACCAAGTAACAAAGACATACAATTACACCAAGTAACAAAGACACACACTTACACCAAGTAACACAGATATACACTGACACCAAGTAACAGAGACATACACTGACACCAAGTAACCAAGACATACAATTACACCAAGTAACAAAGACACACACTTACACCAAGTATCACAGATATACCCTGACAACAAGTAACAAAGACATGCACTGAAACCCAGTAACACAGACAGACACGGACACCAAGCAACAAAGACACACACTTACACCAAGTAACACAGACACACACTCACACCCAGTAACACAGACACACACTTACACCAAGTAACACAGACATACACTGACACCAAGTAACAGAGACAAACACTGATACCCAGTAACACAGACACACAATTACACCAAGTAACAAAGACACACACTTACACCAAGTAGCAAAGTCATACACTGATACCCAGGAACACAGACACACACTTACACCAAGTAACAAAGACATACACTGACACCAAGTCACAAAGACATATACTGATACCCAGTAACACAGACACACACTGACACCAAGTAACAAAGACATACACTTGCACCAAGTAACATAGACACACACTTACACCAAGTAACACAGACACTCTGACACCCAGTAACACAGACACACCCTTACACCAAGTAACACAGACATACACTGACACCAAGTAACAAAGACATACACTGATACGCAGTAACACAGGCACACACTCACACCAAGTAACACAGACATACACTGACACCAGGTAACAAAGACATACACTGACACCCAGGAACACAGACACACACTTACACCAGTAACACAGACACATACTTACACCAAGTAACAAAGACATACACTTACACCAAATGACACAGACGTACACTGACACCAAGTAACAAATACATACAATTAAACCAAGTAACAAAGACACACACTTACACCAAGTAACACAGATATACACTGACACCAAGTAACAAAGACATGCACTGACACCCATTCACACAGACACACACGGACACCAAGTAACAAAGACACACACTTACACCAAGTAACACAGACACACACTGACACCCAGTGACACAGACACACACTTATACCAAGTAACACAGACATACACTGACACCAAGTAACAAAGACATACACTGATACCCAGTAACACAGCCACACACTTACACCAAGTAACACAGACATATACTGACACCAAGTAACAAAGACCTACACTGACACCAAGTAACATTGACATACACTCACACCAAGTAACAAAGACACACACATACACCAAGTAACCAGGACATACACTGACACCAAGTAACAAGGACAGACACTGATACCCAGTAAGAAAGACATACACTGACACCCAGTAACACAGACACAGACTTACACCAAGTAACACAGACACACACTGACACCCAGTAACACAGACATACACTTACAGCAAGTAACACAGACAAACACTGGCACCAAGTAACAAAGACGTAGACTGACACCAAGTAACAAAGACACCCACTGACACCCAGTAACAAAGACATACACTGACACCAAGTAACAAAGACATACGCTGATACCCAGTAACAAAGACATACACTGACACTCAGTAACACGGACACACACGGACAGCAAGTAACAAAGACACAGACTTACACCAAGTAACACAGACACGCACTGACACCCTGTAACACAGACACACACTTACACCAAGTAACAAAGACATACACTTACACCAAGTAACACAGACATACACTGACACCAAGTAACAAAGACATACAATTACACAAAGTAACAAAGACACACACTTCCACCAAGTAACACAGATATACAGTGACACCAAGTAACAAAGACATACACTGACACCAAGTAACAAAGACATACAATTACACCAAGTAACAAAGACACACACTTACACCCAGTAACACAGATATACCCTGACAACAAGTAACAAAGACATGCACTGACACCCAGTAACACAGACAGACACGGACACCAAGCAACAAAGGCACACACTTACACCAAGTAACACAGACACACACTCACACACAGTAACACAGACACATACTTACACAAAGTAACACAGACATACACTGACACCAAGTAACAAAGACATACACTGATACCCAGTAACACAGACACACAATTACATCAATTAACACAGACATACACTGACACCAAGTAGCAAAGACATACAATGATACCCAGGAACACAGACACACACTTACACCAAGTAACAAAGACATACACTGACACCAAGTCACAAAGACATATACTGATACACAGTAACACAGACAAACACTGACACCAAGTAACAAAGACATACACTTACACCAAGTAACATAGACACACACTTACACCAAGTAACACAGACACACACTGACACCCAGTAACACAGACACACCCTTACACCACGTAACACAGACATACACTGACACCAAGTAACAAAGACATACACTGATACCCAGGAACACAGGCACACATTTACACAAAGTAACACAGACATACACTGACACCAAGTAACAAAGACATACTCTGACACCCAGGAACACAGACACACACTTACACCAAGTAACACAGACACACACTTACACCAAGTAACAAAGACATACACTTACACCAAGTGACACAGACATACACTGACAGCAAGTAACAAAGACATACAATTACACCAAGTAACAAAGACACACACTTACACCAAGTAACACAGATATACACTGACACCAAGTAACAAAGACATGCACTGACACCCAGTCACAAAGACACACACGGACACCAAGTAACAAAGACACACACTTACACCAAGTAACACAGACACACACTTACACCAAGTAACACAGATATACACTGACACCAATTAACAATGACAGGCACTGACACCCAGTCACACAGACACACACGGACACCAAGTAACAAAGACACAAACTTACACCAAGTAACACAGACACACACTGACACCCAGTCACACAGACACACACTTACACCAAGTAACACAGACATACACTGACACCAAGTAACAAAGACATACACTGATACCCAGTAACACAGACACACACTTACACCAAGTAACACAGACATGCACTGACACCAAGTAACAAAGCCATACACTGATATACAGGAACACAGACACACACCTACACCAAGTAACACAGACACACACTTACACCAAGTAACAAAGACATACACTGACACCAAGCAACAAAGACAAACACTTACACCAAGTAACAAAGACACATACTTACACCAAGTAACAAAGACATACACTGACACCCAGTAACACAGACACACACTGACACCAAGTAACAAAGACATAGACTGACACCAAGTCACAAAGACACCCACTGACACCCAGTAACAAAGACATACACTGACACGAAGTAACAAAGACATACACTGATATCCAGTAACAAAGACATACACTGACACTCAGTAACACGGACACACACGGACAGCAAGTAACAAAGACACAGACTTACACCAAATAACGCAGACACGCACTGACACCCAGTAACACAGATATACAGTGACACCAAGAAACAAAGACATACACTGACACCAAGTAACAAAGACATACAATTACACCAAGTAACAAAGACACACACTCACACCAAGTAACACAGATATACACTGACAACAAGTAACAAAGACATGCACTGACACCCAGTAACACAGACAGACACGGACACCAAGCAACAAAGACACACACTTACACCAAGTAACACAGACACACACTCACACCCAGTAACACAGACACACACTTACACCAAGTAACACAGACATACACTGACACCAAGTAACAAAGACATACACTGATACCCAGTAACACAGACACACAATTACACCAAGTAACACAGACATACACTGACACCCAGTAGCAAAGACATACACTGATACCCAGGAACACAGACACACACTTACACCAAGTAACAAAGACATACACTGACACCAAGTCACAAAGACATATACTGATACCCAGTAACAAAGACACACACTGACTCCAAGTTACAAAGACATACACTTACACCAAGTAACATAGACACACACTTACACCAAGTAACACAGACACACACTGGCACCCAGTAACACAGACACACCCTTACACCAAGTAACACAGACATACACTGACACCAAGTAGCACAGACATACACTGATACCCAGGAACACAGGCACACACTTACACAAAGTAACACAGACATACACTGACACCAAGTAACAAAGACATACACTGACACCCAGGAACACAGACACACACTTACACCAAGTAACACAGACACACACTTACACCAAGTAACAAAGACATACACTTACACCAAGTGACACAGACACACACTGACACCAAGTAACAAAGACATACAATTACACCAAGTAACAAAAACACACACTTACACCAAGTAACACAGATATGCACTGACACCAAGTAACAAAGACATGCACTGACACCCAGTCACACAGACACACACGGACACCAAGTAACAAAGACACACACTTACACCAAGTAACACAGACACACACTGACACCCAGTAACACAGACACACACTTATACCAAGTAACACAGACATGCACTGACACCAAGTAACAAAGACATAGACTGATATCCAGTAACACCGACACACACTTACACCAAGTAACACAGACATACACTGACACCATGTAACAAAGACATACACTGATACACAGGAACACAGACACACACTTACACCAAGTAACACAGACACACACTTACACCAAGTAACACAGATATACACTGACTCCAATTAACAATGACAGGCACTGACACCCAGTAACACAGGCACACACGGACACCCAGTAACAAAGACATACACTGACACCAAGTAACAAAGACATACACTGACACTCAGTAACACGGACACACACGGACAGCAAGTAACAAAGACATACAATTACACCAAGTAACAAAGACACACACTTACACCCAGTAACACAGATATACCCTGACAACAAGTAACAAAGACATGCACTGACACCCAGTAACACAGACAGACACGGACACCAAGCAACAAAGGCACACACTTACACCAAATAACACAGACACACACTCACACACAGTAACACAGACACATACTTACACCAAGTAACACAGACATACACTGACACCAAGTAACAAAGACATACACTGATACCCAGTAACACAGACACACAATTACACCAATTAACACAGACATACACTGACACCAAGTAGCAAAGACATACAATGATACCCAGGAACACAGACACACACTTACACCAAGTAACAAAGACATACACTGACACCAAGTCACAAAGACATTTACTGATACACAGTAACACAGACACACACTGACACCAAGTAACAAAGACATACACTTACACCAAGTAACATAGACACACACTTACACCAAGTAACACAGACACACACTGACACCCAGTAACACAGACACACCCTTACACCACGTAACACAGACATACACTGACACCAAGTAACAAAGACATACACTGATACCCAGGAACACAGGCACACACTTACACAAAGAAACACAGACATACACTGACACCAAGTAACAAAGACATACACTGACACCCAGGAACACAGACACACACTTACACCAAGTAACACAGACACACACTTACACCAAGTAACAAAGACATACACTTACACCAAGTGACATCGACATACACTGACACCAAGTAACAAAGACATACAATTACACCAAGTAACAAAGACACACACTTACACCAAGTAACACAGATATACACTGACACCAAGTAACAAAGACATGCACTGACACCCAGTCACAAAGACACACACGGACACCAAGTAACAAAGACACACACTTACACCAAGTAACACAGACACACACTTACACCAAGTAACACAGATATACACTGACACCAATTAACAATGACAGGCACTGACACCCAGTCACACAGACACACACGGACACCAAGTAACAAAGACACAAACTTACACCAAGTAACACAGACACACACTGACACCCAGTCACACAGACACACACTTACACCAAGTAACTCAGACATACACTGACACCAAGTAACAAAGACATACACTGATACCCAGTAACACAGACACACACTTACACCAAGTAACACAGACATGCACTGACACCAAGTAACAAAGCCATACACTGATATACAGGAACACAGACACACACCTACACCAAGTAACACAGACACACACTTACACCAAGTAACAAAGACATACACTGACACCAAGCAACAAAGACAAACACTTACACCAAGTAACAAAGACACATACTTACACCAAGTAACAAAGACATACACTGACACCCAGTAACACAGACACACACTGACACCAAGTAACAAAGACATAGACTGACACCAAGTCACAAAGACACCCACTGACACCCAGTAACAAAGACATACACTGACACGAAGTAACAAAGACATACACTGACACTCAGTAACACGGACACACACGGACAGCAAGTAACAAAGACACAGACTTACACCAACTAACGCAGACACGCACTGACACCCAGTAACACAGATATACAGTGACACCAAGAAACAAAGACATACACTGACACCAAGTAACAAAAGACATACAATTACACCAAGTAACAAAGACACACACTTACACCAAGTAACACAGATATACACTGACAACAAGTAACAAAGACATGCACTGACACCCAGTAACACAGACAGACACGGACACCAAGCAACAAAGACACACACTTACACCAAGTAACACAGACACACACTCACACCCAGTAACACAGACACACACTTACACCAAGTAACACAGACATACACTGACACCAAGTAACAAAGACATACACTGATACCCAGTAACACAGGCACACAATTACACCAAGTAACACAGACATACACTGACACCAAGTAGCAAAGACATACACTGATACCCAGGAACACAGACACACACTTACACCAAGTAACAAAGACATACACTGACACCAAGTCACAAAGACATATACTGATACCCAGTAACAAAGACACACACTGACTCCAAGTTACAAAGACATACACTTACACCAAGTAACATAGACACACCCTTACACCAAGTAACACAGACATACACTGACACCAAGTAGCACAGACATACACTGATACCCAGGAACACAGGCACACACTTACACAAAGTAACACAGACATACACTGACACCAAGTAACAAAGACATACACTGACACCCAGGAACACAGACACACACTTACACCAAGTAACACAGACACACACTTACACCAAGTAACAAAGACATACACTTACACCAAGTGACACAGACATACACTGACACCAAGTAACAAAGACATACAATTACACCAAGTAACAAAGACACACAGTTACACCAAGTAACACAGATATGCACTGACACCAAGTAACAAAGACATGCACTGACACCCAGTCACACAGACACACACGGACACCAAGTAACAAAGACACACACTTACACCAAGTAACACAGACACACACTGACACCCAGTAACACAGACACACACTTATACCAAGTAACACAGACATGCACTGACACCAAGTAACAAAGACATAGACTGATATCCAGTAACACCGACACACACTTACACCAAGTAACACAGACATACACTGACACGAAGTAACAAAGACATACACTGACACTCAGTAACACGGACACACACGGACAGCAAGTAACAAAGACACAGACTTACACCAACTAACGCAGACACGCACTGACACCCAGTAACACAGATATACAGTGACACCAAGAAACAAAGACATACACTGACACCAAGTAACAAAGACATACAATTACACCAAGTAACAAAGACACACACTTACACCAAGTAACACAGATATACACTGACAACAAGTAACAAAGACATGCACTGACACCCAGTAACACAGACAGACACGGACACCAAGCAACAAAGACACACACTTACACCAAGTAACACAGACACACACTCACACCCAGTAACACAGACACACACTTACACCAAGTAACACAGACATACACTGACACCAAGTAACAAAGACATACACTGATACCCAGTAACACAGACACACAATTACACCAAGTAACACAGACATACACTGACACCAAGTAGCAAAGACATACACTGATACCCAGGAACACAGACACACACTTACACCAAGTAACAAAGACATACACTGACACCAAGTCACAAAGACATATACTGATACCCAGTAACAAAGACACACACTGACTCCAAGTTACAAAGACATACACTTACACCAAGTAACATAGACACACACTTACACCAAGTAACACAGACATACACTGGCACCCAATAACACAGACACACCCTTACACCAAGTAACACAGACATACACTGACACCAAGTAGCACAGACATACACTGATACCCAGGAACACAGGCACACACTTACACAAAGTAACACAGACATACACTGACACCAAGTAACAAAGACATACACTGACACCCAGGAACACAGACACACACTTACACCAAGTAACACAGACACACACTTACACCAAGTAACAAAGACATACACTTACACCAAGTGACACAGACATACACTGACACCAAGTAACAAAGACATACAATTACACCAAGTAACAAAGACACACAGTTACACCAAGTAACACAGATATGCACTGACACCAAGTAACAAAGACATGCACTGACACCCAGTCACACAGACACACACGGACACCAAGTAACAAAGACACACACTTACACCAAGTAACACAGACACACACTGACACCCAGTAACACAGACACACACTTATACCAAGTAACACAGACATGCACTGACACCAAGTAACAAAGACATAGACTGATATCCAGTAACACCGACACACACTTACACCAAGTAACACAGACATACACTGACACCATGTAACAAAGACATACACTGATACACAGGAACACAGACACACACTTACACCAAGTAACACAGACACACACTTACACCAAGTAACACAGATATACACTGACACCAATTAACAATGACAGGCACTGACACCCAGTCACACAGACACACACGGACACCCAGTAACAAAGACATACACTGACACCAAGTAACAAAGACATACACTGACACTCAGTAACACGGACACACACGGACAGCAAGTAACAAAGACATACACTTACACCACGTAACACAGACATACACTGACACCAAGTAACAAAGACATACAATTACACCAAGTAACAAAGACACACACTTACACCAAGTAACACAGATATACACTGACACCAAGTAACAAAGACATGCACTGACACCCAGTAAAACAGACAGACACGGACACAAAGCAACAAAGACACACACTTACACCAAGTCACACAGACACACACTCACTCCCAGTAACACAGACACACACTTACACCAAGTAACAAAGACATACACAGATACCCAGTAACACACACACAAAATTACACCAAGTAACACAGGCATACATTGACACCAAGTAGCAAAGACATACACTGATACCCAGGAACACAGACACACACTTACACCCAGTAACAAAGACATACACTGACACCAAGTCACAAAGACATATACTGATACCCAGTAACACAGACACACACTGACACCAAGTAACAAAGACATACACTTACAACAAGTAACATAGACACACACTTACGCCAAGTAACACAGACACACACTGACACCCAGTAACACAGACATACACTGACACCAAGTAACAAAGACATACACTGATACCCAGTAACACAGGCAGACACTTACACCAAGTAACACAGACATACACTGACAACAAGTAACAAAGACATACACTGACACCCAGGAACACAGACAGACACTTACACCAAGTAACACAGATACACACTTACACCAAGTAACAAAGACATACACTTACACCAAGTAACAAAGTCATACAATTACACCAAGTAACAAAGACACACACTTACACCAAGTAACACAGATATACACTGACACCAAGTAACAAAGACATGCACTGACACCCAGTAAAACAGACAGACACGGACACCAAGCAACAAAGACACACACTTACACCAAGTCACACAGACACACACTCACACCCAGTAACACAGACACACACTTACACCAAGTAACACAGACATACACTGACACCAAGTAACAAAGACATTCACTGATACCCAGTAACACACACACACAATTACACCAAGTAACACAGACATACATTGACACCAAGTAGCAAAGACATACACTGATACCCAGGAACACAGACACACACTTACACCCAGTAACAAAGACATACACTGACACCAAGTCACAAAGACATATACTGATACCCAGTAACACAGACACACACTGACACCAAGTAACAAAGACATACACTTACACCAAGTAACATAGACACATACTTACGCCAAGTAACACAGACACACACTGACACCCAGTAACACAGACATACACTGACACCAAGTAACAAAGACATACACTGATACCCAGTAACACAGGCAGACACTTGCACCAAGTAACACAGACATACACTGACACCAAGTAACAAAGACATACACTGACACCCAGGAACACAGACACACACTGACACCCAGTAACACAGACACACACTTACACCAAGTAACAAAGACATACACTGATACCCAGTAACACAGACACACACTTACAGCAAGTAACACAGACATACACTGGCACCAAGTAACAAAGACGTAGACTGACACCAAGTCACAAAGACACCCACTGACACCCAGTAACAAAGACATACACTGATACCCAGTAACAAAGACAAACACTGATACCCAGTAAGAAAGACATACACTTACACCAAGTGACACAGACATACACTGACACCAAGTAACAAAGACATACAATTACACCAAGTAACAAAGACACACACTCACACCAAGTAACAAAGACAAACACTGATACCCAGTAAGAAAGACATACACTGACACCCAGTAACACAGACACACACGGACAACAAGTAACAAAGACACAGACTTACACCAAGTAACACAGACATACACTGACACCCAGTAACACAGACACACACTTACACCAAGTAACAAAGATATACACTGATACCCAGTAACACAGACACACACTGACAGCAAGTAACAAAGACACAGACTGACACCAAGTAACAAAGACATACACTGATACCCAGTAACACAGACACACACTAACACCCAGTAACAAAGACATACACTGACACCAAGTAACAAAGACATACACTGATACCCAGTAACACAGACACACACTTACACCAAGTAACACAGACATGCACTGACACCAAGTAACAAAGCCATACACTGATATATAGGAACACAGACACACACCTACACCAAGTAACACAGACACACACTTACACCAAGTAACAAAGACATACACTGACACCAAGCAACAAAGACAAACACTTACACCAAGTAACAAAGACACATACTTACACCAAGTAACAAAGACATACACTGATACCCAGTAACACAGACACACACTAACACCCAGTAACAAAGACACACACTGACACCAAGTAACAAAGTCATACACTTACACCAAGTAACATAGACAAACACTTACACCAAGTAACACAGACACACAGTGACACCCAGTAACACAGACACACCCTTACACCAAGTAACACAGACATACACTGACACCAAGTAACAAAGACATACACTGATACCCAGGAACACAGGCACACAATTACACAAAGTAACACAGACATACACTGACACCAAGTAACAAAGACATACACTGACACCCAGGAACACAGACACACACTTACACCAAGTAACACAGACACACACATACACCAAGTAACAAAGACACACACTTACACCAAGTGACACAGACATACACTGACACCAAGTAACAAAGACATACAATTACACCAAGTAACAAAGACACACACTTACACCAAGTAACACAGATATACACTGACACCAAGTAACAAAGACATGCACTGACACCCAGTCACACAGACACACACGGACACCAAGTAACAAAGACACACACTTACACCAAGTAACACAGACACACACTCACACCCAGTAACACAGACACACACTTATACCAAGTAACACAGACATACACTGACACCAAGTAACAAAGACATACACTGATACACAGGAACACAGACACACACTTACACCAAGTAACACAGACACACACTTTCACCAAGTAACAAAGACATACACTCACACCAAGTAACAAAGACAAACACTGATACCCAGTAAGAAAGACATACACTGACACCCAGTAACACAGACACACACGGACACCAAGTAACAAAGACACAGACTTACACCAAGTAACACAGACATACACTGACACCCAGTAACACAGACACACACTTACACCAAGTAACAAAGACATGCACTGATACCCAGTAACACAGACACACACTGACAGCAAGTAACAAAGACACAGACTGACACCAAGTAACAAAGACATACACTGATACCCAGTAACACAGACACACACTAACACCCAGTAACAAAGACATACACTGACACCAAGTAACAAAGACATACACTGATACCCAGTAACACAGACACACACTTACACCAAGTAACACAGACATGCACTGACACCAAGTAACAAAGCCATACACTGATATACAGGAACACAGACACACACCTACACCAAGTAACACAGACACACACTTACACCAAGTAACAAAGACATACACTGACACCAAGCAACAAAGACAAACACTTACACCAAGTAACAAAGACACATACTTACACCAAGTAACAAAGACATACACTGACACCCAGTAACACAGACACACACTGACACCAAGTAACAAAGACATAGACTGACACCAAGTCACAAAGACACCCACTGACACCCAGTAACAAAGACATACACTGACACGAAGTAACAAAGACATACACTGACACTCAGTAACACGGACACACACGGACAGCAAGTAACAAAGACACAGACTTACACCAATTAACACAGACACGCACTGACACCCAGTAACACAGACACACACTTACACCAAGTAACAAAGACATACACTTACACCAAGTAACACAGACATACACTGACACCAACAAACAAATACATACAATTACACAAAGTAACAAAGACACACACTTACACCAAGTAACACGGATATACAGTGACACCAAGTAACAAAGACATACACTGACACCAAGTAACAAAGACATACAATTACACCAAGTAACAAAGACACACACTTACACCAAGTAACACAGATATACCCTGACAACAAGTAACAAAGACATGCACTGACACCCAGGAACACAGACAGACACGGACACCAAGAAACCAAGACACACACTTACACCAAGTAACACAGATATACACTGACAACAAGTAACAAAGACATGCACTGACACCCAGTAACACAGACAGACACGGACACCAAGAAACCAAGACACACACTTACACCAAGTAACACAGACACACACTCACACCCAGTAACACAGACACACACTTACACCAAGTAACACAGACATACACTGACACCAAGTAACAAAGACATCCACTGATACCCAGTAACACAGACACACAATTACACCAAGTAGCACAGACATACCTTGACACCAAGTAGCAAAGACATACACTGATACCCAGGAACACAGGCACACACTTACACCAAGTAACAAAGACATACACTGACACCAAGTCACAAAGACATATACTGATACCCATTAACACAGACACACACTGACACCAAGTAACAAAGTCATACACTTACACCAAGTAACATAGACAAACACTTACACCAAGTAACACAGACACACAGTGACACCCAGTAACACAGACACACCCTTACACCAAGTAACACAGACATACACTGACACCAAGTAACAAAGACATACACTGATACCCAGGAACACAGGCACACAATTACACAAAGTAACACAGACATACACTGACACCAAGTAACAAAGACATACACTGACACCCAGGAACACAGACACACACTTACACCAAGTAACACAGACACACACATACACCAAGTAACAAAGACACACACTTACACCAAGTGACACAGACATACACTGACACCAAGTAACAAAGACATACAATTACACCAAGTAACAAAGACACACACTTACACCAAGTAACACAGATATACACTGACACCAAGTAACAAAGACATGCACTGACACCCAGTCACACAGACACACACGGACACCAAGTAACAAAGACACACACTTACACCAAGTAACACAGACACACACTGACACCCAGTAACACAGACACTCACTTATACCAAGTAACACAGACATACACTGACACCAAGTAACAAAGACATACACTGATACACAGGAACACAGACACACACTTACACCAAGTAACACAGACACACACTTTCACCAAGTAACAAAGACATACACTCACACCAAGTAACAAAGACAAACACTGATACCCAGTAAGAAAGACATACACTGACACCCAGTAACACAGACACACACGGACACCAAGTAACAAAGACACAGACTTACACCAAGTAACACAGACATACACTGACACCCAGTAACACAGACACACACTTACACCAAGTAACAAAGACATACACTGATACTCAGGAACACAGACACACACTTACACCAAGTAACACAGACACACACTTACACCAAGTAACAAAGTCATACACTTACACCAAGTAACACAGACATACACTGACACCAAGTAACAAAGACACACACTTACATCAAGTAACACAGAGAAACACTGACACCAAGTAACAAAGACATGCACTGACACCCAGTCACACAGACACACACGGACACCAAGTAGCAAAGACACACACTTACACCAAGTAACACAGACACACACTTATACCAAGTTACAAAGACATACACTGACACCAATTAACACAGACATACACTGACACCAAGTAACAAAGACATACAATTACACCAAGTAACAAAGACACACACTTATACCAAGTTACAAAGACATACACTGACACCAAGTAACAAAGACATACACTGATACCCCGGAACACAGACACACACTTACAGCAAGTAACACAGACATACACTGGCACCAAGTAACAAAGACATACACTGATACACAGGAACACAGACACACACTTACACCAATTAACACAGACACGCACTGACACCCAGTAACACAGACACACACTTACACCAAGTAACAAAGACATACACTGACACCCAGGAACACAGACACACACTTACACCAAGTAACACAGACACACACTTACACCAAGTAACAAAGACATACACTTACACCAAGTGACACAGACATACACTGACAACAAGTAACAAAGACATACAATTACACCAAGTAACAAAGACACACACTTACACCAAGTAACACAGATATACACTGACACCAAGTAACAAAGACATGCACTGACACCCAGTCACAAATACACACACGGACACCAAGTAACAAAGACACACACTTACACCAAGTAACACAGACACACACTTACACCAAGTAACACAGATATACACTGACACCAATTAACAATGACAGGCACTGACACCCAGTCACACAGACACACACGGACACCAAGTAGCAAAGACACAAACTTACACCAAGTAACACAGACACACACTGACACCCAGTCACACAGACACACACTTACACCAAGTAACACAGACAAACACTGACACCAAGTAACAAAGACATACACTGATACCCAGTAACACAGACACACACTTACACCAAGTAACACAGACATACACTGACACCAAGTAACAAAGCCATACACTGATATACAGGAACACAGACACACACCTACACCAAGTAACACAGACACACACTTACACCAAGTAACAAAGACATACACTGACACCAAGCAACAAAGACAAACACTTACACCAAGTAACAAAGACACATACTTACACCAAGTAACAAAGACATACACTGACACCCAGTAACACAGACACACACTGACACCAAGTAACAAAGACATAGACTGACACCAAGTCACAAAGACACCCACTGACACCCAGTAACAAAGACATACACTGACACGAAGTAACAAAGACATACACTGATACCCAGTAACAAAGACATACACTGACACTCAGTAACACGGACACACACGGACAGCAAGTAACAAAGACACAGACTTACACCAAATAACGCAGACACGCACTGACACCCAGTAACACAGATATACAGTGACACCAAGAAACAAAGACATACACTGACACCAAGTAACAAAGACATACAATTACACCAAGTAACAAAGACACACACTTACACCAAGTAACACAGATATACACTGACAACAAGTAACAAAGACATGCACTGACACCCAGTAACACAGACAGACACGGACACCAAGCAACAAAGACACACACTTACACCAAGTAACACAGACACACACTCACACCCAGTAACACAGACACACACTTACACCAAGTAACACAGACATACACTGACAGCAAGTAACAAAGACATACACTGATACCCAGTAACACAGGCACACAATTACACCAAGTAACACAGACATACACTGACACCAAGTAGCAAAGACATACACTGATACCCAGGAACACAGACACACACTTACACCAAGTAACAAAGACATACAATGACACCAAGGCACAAAGACATATACTGATACCCAGTAACAAAGACACACACTGACTCCAAGTAACAAAGACATACACTTACACCAAGTAACATAGACACACACTTACACCAAGTAACACAGACACACACTGGCACCCAGTAACACAGACACACCCTTACAACAAGTAACACAGACATACACTGACACCAAGTAGCACAGACATACACTGATACCCAGGAGCACAGGCACACACTTACACAAAGTAACACAGACATACACTGACACCAAGTAACAAAGACATACACTGACACCCAGGAACACAGACACACACTTACACCAAGTAACACAGACACACACTTACACCAAGTAACAAAGACATACACTTACACCAAGTGACACAGACATACACTGACACCAAGTAACAAAGACATACAATTACAACAAGTAACAAAGACACACACTTACACCAAGTAACACAGATATGCACTGACACCAAGTAACAAAGACATGCACTGACACCCAGTCGCACAGACACACACGGACACCAAGTAACAAAGACACACACTTGCACCAAGTAACACAGACACACACTTATACCAAGTAACACAGACATGCACTGACACCAAGTAACAAAGACATAGACTGATATCCAGTAACACCGACACACACTTACACCAAGTAACACAGACATACACTGACACCATGTAACAAAGACATACACTGATACGCAGGAACACAGACACACACTTACACCAAGTAACACAGACACACACTTACACCAAGTAACGCAGTTATACACTGACACCAATTAACAATGACAGGCACTGTCACCCAGTCACACAGACACACACGGACACCCAGTAACAAAGACATACACTGACACCAAGTAACAAAGACATACACTGACACTCAGTAACACGGACACACACGGACAGCAAGTAACAAAGACATACACTTACACCAAGTAACACAGACATACACTGACACCAAGTAACAAAGACATACAATTACACCAAGTAACAAAGACACACACTTACACCAAGTAACACAGATATACACTGACACCAAGTAACAAAGACATGCACTGACACCCAGTAAAACAGACAGACACGGACACCAAGCAACAAAGACACACACTTACACCAAGTCACACAGACACACACTCACACCCAGTAACACAGACACACACTTACACCAAGTAACACAGACATACACTGACACCAAGTAACAAAGACATACACTGATACCCAGTAACACACACACACAATTACACCAAGTAACACAGACATACATTGACACCAAGTAGCAAAGACATACACTGATACCCAGGAACACAGACACACACTTACACCCAGTAACAAAGACATACACTGACACCAAGTCACAAAGACATATACTGATACCCAGTAACACAGACACACACTGACACCAAGTAACAAAGACATACACTTACACCAAGTAACATAGACACACACTTACGCCAAGTAACACAGACACACACTGACACCCAGTAACACAGACACACCCTTACACCAAGTAACACAGACATACACTGACACCAAGTAACAAAGACATACACTGATACCCAGTAACACAGGCAGACACTTACACCAAGTAACACAGACATACACTGACACCAAGTAACGAAGACATACACTGACACCCAGGAACACAGACACACACTTACACCAAGTAACACAGATACACACTTACACCAAGTAACAAAGACATACACTTACACCAAGTAACAAAGTCATACAATTACACCAAGTAACAAAGACACACACTTACACCAAGTAACACAGATATACACTGACACCAAGTAACAAAGACATGCACTGACACCGATTCGCACAGACACACACGGACACCAAGTAACAAAGACACACACTTACACCAAGTCACACAGACATACACTGACACCAAGTAACAAATACATACACTGATACCCAGTAACACAGACACACACTTACACCAAGTAACAGAGACAGACACTGACACCAAGTAACAAAGACATAGACTGATATCCAGTAACACCGACACACACTTACACCAAGTAACACAGACATACACTGACACCATGTAACAAAGACATACACTGATACACAGGAACACAGACACACACTTACACCAAGTAACACAGACACACACTTACACCAAGTAACAAAGACATACACTTACACCAAGTGACACAGACATACACTGACACCAAGTAACAAAGACATACAATTACAACAAGTAACAAAGACACACACTTACACCAAGTAACACAGATATGCACTGACACCAAGTAACAAAGACATGCACTGACACCCAGTCGCACAGACACACACGGACACCAAGTAACAAAGACACACACTTGCACCAAGTAACACAGACACACACTGACACCCAGTAACACAGACACACACTTATACCAAGTAACACAGACATGCACTGACACCAAGTAACAAAGACATAGACTGATATCCAGTAACACCGACACACACTTACACCAAGTAACACAGACATACACTGACACCATGTAACAAAGACATACACTGATACACAGGAACACAGACACACACTTACACCAAGTAACACAGACACACACTTACACCAAGTAACACAGTTATACACTGACACCAATTAACAATGACAGGCACTGTCACCCAGTCACACAGACACACACGGACACCCAGTAACAAAGACATACACTGACACCAAGTAACAAAGACATACACTGACACTCAGTAACACGGACACACACGGACAGCAAGTAACAAAGACATACACTTACACCAAGTAACACAGACATACACTGACACCAAGTAACAAAGACATACAATTACACCAAGTAACAAAGACACACACTTACACCAAGTAACACAGATATACACGGACACCAAGCAACAAAGTCACACACTTACACCAAGTCACACAGACACACACTCACACCCAGTAACACAGACACACACTTACACCAAGTAACACAGACATACACTGACACCAAGTAACAAAGACATACACTGATACCCAGTAACACACACACACAACTACACCAAGTAACACAGACATACATTGACACCAAGTAGCAAAGACATACACTGATACCCAGGAACACAGACACACACTTACACCCAGTAACAAAGACATACACTGACACCAAGTCACAAAGACATATACTGATACCCAGTAACACAGACACACACTGACACCAAGTAACAAAGACATACACTTACACCAAGTAACATAGACACACACTTACGCCAAGTAACACAGACACACACTGACACCCAGTAACACAGACACACCCTTACACCAAGTAACACAGACATACACTGACACCAAGTAACAAAGACATACACTGATACCCAGTAACACAGGCAGACACTTACACCAAGTAACACAGACATACACTGACACCAAGTAACGAAGACATACACTGACACCCAGGAACACAGACACACACTTACACCAAGTAACACAGATACACACTTACACCAAGTAACAAAGACATACACTTACACCAAGTAACAAAGTCATACAATTACACCAAGTAACAAAGACACACACTTACACCAAGTAACACAGATATACACTGACACCAAGTAACAAAGACATGCACTGACACCGATTCGCACAGACACACACGGACACCAAGTAACAAAGACACACACTTACACCAAGTCACACAGACATACACTGACACCAAGTAACAAATACATACACTGATACCCAGTAACACAGACACACACTTACACCAAGTAACACAGACATACACTGACACCAAGTAACAAAGACATACACTGATACACAGGAACACAAACACACACTTGCACCAAGTAACACAGACACACACTTTCACCAAGTAACAAAGACATACACTGACACCAAGTAACAAAGACATACACTCACACCAATAACAAAGACACACACATACACCAAGTAACAAAGACACACACTGACACCAAGTAACAAAGACATACACTGATACCCAGTAAGAAAGACATACACAGTCACCCAGTAACACAGACACACACGGACTCCAAGTAACAAAGACACAAACTTACAACAAGTAACACAGACACACACTGACACCCAGTAACACAGACACACACTTACACCAAGTAACAAAGACATACACTGATACCCAGTAACACAGACACACACTTACAGCAAGTAACACAGACATACACTGGCACCAAGTAACAAAGACGTAGACTGACACCAAGTCACAAAGACACCCACTGACACCCAGTAACAAAGACATACACTGAGACCAAGTAACAAAGACATACTCTGATACCCAGTAACAAAGACATACACTGACACTCAGTAACACGGACACACACGGACAGCAAGTAACAAAGACACAGACTTACACCAATTAACACAGACACGCACTGACACCCAGTAACACAGACACACACTTACACCAAGTAACAAAGACATACACTTACACCAAGTAACACAGACATACACTGACACCAAGAAACAAAGACATACAATTACACAAACTAACAAAGACACACACTTACACCAAGCAACACGGATATACAGTGACACCAAGTAACAAAGACATACACTGACACCAAGTAACAAAAACATACAATTACACCAAGTAACAAAGACACACACTTACACCAAGTAACACAGATATACCCTGACAACAAGTAACAAAGACATGCACTGACACCCAGTAACACAGACAGACACGGACACCAAGAAACCAAGACACACACTTACACCAAGTAACACAGACACACACTGACACCCAGTAACACAGACACACACTTACACCAAGTAACACAGACATACACTGACACCAAGTAACAAAGACATCCACTGATACCCAGTAACACAGACACACAATTACACCAAGTAGCACAGACATACCTTGACACCAAGTAGCAAAGACATACACTGATACCCAGGAACGCAGGCACACACTTACACCATGTAACAAAGACATACACTGACACCAAGTCACAAAGACATATACTGATACCCAGTAACACAGACACACACTGACACCAAGTAACAAAGTCATACACTTACACCAAGTAACATAGACAAACACTTACACCAAGTAACACAGACACACACTGACACCCAGTAACACAGACACACCCTTACACCAAGTAACACAGACATACACTGACACCAAGTAACAAAGACATACACTGTTACCCAGGAACACAGGCACACAATTACACAAAGTAACACAGACATACACTGACACCAAGTAACAAAGACATACACTGACACCCAGGAACACAGACACACACTTACACCAAGTAACACAGACACACACTTACACCAAGTAACAAAGACACACACTTACACCAAGTGACACAGACATACACTGACACCAAGTAACAAAGACATACAATTACACCAAGTAACAAAGACACACACTTACACCAAGTAACACAGATATACACTGACACCAAGTAACAAAGACATGCACTGACACCCAGTCACACAGACACACACGGACACCAAGTAACAAAGACACACACTTACACCAAGTAACACAGACACACACTGACACCCAGTAACACAGACACACACTTATACCAAGTAACACAGACATACACTGACACCAAGTAACAAAGACATACACTGATACACAGGAACACAGACACACACTTACACCAAGTAACACAGACACACACTTTCACCAAGTAACAAAGACATACACTCACACCAAGTAACAAAGACAAACACTGATACCCAGTAAGAAAGACATACACTGACACCCAGTAACACAGACACACACGGACACCAAGTAACAAAGACACAGACTTACACCAAGTAACACAGACATACACTGACACCCACTAACACAGACACACACTTACACCAAGTAACAAAGACATACACTGACACCCAGTAACACAGACACACACTGACACCAAGTAACAAAGACATAGACTGACACCAAGTCACAAAGACACCCACTGACACCCAGTAACAAAGACATACACTGACACGAAGTAACAAAGACATACACTGATACCCAGTAACAAAGACATACACTGACACTCAGTAACACGGACACACACGGACATCAAGTAACAAAGACACAGACTTACACCAAATAACGCAGACACGCACTGACACCCAGTAACACAGATATACAGTGACACCAAGAAACAAAGACATACACTGACACCAAGTAACAAAGACATACAATTACACCAAGTAACAAAGACACACACTTACACCAAGTAACACAGATATACACTGACAACAAGTAACAAAGACATGCACTGACACCCAGTAACACAGACAGACACGGACACCAAGCAACAAAGACACACACTTACACCAAGTAACACAGACACACACTCACACCCAGTAACACAGACACACACTTACACCAAGTAACACAGACATACACTGACACCAAGTAACAAAGACATACACTGATACCCAGTAACACAGGCACACAATTACACCAAGTAACACAGACATACACTGACACCAAGTAGCAAAGACATACACTGATACCCAGGAACACAGACACACACTTACACCAAGTAACAAAGACATACACTTACACCAAGTAACACAGACATACACTGACACCAAGAAACAAAGACATACAATTACACAAAGTAACAAAGACACACACTTGCACCAAGCAACACGGATATACAGTGACACCAAGTAACAAAGACATACACTGACACCAAGTAACAAAGACATACAATTACACCAAGTAACAAAGACACACACTTACACAAAGTAACACAGATATACCCTGACAACAAGTAACAAAGACATGCACTGACACCCAGTAACACAGACAGACACGGACACCAAGAAACCAAGACACACACTTACACCAAGTAACACAGACACACACTCACACCCAGTAACACAGACACACACTTACACCAAGTAACACAGACATACACTGACACCAAGTAACAAAGACATCCACTGATACCCAGTAACACAGACACACAATTACACCAAGTAGCACAGACATACCTTGACACCAAGTAGCAAAGACATACACTGATACCCAGGAACACAGGCACACACTTACACCAAGTAACAAAGACATACACTGACACCAAGTCACAAAGACATATACTGATACCCAGTAACACAGACACACACTGACACCAAGTAACAAAGTCATACACTTACACCAAGTAACATAGACAAACACTTACACCAAGTAACACAGACACACACTGACACCCAGTAACACAGACACACCCTTACACCAAGTAACACAGACATACACTGACACCAAGTAACAAAGACATACACTGATACCCAGGAACACAGGCACACAATTACACAAAGTAACACAGACATACACTGACACCAAGTAACAAAGACATACACTGACACCCAGGAACACAGACACACACTTATACCAAGTAACACAGACACACACTTACACCAAGTAACAAAGACACACACTTACACCAAGTGACACAGACATACACTGACACCAAGTAACAAAGACATACAATTACACCAAGTAACAAAGACAATCACTTACACCAAGTAACACAGATATACACTGACACCAAGTAACAAAGACATGCACTGACACCCAGTCACACAGACACACACGGACACCAAGTAACAAAGACACACACTTACACCAAGTAACACAGACACACACTGACACCCAGTAACACAGACACACACTTATACCAAGTAACACAGACATACACTGACACCAAGTAACAAAGACATACACTGATACACAGGAACACAGACACACACTTACACCAAGTAACACAGACACACACTTTCACCAAGTAACAAAGACATACACTCACACCAAGTAACAAAGACAAACACTGATACCCAGTAAGAAAGACATACACTGACACCCAGTAACACAGACACACACGGACACCAAGTAACAAAGACACAGACTTACACCAAGTAACACAGACATACACTGACACCCAGTAACACAGACACACACTTACACCAAGTAACAAAGACATACACTGACACCCAGTAACACAGACACACACTGACACCAAGTAACAAAGACATAGACTGACACCAAGTCACAAAGACACCCACTGACACCCAGTAACAAAGACATACACTGACACGAAGTAACAAAGACACAAACTGATACCCAGTAACAAAGACATACACTGACACTCAGTAACACGGACACACACGGACAGCAAGTAACAAAGACACAGACTTACACCAAATAACGCAGACACGCACTGACACCCAGTAACACAGATATACAGTGACACCAAGAAACAAAGACATACACTGACACCAAGTAACAAAGACATACAATTACACCAAGTAACAAAGACACACACTTACACCAAGTAACACAGATATACACTGACAACAAGTAACAAAGACATGCACTGACACCCAGTAACACAGACAGACACGGACACCAAGCAACAAAGACACACACTTACACCAAGTAACACAGACACACACTCACACCCAGTAACACAGACACACACTTACACCAAGTAACACAGACATACACTGACACCAAGTAACAAAGACATACACTGATACCCAGTAACACAGGCACACAATTACACCAAGTAACACAGACATACACTGACACCAAGTAGCAAAGACATACACTGATACCCAGGAACACAGACACACACTTACACCAAGTAACAAAGACATACACTGACACCAAGTCACAAAGACATATACTGATACCCAGTAACAAAGACACACACTGACTCCAAGTAACAAAGACATACACTTACACCAAGTAACATAGACACACACTTACACCAAGTAACACAGACACACACTGGCACCCAGTAACACAGACACACCCTTACACCAAGTAACACAGACATACACTGACACCAAGTAGCACAGACATACACTGATACCCAGGAACACAGGCACACACTTACACAAAGTAACACAGACATACACTGACACCAAGTAACAAAGACATACACTGACACCCAGGAACACAGACAGACACGGACACCAAGTAACAAAGACACAGACTTACACCAAGTAACACAGACATACACTGACACCCAGTAACACAGACACACACTTACACCAAGTAACAAAGACATACACTGACACCCAGTAACACAGACACACACTGACACCAAGTAACAAAGACATAGACTGACACCAAGTCACAAAGACACCCACTGACACCCAGTAACAAAGACATACACTGACACGAAGTAACAAAGACACAAACTGATACCCAGTAACAAAGACATACACTGACACTCAGTAACACGGACACACACGGACAGCAAGTAACAAAGACACAGACTTACACCAAATAACGCAGACACGCACTGACACCCAGTAACACAGATATACAGTGACACCAAGAAACAAAGACATACACTGACACCAAGTAACAAAGACATACAATTACACCAAGTAACAAAGACACACACTTACACCAAGTAACACAGATATACACTGACAACAAGTAACAAAGACATGCACTGACACCCAGTAACACAGACAGACACGGACACCAAGCAACAAAGACACACACTTACACCAAGTAACACAGACACACACTCACACCCAGTAACACAGACACACACTTACACCAAGTAACACAGACATACACTGACACCAAGTAACAAAGACATACACTGATACCCAGTAACACAGGCACACAATTACACCAAGTAACACAGACATACACTGACACCAAGTAGCAAAGACATACACTGATACCCAGGAACACAGACACACACTTACACCAAGTAACAAAGACATACACTGACACCAAGTCACAAAGACATATACTGATACCCAGTAACAAAGACACACACTGACTCCAAGTAACAAAGACATACACTTACACCAAGTAACATAGACACACACTTACACCAAGTAACACAGACACACACTGGCACCCAGTAACACAGACACACCCTTACACCAAGTAACACAGACATACACTGACACCAAGTAGCACAGACATACACTGATACCCAGGAACACAGGCACACACTTACACAAAGTAACACAGACATACACTGACACCAAGTAACAAAGACATACACTGACACCCAGGAACACAGACAGACACGGACACCAAGAAACCAAGACACACACTTACACCAAGTAACACAGACACACACTCACACCCAGTAACACAGACACACACTTACACCAAGTAACACAGACATACACTGACACCAAGTAACAAAGACATCCACTGATACCCAGTAACACAGACACACAATTACACCAAGTAGCACAGACATACCTTGACACCAAGTAGCAAAGACATACACTGATACCCAGGAACACAGGCACACACTTACACCAAGTAACAAAGACATACACTGACACCAAGTCACAAAGACATAAACTGATACCCAGTAACACAGACACACACTGACACCAAGTAACAAAGTCATACACTTACACCAAGTAACATAGACAAACACTTACACCAAGTAACACAGACACACACTGACACCCAGTAACACAGACACACCCTTACACCAAGTAACACAGACATACACTGACACCAAGTAACAAAGACATACACTGATACCCAGGAACATAGGCACACAATTACACAAAGTAACACAGACATACACTGACACCCAGTAACAAAGACATACACTGAGACCAAGTAACAAAGACATACACTGATACCCTGTAACAAAGACATACACTGACACTCAGTAACACGGACACACACGGACAGCAAGTAACAAAGACACAGACTTACACCAATTAACACAGACACGCACTGACACCCAGTAACACAGACACACACTTACACCAAGTAACAAAGACATACACTTACACCTAGTAACACAGACATACACTGACACCAAGAAACAAAGACATACAATTACACAAAGTAACAAAGACACACACTTACACCAAGCAACACGGATATACAGTGACACCAAGTAACAAAGACATACACTGACACCAAGTAACAAAGACATACAATTACAGCAAGTAACAAAGACACACACTTACACCAAGTAACACAGATATACCCTGACAACAAGTAACAAAGACATGCACTGACACCCAGTAACACAGACAGACACGGACACCAAGAAACCAAGACACACACTTACACCAAGTAACACAGACACACACTCACACCCAGTAACACAGACACACACTTACACCAAGTAACACAGACATACACTGACACCAAGTAACAAAGACATCCACTGATACCCAGTAACACAGACACACAATTACACCAAGTAGCACAGACATACCTTGACACCAAGTAGCAAAGACATACACTGATACCCAGGAACGCAGGCACACACTTACACCATGTAACAAAGACATACACTGACACCAAGTCACAAAGACATATACTGATACCCAGTAACACAGACACACACTGACACCAAGTAACAAAGTCATACACTTACACCAAGTAACATAGACAAACACTTACACCAAGTAACACAGACACACACTGACACCCAGTAACACAGACACACCCTTACACCAAGTAACACAGACATACACTGACACCAAGTAACAAAGACATACACTGATACCCAGGAACACAGGCACACAATTACACAAAGTAACACAGACATACACTGACACCAAGTAACAAAGACATACACTGACACCCAGGAACACAGACACACACTTACACCAAGTAACACAGACACACACTTACACCAAGTAACAAAGACACACACTTACACCAAGTGACACAGACATACACTGACACCAAGTAACAAAGACATACAATTACACCAAGTAACAAAGACACACACTTACACCAAGTAACACAGATATACACTGACACCAAGTAACAAAGACATGCACTGACACCCAGTCACACAGACACACACGGACACCAAGTAACAAAGACACACACTTACACCAAGTAACACAGACACACACTGACACCCAGTAACACAGACACACACTTATACCAAGTAACACAGACATACACTGACACCAAGTAACAAAGACATACACTGATACACAGGAACACAGACACACACTTACACCAAGTAACACAGACACACACTTTCACCAAGTAACAAAGACATACACTCACACCAAGTAACAAAGACAAACACTGATACCCAGTAAGAAAGACATACACTGACACCCAGTAACACAGACACACACGGACACCAAGTAACAAAGACACAGACTTACACCAAGTAACACAGACATACACTGACACCCACTAACACAGACACACACTTACACCAAGTAACAAAGACATACACTGACACCCAGTAACACAGACACACACTGACACCAAGTAACAAAGACATAGACTGACACCAAGTCACAAAGACACCCACTGACACCCAGTAACAAAGACATACACTGACACGAAGTAACAAAGACATACACTGATACCCAGTAACAAAGACATACACTGACACTCAGTAACACGGACACACAGGGACAGCAAGTAACAAAGACACAGACTTACACCAAATAACGCAGACACGCACTGACACCCAGTAACACAGATATACAGTGACACCAAGAAACAAAGACATACACTGACACCAAGTAACAAAGACATACACTGATACACAGGAACACAGACACACACTTACACCAAGTAACACAGACACACACTTTCACCAAGTAACAAAGACATACACTTACACCAAGTAACACAGATATACACTGACAACAAGTAACAAAGACATGCACTGACACCCAGTAACACAGACAGACACGGACACCAAGCAACAAAGACACACACTTACACCAAGTAACACAGACACACACTCACACCCAGTAACACAGACACACACTTACACCAAGTAACACAGACATACACTGACACCAAGTAACAAAGACATACACTGATACCCAGTAACACAGGCACACAATTACACCAAGTAACACAGACATACACTGACACCAAGTAGCAAAGACATACACTGATACCCAGGAACACAGACACATACTTACACCAAGTAACAAAGACATACACTTACACCAAGTAACACAGACATACACTGACACCAAGAAACAAAGACATACAATTACACAAAGTAACAAAGACACACACTTACACCAAGCAACACGGATATACAGTGACACCAAGTAACAAAGACATACACTGACACCAAGTAACAAAGACATACAATTACACCAAGTAACAAAGACACACACTTACACAAAGTAACACAGATATACCCTGACAACAAGTAACAAAGACATGCACTGACACCCAGTAACACAGACAGACACGGACACCAAGAAACCAAGACACACACTTACACCAAGTAACACAGACACACACTCACACCCAGTAACACAGACACACACTTACACCAAGTAACACAGACATACACTGACACCAAGTAACAAAGACATCCACTGATACCCAGTAACACAGCCACACAATTACACCAAGTAGCACAGACATACCTTGACACCAAGTAGCAAAGACATACACTGATACCCAGGAACACAGGCACACACTTACACCAAGTAACAAAGACATACACTGACACCAAGTCACAAAGACATATACTGATACCCAGTAACACAGACACACACTGACACCAAGTAACAAAGTCATACACTTACACCAAGTAACATAGACAAACACTTACACCAAGTAACACAGACACACACTGACACCCAGTAACACAGACACACCCTTACACCAAGTAACACAGACATACACTGACACCAAGTAACAAAGACATACACTGATACCCAGGAACACAGGCACACAATTACACAAAGTAACACAGACATACACTGACACCAAGTAACAAAGACATACACTGACACCCAGGAACACAGACACACACTTACACCAAGTAACACAGACACACACTTACACCAAGTAACAAAGACACACACTTACACCAAGTGACACAGACATACACTGACACCAAGTAACAAAGACATACAATTACACCAAGTAACAAAGACAATCACTTACACCAAGTAACACAGATATACCCTGACACCAAGTAACAAAGACATGCACTGACACCCAGTCACACAGACACACACGGACACCAAGTAACAAAGACACACACTTACACCAAGTAACACAGACACACACTGACACCCAGTAACACAGACACACACTTATACCAAGTAACACAGACATACACTGACACCAAGTAACAAAGACATACACTGATACACAGGAACACAGACACACACTTACACCAAGTAACACAGACACACACTTTCACCAAGTAACAAAGACATACACTCACACCAAGTAACAAAGACAAACACTGATACCCAGTAAGAAAGACATACACTGACACCCAGTAACACAGACACACACGGACACCAAGTAACAAAGACACAGACTTACACCAAGTAACACAGACATACACTGACACCCAGTAACACAGACACACACTTACACCAAGTAACAAAGACATACACTGACACCCAGTAACACAGACACACACTGACACCAAGTAACAAAGACATAGACTGACACCAAGTCACAAAGACACCCACTGACACCCAGTAACAAAGACATACACTGACACGAAGTAACAAAGACATAAACTGATACCCAGTAACAAAGGCATACACTGACACTCAGTAACACGGACACACACGGACAGCAAGTAACAAAGACACAGACTTACACCAAATAACGCAGACACGCACTGACACCCAGTAACACAGATATACAGTGACACCAAGAAACAAAGACATACACTGACACCAAGTAACAAAGACATACAATTACACCAAGTAACAAAGACACACACTTACACCAAGTAACACAGATATACACTGACAACAAGTAACAAAGACATGCACTGACACCCAGTAACACAGACAGACACGGACACCAAGCAACAAAGACACACACTTACACCAAGTAACACAGACACACACTCACACCCAGTAACACAGACACACACTTACACCAAGTAACACAGACATACACTGACACCAAGTAACAAAGACATACACTGATACCCAGTAACACAGGCACACAATTACACCAAGTAACACAGACATACACTGACACCAAGTAGCAAAGACATACACTGATACCCAGGAACACAGACACACACTTACACCAAGTAACAAAGACATACACTGACACCAAGTCACAAAGACATATACTGATACCCAGTAACAAAGACACACACTGACTCCAAGTAACAAAGACATACACTTACACCAAGTAACATAGACACACACTTACACCAAGTAACACAGACACACACTGGCACCCAGTAACACAGACACACCCTTACACCAAGTAACACAGACATACACTGACACCAAGTAGCACAGACATACACTGATACCCAGGAACACAGGCACACACTTACACAAAGTAACACAGACATACACTGACACCAAGTAACAAAGACATACACTGACACCCAGGAACACAGACAGACACGGACACCAAGAAACCAAGACACACACTTACACCAAGTAACACAGACACACACTCACACCCAGTAACACAGACACACACTTACACCAAGTAACACAGACATACACTGACACCAAGTAACAAAGACATACACTGATACACAGGAACACAGACACACACTTACACCAAGTAACACAGACACACACTTTCACCAAGTAACAAAGACATACACTCACACCAAGTAACAAAGACAAACACTGATACCCAGTAAGAAAGACATACACTGACACCCAGTAACACAGACACACACGGACACCAAGTAACAAAGACACAGACTTACACCAAGTAACACAGACATACACTGACACCCAGTAACACAGACACACACTTACACCAAGTAACAAAGACATACACTGACACCCAGTAACACAGACACACACTGACACCAAGTAACAAAGACATAGACTGACACCAAGTCACAAAGACACCCACTGACACCCAGTAACAAAGACATACACTGACACGAAGTAACAAAGACATAAACTGATACCCAGTAACAAAGGCATACACTGACACTCAGTAACACGGACACACACGGACAGCAAGTAACAAAGACACAGACTTACACCAAATAACGCAGACACGCACTGACACCCAGTAACACAGATATACAGTGACACCAAGAAACAAAGACATACACTGACACCAAGTAACAAAGACATACAATTACACCAAGTAACAAAGACACACACTTACACCAAGTAACACAGATATACACTGACAACAAGTAACAAAGACATGCACTGACACCCAGTAACACAGACAGACACGGACACCAAGCAACAAAGACACACACTTACACCAAGTAACACAGACACACACTCACACCCAGTAACACAGACACACACTTACACCAAGTAACACAGACATACACTGACACCAAGTAACAAAGACATACACTGATACCCAGTAACACAGGCACACAATTACACCAAGTAACACAGACATACACTGACACCAAGTAGCAAAGACATACACTGATACCCAGGAACACAGACACACACTTACACCAAGTAACAAAGACATACACTGACACCAAGTCACAAAGACATATACTGATACCCAGTAACAAAGACACACACTGACTCCAAGTAACAAAGACATACACTTACACCAAGTAACATAGACACACACTTACACCAAGTAACACAGACACACACTGGCACCCAGTAACACACACACACCCTTACACCAAGTAACACAGACATACACTGACACCAAGTAGCACAGACATACACTGATACCCAGGAACACAGGCACACACTTACACAAAGTAACACAGACATACACTGACACCAAGTAACAAAGACATACACTGACACCCAGGAACACAGACAGACACGGACACCAAGAAACCAAGACACACACTTACACCAAGTAACACAGACACACACTCACACCCAGTAACACAGACACACACTTACACCAAGTAACACAGACATACACTGACACCAAGTAACAAAGACATCCACTGATACCCAGTAACACAGACACACAATTACACCAAGTAGCACAGACATACCTTGACACCAAGTAGCAAAGACATACACTGATACCCAGGAACACAGGCACACACTTACACCAAGTAACAAAGACATACACTGACACCAAGTCACAAAGACATATACTGATACCCAGTAACACAGACACACACTGACACCAAGTAACAAAGTCATACACTTACACCAAGTAACATAGACAAACACTTACACCAAGTAACACAGACACACACTGACACCCAGTAACACAGACACACCCTTACACCAAGTAACACAGACATACACTGACACCAAGTAACAAAGACATACACTGATACCCAGGAACACAGGCACACAATTACACAAAGTAACACAGACATACACTGACACCAAGTAACAAAGACATACTCTGACACGCAGGAACACAGACACACACTTACACCAAGTAACACAGACACACACTTACACCAAGTAACAAAGACACACACTTACACCAAGTGACACAGACATACACTGACACCAAGTAACAAAGACATACAATTACACCAAGTAACAAAGACACACACTTACACCAAGTAACACAGATATACACTGACACCAAGTAACAAGGACATGCACTGACACCCAGTCACACAGACACACACGGACACCAAGTAACAAAGACACACACTTACACCAAGTAACACAGACACACACTGACACCCAGTAACACAGACACACACTTATACCAAGTAACACAGACATACACTGACACCAAGTAACAAAGACATACACTGATACACAGGAACACAGACACACACTTACACCAAGTAACACAGACACACACTTTCACCAAGTAACAAAGACATACACTCAAACCAAGTAACAAAGACAAACACTGATACCCAGTAAGAAAGACATACACTGACACCCAGTAACACAGACACACACGGACACCAAGTAACAAAGACACAGACTTACACCAAGTAACACAGACATACACTGACACCCAGTAACACAGACACACACTTACACCAAGTAAC
This sequence comes from Heterodontus francisci, assembly GCF_036365525.1. NCBI lineage: Eukaryota > Metazoa > Chordata > Chondrichthyes > Heterodontiformes > Heterodontidae > Heterodontus > Heterodontus francisci. The sequence goes on along the minus strand of NW_027140986.1, from coordinate 4,306,188 downwards.
AAAGACATACACTGACACCCAGTAACACAGACACACACTGACACCAAGTAACAAAGACATAGACTGACACCAAGTCACAAAGACACCCACTGACACCCAGTAACAAAGACATACACTGACACGAAGTAACAAAGACATACACTGATACCCAGTAACAAAGACATACACTGACACTCAGTAACACGGACACACACGGACAGCAAGTAACAAAGACACAGACTTACACCAAATAACGCAGACACGCACTGACACCCAGTAACACAGATATACAGTGACACCAAGAAACAAAGAAATACACTGACACCAAGTAACAAAGACATACAATTACACCAAGTAACAAAGACACACACTTACACCAAGTAACACAGATATACACTGACAACAAGTAACAAAGACATGCACTGACACCCAGTAACACAGACAGACACGGACACCAAGCAACAAAGACACACACTTACACCAAGTAACACAGACACACACTCACACCCAGTAACACAGACACACACTTACACCAAGTAACACAGACATACACTGATACCAAGTAACAAAGACATACACTGATACCCAGTAACACAGGCACACAATTACACCAAGTAACACAGACATACACTGACACCAAGTAGCAAAGACATACACTGATACCCAGGAACACAGACACACACTTACACCAAGTAACAAAGACATACACTGACACCAAGTCACATAGACATATACTGATACCCAGTAACAAAGACACACACTGACTCCAAGTAACAAAGACATACACTTACACCAAGTAACATAGACACACACTTACACCAAGTAACACAGACACACACTGGCACCCAGTAACACAGACACACCCTTACACCAAGTAACACAGACATACACTGACACCAAGTAGCACAGACATACACTGATACCCAGGAACACAGGCACACACTTACACAAAGTAACACAGACATACACTGACACCAAGTAACAAAGACATACACTGACACCCAGGAACACAGACACACACTTACACCAAGTAACACAGACACACACTTACACCAAGTAACAAAGACATACACTTACACCAAGTGACACAGACATACACTGACACCAAGTAACAAAGACATACAATTACAACAAGTAACAAAGACACACACTTACACCAAGTAACACAGATATGCACTGACACCAAGTAACAAAGACATGCACTGACACCCAGTCGCACAGACACACACGGACACCAAGTAACAAAGACACACACTTACACCAAGTAACACAGACACACACTGACACCCAGTAACACAGACACACACTTATACCAAGTAACACAGACATGCACTGACACCAAGTAACAAAGACATAGACTGATATCCAGTAACACCGACACACACTTAAACCAAGTAACACAGACATACACTGACACCATGTAACAAAGACATACACTGATACACAGGAACACAGACACACACTTACACCAAGTAACACTGATATACACTGACACCAATTAACAATGACAGGCACTGTCACCCAGTCACACAGACACACACGGACACCCAGTAACAAAGACATACACTGACACAAAGTAACAAAGACATACACTGACACTCAGTAACACGGACACACACGGACAGCAAGTAACAAAGACATACACTTACACCAAGTAACACAGACATACACTGACACCAAGTAACAAAGACATACAATTACACCAAGTAACAAAGACACACACTTACACCAAGTAACACAGATATACACTGACACCAAGTAACAAAGACATGCACTGACACCCAGTAAAACAGACAGACACGGACACCAAGCAACAAAGACACACACTTACACCAAGTCACACAGACACACACTCACACCCAGTAACACAGACACACACTTACACCAAGTAACACAGACATACACTGACACCAAGTAACAAAGACATACACTGATACCCAGTAACACACACACACAATTACACCAAGTAACACAGACATACATTGACACCAAGTAACAAAGACATGCACTGATACCCAGGAACACAGACACACACTTACACCAAGTAACAAAGACATACACTGACACCAAGTCACATAGACATATACTGATACCCAGCAACAAAGACACACACTGACTCCAAGTAACAAAGACATACACTTACACCAAGTAACATAGACACACACTTACACCAAGTAACACAGACACACACTGGCACCCAGTAACACAGACACACCCTTACACCAAGTAACACAGACATACACTGACACCAAGTAGCACAGACATACACTGATACCCAGGAACACAGGCACACACTTACACAAAGTAACACAGACATACACTGACACCAAGTAACAAAGACATACACTGACTCCCAGGAACACAGACACACACTTACACCAAGTAACACAGACACACACTTACACCAAGTAACAAAGACATACACTTACACCAAGTGACACAGACATACACTGACACCAAGTAACAAAGACATACAATTACAACAAGTAACAAAGACACACACTTACACCAAGTAACACAGATATGCACTGACACCAAGTAACAAAGACATGCACTGACACCCAGTCGCACAGACACACACGGACACCAAGTAACAAAGACACACACTTACACCAAGTAACACAGACACACACTGACACCCAGTAACACAGACACACACTTATACCAAGTAACACAGACATGCACTGACACCAAGTAACAAAGACATAGACTGATATCCAGTAACACCGACACACACTTACACCAAGTAACACAGACATACACTGACACCATGTAACAAAGACATACACTGATACACAGGAACACAGACACACACTTACACCAAGTAACACAGATATACACTGACACCAATTAACAATGACAGGCACTGTCACCCAGTCACACAGACACACACGGACACCCAGTAACAAAGACATACACTGACACCAAGTAACAAAGACATACACTGACACTCAGTAACACGGACACACACGGACAGCAAGTAACAAAGACATACACTTACACCAAGTAACACAGACATACACTGACACCAAGTAACAAAGACATACAATTACACCAAGTAACAAAGACACACACTTACACCAAGTAACACAGATATACACTGACACCAAGTAACAAAGACATGCACTGACACCCAGTAAAACAGACAGACACGGACACCAAGCAACAAAGACACACACTTACACCAAGTCACACAGACACACACTCACACCCAGTAACACAGACACACACTTACACCAAGTAACACAGACATACACTGACACCAAGTAACAAAGACATACACTGATACCCAGTAACACACACACACAATTACACCAAGTAACACAGACATACATTGACACCAAGTAGCAAAGACATACACTGATACCCAGGAACACAGACACACACTTACACCCAGTAACAAAGACATACACTGACACCAAGTCACAAAGACATATACTGATACCCAGTAACACAGACACACACTGACACCAAGTAACAAAGACATACACTTACACCAAGTAACATAGACACACACTTACGCCAAGTAACACAGACACACACTGACACCCAGTAACACAGACACACCCTTACACCAAGTAACACAGACATACACTGACACCAAGTAACAAAGACATACACTGATACCCAGTAACACAGGCAGACACTTACACCAAGTAACACAGACATACACTGACACCAAGTAACAAAGACATACACTGACACCCAGGAACACAGACACACACTTACACCAAGTAACACAGATACACACTTACACCAAGTAACAAAGACATACACTTACACCAAGTAACAAAGTCATACAATTACACCAAGTAACAAAGACACACACTTACACCAAGTAACACAGATATACACTGACACCAAGTAACAAAGACATGCACTGACACCGATTCGCACAGACACACACGGACACCAAGTAACAAAGACACACACTTACACCAAGTCACACAGACATACACTGACACCAAGTAACAAATACATACACTGATACCCAGTAACACAGACACACACTTACACCAAGTAACAGAGACAGACACTGACACCAAGTAACAAAGACATACACTGATACACAGGAACACAAACACACACTTGCACCAAGTAACACAGACACACACTTTCACCAAGTAACAAAGACATACACTGACACCAAGTAACAAAGACATACACTCACACCAATAAAAAAGACACACACATACACCAAGTAACAAAGACACACACTGACACCAAGTAACAAAGACATACACTGATACCCAGTAAGAAAGACATACACTGACACCCAGTAACACAGACACACACGGACTCCAAGTAACAAAGACACAAACTTACAACAAGTAACACAGACACACACTGACACCCAGTAACACAGACACACACTTACACCAAGTAACAAAGACATACACTGGTACCCAGTAACACAGACACACACTTACAGCAAGTAACACAGACATACACTGGCACCAAGTAACAAAGACGTAGACTGACACCAAGTCACAAAGACACCCACTGATACCCAGTAACAAAGACATACACTGAGACTAAGTAACAAAGACATACACTGATACCCAGTAACAAAGACATACACTGACACTCAGTAACACGGACACACACGTTCAGCAAGTAACAAAGACACAGACTTACACCAATTAACACAGACACGCACTGACACCCAGTAACACAGACACACCCTTACACCAAGTAACAAAGACATACACTTACACCAAGTAACACAGACATACACTGACACCAAGAAACAAAGACATACAATTACACAAAGTAACAAAGACACACACTTACACCAAGCAACACGGATATACAGTGACACCAAGTAACAAAGACATACACTGACACCAAGTAACAAAGACATACAATTACACCAAGTAACAAAGACACACACTTACACCAAGTAACACAGATATACCCTGACAACAAGTAACAAAGACATGCACTGACACCCAGTAACACAGACAGACACGGACACCAAGAAACCAAGACACACACTTACACCAAGTAACACAGACACACACTCACACCCAGTAACACAGATACACACTTACACCAAGTAACACAGACATACACTGACACCAAGTAACAAAGACATCCACTGATACCCAGTAACACAGACACACAATTACACCAAGTAGCACAGACATACCTTGACACCAAGTAGCAAAGACATACACTGATACCCAGGAACACAGGCACACACTTACACCAAGTAACAAAGACATACACTGACACCAAGTCACAAAGACATATACTGTTACCCAGTAACACAGACACACACTGACACCAAGTAACAAAGTCATACACTTACACCAAGTAACATAGACAAACACTTACACCAAGTAACACAGACACACACTGACACCCAGTAACACAGACACACCCTTACACCAAGTAACACAGACATACACTGACACCAAGTAACAAAGACATACACTGATACCCAGGAACACAGGCACACAATTACACAAAGTAACACAGACATACACTGACACCAAGTAACAAAGACATACACTGACACCCAGGAACACAGACACACACTTACACCAAGTAACACAGACACACACTTACACCAAGTAACAAAGACACACACTTACACCAAGTGACACAGACATACACTGACACCAAGTAACAAAGACATACAATTACACCAAGTAACAAAGACACACACTTACACCAAGTAACACAGATATACACTGACACCAAGTAACAAAGACATGCACTGACACCCAGTCACACAGACACACACGGACACCAAGTAACAAAGACACACACTTACACCAAGTAACACAGACACACACTGACACCCAGTAACACAGACACACACTTATACCAAGTAACACAGACATACACTGACACCAAGTAACAAAGACATACACTGATACACAGGAACACAGACACACACTTACACCAAGTAACACAGACACACACTTTCACCAAGTAACAAAGACATACACTCACACCAAGTAACAAAGACAAACACTGATACCCAGTAAGAAAGACATACACTGACACCCAGTAACACAGACACACACGGACACCAAGTAACAAAGACACAGACTTACACCAAGTAACACAGACATACACTGACACCCAGTAACACAGACACACACTTACACCAAGTAACAAAGACATACACTGATACTCAGGAACACAGACACACACTTACACCAAGTAACACAGACACACACTTACTCCAAGTAACAAAGACATACACTTACACCAAGTAACACAGACATACACTGACACCAAGTAACAAAGACATACAATTACACCAAGTAACAAAGACACACACTTACACCAAGTAACACAGATATACACTGACACCAAGTAACAAAGACATGCACTGACACCCAGTCACACAGACACACACGGACACCAAGTAGCAAAGACACACACTTACACCAAGTAACACAGACACACACTTATACCAAGTTACAAAGACATACACTGACACCAATTAACACAGACACACACTGACACCAAGTAACAAAGTCATACACTTACACCAAGTAACATAGACAAACACTTACACCAAGTAACACAGACACACCCTTACACCAAGTAACACAGACATACACTGACACCAAGTAACAAAGACATACACTGATACCCAGGAACACAGGCACACAATTACACAAAGTAACACAGACATACACTGACACCAAGTAACAAAGACATACACTGACACCCAGGAACACAGACACACACTTACACCAAGTAACACAGACACACACTTACACCAAGTAACAAAGACACACACTTACACCAAGTGACACAGACATACACTGACACCAAGTAACAAAGACATACAATTACACCAAGTAACAAAGACACACACTTACACCAAGTAACACAGATATACACTGACACCAAGTAACAAAGACATGCACTGACACCCAGTAACACAGACACACACGGACACCAAGTAACAAAGAAACACACTTACACCAAGTAACACAGACACACACTGACACCCAGTAACACAGACACACACTTATACCAAGTAACACAGACATACACTGACACCAAGTAACAAAGACATACACTGATACACAGGAACACAGACACACACTTACACCAAGTAACACAGACATACACTGACACCAAGTAACAAAGACATACACTGATACCCAGGAACACAGGCACACAATTACACAAAGTAACACAGACATACACTGACACCAAGTAACAAAGACATACACTGACACCCAGGAACACAGACACACACTTACACCAAGTAACACAGACACACACTTACACCAAGTAACAAAGACACACACTTACACCAAGTGACACAGACATACACTGACACCAAGTAACAAAGACATACAATTACACCAAGTAACAAAGACACACACTTACACCAAGTAACACAGATATACACTGACACCAAGTAACACAGACACACACTCACACCCAGTAACACAGACACACACTTACACCAAGTAACACAGACATACACTGACACCAAGTAACAAAGACATCCACTGATACCCAGTAACACAGACACACAATTACACCAAGTAGCACAGACATACCTTGACACCAAGTAGCAAAGACATACACTGATACCCAGGAACACAGGCACACACTTACACCAAGTAACAAAGACATACACTGACACCAAGTCACAAAGACATATACTGATACCCAGTAACACAGACACACACTGACACCAAGTAACAAAGTCATACACTTACACCAAGTAACACAGACAAACACTTACACCAAGTAACACAGACACACACTGACACCCAGTAACACAGACACACCCTTACACCAAGTAACACAGACATACACTGACACCAAGTAACAAATACATACACTGATACCCAGGAACACAGGCACACAATTACACAAAGTAACACAGACATACACTGACACCAAGTAACAAAGACATACACTGACACCCAGGAACACAGACACACACTTACACCAAGTAACACAGACACACACTTACACCAAGTAACAAAGACACACACTTACACCAAGTGACACAGACATACACTGACACCAAGTAACAAAGACATACAATTACACCAAGTAACAAAGACACACACTTACACCAAGTAACACAGATATACACTGACACCAAGTAACAAAGACATGCACTGACACCCAGTCACACAGACACACACGGACACCAAGTAACAAAGACACACACTTACACCAAGTAACACAGACACACACTGACACCCAGTAACACAGACACACACTTATACCAAGTAACACAGACATACACTGACACCAAGTAACAAAGACATACAATTACACCAAGTAACAAAGACACACACTTACACCAAGTAACACAGATATACACTGACACCAAGTAACAAAGACATGCACTGACACCCAGTAACACAGACACACACGGACACCAAGTAACAAAGAAACACACTTACACCAAGTAACACAGACACACACTGACACCCAGTAACACAGACACACACTTATACCAAGTAACACAGACATACACTGACACCAAGTAACAAAGACATACACTGATACACAGGAACACAGACACACACTTACACCAAGTAACACAGACATACACTGACACCAAGTAACAAAGACATACACTGATACCCAGGAACACAGGCACACAATTACACAAAGTAACACAGACATACACTGACACCAAGTAACAAAGACATACACTGACACCCAGGAACACAGACACACACTTACACCAAGTAACACAGACACACACTTACACCAAGTAACAAAGACACACACTTACACCAAGTGACACAGACATACACTGACACCAAGTAACAAAGACATACAATTACACCAAGTAACAAAGACACACACTTACACCAAGTAACACAGATATACACTGACACCAAGTAACACAGACACACACTCACACCCAGTAACACAGACACACACTTACACCAAGTAACACAGACATACACTGACACCAAGTAACAAAGACATCCACTGATACCCAGTAACACAGACACACAATTACACCAAGTAGCACAGACATACCTTGACACCAAGTAGCAAAGACATACACTGATACCCAGGAACACAGGCACACACTTACACCAAGTAACAAAGACATACACTGACACCAAGTCACAAAGACATATACTGATACCCAGTAACACAGACACACACTGACACCAAGTAACAAAGTCATACACTTACACCAAGTAACACAGACAAACACTTACACCAAGTAACACAGACACACACTGACACCCAGTAACACAGACACACCCTTACACCAAGTAACACAGACATACACTGACACCAAGTAACAAATACATACACTGATACCCAGGAACACAGGCACACAATTACACAAAGTAACACAGACATACACTGACACCAAGTAACAAAGACATACACTGACACCCAGGAACACAGACACACACTTACACCAAGTAACACAGACACACACTTACACCAAGTAACAAAGACACACACTTACACCAAGTGACACAGACATACACTGACACCAAGTAACAAAGACATACAATTACACCAAGTAACAAAGACACACACTTACACCAAGTAACACAGATATACACTGACACCAAGTAACAAAGACATGCACTGACACCCAGTCACACAGACACACACGGACACCAAGTAACAAAGACACACACTTACACCAAGTAACACAGACACACACTGACACCCAGTAACACAGACACACACTTATACCAAGTAACACAGACATACACTGACACCAAGTAACAAAGACATACAATGATACACAGGAACACAGACACACACTTACACCAAGTAACACAGACACACACTTTCACCAAGTAACAAAGACATACACTCACACCAAGTAACAAAGACAAACACTGATACCCAGTAAGAAAGACATACACTGACACCCAGTAACACAGACACACACGGACACCAAGTAACAAAGACACAGACTTACACCAAGTAACACAGACATACACTGACACCCAGTAACACAGACACACACTTACACCAAGTAACAAAGACATACACTGATACACAGTAACACAGACACACACTGACAGCAAGTAACACAGACATACACTGGCACCAAGTAACAAAGACATACACTGATACTCAGGAACACAGACACACACTTACACCAAGTAACACAGACACATACTTACTCCAAGTAACAAAGACATACACTTACACCAAGTAACACAGACATACACTGACACCAAGTAACAAAGACATACAATTACACCAAGTAACAAAGACACACACTTACACCAAGTAACACAGATATACACTGACACCAAGTAACAAAGACATGCACTGACACCCAGTCACACAGACACACACGGACACCAAGTAGCAAAGACACACACTTACACCAAGTAACACAGACACACACTTATACCAAGTTACAAAGACATACACTGACACCAATTAACACAGACACACACTGACACCAAGTAACAAAGTCATACACTTACACCAAGTAACATAGACAAACACTTACACCAAGTAACACAGACACACACTTATACCCAGTAACACAGACACACCCTTACACCAAGTAACACAGACATACACTGACACCAAGTAACAAAGACATACACTGATACCCAGGAACACAGGCACACAATTACACAAAGTAACACAGACATACACTGACACCAAGTAACAAAGACATACACTGACACCCAGGAACACAGACACACACTTACACCAAGTAACACAGACACACACTTACACCAAGTAACAAAGACACACACTTACACCAAGTGACACAGACATACACTGACACCAAGTAACAAAGACATACAATTACACCAAGTAACAAAGACACACACTTACACCAAGTAACACAGATATACACTGACACCAAGTAACAAAGACATGCACTGACACCCAGTCACACAGACACACACGGACACCAAGTAACAAAGACACACACTTACACCAAGTAACACAGACACACACTGACACCCAGTAACACAGACACACACTTATACCAAGTAACACAGACATACACTGACACCAAGTAACAAAGACATACACTGATACACAGGAACACAGACACACACTTACACCAAGTAACACAGACACACACTTTCACCAAGTAACAAAGACATACACTCACACCAAGTAACAAAGACAAACACTGATACCCAGTAAGAAAGACATACACTGACACCCAGTAACACAGACACACACGGACACCAAGTAACAAAGACACAGACTTACACCAAGTAACACAGACATACACTGACACCCAGTAACACAGACACACACTTACACCAAGTAACAAAGACATACACTGATACCCAGTAACACAGACACACACTGACAGCAAGTAACACAGACATACACTGGCACCAAGTAACAAAGACATACACTGATACTCAGGAACACAGACACACACTTACACCAAGTAACACAGACACACACTTACTCCAAGTAACAAAGACATACACTTACACCAAGTAACACAGACATACACTGACACCAAGTAACAAAGACATACAATTACACCAAGTAACAAAGACACACACTTACACCAAGTAACACAGATATACACTGACACCAAGTAACAAAGACATGCACTGACACCCAGTCACACAGACACACACGGACACCAAGTAGCAAAGACACACACTTACACCAAGTAACACAGACACACACTTATACCAAGTTACAAAGACATACACTGACACCAATTAACACAGACATACACTGACACCAAGTAACAAAGACATACAATTACACCAAGTAACAAAGACACACACTTATACCAAGTTACAAAGACATACACTGACACCAAGTAACAAAGACATGCACTGATACCCAGGAACACAGACACACACTTACACCAAGTAACACAGACATACACTGGCACCAAGTAACAAAGACATACACTGATACACAGGAACACAGACACACACTTACACCAATTAACACAGACACGCACTGACACCCAGTAACACAGACACACACTTACACCAAGTAACAAAGACATACACTTACACCAAGTAACACAGACATACACTGACACCAAGAAACAAAGACACACAATTACACAAAGTAACAAAGACACACACTTACACCAAGTAACACAGATATACCCTGACACCAAGTAACAAAGACATACACTGACACCAAGTAACAAAGACATACAATTACACCAAGTAACAAAGACACACACTTACACCAAGTAACACAGATATACCCTGACAACAAGTAACAAAGACATGCACTGACACCCAGTAACACAGACAGACACGGACACCAAGAAACCAAGACACACACTTACACCAAGTAACACAGACACACACTCACACCCAGTAACACAGACACACACTTACACCAAGTAACACAGACATACACTGACACCAAGTAACAAAGACATCCACTGATACCCAGTAACACAGACACACCATTACACCAAGTAGCACAGACATACCTTGACACCAAGTAGCAAAGACATACACTGATACCCAGGAACACAGGAACACACTTACACCAAGTAACAAAGACATACACTGACACCAAGTCACAAAGACATATACTGATACCCAGTAACACAGACACACACTGACACCAAGTAACAAAGTCATACACTTACACCAAGTAACATAGACAAACACTTACACCAAGTAACACAGACACACACTGACACCCAGTAATACAGACATACACTGACACCAAGTAACAAAGACATACACTGATACCCAGGAACACAGGCACACAATTACACAAAGTAACACAGACATACACTGACACCAAGTAACAAAGACATACACTGACACCCAGGAACACAGACACACACTTATACCAAGTAACACAGACACACACTTACACCAAGTAACAAAGACACACACTTACACCAAGTGACACAGACATACACTGACACCAAGTAACAAAGACATACAATTACACCAAGTAACAAAGACACACACTTACACCAAGTAACACAGATATACACTGACACCAAGTAACAAAGACATGCACTGACACCCAGTCACACAGACACACACGGACACCAAGTAACAAAGACACACACTTACACCAAGTAACACAGACACGCACTGACACCCAGTAACACAGACACACACTTATACCAAGTAACACAGACATACACTGACACCAAGTAACAAAGACATAGACTGATACCCAGTAACACCGACGCACACTTACACCAAGTAACACAGACATACACTGACACCAAGTAACAAAGACATACACTGATACACAGGAACACAGACACACACTTACACCAAGTAACACAGACACACACTTTCACCAAGTAACAAAGACATACACTCACACCAAGTAACAAAGACAAACACTGATACCCAGTAAGAAAGACATACACTGACACCCAGTAACACAGACACACACGGACACCAAGTAACAAAGACACAGACTTACACCAAGTAACACAGACATACACTGACACCCAGTAACACAGACACACACTTACACCAAGTAACAAAGACATGCACTGATAACCAGTAACACAGACACACACTGACAGCAAGTAACACAGACATACACTGGCACCAAGTAACAAAGACATACACTGATACTCAGGAACACAGACACACACTTACACCAAGTAACACAGACACACACTTACACCAAGTAACAAAGACATACACTTACACCAAGTAACACAGACATACACTGACACCAAGTAACAAAGACATACAATTACACCAAGTAACAAAGACACACACTTACACCAAGTAACACAGATATACACTGACACCAAGTAACAAAGACATGCACTGACACCCAGTCACACAGACACACACGGACACCAAGTAGCAAAGACACACACTTATACCAAGTTACAAAGACATACACTGACACCAATTAACACAGACATACACTGACACCAAGTAACAAAGACATACAATTACACCAAGTAACAAAGACACACACTTATACCAAGTTACAAAGACATACACTGACACCAAGTAACAAAGACATACACTGATACCCAGGGACACAGACACACACTTACACCAAGTAACACAGACATACACTGGCACCAAGTAACAAAGACATACACTGATACACAGGAACACAGACACACACTTACACCAAGTAACACAGACACACACTTACACCAAGTAACAAAGACATACACTGACACCGCGTAACAAGGACGTACACTTACCCCAAGTAACAAAGACACACACTTACACCAAGTAACAAAGACATACACTGACACCCAGTAACACAGACACACAGTTACACCAAGTAACAAAGACATACACTGACACCAAGTCACCAAGACACCCACTGACACCCAGTAACAAAGACATACACTGACACCAAGTAACAAAGACAAACACTGATACCCAGTAAGAAAGACATACACTGACACCCAGTAACACAGACACACACGGAAACCAAGTAACAAAGACATACACTGACACCAAGTAACAGAGACACACACTGACACCCGGTAACACAGACACACACTTACACCAAGTAACAAAGACAACACTGATACACAGTAACACAGACACACACTTACAGCAAGTAACACAGACATACACTGGCACCAAGTAACAAAGACATACACTGATACACAGGAACACAGACACACACTTACACCAAGTAACACCGACACACACTTACACCAAGTAACAAAGACATACACTGACACCAATTAACACAGACATACACTGACACCAAGTAACAAAGACATACAATTACACCAAGTAACAAAGACACACACTTACACCAAGTAAGACAGATATACACTGACACCAAGTAACAAAGACATACACTGACACCAAGTAACAAAGACATAAAATTACACCAAGTAACAAAGACACACACTTACACCAAGTAACACAGATATGCACTGACACCAAGTAACAAAGACACACACTTACACCAAGTAAAACAGACACACACTCACACCCAGTAACACAGACACACACTTACACCAAGTAACACAGACATACACTGACACCAAGTAACAAAGACATACACTGATACCCAGCAACACAGACACACAATTTCACCAAGTAACACAGACATACACTGACACCAAGTAGCAAAGACATACACTGATACCCAGGAACACAGACACACACTTGCACCAAGTAACAAAGACATACACTGACAACAAGTCACACAGACATGCACTGATACCCAGTAACATAGACACAAACTGACACCAAGTAACAAAGACATACACTGACACCAAGTAACAAAGACATACACTTACACCAAGTAACAAAGACACACACTTACACCAAGTAGCACAGACACACACTGACACCCAGTAACACAGACATACACTTACACCAAGTAACACAGACATACACTTACACCAAGTAACAAAGACATACACTGACACCGCGTAACAAGGACGTACACGTACCCCAAGTAACAAAGACACACACTTACACCAAGTAACAAAGACATACACTGACACCCAGTAACACAGACACACAGTTACACCAAGTAACAAAGACATACACTGACACCAAGTCACCAAGACACCCACTGACACCCAGTAACAAAGACATACACTGACACCAAGTAACAAAGACAAACACTGATACCCAGTAAGAAAGACATACACTGACACCCAGTAACACAGACACACACGGAAACCAAGTAACAAAGACATACACTGACACCAAGTAACAGAGACACACACTGACACCCGGTAACACAGACACACACTTACACCAAGTAACAAAGACAACACTGATACACAGTAACACAGACACACACTTACAGCAAGTAACACAGACATACACTGGCACCAAGTAACAAAGACATACACTGATACTCAGGAACACAGACACACACTTACACCAAGTAACACCGACACACACTTACACCAAGTAACAAAGACATACACTTACATCAATTAACACAGACATACACTGACACCAAGTAACAAAGACATACAATTACACCAAGTAACAAAGACACACACTTACACCAAGTAACACAGATATACACTGACACCAAGTAACAAAGACATACACTGACACCAAGTAACAAAGACATAAAATTACACCAAGTAACAAAGACACACACTTACACCAAGTAACACAGATATGCACTGACACCAAGTAACAAAGACACACACTTACACCAAGTAAAACAGACACACACTCACACCCAGTAACACAGACACACACTTACACCAAGTAACACAGACATACACTGACACCAAGTAACAAAGACATACACTGATACCCAGCAACACAGACACACAATTACACCAAGTAACACAGACATACACTGACACCAAGTAGCAAAGACATACACTGATACCCAGGAGCACAGACACACACTTGCACCAAGTAACAAAGACATACACTGACAACAAGTCACACAGACATGCACTGATACCCAGTAACATAGACACAAACTGACACCAAGTAACAAAGACATACACTGACACCAAGTAACAAAGACATACACTTACACCAAGTAACAAAGACACACACTTACACCAAGTAGCACAGACACACACTGACACCCAGTAACACAGACATACACTTACACCAAGTAACACAGACATACACTGACACCAAGTAACAAAGACATACACTGATACAAAGCAACACAGACACACACTTACACGAAGTAACACAGACACACACTTTCACCAAGTAACAAAGACATACACTGACACCAAGTAACAAAGACATACACTCACACCAAGTAACAAAGACACACATTTGCACCAAGTAACAAAGCCATACACTGACATCAAATAACAAAGACATACACTGATACCCAGTAAGAAAGAAATACACTGACACCCAGTAACACAGGCACACACGGACACCAAGTAACAAAGACACAGTCTTACACCAAGTAACACAGACACACACTGACACCCTGTAACACAGACACACACTTACACCAAGTAACAAAGACATACACTGATACCCAGTAACACAGACACACACTTGCAGCAAGTAACACAGACATACACTGGCACCAAGTAACAAAGACATGCACTGATACTCAGGAACACAGACACACACTTACACCAAGTAACACAGACACACACTTACACCAAGTAACAAAGGCATACACTTACACCAAGTAACACAGACATACACTGACACCAAGTAACAAAGACATACAATTACACCAAGTAACAAAGACACACGCTTACACCAAGTAACACAGATATACACTGACACCAAGTAACAAAGACATGCACTGACACCCAGTCACACAGACACACATGGACACCAAGTAACAAAGACACACACTTACACCAGGTAACACAGACACACACTGACACCCAGTAACACAGACACACACTTATACCAAGTAACACAGACATACACTGACACCAAGTAACAAAGACATAGACTGATACCCAGTAAGACAGACACACACTTACACCAAGTAACACAGACATACACTGACACCAAGTAACAAAGACATACACTGATACACAGGAACACAGACACACACTTACACCAAGTAACACAGACACACACTTTCACCAAGTAACAAAGACATACACTGACACCAAGTAACAAAGACATACACTCACACCAAGTAACAAAGACAAACACTTACACCATTTAAAAAAGACATACACTGACACCAAGCAACAAAGAAATACACTGATACCCAGTAAGAAAGACATACACTGACACCCAGTAACACAGACACACACGGACACCAAGTAACAAAGACACAGACTTACACCAAGTAACACAGACACACACTGACACCCAGTAACACAGACACACACTTACACCAAGTAACAAAGACATACACTGATACCCAGTAACACAGACACACACTGACAGCAAGTAACACAGACATACAATGGCACCAAGTAACAAAGACATACACTGATACTCAGGGACACAGACACACACTTACACCAAGTAACACAGACACACACTTACACCAAGTAACAAAGACATACACTTACACCAAGTAACAGAGACATACACTGACACCAAGTAACAAAGACATACAATTACACCAAGTAACAAAGACACACACTTACACCAAGTAACACAGATATACACTGACACCAAGTAACAAAGACATGCACTGACACCCAGTCACACAGACACACACGGACACCAAGTAACAAAGACACACACTTACACCAAGTAACACAGACACACACTTATATCAAGTAACACAGACATACACTGACACCAAGTAACAAAGACATACACTGATACCCAGGAACACAGACACACACTTACACCAAGTAACACAGACATACACTGGCACCAAGTAACAAAGACATACACTGATACACAGGAACACAGACACACACTTACACCAAGTAACACAGACACACACTGACACCAAGTAACAAAGACATACACTGATACGCAGTAACACAGACACACACTTTCACCAAGTAACACAGACATACACTGACATCAAGTAACAAAGACATACACTGATACACAGGAACACAGACACACACTTACACCAAGTAACACAGACACACACTTACACCAAGTAACAAAGACATACACTGACTCCAAGTAACAAAGACATACACTTACACCAAGTAACAAAGACACACACTTACACCAAGTAACAAAGACATACACTGACACCCAGTAACACAGACACACAGTTACACCAAGTAACAAAGACAACACTGACACCAAGTCACCAAGACACCCACTGACACCCAGTAACAAAGACATACACTGACACCAAGTAACAGAGACATACACTGATACCCAGTAAGAAAGACATACACTGACACCCAGTAACACAGACACACACGGACACCAAGTAACAAAGACACAGACTTACACCAAGTAACACAGGCACACACTGACACCCGGTAACACAGACACACACTTACACCAAGTAACAAAGACAACACTGATACACAGTAACACAGACACACAATTACAGCAAGTAACACAGACATACACTGGCACCAAGTAACAAAGACATACACTGATAGTCAGGAACACAGACACACACTTACACCAAGTAACACAGACACACACTTACACCAAGTAACAAAGACATACACTTACACCAATTTACACAGACATACACTGACACCAAGTAACAAAGACATACAATTACACCAAGTAACAAAGACACACACTTACACCAAGTAACACAGATATACACAGACACCAAGTAACAAAGACATACACTGACACCAAGTAACAAAGACATACAATTACACCAAGTAACAAAGACACACACTTACACCCAGTAACACAGATATGCACTGACACCAAGTAACAAAGACACACACTTACACCAAGTAAAACAGACACACACTCACACCCAGTAACACAGACACACACTTACACCAAGTAACACAGACATACACTGACACCAAGTAGCAAAGACATACACTGACACCCAGTAACACAGACACACACTTACACCAAGTAACAAAGACATACACTGACACCAAGTCACCAAGACATACACTGATACCCAGTAAGAAAGACATACACTGACACACAGTAACACAGACACACACGGACACCAAGTAACAAAGACACAGACTTACACCAAGTAACACAGACACACACTGACACCCAGTAACACAGACACACACTTACACCAAGTAACACAGACAACACTGATACCCAGTAACAAAGACACACACTTACAGCAAGTAACACAGACATACACTGGCACCAAGTAACACAGACACACACTTACACCAAGTAACAAAGACATACACTGACACCAAGTAACAAAGACATACAATTACACCAAGTAACAAAGACACACACTTACAGCAAGTAACACAGATATACACTGACACCAAGTAACAAAGACATACACTGACACCAAGTAACAAAGACAGACAATTACACCAAGTAACACAGACACACACTTAACCAAGTAACAAAGACATACACTGATACTCAGGAACACAGACACACACTTACACCAAGTAACACAGACACACACTTACACCAAGTAACAAAGACATACACTTACAGCAAGTAACACAGATATACACTGACACCAAGTAACAAAGACATACACTGACACCAAGTAACAAAGACATACGATTACACCAAGTAACAAAGACACACACTTACACCAAGTAACACTGATATGCACTGACACCAAATAACAAAGACACACACTTACACCAAGTAAAACAGACACACACTCACACCCAGTAACACAGACACACACTTACACCAAGTAACACAGACATACACTGACACCAAGTAACAAAGACATACACTGATACCCAGCAACACAGACACACAATTACACCAAGTAACACAGACATACAATGACACCAAGTAGCAAAGACATACACTGATACCCAGTAACACAGGCACACACTTACACCAAGTAACACAGACATACACAGACACCAAGTAACAAAGACATATACTGATACCCAGTAACACAGGCACACACGTACGCCAAGTGACTCAGACACACACTGACACCAAGTAACAAAGACATGCAATTACACCAAGTAACAAAGACACACACTTACACCAAGTAACGCAGACATGCACTGACACCCAATCACACAGACACACACGGACACCCAGTAACACAGACACACACTTACACCAAGTAACACAGACATACACTGACACCAAGTAACAAAGACATACACTGATACCCAGTAACACAGACACACACTTACACCAAGTAACACAGACATACACTGACACCAAGTAACAAAGGCATACACTGATACACAGGAACACAGACAAACACTTGCACCAAATAACACAGACACACACTTTCACCAAGTAACAAAGACATACACTGACACCAAGTAACAAAGACTTACACTCACACCAAGTAACAAAGACACACACATACACCAAGTAACAAAGACATACACTGACACCAAGTAACAAAGACATGCACTGATACCCAGTAAGAAAGACATACACTGACACCCAGTAACACAGACACACACGGACACCAAGTAACAAAGACACAGACTTACACCAAGTAACACAGACACACAGTGACACCCAGTAACACAGACACACACTTACACCAAGTAACAAAGACATACACTGATACCCCGTAACACAGACACACACTTACAGCAAGTAACACAGACATACACTGGCACCAAGTAACAAAGACGTAGACTGACACCAAGTCACAAAGACACCCACTGACACCCAGTAACAAAGACATACACTGACACCAAGTAACAAAGACATACACTGATACCCAGTAATAAAGACATACACTGACACTCAGTAACACGGACACACACGGACAGCAAGTAACAAAGACACAGACTTACACCAAGTAACAAAGACACGCACTGACACCCAGTAACACAGACACACACTTACACCAAGTAACAAAGAAATACACTTACACCAAGTAACACAGACATACACTGACACCAAGTAACAAAGACATACAATTACACCAAGTAACAAAGACAAACACTTACACCAAGTAACACAAATATACACTGACACCAAGTAACAAAGACATACACTGACACCAAGTAACAAAGACATACAATTACACCAAGTAACAAAGACACACACTTACACCAAGTAACACAGATATACCCTGACAACTAGTAACAAAAACATGCACTGACACCCAGTAACACAGACAGACACGGACACCAAGCAACAAAGACACACACTTACACCAAGTAACACAGACACACACTCACACCCAGTAACACAGACACACACTTACACCAAGTAACACAGACATACACTGAGACCAAGTAACAAAGACATATACTGATACCCAGTAACACAGACACACACTGACCCCCAGTCACACAGACATACACTGACAACAAGTCACAAAGACATTCACTGATACCCTGTAACACAGATACACACTGACACCAATAACAAAGACATGCACTGACACCAAGTAACAACGACATACACTTACACCAAGTAACAAAGACACACACTTCCACCAAGTAACACAGACAGACAATTACACCAAGTAACAAAGACATACACTTACACCAAGTAACAAAGTCTCACACTTACACCAAGTGTTTTGACATACACTGATACCAATCACAATGACATTCACTGATACCCAGTACCAAAGACATACAGTGATACCCTGTAACACAGACACACACTGACCCCCGATAACAAAGACATACACTGACACCAAGTCACAAAGACATACACTGATACCCAGTAACACAGAAACACACGGACACCAAGTAACACAGACACACACTTACACCAAGTAACAAAGACATAGACTGACACCAAGTAACAAAGACATACACTGATACCCAGTAACACAGACACACACTAACACCCAGTAACAAAGACATACACTGACACCAAGTAACAAAGACATACACTCACACCAAGTAACAAAGACACACACATACACCAAGTAACAAAGACATACACTGACACCAAGTAACAAAGACATGCACTGATACCCAGTAAGAAAGACATACACTGACACCCAGTAACACAGACGCACACGGACACCAAGTAACAAAGACATACACTCACACCAAGTAACAAAGACACACACATACACCAAGTAACAAAGACATACACTGACACCAAGTAACAAAGACATGCACTGATACCCAGTAAGAAAGACATACACTGACACCCAGTAACACAGACACACACTTACACCAAGTAACAAAGACATACACTGATACCCCGTAACACAGACACACACTTACAGCAAGTAACACAGACATACACTGGCACCAAGTAACAAAGACGTAGACTGACACCAAGTCACAAAGACACCCACTGACACCCAGTAACAAAGACATACACTGACACCAAGTAACAAAGACATACACTGATACCCAGTAATAAAGACATACACTGACACTCAGTAACACGGACACACACGGACAGCAAGTAACAAAGACACAGACTTACAACAAGTAACAAAGACACGCACTGACACCCAGTAACACAGACACACACTTACACCAAGTAACAAAGAAATACACTGACACCAAGTAACACAGACATACACTGACACCAAGTAACAAAGACATACAATTACACCAAGTAACAAAGACACACACTTACACCAAGTAACACAAATATACACTGACACCAAGTAACAAAGACATAAACTGACACCAAGTAACAAAGACATACAATTACACCAAGTAACAAAGACACACACTTACACCAAGTAACACAGATATACCCTGACAACTAGTAACAAAAACATGCACTGACACCCAGTAACACAGACAGACACGGACACCAAGCAACAAAGACACACACTTACACCAAGTAACACAGACACACACTCACACCCAGTAACACAGACACACACTTACACCAAGTAACACAGACATACACTGAGACCAAGTAACAAAGACATATACTGATACCCAGTAACACAGACACACACTGACCCCCAGTAACACAGACATACACTGACAACAAGTCACAAAGACATTCACTGATACCCTGTAACACAGATACACACTGACACCAAGTAACAATGACATGCACTGACACCAAGTAACACAGACACACACTTACACCAAGTAACAAAGACATACACTTACACCAATTTACACAGACATACACTGACACCAAGTAACAAAGACATACAATTACACCAAGTAACAGACACACACTTACACCAAGTAACACAGATATACACTGACACCAAGTAACAAAGACATACACTGACACCAAGTAACAAAGACATACAATTACACCAAGTAACAAAGACACACACTTACAACAAGTAACACAGATATGCACTGACACCAAGTAACAAAGACACACACTTACACCAAGTAAAACAGACACACACTCACACCCAGTAACACAGACACACACTTACACCAAGTAACACAGACATACACTGACACCAAGTAGCAAAGACATACACTGACACCCAGTAACACAGACACACACTTACACCAAGTAACAAAGACATACACTGACACCAAGTCACCAAGACATACACTGATACCCAGTAAGAAAGACATACACTGACACCCAGTAACACAGACACACACGGACACCAAGTAACAAAGACACAGACTTAAACCAAGTAACACAGACAACACTGATACCCAGTAACAAAGACACACACTTACAGCAAGTAACACAGACATACACTGGCACCAAGTAACACAGACACACACTTACACCAAGTAACAAAGACATACACTGACATCAAGTAACAAAGACATACAATTACACCAAGTAACAAAGACACACACTTACAGCAAGTAACACAGATATACACTGACACCAAGTAACAAAGACATACACTGACACCAAGTAACAAAGACATACAATTACACCAAGTAACACAGACACACACTTAACCAAGTAACAAAGACATACACTGATACTCAGGAACACAGACACACACTTACACCAAGTAACACAGACACACACTTACATCAAGTAACAAAGACATACACTGACACCAAGTAACAAAGACATACAATTACACCAAGTAACAAAGACACACACTTACAGCAAGTAACACAGATATACACTGACACCAAGTAACAAAGACATACACTGACACCAAGTAACAAAGACATACGATTACACCAAGTAACAAAGACACACACTTACACCAAGTAACACAGATATGCACTGACACCAAATAACAAAGACACACACTTACACCAAGTAAAACAGACACACACTCACACCCAGTAACACAGACACACACTTACACCAAGTAACACAGACATACACTGACACCAAGTAACAAAGACATACACTGATACCCAGCAACACAGACACACAATTACACCAAGTAACACAGACATACACTGACACCAAGTAGCAAAGACATACACTGATACCCAGTAACACAGGCACACACTTACACCAAGTAACACAGACATACACAGACACCAAGTAACAAAGACATATACTGATACCCAGTAACACAGGCACACACGTACGCCAAGTGACTCAGACACACACTGACACCAAGTAACAAAGACATGCAATTACACCAAGTAACAAAGACACACACTTACACCAAGTAACGCAGACATGCACTGACACCCAATCAGCCAGACACACACGGACACCCAGTAACACAGACACACACTTACACCAAGTAACACAGACATACACTGACACCAAGTAACAAAGACATACACTGATACCCAGTAACACAGACACACACTTACACCAAGTAACACAGACATACACTGACACCAAGTAACAAAGGCATACACTGATACACAGGAACACAGACAAACACTTGCACCAAATAACACAGACACACACTTTCACCAAGTAACAAAGACATACACTGACACCAAGTAACAAAGACATACACTCACACCAAGTAACAAAGACACACACATACACCAAGTAACAAAGACATACACTGACAGCAAGTAACAAAGACATGCACTGATACCCAGTAAGAAAGACATACACTGACACCCAGTAACACAGACACACACGGACACCAAGTAACAAAGACACAGACTTACACCAAGTAACACAGACACACAGTGACACCCAGTAACACAGACACACACTTACACCAAGTAACAAAGACATACACTGATACCCCGTAACACAGACACACACTTACAGCAAGTAACACAGACATACACTGGCACCAAGTAACAAAGACGTAGACTGACACCAAGTCACAAAGACACCCACTGACACCCAGTAACAAAGACATACACTGACACCAAGTAACAAAGACATACACTGATACCCAGTAATAAAGACATACACTGACACTCAGTAACACGGACACACACGGACAGCAAGTAACAAAGACACAGACTTACACCAAGTAACAAAGACACGCACTGACACCCAGTAACACAGACACACACTTACACCAAGTAACAAAGAAATACACTTACACCAAGTAACACAGACATACACTGACACCAAGTAACAAAGACATACAATTACACCAAGTAACAAAGACAAACACTTACACCAAGTAACACAAATATACACTGACACCAAGTAACAAAGACATACACTGACACCAAGTAACAAAGACATACAATTACATCAAGTAACAAAGACACACACTTACACCAAGTAACACAGATATACCCTGACAACTAGTAACAAAAACATGCACTGACACCCAGTAACACAGACAGACACGGACACCAAGCAACAAAGACACACACTTACACCAAGTAACACAGACACACACTCACACCCAGTAACACAGACACACACTTACACCAAGTAACACAGACATACACTGAGACCAAGTAACAAAGACATATACTGATACCCAGTAACACAGACACACACTGACCCCCAGTAACACAGACATACACTGACAACAAGTCTCAAAGACATTCACTGATACCCTGTAACACAGATACACACTGACACCAAGTAACAAAGACATGCACTGACACCACGTAACAACGACATACACTTACACCAAGTAACAAAGACACACACTTCCACCAAGTAACACAGACAGACAATTACACCAAGTAACAAAGACATACACTTACACCAAGTAACAAAGACACACACTTACACCAAGTGTTTTGACATACACTGATACCAATCACAATGACATTCACTGATACCCAGTACCAAAGACATACAGTGATACCCTGTAACACAGACACACACTGACCCCCGATAACAAAGACATACACTGACACCAAGTCACAAAGACATACACTGATACCCAGTAACACAGAAACACACGGACACCAAGTAACACAGACACACACTTACACCAAGTAACAAAGACATAGACTGACACCAAGTAACAAAGACATACACTGATACCCAGTAACACAGACACACACTAACACCCAGTAACAAAGACATACACTGACACCAAGTAACAAAGACATACACTCACACCAAGTAACAAAGACACACACATACACCAAGTAACAAAGACATACACTGACACCAAGTAACAAAGACATGCACTGATACCCAGTAAGAAAGACATACACTGACACCCAGTAACACAGACACACACGGACACCAAGTAACAAAGACACAGACGTACACCAAGTAACACAGACACACACTGACACCCAGTAACACAGACACACACTTACACCAAGTAACAAAGACATACACTGATACCCCGTAACACAGACACACACTTACAGCAAGTAACACAGACATACACTGGCACCAAGTAACAAAGACGTAGACTGACACCAAGTCACAAAGACACCCACTGACACCCAGTAACAAAGACATACACTGACACCAAGTAACAAAGACATACACTGATACCCAGTAATAAAGACATACACTGACACTCAGTAACACGGACACACACGGACAGCAAGTAACAAAGACACAGACTTACAACAAGTAACAAAGACACGCACTGACACCCAGTAACACAGACACACACTTACACCAAGTAACAAAGAAATACACTGACACCAAGTAACACAGACATACACTGACACCAAGTAACAAACACATACAATTACACCAAGTAACAAAGACACACACTTACACCAAGTAACACAAATATACACTGACACCAAGTAACAAAGACATAAACTGACACCAAGTAACAAAGACATACAATTACACCAAGTAACAAAGACACACACTTACACCAAGTAACACAGACATACCCTGACAACTAGTAACAAAAACATGCACTGACACCCAGTAACACAGACAGACACGGACACCAAGCAACAAAGACACACACTTACACCAAGTAACACAGACACACACTCACACCCAGTAACACAGACACACACTTACACCAAGTAACACAGACATACACTGAGACCAAGTAACAAAGACATATACTGATACCCAGTAACACAGACACACACTGACCCCCAGTAACACAGACATACACTGACAACAAGTCACAAAGACATTCACTGATACCCTGTAACACAGATACACACTGACACCAAGTAACAATGACATGCACTGACACCAAGTAACCACGACATACAATTACACCAAGTAACAAAGACACACACTTACACCAAGTAACACAGACATACACTGACACCAAGTAACATAGACACACACTTAAACAAAGTGTTTTGACATACACTGATACCAATCACAATGACATTCACTGATACCCAGTAACAAACACATGCACTGACACCAAGTCACAAAGACATACACTGATACCCAGTAACACAGACACACACTGACACCCGGTAACAAAGACATACACTGACACCAAGTCACAAAAAACATACACTGATACCCAGTAACACAGACACACACTGACACCCAGTAACAAAGACATACAACGATAGCAAGTCACAAAGACATACACTGAAATCAAGTAACAAAGACAGACACTGACACCAAGTAACACAGACATACACTGACACCAAGTAACAAAGGCATACAATTACACCAAGTAAAAAAGACACACACTTACACCAAGTAACACAGACATACACTGACACCAAGTAACAAGGACATGCACTGACACACAGTAACACAGAAACACACAGACAACAAGTAACAAAGACACACACTTACACCAAGTGACACAGACACACACTGACACCCAGTAAAACAGACACACACTTACACCAAGTAATACAGACAGACACTGACACCAAGTAACAAAGACATACACTGATACCCAGTAACACAGACACACACTGACACCCAGTAACAAAGACATACATGATACCAAGTCACAAAGACATACACTGACACCAAGTAACAAAGACATACACTTACACCAAGTAACACAGATATACCCTGACACCAAGTAACAAAGACATACACTGACACCCATTCACAAAGACATACACCGACAACAAGTCACAAGACATACAATGATACCAAGTCACAAAGACATACACAGATACCCAGTAACACAGACACATACTGACACCAAGTAACAAAGACATACACTGACACCAAGTAACAAAGACATACACTTACACCAAGTAACAAAGACAGACAATTACACCAAGTAATAAAGACATACACTTACACCAAGTAACAAAGACATACACTGATACCCAGTAGCACAGACACACACTTACACCAAGTAACAAAGACATACACTGACGCCAAGTCACAAAGACACAATGTGACACACAGTAACAAAGACATACACTGACACCAAGTCACAAAGACATACACTGATACCCAGTAACACAGACACACACTTACACCAAGTAACAAATACATACACTGACACCCAGTAACAAAGACATACACTGACACCCAGTAACACAGACACACACGAACACCCAGTAACAAAGACATACACAGACAGCAAGGCACAAAGTCATACACTGATACCCAGTAACACAGACACACACTGACACCCAGTAACAAAGACATACACTGATACCAAGTCACAAAGACATACACTGACACCAAGTAACAAAGACATACACTTACACCAAGTAACACAGATATACCCTGACACCAAGTAACAAAGACATCCACTGACACACAGTCACAAAGACATACACCGACAACAAGTCACAAAGACATACAATGATACCAAGTAACAAAGACATACACTGACACCCAGTAACACAGACACACATAACACCCAGTAACAAAGACATACACAGACACCAAGTCACAAAGTCATACACTGATACCCAGTAACACAGACACACACTGACACCCAGTAACAAAGACATACAATGATACCAAGTCACAAAGACATACACTGACACCAAGTAACAAAGACATACACTTAGACCAAGTAAAAAAGACAGACATTTACACCAAGTAACAAAGACATACACTTACACCAAGTAACAAAGGCACACACTGACACAAAGTGTTTTGACACACACTGATACCAATCACAATGACATTCACTGATACCCAGTAACAAACACATACACTGACACCAAGTCACAAAGACATACACTGATACCAAGTCACAAAGACATACACTGATACCCAGTAACACAGACACACACTGACACCCGGTAACAAAGACATACACTGACACCAAGTCACAAAAACATACACTGATACCCAGTAACACAGACACACACTGACACCCAGTAACAAAGACATACAACGAACCAAGTCAGAAAGACATTCACTGAAACCAAGTAACAAAGACATACACTGACACCAAGTAACACAGACATACACTGACACCAAGTAACAAAGACATACAATTACACCAAGTAAAACAGACACACACTTACACCAAGTAATACAGACAGACACTGACACCAAGTAACAAAGACATACACTGATACCCAGTAACACAGACACACACTGACACCCAGTAACAAAGACATTCGCTGATACCAAGTCACAAAGACATACACTGACACCAAGTAACAAAGACATACACTTACACCAAGTAACACAGATATACCCTGACACCAAGTAACAAAGACATACACTGACACACAGTCACAAAGACATACACCGACAACAAGTCACAAAGACATACAATGATACCAAGTAACAAAGACATACACTGATACCCAGTAACACAGACACACACTAACACCCAGTAACAAAGACATACATTGACACCAAGTCACAAAGACATACACTGATACCCAGTAACACAGACACACACTGACACCCAGTAACAAAGACATACAATGATACCAAGTCACAAAGACATACACTGACACCAAGTCACAAAGACATACACTGATACCAAGTCACAAAGACATACACTGATACCCAGTAACACAGACACACACTAACACCCAGTAACAAAGACATACACTGACACCAAGTCACAAAGACATACACTGATACCCAGTAACACAGACACACACTGACACCAAGTAACAAAGACATACACTTACACCAAGTAACACAGACATACACTGACACCAAGTAACAAAGACAGACAATTATACCAAGTAACAAAGACATACACTTACACCAAGTATTTCGACATACACCGACACCAGGTAACAAAGACACACACTGACACCCAGTAACAATGACATGCACTGACACCCAGTAACACAGACACACACATACACCAAGTAACAAAGACATACACTGACACCAAGTCACAAAGACACACACTTACACAAAGTGTTTTGACACACACTGATACCAATCACAATGACATTCACTGATACCCAGTAACAAACACATACACTGACACCAAGTCACAAAGACATACACTGATACCAAGTCACAAAGACATACACTGATACCCAGTAACACAGACACACACTGACACCCGGTAACAAAGACATACACTGACACCAAGTCACAAAGACATACACTGATACCCAGTAACACAGACACACACTGACACCCAGTAACAAAGACATACAATGATACCAAGTCACAAAGACATACACTGACACAAAGTCACAAAGACATACACTGATACCAAGTCACAAAGACATACACTGATACCCAGTAACACAGACACACACTAACACCCAGTAACAAAGACATACACTGACACCAAGTCACAAAGACATACACTGATACCCAGTAACAAAGACATACAATTACACGAAGTAAAACAGACACACACTTACACCAAGTAATACAGACAGACACTGACACCAAGTAACAAAGACATACACTGATACCCAGTAACACAGACACACACTGACACCCAGTAACAAAGACATTCACTGATACCAAGTCACAAAGACATACACTGACACCAAGTAACAAAGACATACACTTACACCAAGTGTTTTGACACACACTGATACCAATCACAATGACATTCACTGATACCCAGTAACAAACACATACACTGACACCAAGTCACAAAGACATACACTGATACCCAGTAACACAGACACACACTGACACCCGGTAAAAAAGACATACACTGACACCAAGTCACAAAAACATACACTGATACCCAGTAACACAGACACACACTGACACCCAGTAACAAAGACATACAACGAACCAAGTCACAAAGACATTCACTGAAACCAAGTAACAAAGACATACACTGACACCAAGTAACACAGACATACACTGACACCAAGTAACAAAGACATACAATTACACCAAGTAAAACAGACACACACTTACACCAAGTAATACAGACAGACACTGACACCAAGTAACAAAGACATACACTGATACCCAGTAACACAGACACACACTGACACCCAGTAACAAAGACATTCACTGATACCAAGTCACAAAGACATACACTGACACCAAGTAACAAAGACATACACTTACACCAAGTAACACAGATATACCCTGACACCAAGTAACAAAGACATACACTGACACACAGTCACAAAGACATACACCGACAACAAGTCACAAAGACATACAATGATACCAAGTAACAAAGACATACACTGATACCCAGTAACACAGACACACACTAACACCCAGTAACAAAGACATACATTGACACCAAGTCACAAAGACATACACTGATACCCAGTAACACAGACACACACTGACACCCAGTAACAAAGACATACAATGATACCAAGTCACAAAGACATACACTGACACCAAGTCACAAAGACACACACTGATACCAAGTCACAAAGACATACACTGATACCCAGTAACACAGACACACACTAACACCCAGTAACAAAGACATACACTGACACCAAGTCACAAAGACATACACTGATACCCAGTAACACAGACACACACTGACACCAAGTAACAAAGACATACACTTACACCAAGTAACACAGACATACACTGACACCAAGTAACAAAGACAGACAATTATACCAAGTAACAAAGACATACACTTACACCAAGTATTTCGACATACACCGACACCAGGTAACAAAGACACACACTGACACCCAGTAACAATGACATGCACTGACACCAAGTAACAACGACATACACTTACACCAAGTAACAAAGACACACAATTACACCAAGTAACACAGACATACACTGACACCAAGCAACAAAGACATACACTGACACCAAGTAACAAAGACATACACTTACACCAAGTAACAAAGACAGACAATTACACCAAGTAACAAAGACTTACACTTACACCAAGTAACAAAGACACACACTTACACCAAGTGTTTTGACATACACTGATACCAATCACAATGACATTCACTGATACCCAGTAACAAACACTTACACTGACACCAAGTCACAAAGACATACACTGATACCAAGTCACAAAGACATACACTGATACCCAGTAACACAGACACACACTGACCCCCGATAACAAAGACATACACTGACACCAAGTCACAAAGACATACACTGATACCCAGTAACACAGAAACACACTGACACCCAGTAACACAGACACACACGGACACCAAGTAACACAGACACACACTTACACCAAGTAACAAAGACATAGACTGACACCAAGTAACAAAGACGTACACTGATACCCAGTAACACAGACACACACTAACACCCAGTAACAAAGACATACACAGACACCAAGTCACAAAGACATACACTGATACCCAGTAACACAGACACACACTGACACCCAGTAACAAAGACATACAATGATACCAAGTCACAAAGACATACACTGACACCAAGTAACAAAGACATACACTGACACCAAGTAACAAAGGCATACACTGATACACAGTAACACAGACACTCACTAACACCCAGTAACAAAGACATACATTGACACCAAGTCACAAAGACATACACTGATACCCAGTAACACAGACACACACTGACACCCAGTAACAAAGACATACAATGATATCAAGTCACAAAGACATACACTGACACCAAGTCACAAAGACATACACTGATACCAAGTCACAAAGACATACACTGATACCCAGTAACACAGACACACACTAACACCCAGTAACAAAGACATACACTGACACCAAGTCACAAAGACATACTCTGATACCCAGTAACACAGACACACACTGACACCCAGTAACAAAGACATACACTGACACCAAGTCACAAACACATACACTGACACCAAGTAACAAAGACATACGCTTACACCAAGTAACAAAGACATACACTGATACCCAGTAACACAGACACACACTGACACCCAGTTAGAAACACACACTGAACCCCAGTAGCACAGACACACACTGACCCCCAGTAACACAGACATACACTGACAACAAATCACAAAGACACACAATGACACCCAGTAACAAAGACATACACTGATACCAATCACAAAGACATTCACTGATACCCAGTAACACAGATACACACTGACACCAAGTAACAAAGACATGCAGTGACACCAAGTAACAACGACATACACTTACAACAAGTAACAAAGACACACACTTACACCAAGTAACACAGACATACACTGACACCAAGCAACAAAGACATACACTGACACCAAGTAACAATGACATACACTTTGACCAAGTAACAAAGACAGACAATTACACCAAGTAACAAAGACATACACTTACACCAAGTAACAAAGACACACACTTAAACAAAGTGTTTTGACATACACTGATACCAATCACAATGACATTCACTGATACCCAGTAACAAACACATACACTGACACCAAGTCACAAAGACATACACTGATACCAAGTCACAAAGACATACACTGATACTCAGTAACACAGACACACACTGACACCCTTTAACAAAGACATACACTGACACCAAGTCACAAAAACATACACTGATACCCAGTAACACAGACACACACTGACACCCAGTAACAAAGACATACAACGATACCAAGTCACAAAGACATACACTGAAATCAAGTAACAAAGACAGACACTGACACCAAGTAACACAGACATACACTGACACCAAGTAACAAAGACATACAATTACACCAATTAAAAAAGACACACACTTACACCAAGTAACACAGATATACACTGACACCAAGTAACAAGGACATGCACTGACACACAGTAACACAGAAACACACGGACAACAAGTAACAAAGAGACACACTTACACCAAGTGACACAGACACACACTGACACCCAGTAAAACAGACACACACTTACACCAAGTAATACAGACAGACACTGACACCAAGTAACAAAGACATACACTGATACCCAGTAACACAGACACACACTGACACCCAGTAACAAAGACATACACTGATACCAAGTCACAAAGACATACACTGACACCAAGTAACAAAGACATACACTTACACCAAGGAACACAGATATACCCTGACACCAAGTAACAAAGACATACACTGACACCCAGTCACAAAGACATACACCGACAACAAGTCACAAAGACATACAATGATACCAAGTCACAAAGACATACACAGATACCCAGTAACACGGACACATACTGACACCAAGTAACAAAGACATACACTGACACCAAGTAACAAAGACATACACTTACACCAAGTAACAAAGACAGACAATTACACCAAGTAATAAAGACATACACTTACACCAAGTAACAAAGACATACACTGATACCAAGTCACAAAGACATACACTGATACCCAGTAACACAGACACACACTAACACCCAGTAACAAAGACATACACTGACACCAAGTCACAAAGACATACTCTGATACCCAGTAACACAGACACACACTGACACCCAGTAACAAAGACATACACTGACACCAAGTCACAAACACATACACTGACACCAAGTAACAAAGACATACGCTTACACCAAGTAACAAAGACATACACTGATACCCAGTAACACAGACACACACTGACACCCAGTTAGAAACACACACTGAACCCCAGTAGCACAGACACACACTGACCCCCAGTAACACAGACATACAATGACAACAAATCACAAAGACACACAATGACACCCAGTAACAAAGACATACACTGATACCAATCACAAAGACATTCACTGATACCCAGTAACACAGATACACACTGACACCAAGTAACAAAGACATGCAGTGACACCAAGTAACAACGACATACACTTACAACAAGTAACAAAGACACACACTTACACCAAGTAACACAGACATACACTGACACCAAGCAACAAAGACATACACTGACACCAAGTAACAATGACATACACTTTGACCAAGTAACAAAGACAGACAATTACACCAAGTAACAAAGACATACACTTACACCAAGTAACAAAGACACACACTTAAACAAAGTGTTTTGACATACACTGATACCAATCACAATGACATTCACTGATACCCAGTAACAAACACATACACTGACACCAAGTCACAAAGACATACACTGATACCAAGTCACAAAGACATACACTGATACTCAGTAACACAGACACACACTGACACCCTTTAACAAAGACATACACTGACACCAAGTCACAAAAACATACACTGATACCCAGTAACACAGACACACACTGACACCCAGTAACAAAGACATACAACGATACCAAGTCACAAAGACATACACTGAAATCAAGTAACAAAGACAGACACTGACACCAAGTAACACAGACATACACTGACACCAAGTAACAAAGACATACAATTACACCAATTAAAAAAGACACACACTTACACCACGTAACACAGATATACACTGACACCAAGTAACAAGGACATGCACTGACACACAGTAACACAGAAACACACGGACAATAAGTAACAAAGAGACACACTTACACCAAGTGACACAGACACACACTGACACCCAGTAAAACAGACACACACTTACACCAAGTAATACAGACAGACACTGACACCAAGTAACAAAGACATACACTGATACCCAGTAACACAGACACACACTGACACCCAGTAACAAAGACATACACTGATACCAAGTCACAAAGACATACACTGACACCAAGTAACAAAGACATACACTTACACCAAGGAACACAGATATACCCTGACACCAAGTAACAAAGACATACACTGACACCCAGTCACAAAGACATACACCGACAACAAGTCACAAAGACATACAATGATACCAAGTCACAAAGACATACACAGATACCCAGTAACACGGACACATACTGACACCAAGTAACAAAGACATACACTGACACCAAGTAACAAAGACATACACTTACACCAAGTAACAAAGACAGACAATTACACCAAGTAATAAAGACATACACTTACACCAAGTAACAAAGACATACACTGATACCCAGTAGCACAGACACACACTTACACCAAGTAACAAAGACATACACTGACGCCAAGTCACAAAGACACACTCTGACACACAGTAACAAAGACATACACTGACACCAAGTCACAAAGACATACACTGATACCCAGTAACACAGACACACACTTACACCAAGTAACACAGACATACACTGACACCCAGTAACACAGACACACACTTACACCAAGTAACAAAGACATACACTGACACCCAGTAACAAAGACATACACTGACACCCAGTAACACAGACACACACGAACACCCAGTAACAAAGACATACACAGACACCAAGTCACAAAGTCATACACTGATACCCAGTAACACAGACACACACTGACACCCAGTAACAAAGACATACACTGATACCAAGTCACAAAGACATACACTGACACCAAGTAACAAAGACATACACTTACACCAAGTAACACAGATATACCCTGACACCAAGTAACAAAGACATACACTGACACACAGTCACAAAGACTTACACCGACAACAAGTCACAAAGACATACAATGATACCAAGTCACAAAGTCATACACTGATACCCAGTAACACAGACACACACTGACACCCAGTAACAAAGACATACAATGATACCAAGTCACAAAGACATACACTGACACCAAGTAACAAAGACATACACTGACACCAAGTAACAAAGACACACACTTACACAAAGTGTTTTGACGCACACTGATACCAATCACAATGACATTCAATGATACCCAGTAACAAACACATACACTGACACCAAGTCATAAAGACATACACTGATACCAAGTCACAAAGACATACACTGATACCCAGTAACACAGACACACACTGACACCCGGTAACAAAGACATACACTGACACCAAGTCACAGAAACATACACTGATACCCAGTAACACAGACACACACTGACACCCAGTAACAAAGACATACAACGAACCAAGTCACAAAGACATTCACTGAAACCAAGTAACAAAGACATACACTTACACCAAGTAACACAGACATACACTGACACCAAGTAACAAAGACATACAATTACACCAAGTAAAACAGACACACACTTACACCACGTAATACAGACAGGCACTGACACCAAGTAACAAAGACATACACTGATACCCAGTAACACAGACACACACTGACACCCAGTAACAAAGACATACACTGATACCAAGTCACAAAGACATACACTGACACCAAGTAACAAAGACATACACTTACACCAAGTAACACAGATATACCCTGACACCAAGTAACAAAGAC
Source organism: Heterodontus francisci (assembly GCF_036365525.1). Classification (NCBI taxonomy): domain Eukaryota; kingdom Metazoa; phylum Chordata; class Chondrichthyes; order Heterodontiformes; family Heterodontidae; genus Heterodontus; species Heterodontus francisci. The sequence goes on along the minus strand of NW_027140986.1, from coordinate 4,267,981 downwards.
ATACACTGACACACAGTCACAAAGACATACACCGACAACAAGTCACAAAGACATACAATGATACCAAGTAACAAAGACATACACTGATACCCAGTAACACAGACACACAATAACACCCAGTAACAAAGACATACATTGACACCAAGTCACAAAGACATACACTGATACCCAGTAACACAGACACACACTGACACCCAGTAACAAAGACATACAATGATACCAAGTCACAAAGACATACACTGACACCAAGTCACAAAGACATACACTGATACCAGGTCACAAAGACATACACTGATACCCAGTAACACAGACACACACTATCACCCAGTAACAAAGACATACACTGACACCAAGTCACAAAGACATACACTGATACCCAGTAACACAGACACACACTGACACCAAGTAACAAAGACATACACTTACACCAAGTAACACAGACATACACTGACACCAAGTAACAAAGACAGACAATTATACCAAGTCACAAAGACATACACTGACACCAAGTCACAAAGACATACACTGATACCAGGTCACAAAGACATACACTGATACCCAGTAACACAGACACACACTAACACCTAGTAACAAAGACATACACTGACACCAAGTAACAAAGACATACACTGACACCCAGTAACACAGACACACACTTACACCAAGTAACAAAGACATAGACTGACACCAAGTCACAAGGACACCCACGGACACGTAGTAACAAAGACATACACTGATACCCAGTAACACAGACACACACTGACACCAAGTAACAAAGACATACACTGACACCAAGCAACAAAGACATACACTGACACCCAGTAACACAAACAAACATACACAGACACCCAGTAACACAGAGGAACACTAATAAACAGTAACAAAGACATACACTGACACCAAGTAACACAGACACACACTGACACTCAGTAACAAAGACATACACTGACACCAAGTCACAAAGACATACACTGACACCAAGTAACAAAGACACACACTTACACCAAGTAACAAAGACATACACTGACACCCAGTAACACAGACACACACTTACACCAAGTAACAAAGACATAGACTGACACCAAGTCACAAGGACACCCACTGACACGTAGTAACAAAGACATACACTGATAACCAGTAACACAGACACACACTGACACCAAGTAACAAAGACAGACACTGGCAACAAGTAACAAAGACATACACTGACACCAAGTAACAAAGACATACAATTACACCAAGTAACAAAGACACACACTTACATCAAGTAACACAGATATACCCTGACAACAACTAACAAAGACATGCACTGACACCCAGTAACAGAGACAGACACGGACACCAAGCAACAAAGACACACACTTACACCAAGTAACACAGACACACACTCACACCCAATAACACAGACACACACTTACACCAAGTAACACAGGCATACACTGACACCAAGTAACAAAGATATACACTGATACCCAGTAACACAGACACACAATTACACCAAGTAACACAGACATACACTGACACCAAGTAGCAAAGACATACACTGATACCCAGTAACACAGGCACACACTTACACCAAGTAACACAGACATACACTGACACCAAGTAACAAAGACATATACTGATACCCAGTAACACAGGCACACACGTACGCCAAGTGACACAGACATACACTGACACCAAGTAACAAAGACATGCAATTACACCAAGTAACAAAGACACACACTTACACCATGTAACGCAGACATGCACTGACACCCAATCACACAGACACACACGGACACCCAGTAACACAGACACACACTTACACCAAGTAACACAGACATACACTGACACCAAGTAACAAAGACATACACTTACACCAAGTAACAAAGACAGACAATTACACCAAGTAATAAAGACATACACTTACACCAAGTAACAAAGACATACACTGATACCCAGTAGCACAGACACACACTTACACCAAGTAACAAAGACATACACTGACGCCAAGTCACAAAGACACACTCTGACACACAGTAACAAAGACATACACTGACACCAAGTCACAAAGACATACACTGATACCCAGTAACACAGACACACACTTACACCAAGTATCAAAGACATACACTGACACCCAGTAACACAGACACACACGAACACCCAGTAACAAAGACATACACAGACACCAAGTCACAAAGTCATACACTGATACCCAGTAACACAGACACACACTGACACCCAGTAACAAAGACATACACTGATACCAAGTCACAAAGACATACACTGACACCAAGTAACAAAGACATACACTTACACCAAGTAACACAGATATACCCTGACACCAAGTAACAAAGACATACACTGACACACAGTCACAAAGACTTACACCGACAACAAGTCACAAAGACATACAATGATACCAAGTCACAAAGTCATACACTGATACCCAGTAACACAGACACACACTGACACCCAGTAACAAAGACATACAATGATACCAAGTCACAAAGACATACACTGACACCAAGTAACAAAGACATACACTGACACCAAGTAACAAAGACACACACTTACACAAAGTGTTTTGACGCACACTGATACCAATCACAATGACATTCAATGATACCCAGTAACAAACACATACACTGACACCAAGTCATAAAGACATACACTGATACCAAGTCACAAAGACATACACTGATACCCAGTAACACAGACACACACTGACACCCGGTAACAAAGACATACACTGACACCAAGTCACAGAAACATACACTGATACCCAGTAACACAGACACACACTGACACCCAGTAACAAAGACATACAACGAACCAAGTCACAAAGACATTCACTGAAACCAAGTAACAAAGACATACACTTACACCAAGTAACACAGACATACACTGACACCAAGTAACAAAGACATACAATTACACCAAGTAAAACAGACACACACTTACACCACGTAATACAGACAGGCACTGACACCAAGTAACAAAGACATACACTGATACCCAGTAACACAGACACACACTGACACCCAGTAACAAAGACATACACTGATACCAAGTCACAAAGACATACACTGACACCAAGTAACAAAGACATACACTTACACCAAGTAACACAGATATACCCTGACACCAAGTAACAAAGACATACACTGACACACAGTCACAAAGACATACACCGACAACAAGTCACAAAGACATACAATGATACCAAGTAACAAAGACATACACTGATACCCAGTAACACAGACACACAATAACACCCAGTAACAAAGACATACATTGACACCAAGTCACAAAGACATACACTGATACCCAGTAACACAGACACACACTGACACCCAGTAACAAAGACATACAATGATACCAAGTCACAAAGACATACACTGACACCAAGTCACAAAGACATACACTGATACCAGGTCACAAAGACATACACTGATACCCAGTAACACAGACACACACTATCACCCAGTAACAAAGACATACACTGACACCAAGTCACAAAGACATACACTGATACCCAGTAACACAGACACACACTGACACCAAGTAACAAAGACATACACTTACACCAAGTAACACAGACATACACTGACACCAAGTAACAAAGACAGACAATTATACCAAGTCACAAAGACATACACTGACACCAAGTCACAAAGACATACACTGATACCAGGTCACAAAGACATACACTGATACCCAGTAACACAGACACACACTAACACCTAGTAACAAAGACATACACTGACACCAAGTAACAAAGACATACACTGACACCCAGTAACACAGACACACACTTACACCAAGTAACAAAGACATAGACTGACACCAAGTCACAAGGACACCCACGGACACGTAGTAACAAAGACATACACTGATACCCAGTAACACAGACACACACTGACACCAAGTAACAAAGACATACACTGACACCAAGCAACAAAGACATACACTGACACCCAGTAACACAAACAAACATACACAGACACCCAGTAACACAGAGGAACACTAATAAACAGTAACAAAGACATACACTGACACCAAGTAACACAGACACACACTGACACTCAGTAACAAAGACATACACTGACACCAAGTCACAAAGACATACACTGACACCAAGTAACAAAGACACACACTTACACCAAGTAACAAAGACATACACTGACACCCAGTAACACAGACACACACTTACACCAAGTAACAAAGACATAGACTGACACCAAGTCACAAGGACACCCACTGACACGTAGTAACAAAGACATACACTGATAACCAGTAACACAGACACACACTGACACCAAGTAACAAAGACAGACACTGGCAACAAGTAACAAAGACATACACTGACACCAAGTAACAAAGACATACAATTACACCAAGTAACAAAGACACACACTTACATCAAGTAACACAGATATACCCTGACAACAACTAACAAAGACATGCACTGACACCCAGTAACAGAGACAGACACGGACACCAAGCAACAAAGACACACACTTACACCAAGTAACACAGACACACACTCACACCCAATAACACAGACACACACTTACACCAAGTAACACAGGCATACACTGACACCAAGTAACAAAGATATACACTGATACCCAGTAACACAGACACACAATTACACCAAGTAACACAGACATACACTGACACCAAGTAGCAAAGACATACACTGATACCCAGTAACACAGGCACACACTTACACCAAGTAACACAGACATACACTGACACCAAGTAACAAAGACATATACTGATACCCAGTAACACAGGCACACACGTACGCCAAGTGACACAGACATACACTGACACCAAGTAACAAAGACATGCAATTACACCAAGTAACAAAGACACACACTTACACCATGTAACGCAGACATGCACTGACACCCAATCACACAGACACACACGGACACCCAGTAACACAGACACACACTTACACCAAGTAACACAGACATACACTGACACCAAGTAACAAAGACATACACTGATACCCAGTAACACAGACACACACTTACACCAAGTAACACAGACATACACTGACACCAAGTAACAAAGGCATACACTGATACACAGGAACACAGACAAACACTTGCACCAAATAACACAGACACACACTTTCACCAAGTAACAAAGACATACACTGACACCAAGTAACAAAGACATACACTCACACCAAGTAACAAAGACACACACATACACCAAGTAACAAAGACATACACTGACACCAAGTAACAAAGACATGCACTGATACACAGTAAGAAATACATACACTGACACCCAGTAACACAGACACACACGGACACCAAGTAACAAAGACACAGACTTACACCAAGTAACACAGACACACAGTGACACCCAGTAACACAGACACACACTTACACCAAGTAACAAAGACATACACTGATACCCCGTAACACAGACACACACTTACAGCAAGTAACACAGACATACACTGGCACCAAGTAGCAAAGACGTAGACTGACACCAAGTCACAAAGACACCCACTGACTCCCAGTAACAAAGACATACACTGACACCAAGTAACAAAGACATACACTGATACCCAGTAATAAAGACATACACTGACACTCAGTAACACGGACACACACGGACAGCAAGTAACAAAGACACAGACTTACACCAAGTAACAAAGACACGCACTGACACCCAGTAACACAGACACACACTTACACCAAGTAACAAAGAAATACACTTACACCAAGTAACACAGACATACACTGACACCAAGTAACAAAGACATACAATTACACCAAGTAACAAAGACAAACACTTACACCAAGTAACACAAATATACACTGACACCAAGTAACAAAGACATACACTGACACCAAGTAACAAAGACATACAATTACACCAAGTAAAAAAGACACACACTTACACCAAGTAACACAGATATACCCTGACAACTAGTAACAAAAACATGCACTGACACCCAGTAACACAGACAGACACGGACACCAAGCAACAAAGACACACACTTACACCAAGTAACACAGACACACACTCACACCCAGTAACACAGACACACACTTACACCAAGTAACACAGACATACACTGAGACCAAGTAACAAAGACATATACTGATACCCAGTAACACAGACACACACTGACCCCCAGTAACACAGACATACACTGACAACAAGTCACAAAGACATTCACTGATACCCTGTAACACAGATACACACTGACACCAAGTAACAAAGACATGCACTGACACCAAGTAACAACGACATACACTTACACCAAGTAACAAAGACACACACTTACACCAAGTAACACAGACAGACAATTACACCAAGTAACAAAGACATACACTTACACCAAGTAACAAAGACACACACTTACACCAAGTGTTTTGACATACACTGATACCAATCACAATGACATTCACTGATACCCAGTACCAAAGACATGCAGTGATACCCAGTAAAACAGACACACACTGACCCCCGATAACAAAGACATACACTGACATCAAGTCACAAAGACATACACTGATACCCAGTAACACAGAAACACACTGACACCCAGTAACACAGACACACACGGACACCAAGTAACACAGACACTCACTTACACCAAGTAACAAAGACACAGACTGACACCAAGTAACAAAGACATACACTGATACCCAGTAACACAGACACACACTAACACCCAGTAACAAAGACATACACTGACACCAAGTAACAAAGACATACACTCACACCAAGTAACAAAGACACACACATACACCAAGTAACAAAGACATGCACTGATACCCAGTAAGAAAGACATACACTGACACCCAGTAACACAGGCACACACGGACACCAAGTAACAAAGACACAGACTTACACCAAGTAACACAGACACACACTGATACCCCGTAACACAGACACACACTTACAGCAGGTAACACAGACATACACTGGCACCAAGTAACAAAGACGTAGACTGACACCAAGTCACAAAGACACCCACTGACACCCAGTAACAAAGACATACACTGACACCAAGTAACAAAGACATACACTGATACCCAGTAATAAAGACATACACTGACACTCAGTAACACGGACACACACGGACAGCAAGTAACAAAGACACAGACTTACACCAAGTAACAAAGACACGCACTGACACCCAGTAACACAGACACACACTTACACCAAGTAACAAAGAAATACACTTACACCAAGTAACACAGACATACACTGACACCAAGTAACAAAGACATACAATTACACCAAGTAACAAAGACACACACTTACACCAAGTAACACAAATATACACTGACACCAAGTAACAAAGACATACACTGACACCAAGTAACAAAGACATACAATTACACCAAGTAACAAAGACACACACTTACACCAAGTAACACAGATATACACTGACAACTAGTAACAAAAACATGCACTGACACCCAGTAACACAGACAGACACTGACACCAAGCAACAAAGACACACACTTACACCAAATAACACAGACACACACTCACACCCAGTAACACAGACACACACTTACACCAAGTAACACAGACATACACAGAGACCAAGTAACAAAGACATATACTGATACCCAGTAACACAGACACACACTGACGCCCAGTAACAAAGACATACAATGACAACAAGTCACAAAGACATTCACTGATACCCTGTAACACAGATACACACTGACACCAAGTAACAATGACATGCACTGACACCAAGTAACAACGACATACACTTACACCAAGTAACAAAGACACACACTTACACCAAGTAACACAGACATACACTGACACCAATCAACAAAGCATACACTGACACCAAGTAACAAAGACATACACTTACACCAAGTAACAAAGACAGACAATTACACCAAGTAACAAAGACATACACTTACACCAAATAACAAAGACACACACTTACACCAAGTGTTTTGACATACACTGATACCAAGTCACAATGACATTCACTGATACCCAGTAACAAACACATACACTGATACCCAGTAACACAGACACACACTGACCCCCGATAACAAAGACATACAATGACACCAAGTCACAAAGACATACACTGATACCCAGTAACACAGAAACACACTGACACCCAGTAACACAGACACACACGGACACCAAGTAACACAGACACACACTTACACCAAGTAACAAAGACATAGACTGACACCAAGTAACAAAGACATACACTGATACCCAGTAACACAGACACACACTAACACCCAGTAACAAAGACATACACAGACACCAAGTCACAAAGACATACACTGATACCCAGTAACACAGACACACACTGACACCCAGTAACAAAGACATACAATGATACCAAGTCACAAAGACATACACTGACACCAAGTAACAAAGACATACACTGACACCAAGTAACAAAGGCATACACTGATACACAGTAACACAGACACTCACTAACACCCAGTAACAAAGACATACATTTACACCAAGTCACAAAGACTTACACTGATACCCAGTAACACAGACACACACTGACACCCAGTAACAAAGACATACAATGATATCAAGTCACAAAGACATACACTGACACCAAGTCACAAAGACATACACTGATACCAAGTCACAAAGACATACACTGATACCCAGTAACACAGACACACACTAACACCCAGTAACAAAGACATACACTGACACCAAGTCACAAAGACATACACTGATACCCAGTAACACAGACACACACTGACACCCAGTAACAAAGACATACACTGACACCAAGTCACAAACACATACACTGACACCAAGTAACAAAGACATACGCTTACACCAAGTAACAAAGACATACACTGATACCCAGTAACACAGACACACACTGACACCCAGTTAGAAACACACACTGAACCCCAGTAGCACAGACACACACTGACCCCCAGTAACACAGACATACAATGACAACAAATCACAAAGACACACAATGACACCCAGTAACAAAGACATACACTGATACCAATCACAAAGACATTCACTGATACCCAGTAACACAGATACACACTGACACCAAGTAACAAAGACATGCAGTGACACCAAGTAACAACGACATACACTTACAACAAGTAACAAAGACACACACTTACACCAAGTAACACAGACATACACTGACACCAAGCAACAAAGACATACACTGACACCAAGTAACAATGACATACACTTTGACCAAGTAACAAATACAGACAATTACACCAAGTAACAAAGACATACACTTACACCAAGTAACATAGACACACACTTAAACAAAGTGTTTTGACATACACTGATACCAATCACAATGACATTCACTGATACCCAGTAACAAACACATACACTGACACCAAGTCACAAAGACATACACTGATACCAAGTCACAAAGACATACACTGATACCCAGTAACACAGACACACACTGACACCCAGTAACACAGACACACACTGACACCCAGTAACAAAGACATACAACGATACCAAGTCACAAAGACATACACTGAAATCAAGTAACAAAGACAGACACTGACACCAAGTAACACAGACATACACTGACACCAAGTCACAAAGACATACAATTACACCAAGTAAAAAAGACACACACTTACACCAAGTAACACAGATATACACTGACACCAAGTAACAAGGACATGCACTGACACACAGTAACAAAGAAACACACGGACAACAAGTAACAAAGACACACACTTACACCAAGTGACACAGACACACACTGACACCCAGTAAAACAGACACACACTTACACCAAGTAATACAGACAGACACTGACACCAAGTAACAAAGACATACACTGATACCCAGTAACACAGACACACACTGACACCCAGTAACAAAGACATACACTGATACCAAGTCACAAAGACATACACTGACACCAAGTAACAAAGACATACACTTACACCAAGTAACACAGATATACCCTGACACCAAGTAACAAAGACATACACTGACACCCAGTCACAAAGACATACACCGACAACAAGTCACAAAGACATACAATGATACCAAGTCACAAAGACATACACAGATACCCAGTAACACAGACACATACTGACACCAAGTAACAAAGACATACACTGACACCAAGTAACAAAGACATACACTTACACAAAGTAACAAAGACAGACAATTACACCAAGTAATAAAGACATACACTTACACCAAGTAACAAAGACATACACTGATACCCAGTAGCACAGACACACACTTACACCAAGTAACAAAGACATACACTGACGCCAAGTCACAAAGACACACTCTGACACACAGTAACAAAGACATACACTGACATCAAGTCACAAAGACATACACTGATACCCAGTAACACAGACACACACTTACACCAAGTAACACAGACATACACTGACACCCAGTAACACAGACACACACTTACACCAAGTAACAAATACATACACTGACCCCCAGTAACAAAGACATACCCTGACACCCAGTAACACAGACACACACGAACACCCAGTAACAAAGACATACACAGACAGCAAGGCACAAAGTCATACACTGATACCCAGTAACACAGACACACACTGACACCCAGTAACAAAGACATACACTGATACCAAGTCACAAAGACATACACTGACACCAAGTAACAAAGACATACACTTACACCAAGTAACACAGATATACCCTGACACCAAGTAACAAAGACATACACTGACACCCAGTCACAAAGACATACACCGACAACAAGTCACAAAGACATACAATGATACCAAGTCACAAAGACATACACAGATACCAAGTAACACAGACACATACTGACACCAAGTAACAAAGACATACACTGACACCAAGTAACAAAGACATACACTTACACCAAGTAACAAAGACAGACAATTACACCAAGTAATAAAGACATACACTTACACCAAGTAACAAAGACATACACTGTACCCAGTAGCACAGACACACACTTACACCAAGTAACAAAGACATACACTGACACCAAGTAACAAAGACATACACTTACACCAAGTAACAAAGACATACACTGACACCAAGTCACAAAGACATACACTGATACCCAGTAACACAGACACACACTTACACCAAGTAACACAGACATACACTGACACCCAGTAACACAGACACACACTTACACCAAGTAACAAATACATACACTGACACCCAGTAACAAAGACATACACTGACACCCAGTAACACAGACACACACGAAGACCCAGTAACAAAGACATACACAGACAGCAAGGCACAAAGTCATACACTGATACCCAGTAACACAGACACACACTGACACCCAGTAACAAAGACATACACTGATACCAAGTCACAAAGACATACACTGACACCAAGTAACAAAGACATACACTTACACCAAGTAACAAAGACACACACTTACACAAAGTGTTTTGACACACACTGATACCAATCACAAGGACATTCACTGATACCCAGTAACAAACACATACACTGACACCAAGTCACAAAGACATACACTGATACCAAGTCACAAAGACATACACTGATACCCAGTAACACAGACACACACTGACACCCGGTAACAAAGACATACACTGACACCAAGTCACAAAAACATACACTGATACCCAGTAACAGACACACACTGACATCCAGTAACAAAGACATACAACGAACCAAGTCACAAAGACATTCACTGAAACCAAGTAACAAAGACATACACTGACACCAAGTAACACAGACATACACTGACACCAAGTAACAAAGACATACAATTACACCAAGTAAAACAGACACACACTTACACCAAGTAATACAGACAGACACTGACACCAAGTAACAAAGACATACACTGATACCCAGTAACACAGACACACACTGACACCCAGTAACAAAGACATGCACTGATACCAAGTCACAAAGACATACACTGACACCAAGTAACAAAGACATACACTTACACCAAGTAACACAGATATACCCTGACACCAAGTAACAAAGACATACACTGACACACAGTCACAAAGACATACACCGACAACAAGTCACAAAGACATACAATGATACCAAGTAACAAAGACATACACTGATACCCAGTAACACAGACACACACTAACACCGAGTAACAAAGACATACATTGACACCAAGTCACAAAGACATACACTGATACCCAGTAACACAGACACACACTGACACCCAGTAACAAAGACATACAATGATACCAAGTCACAAAGACATACACTGACACCAAGTCACAAATCATACACTGATACCAAGTCACAAAGACATACACTGATACCCAGTAACACAGACACATACTAACACCCAGTAACAAAGACATACACTGACACCAAGTCACAAAGACATACACTGACACCAAGTCACAAAGACATACAATTACACCAAGTAAACAAGACACACACTTACACCAAGTAACACAGATATACACTGACACCAAGTAACAAGGACATGCACTGACACACAGTAACACAGAAACACACGGACAACAAGTAACAAAGACACACACTTACACCAAGTGACAAAGACACACACTGACACCCAGTAAAACAGACACACACTTACACCAAGTAATACAGACAGACACTGACACCAAGTAACAAAGACATACACTGATACCCAGTAACACAGACACACACTGACACCCAGTAACAAAGACATACACTGATACCAAGTCACAAAGACATACACTGACACCAAGTAACAAAGACATACACTTACACCAAGTAACACAGATATACCCTGACACCAAGTAACAAAGACATACACTGACACCCAGTCACAAAGACATACACCGACAACAAGTCACAAAGACATACAATGATACCAAGTCACAAAGACATACACAGATACCCAGTAACACAGACACATACTGACACCAAGTAACAAAGACATACACTGACACCAAGTAACAAAGACATACACTTACACCAAGTAACAAAGACAGACAATTACACCAAGTAATAAAGACATACACTTACACCAAGTAACAAAGACATACACTGATACCCAGTAGCACAGACACACACTTACACCAAGTAACAAAGACATACACTGACGCCAAGTCACAAAGACACACTCTGACACACAGTAACAAAGACATACACTGACACCAAGTCACAAAGACATACACTGATACCCAGTAACACAGACACACACTTACACCAAGTAACACAGACATACACTGACACCCAGTAACACAGACACACACTTACACCAAGTAACAAATACATACACTGACACCCAGTAACAAAGACATACACTGACACCCAGTAACACAGACACACACGAACACCCAGTAACAAAGACATACACAGACAGCAAGGCACAAAGTCATACACTGATACCCAGTAACACAGACACACACTGACACCCAGTAACAAAGACATACACTGATACCAAGTCACAAAGACATACACTGACACCAAGTAACAAAGACATACACTTACACCAAGTAACACAGATATACCCTGACACCAAGTAACAAAGACATACACTGACACACAGTCACAAAGACATACACCGACAACAAGTCACAAAGACATACAATGATACCAAGTAACAAAGACATACACTGACACCCAGTAACACAGACACACACTAACACCCAGTAACAAAGACATACAAAGACACCAAGTCACAAAGTCATACACTGATACCCAGTAACACAGACACACACTGACACCCAGTAACAAAGACATACAATGATACCAAGTCACAAAGACATACACTGACACCAAGTAACAAAGACATACACTTAGACCAAGTAAAAAAGACAGACAATTACACCAAGTAACAAAGACATACACTTACACCAAGTAACAAAGACACACACTTACACAAAGTGTTTTGACACACACTGATACCAATCACAAAGACATTCACTGATACCCAGTAACAAACACATACACTGACACCAAGTCACAAAGACATACACTGATACCAAGTCACAAAGACATACACTGATACCCAGTAACACAGACACACACTGACACCCGGTAACAAAGACATACACTGACACCAAGTCACAAAAACATACACTGATACCCAGTAACAGACACACACTGACACCCAGTAACAAAGACATACAACGAACCAAGTCACAAAGACATTCACTGAAACCAAGTAACAAAGACATACACTGACACCAAGTAACACAGACATACACTGACACCAAGTAACAAAGACATACAATTACACCAAGTAAAACAGACACACACTTACACCAAGTAATACAGACAGACACTGACACCAAGTAACAAAGACATACACTGATACCCAGTAACACAGACACACACTGACACCCAGTAACAAAGACATGCACTGATACCAAGTCACAAAGACATACACTGACACCAAGTAACAAAGACATACACTTACACCAAGTAACACAGATATACCCTGACACCAAGTAACAAAGACATACACTGACACACAGTCACAAAGACATACACCGACAACAAGTCACAAAGACATACAATGATACCAAGTAACAAAGACATACACTGATACCCAGTAACACAGACACACACTAACACCCAGTCACAAAGACATACACTGATACCAAGTCACAAAGACATACACTGATACCCAGTAACACAGACACACACTGACACCCGGTAACAAAGACATACACTGACACCAAGTCACAAAAACATACACTGATACCCAGTAACAGACACACACTGACACCCAGTAACAAAGACATACAACGAACCAAGTCACAAAGACATTCACTGAAACCAAGTAACAAAGACATACACTGACACCAAGTAACACAGACATACACTGACACCAAGTAACAAAGACATACAATTACACCAAGTAAAACAGACACACACTTACACCAAGTTATACAGACAGACACTGACACCAAGTAACAAAGACATACACTGATACCCAGTAACACAGACACACACTGACACCCAGTAACAAAGACATGCACTGATACCAAGTCACAAAGACATACACTGACACCAAGTAACAAAGACATACACTTACACCAAGTAACACAGATATACCCTGACACCAAGTAACAAAGACATACACTGACACACAGTCACAAAGACATACACCGACAACAAGTCACAAAGACATACAATGATACCAAGTAACAAAGACATACACTGATACCCAGTAACACAGACACACACTAACACCCAGTAACAAAGACATACATTGACACCAAGTCACAAAGACATACACTGATACCCAGTAACACAGACACACACTGACACCCGGTAACAAAGACATACACTGACACCAAGTCACAAAAACATACACTGATACCCAGTAACAGACACACACTGACACCCAGTAACAAAGACATACAACGAACCAAGTCACAAAGACATTCACTGAAACCAAGTAACAAAGACATACACTGACACCAAGTAACACAGACATACACTGACACCAAGTAACAAAGACATACAATTACACCAAGTAAAACAGACACACACTTACACCAAGTAATACAGACAGACACTGACACCAAGTAACAAAGACATACACTGATACCCAGTAACACAGACACACACTGACACCCAGTAACAAAGACATGCACTGATACCAAGTCACAAAGACATACACTGACACCAAGTAACAAAGACATACACTTACACCAAGTAACACAGATATACCCTGACACCAAGTAACAAAGACATACACTGACACACAGTCACAAAGACATACACCGACAACAAGTCACAAAGACATACAATGATACCAAGTAACAAAGACATACACTGATACCCAGTAACACAGACACACACTAACACCCAGTAACAAAGACATACATTGACACCAAGTCACAAAGACATACACTGATACCCAGTAACACAGACACACACTGACACCCAGTAACAAAGACATACAATGATACCAAGTCACAAAGACATACACTGACACCAAGTCACAAAGACATACACTGATACCAAGTCACAAAGACATTCACTGATACCCAGTAACACAGACACATACTAACACCCAGTAACAAAGACATACACTGACACCAAGTCACAAAGACATACACTGATACCCAGTAACACAGACACACACTGACTCCAAGTAACAAAGACATACACTTACACCAAGTAACACAGACATACACTGACACCAAGTAACAAAGACAGACAATTATACCAAGTAACAAAGACATACACTTACACCAAGTATTTCGACATACACCGACACCAGGTAACAAAGACACACACTGACACCCAGTAACAATGACATGCACTGACACCCAGTAACACAGACACACACATACACCAAGTAACAAAGACATACACTGACACCAAGTCACAACGACACACTCTGACACACAGTAACAAAGACATGCACTGCCACCAAGTCACAACGACATACACTGAGACCCAGTAACACAGACACACACTTACACCAAGTAACACAGACATACACTGACACCAAGTAACAAAGGCATACACTGATACACAGGAACACAGACAAACACTTGCACCAAATAACACAGACACACACTTTCACCAAGTAACAAAGACATACACTGACACCAAGTAACAAAGACATACACTCACACCAAGTAACAAAGACACACACATACACCAAGTAACAAAGACATACACTGACACCAAGTAACAAAGACATGCACTGATACCCAGTAAGAAAGACATACACTGACACCCAGTAACACAGACACACACGGACACCAAGTAACAAAGACACAGACTTACACCAAGTAACACAGACACACACTGACACCCAGTAACACAGACACACACTTACACCAAGTAACAAAGACATACACTGATACCCCGTAACACAGACACACACTTACAGCAAGTAACACAGACATACACTGGCACCAAGTAACAAAGACGCAGACTGACACCAAGTCACAAAGACACCCACTGACACCCAGTAACAAAGACATACACTGACACCAAGTAACAAAGACATACACTGATACCCAGTAATAAAGACATACACTGACACTCAGTAACACGGACACACACGGACAGCAAGTAACAAAGACACAGACTTACACCAAGTAACAAAGACACGCACTGACACCCAGTAACACAGACACACACTTACACCAAGTAACAAAGAAATACACTTACACCAAGTAACACAGACATACACTGACACCAAGTAACAAAGACATACAATTACACCAAGTAACAAAGACACACACTTACACCAAGTGACACAAATATACACTGACACCAAGTAACAAAGACATACACTGACACCAAGTAACAAAGATATACAATTACACCAAGTAACAAAGACACACACTTACACCAAGTAACACAGATATACCCTGACAACTAGTAACAAAAACATGCACTGACACCCAGTAACACAGACAGACACGGACAACAAGCAACAAAGACACACACTTACACCAAGTAACACAGACACACACTGAGACCAAGTAACAAAGACATACACAGATACCCAGTAACACAGACACATACTGACACCAAGTAACAAAGACATACACTGACACCAAGTAACAAAGACATACACTTACACCAAGTAACAAAGACAGACAATTACACCAAGTAATAAAGACATACACTTACACCAAGTAACAAAGACATACACTGATACCCAGTAGCACAGACACACACTTACACCAAGTAACAAAGACATACACTGACGCCAAGTCACAAAGACACACTCTGACACACAGTAACAAAGACATACACTGACACCAAGTCACAAAGACATACACTGATACCCAGTAACACAGACACACACTTACACCAAGTAACACAGACATACACTGACACCCAGTAACACAGACACACACTTACACCAAGTAACAAATACATACACTGACACCCAGTAACAAAGACATACACTGACACCCAGTAACACAGACACACACGAACACCCAGTAACAAAGACATACACAGACAGCAAGGCACAAAGTCATACACTGATACCCAGTAACACAGACACACACTGACACCCAGTAACAAAGACATACACTGATACCAAGTCACAAAGACATACACTGACACCAAGTAACAAAGACATACACTTACACCAAGTAACACAGATATACCCTGACACCAAGTAACAAAGACATACACTGACACACAGTCACAAAGACATACACCGACAACAAGTCACAAAGACATACAATGATACCAAGTAACAAAGACATACACTGACACCCAGTAACACAGACACACACTAACACCCAGTAACAAAGACATACAAAGACACCAAGTCACAAAGTCATACACTGATACCCAGTAACACAGACACACACTGACACCCAGTAACAAAGACATACAATGATACCAAGTCACAAAGACATACACTGACACCAAGTAACAAAGACATACACTTAGACCAAGTAAAAAAGACAGACAATTACACCAAGTAACAAAGACATACACTTACACCAAGTAACAAAGACACACACTTACACAAAGTGTTTTGACACACACTGATACCAATCACAAGGACATTCACTGATACCCAGTAACAAACACATACACTGACACCAAGTCACAAAGACATACACTGATACCAAGTCACAAAGACATACACTGATACCCAGTAACACAGACACACACTGACACCCGGTAACAAAGACATACACTGACACCAAGTCACAAAAACATACACTGATACCCAGTAACAGACACACACTGACACCCAGTAACAAAGACATACAACGAACCAAGTCACAAAGACATTCACTGAAACCAAGTAACAAAGACATACACTGACACCAAGTAACACAGACATACACTGACACCAAGTAACAAAGACATACAATTACACCAAGTAAAACAGACACACACTTACACCAAGTAATACAGACAGACACTGACACCAAGTAACAAAGACATACACTGATACCCAGTAACACAGACACACACTGACACCCAGTAACAAAGACATGCACTGATACCAAGTCACAAAGACATACACTGACACCAAGTAACAAAGACATACACTTACACCAAGTAACACAGATATACCCTGACACCAAGTAACAAAGACATACACTGACACACAGTCACAAAGACATACACCGACAACAAGTCACAAAGACATACAATGATACCAAGTAACAAAGACATACACTGATACCCAGTAACACAGACACACACTAACACCCAGTCACAAAGACATACACTGATACCAAGTCACAAAGACATACACTGATACCCAGTAACACAGACACACACTGACACCCGGTAACAAAGACATACACTGACACCAAGTCACAAAAACATACACTGATACCCAGTAACAGACACACACTGACACCCAGTAACAAAGACA
Organism: Heterodontus francisci; assembly: GCF_036365525.1. Taxonomy (NCBI): domain Eukaryota; kingdom Metazoa; phylum Chordata; class Chondrichthyes; order Heterodontiformes; family Heterodontidae; genus Heterodontus; species Heterodontus francisci. The sequence continues at coordinate 4,248,666 of NW_027140986.1, read as the reverse complement.
TACAACGAACCAAGTCACAAAGACATTCACTGAAACCAAGTAACAAAGACATACACTGACACCAAGTAACACAGACATACACTGACACCAAGTAACAAAGACATACAATTACACCAAGTAAAACAGACACACACTTACACCAAGTTATACAGACAGACACTGACACCAAGTAACAAAGACATACACTGATACCCAGTAACACAGACACACACTGACACCCAGTAACAAAGACATGCACTGATACCAAGTCACAAAGACATACACTGACACCAAGTAACAAAGACATACACTTACACCAAGTAACACAGATATACCCTGACACCAAGTAACAAAGACATACACTGACACACAGTCACAAAGACATACACCGACAACAAGTCACAAAGACATACAATGATACCAAGTAACAAAGACATACACTGATACCCAGTAACACAGACACACACTAACACCCAGTAACAAAGACATACATTGACACCAAGTCACAAAGACATACACTGATACCCAGTAACACAGACACACACTGACACCCGGTAACAAAGACATACACTGACACCAAGTCACAAAAACATACACTGATACCCAGTAACAGACACACACTGACACCCAGTAACAAAGACATACAACGAACCAAGTCACAAAGACATTCACTGAAACCAAGTAACAAAGACATACACTGACACCAAGTAACACAGACATACACTGACACCAAGTAACAAAGACATACAATTACACCAAGTAAAACAGACACACACTTACACCAAGTAATACAGACAGACACTGACACCAAGTAACAAAGACATACACTGATACCCAGTAACACAGACACACACTGACACCCAGTAACAAAGACATGCACTGATACCAAGTCACAAAGACATACACTGACACCAAGTAACAAAGACATACACTTACACCAAGTAACACAGATATACCCTGACACCAAGTAACAAAGACATACACTGACACACAGTCACAAAGACATACACCGACAACAAGTCACAAAGACATACAATGATACCAAGTAACAAAGACATACACTGATACCCAGTAACACAGACACACACTAACACCCAGTAACAAAGACATACATTGACACCAAGTCACAAAGACATACACTGATACCCAGTAACACAGACACACACTGACACCCAGTAACAAAGACATACAATGATACCAAGTCACAAAGACATACACTGACACCAAGTCACAAAGACATACACTGATACCAAGTCACAAAGACATTCACTGATACCCAGTAACACAGACACATACTAACACCCAGTAACAAAGACATACACTGACACCAAGTCACAAAGACATACACTGATACCCAGTAACACAGACACACACTGGCACCAAGTAACAAAGACATACACTTACACCAAGTAACACAGACATACACTGACACCAAGTAACAAAGACAGACAATTATACCAAGTAACAAAGACATACACTTACACCAAGTATTTCGACATACACCGACACCAGGTAACAAAGACACACACTGACACCCAGTAACAATGACATGCACTGACACCCAGTAACACAGACACACACATACACCAAGTAACAAAGACATACACTGACACCAAGTCACAACGACACACTCTGACACACAGTAACAAAGACATGCACTGCCACCAAGTCACAACGACATACACTGAGACCCAGTAACACAGACACACACTTACACCAAGTAACACAGACATACACTGACACCAAGTAACAAAGGCATACACTGATACACAGGAACACAGACAAACACTTGCACCAAATAACACAGACACACACTTTCACCAAGTAACAAAGACATACACTGACACCAAGTAACAAAGACGCAGACTGACACCAAGTCACAAAGACACCCACTGACACCCAGTAACAAAGACATACACTGACACCAAGTAACAAAGACATACACTGATACCCAGTAATAAAGACATACACTGACACTCAGTAACACGGACACACACGGACAGCAAGTAACAAAGACACAGACTTACACCAAGTAACAAAGACACGCACTGACACCCAGTAACACAGACACACACTTACACCAAGTAACAAAGAAATACACTTACACCAAGTAACACAGACATACACTGACACCAAGTAACAAAGACATACAATTACACCAAGTAACAAAGACACACACTTACACCAAGTGACACAAATATACACTGACACCAAGTAACAAAGACATACACTGACACCAAGTAACAAAGACATACAATTACACCAAGTAACAAAGACACACACTTACACCAAGTAACACAGATATACCCTGACAACTAGTAACAAAAACATGCACTGACACCCAGTAACACAGACAGACACGGACAACAAGCAACAAAGACACACACTTACACCAAGTAACACAGACACACACTCACACCCAGTAACACAGACACACACTTACACCAAGTAACACAGACATACACTGAGACCAAGTAACAAAGACATTCACTGATACCCTGTAACACAGATACACACTGTCACCAAGTAACAAAGACATGCACTGACACCAAGTAACAACGACATACACTTACACCAAGTAACAAAGACACACACTTACACCAAGTAACACAGACATACACTGACACCAAGCAACAAAGACATACACTGACACCAAGTAACAAAGACAGACAATTACACCAAGTAACAAAGACATACACTTACACCAAGTAACAAAGACACACACTTACACCAAGTGTTTTGACATACACTGATACCAATCACAATGACATTCACTGATACCCAGTAACAAACACTTACACTGACACCAAGTCACAAAGACATACACTGATACCAAGTCACAAAGACATACACTGATACCCAGTAACACAGACACACACTGACCCCTGATAACAAAGACATACACTGACACCAAGTCACAAAGACATACACTGATACCCAGTAACACAGAAACACACTGACACCCAGTAACACAGACACACACGGACACCAAGTAACACAGACACACACTTACACCAAGTAACAAAGACGTAGACTGACACCAAGTAACAAAGACGTACACTGATACCCAGTAACACAGACACACACTAACACCCAGTAACAAAGACATACACAGACACCAAGTCACAAAGACATACACTGATACCCAGTAACACAGACACACACTGACACCCAGTAACAAAGACATACAATGATACCAAGTCACAAAGACATACACTGACACCAAGTAACAAAGACATACACTGACACCAAGTAACAAAGGCATACACTGATACACAGTAACACAGACACTCACTAACACCCAGTAACAAAGACATACATTGACACCAAGTCACAAAGACATACACTGATACCCAGTAACACAGACACACACTGACACCCAGTAACAAAGACATACAATGATATCAAGTCACAAAGACATACACTGACACCAAGTCACAAAGACATACACTGCTACCAAGTCACAAAGACATACACTGATACCCAGTAACACAGACACACACTAACACCCAGTAACAAAGACATACACTGACACCAAGTCACAAAGACATACTCTGATACCCAGTAACACAGACACACACTGACACCCAGTAACAAATACATACACTGACACCAAGTCACAAACACATACACTGACACCAAGTAACAAAGACATACGCTTACACCAAGTAACAAAGACATACACTGATACCCAGTAACACAGACACACACTGACACCCAGTTAGTAACACACACTGAACCCCAGTAGCACAGACACACACTGACCCCCAGTAACACAGACATACAATGACAACAAATCACAAAGACACACAATGACACCCAGTAACAAAGACATACACTGATACCAATCACAAAGACATTCACTGATACCCAGTAACACAGATACACACTGACACCAAGTAACAAAGACATGCAGTGACACCAAGTAACAACGACATACACTTACAACAAGTAACAAAGACACACACTTACACCAAGTAACACAGACATACACTGACACCAAGCAACAAAGACATACACTGACACCAAGTAACAATGACATACACTTTGACCAAGTAACAAAGACAGACAATTACACCAAGTAACAAAGACATACACTTACACCAAGTATCAAAGACACACACTTAAACAAAGTGTTTTGACATACACTGATACCAATCACAATGACATTCACTGATACCCAGTAACAAACACATACACTGACACCAAGTCACAAAGACATACACTGATACCAAGTCACAAAGACATACACTGATACCCAGTAACACAGACACACACTGACACCCGGTAACAAAGACATACACTGACACCAAGTCACAAAAACATACACTGATACCCAGTAACACAGACACACACTGACACCCAGTAACAAAGACATACAACGATACCAAGTCACAAAGACATACACTGAAATCAAGTAACAAAGACAGACACTGACACCAAGTAACACAGACATACACTGACACCAAGTAACAAAGACATACAATTACACAAAGTAAAAAAGACACACACTTACACCAAGTAACACAGATATACACTGACACCAAGTAACAAGGACATGCACTGACACACAGTAACACAGAAACACACGGACAACAAGTAACAAAGACACACACTTACACCAAGTGACACAGACACACACTGACACCCAGTAAAACAGACACACACTTACACCAAGTAATACAGACTGACACTGACACCAAGTAACAAAGACATACACTGATACCCAGTAACACAGACACACACTGACACCCAGTAACAAAGACATACACTGATACCAAGTCACAAAGACATACACTGACACCAAGTAACAAAGACATACACTTACACCAAGTAACACAGATATACCCTGACACCAAGTAACAAAGACATACACTGACACCCAGTCACAAAGACATACACCGACAACAAGTCACAAAGACATACAATGATACCAAGTCACAAAGACATACACAGATACCCAGTAACACAGACACATACTGACACCAAGTAACAAAGACATACACTGACACCAAGTAACAAAGACATACACTTACACCAAGTAACAAAGACAGACAATTACACCAAGTAATAAAGACATACACTTACACCAAGTAACAAAGACATACACTGATACCCAGTAGCACAGACACACACTTACACCAAGTAACAAAGACATACACTGACGCCAAGTCACAAAGACACACTCTGACACACAGTAACAAAGACATACACTGACACCAAGTAACAAAGACATACACTGATACCCAGTAACACAGACACACACTTACACCAAGTAACACAGACATACACTGACACCCAGTAACACAGACACACACTTACACCAAGTAACAAAGACATACACTGACACCCAGTAACAAAGACATACACTGACACCCAGTAACACAGACACACACGAACACCCAGTAACAAAGACATACACAGACACCAAGTCACAAAGTCATACACTGATACCCAGTAACACAGACACACACTGACACCCAGTAACAAAGACATACACTGATACCAAGTCACAAAGACATACACTGACACCAAGTAACAAAGACATACACTTACACCAAGTAACACAGATATACCCTGACACCAAGTAACAAAGACATACACTGACACACAGTCACAAAGACATACACCGACAACAAGTCACAAAGACATACAATGATACCAAGTCACAAAGTCATACACTGATACCCAGTAACACAGACACACACTGACACCCAGTAACAAAGACATACAATGATTCCAAGTCACAAAGACATACACTGACACCAAGTAACAAAGACATACACTGACACCAAGTAACAAAGGCATACACTGATACACAGTAACACAGACACTCACTAACACCCAGTAACAAAGACATACATTGACACCAAGTCACAAAGACATACATTGATACCCAGTAACACAGACACACACTGACACCCAGTAACAAAGACATACAATGATACCAAGTCACAAAGACATACACTGACACCAAGTAACAAAGACATACACTGACACCAAGTAACAAAGGCATACACTGATACACAGTAACACAGACACTCACTAACACCCAGTAACAAAGACATACATTGACACCAAGTCACAAAGACATACACTGATACCCAGTAACACAGACACACACTGACACCCAGTAACAAAGACATACAATGATATCAAGTCACAAAGACATACACTGACACCAAGTCACAAAGACATACACTGCTACCAAGTCACAAAGACATACACTGATACCCAGTAACACAGACACACACTAACACCCAGTAACAAAGACATACACTGACACCAAGTCACAAGGACATACTCTGATACCCAGTAACACAGACACACACTGACACCCAGTAACAAAGACATACACTGACACCAAGTCACAAACACATACACTGACACCAAGTAACAAAGACATACGCTTACACCAAGTAACAAAGACATACACTGATACCCAGTAACACAGACACACACTGACACCCAGTTAGAAACACACACTGAACCCCAGTAGCACAGACACACACTGACCCCCAGTAACACAGACATACAATGACAACAAATCACAAAGACACACAATGACACCCAGTAACAAAGACATACACTGATACCAATCACAAAGACATTCACTGATACCCAGTAACACAGATACACACTGACACCAAGTAACAAAGACATGCAGTGACACCAAGTAACAACGACATACACTTACAACAAGTAACAAAGACACACACTTACACCAAGTAACACAGACATACACTGACACCAAGCAACAAAGACATACACTGACACCAAGTAACAATGACATACACTTTGACCAAGTAACAAAGACAGACAATTACACCAAGTAACAAAGACATACACTTACACCAAGTATCAAAGACACACACTTAAACAAAGTGTTTTGACATACACTGATACCAATCACAATGACATTCACTGATACCCAGTAACAAACACATACACTGACACCAAGTCACAAAGACATACACTGATACCAAGTCACAAAGACATACACTGATACCCAGTAACACAGACACACACTGACACCCGGTAACAAAGACATACACTGACACCAAGTCACAAAAACATACACTGATACCCAGTAACACAGACACACACTGACACCCAGTAACAAAGACATGCAACGATACCAAGTCACAAAGGCATACACTGAAATCAAGTAACAAAGACAGACACTGACACCAAGTAACACAGACATACACTGACACCAAGTAACAAAGACATACAATTACACAAAGTAAAAAAGACACACACTTACACCAAGTAACACAGATATACACTGACACCAAGTAACAAGGACATGCACTGACACACAGTAACACAGAAACACACGGACAACAAGTAACAAAGACACACACTTACACCAAGTGACACAGACACACACTGACACCCAGTAAAACAGACACACACTTACACCAAGTAATACAGACTGACACTGACACCAAGTAACAAAGACATACACTGATACCCAGTAACACAGACACACACTGACACCCAGTAACAAAGACATACACTGATACCAAGTCACAAAGACATACACTGACACCAAGTAACAAAAACATACACTTACACCAAGTAACACAGATATACCCTGACACCAAGTAACAAAGACATACACTGACACCCAGTCACAAAGACATACACCGACAACAAGTCACAAAGACATACAATGATACCAAGTCACAAAGACATACACAGATACCCAGTAACACAGACACATACTGACACCAAGTAACAAAGACATACACTGACACCAAGTAACAAAGACATACACTTACACCAAGTAACAAAGACAGACAATTACACCAAGTAATAAAGACATACACTTACACCAAGTAACAAAGACATACACTGATACCCAGTAGCACAGACACACACTTACACCAAGTAACAAAGACATACACTGACGCCAAGTAACAAAGACACACTCTGACACACAGTAACAAAGACATACACTGACACCAAGTCACAAAGACATACACTGATACCCAGTAACACAGACACACACTTACACCAAGTAACACAGACATACACTGACACCCAGTAACACAGACACACACTTACACCAAGTAACAAAGACATACACTGACACCCAGTAACAAAGACATACACTGACACCCAGTAACACAGACACACACGAACACCCAGTAACAAAGACATACACAGACACCAAGTCACAAAGTCATACACTGATACCCAGTAACACAGACACACACTGACACCCAGTAACAAAGACATACACTGATACCAAGTCACAAAGACATACACTGACACCAAGTAACAAAGACATACACTTACACCAAGTAACACAGATATACCCTGACACCAAGTAACAAAGACATACACTGACACACAGTCACAAAGACATACACCGACAACAAGTCACAAAGACATACAATGATACCAAGTCACAAAGTCATTCACTGATACCCAGTAACACAGACACACACTGACACCCAGTAACAAAGACATACAATGATACCAAGTCACAAAGACATACACTGACACCAAGTAACAAAGACATACACTGACACCAAGTAACAAAGACATACACTTAGACCAAGTAAAAAAGACAGACAATTACACCAAGTAACAAAGACATACACTTACACCAAGTAACAAAGACACACACTTACACAAAGTGTTTTGACACACACTGATACCAATCACAATGACATTCACTGATACCCAGTAACAAACACATACACTGACACCAAGTCACAAAGACATACACTGATACCAAGTCACAAAGACATACTCTGATACCCAGTAACACAGACACAAACTGACACCCGGTAACAAAGACATACACTGACACCAAGTCACAGAAACATACACTGATACCCAGTAACACAGACACACACTGACACCCAGTAACAAAGACATACAACGAACCAAGTCACAAAGACATTCACTGAAACCAAGTAACAAAGACATACAATTACACCAAGTAAAACAGACACACACTTACACCAAGTAATACAGACAGACACTGACACCAAGTAACAAAGACATACACTGATACCCAGTAACACAGACACACACTGACACCCAGTAACAAAGACATACACTGATACCAAGTCACAAAGACATACACTGACACCAAGTAACAAAGACATACACTTACACCAAGTAACACAGATATACCCTGACACCAAGTAACAAAGACATACACTGACACACAGTCACAAAGACATACACCGACAACAAGTCACAAAGACATACAATGATACCAAGTAACAAAGACATACACTGATACCCAGTAACACAGACAAACACTAACACCCAGTAACAAAGACATACATTGACACCAAGTCACAAAGACATACACTGATACCTAGTAACACAGACACACACTGACACCCAGTAACAAAAACATACAATGATACCAAGTCACAAAGACATACACTGACACCAAGTCACAAAGACATACACTGATACCAGGTCACAAAGACATACACTGATACCCAGTAACACAGACACACACTAACACCCAGTAACAAAGACATACACTGACACCAAGTCACAAAGACATACACTGATACCCAGTAACACAGACACACACTGACACCAAGTAACAAAGACATACACTTACACCTAGTAACACAGACATACACTGACACCAAGTAACAAAGACAGACAATTATACCAAGTAACAAAGACATACACTTACACCAAGTATTTCGACATACACCGACACCAGGTAACAAAGACACACACTGACACCCAGTAACAATGACATGCACTGACACCCAGTAACACAGACACACACATACACCAAGTAACAAAGACATACACTGACACCAAGTCACAAAGACACACTCTGACACACAGTAACAAAGACATGCACTGACACCAAGTCACAACGACATACACTGATACCCAGTAACACAGACACACACTTACACCAAGTAACACAGACATACACTGACACCCAGTAACACAGACACACACTTGCACCAAGTAACAAAGACATACAGTGACACCCAGTAACAAAGACATACACTGACACCCAGTAACACAGACACACACGGACACCAAGTAACACAGACACACACTTACACCAAGTAACAAAGACATCTACTGACACCAAGTAACAAAGACATACACTGATACCCAGTAACACAGACACACACTGACACCCAGTAACAAAGACATACACTGATACCAAGTCACAAAGACATACACTGACACCAAGTAACAAAGACATACACGTACACCAAGTAACACAGATATACCCTGACACCAAGTAACAAAGACATACACTGACACCCAGTCACAAAGACATACACTGATACCAAGTCACAAAGACATACACTGATACCCAGTAACACAGACACACACTGACCCCTGATAACAAAGACATACACTGACACCAAGTCACAAAGACATACACTGATACCCAGTAACACAGAAACACACTGACACCCAGTAACACAGACACACACGGACACCAAGTAACACAGACACACACTTACACCAAGTAACAAAGACGTAGACTGACACCAAGTAACAAAGACGTACACTGATACCCAGTAACACAGACACACACTAACACCCAGTAACAAAGACATACACAGACACCAAGTCACAAAGACATACACTGGTACCCAGTAACACAGACACACACTGACACCCAGTAACAAAGACATACAATGATACCAAGTCACAAAGACATACACTGACACCAAGTAACAAAGACATACACTGACACCAAGTAACAAAGGCATACACTGATACACAGTAACACAGACACTCACTAACACCCAGTAACAAAGACATACATTGACACCAAGTCACAAAGACATACACTGATACCCAGTAACACAGACACACACTGACACCAAGTAACAAAGACATACAATGATATCAAGTCACAAAGACATACACTGACACCAAGTCACAAAGACATACACTGATACCAAGTCACAAAGACATACACTGATACCCAGTAACACAGACACACACTAACACCCTGTAACAAAGACATACACTGACACCAAGTCACAAAGACATACTCTGATACCCAGTAACACAGACACACACTGACACCCAGTAACAAAGACATACACTGACACCAAGTCACAAACACATACACTGACACCAAGTAACAAAGACATACGCTTACACCAAGTAACAAAGACATACACTGATACCCAGTAACACAGACACACACTGACACCCAGTTAGAAACACACACTGAACCCCAGTAGCACAGACACACACTGACCCCCAGTAACACAGACATACAATGACAACAAATCACAAAGACACACAATGACACCCAGTAACAAAGACATACACTGATACCAATCACAAAGACATTCACTGATACCCAGTAACACAGATACACACTGACACCAAGTAACAAAGACATGCAGTGACACCAAGTAACAACGACATACACTTACAACAAGTAACAAAGACACACACTTACACCAAGTAACACAGACATACACTGACACCAAGCAACAAAGACATACACTGACACCAAGTAACAATGACATACACTTTGACCAAGTAACAAAGACAGACAATTACACCAAGTAACAAAGACATACACTTACACCAAGTATCAAAGACACACACTTAAACAAAGTGTTTTGACATACACTGATACCAATCACAATGACATTCACTGATACCCAGTAACAAACACATACACTGACACCAAGTCACAAAGACATACACTGATACCAAGTCACAAAGACATACACTGATACCCAGTAACACAGACACACACTGACACCCGGTAACAAAGACATACACTGACACTAAGTCACAAAAACATACACTGATACCCAGTAACACAGACACACACTGACACCCAGTAACAAAGACATACAACGATACCAAGTCACAAAGACATACACTGAAATCAAGTAACAAAGACAGACACTGACACCAAGTAACACAGACATACACTGACACCAAGTAACAAAGACATACAATTACACAAAGTAAAAAAGTCACACACTTACACCAAGTAACACAGATATACACTGACACCAAGTAACAAGGACATGCACTGACACACAGCAACACAGAAACACACGGACAACAAGTAACAAAGACACACACTTACACCAAGTGACACAGACACACACTGACACCCAGTAAAACAGACACACACTTACACCAAGTAATACAGACTGACACTGACACCAAGTAACAAAGACATACACTGATACACAGTAACACAGACACACACTGACACCCAGTAACAAAGACATACACTGATACCAAGTCACAAAGACATACACTGACACCAAGTAACAAAGACATACACTTACACCAAGTAACACAGATATACCCTGACACCAAGTAACAAAGACATACACTGACACCCAGTCACAAAGACATACACCGACAACAAGTCACAAAGACATACAATGATACCAAGTCACAAAGACATACACAGATACCCAGTAACACAGACACATACTGACACCAAGTAACAAAGACATACACTGACACCAAGTAACAAAGACATACACTTACACCAAGTAACAAAGACAGACAATTACACCAAGTAATAAAGACATACACTTACACCAAGTAACAAAGACATACACTGATACCCAGTAGCACAGACACACACTTACAACAAGTAACAAAGACATACTCTGACGCCAAGTCACAAAGACACACTCTGACACACAGTAACAAAGACATACACTGACACCAAGTCACAAAGACATACACTGATACCCAGTAACACAGACACACACTTACACCAAGTAACACAGACATACACTGACACCCAGTAACACAGACACACACTTACACCAAGTAACAAAGACATACACTGACACCCAGTAACAAAGACATACACTGACACCCAGTAACACAGACACACACGAACACCCAGTAACAAAGACATACACAGACACCAAGTCACAAAGTCATACACTGATACCCAGTAACACAGACACACACTGACACCCAGTAACAAAGACATACACTGATACCAAGTCACAAAGACATACACTGACACCAAGTAACAAAGACATACACTTACACCAAGTAACACAGATATACCCTGACACCAAGTAACAAAGACATACACTGACACACAGTCACAAAGACATACACCGACAACAAGTCACAAAGACATACAATGATACCAAGTCACAAAGTCATACACTGATACCCAGTAACACAGACACACACTGACACCCAGTAACAAAGACATACAATGATACCAAGTCACAAAGACATACACTGACACCAAGTAACAAAGACATACACTGACACCAAGTAACAAAGACATACACTTACACCAAGTAACAAAGACACACACTTACACAAAGTGTTTTGACACACACTGATACCAATCACAATGACATTCACTGATACCCAGTAACAAACACATACACTGACACCAAGTCACAAAGACATACACTGATACCAAGTCACAAAGACATACACTGATACCCAGTAACACAGACACACACTGACACCCGGTAACAAAGACATACACTGACACCAAGTCACAGAAACATACACTGATACCCAGTAACACAGACACACACTGACACCCAGTAACAAAGACATACAACGAACCAAGTCACAAAGACATTCACTGAAACCAAGTAACAAAGACATACACTTACACCAAGTAACACAGACATACACTGACACCAAGTAACAAAGACATACAATTACACCAAGTAAAACAGACACACACTTACACCAAGTAATACAGACAGACACTGACACCAAGTAACAAAGACATACACTGATACCCAGTAACACAGACACACACTGACACCCAGTAACAAAGACATACACTGATACCAAGTCACAAAGACATACACTGACACCAAGTAACAAAGACATACACTTACACCAAGTAACACAGATATACCCTGACACCAAGTAACAAAGACATACACTGACACACAGTCACAAAGACATACACCGACAACAAGTCACAAAGACATACAATGATACCAAGTAACAAAGACATACACTGATACCCAGTAACACAGACACACACTAACACCCAGTAACAAAGACATACATTGACACCAAGTCACAAAGACATACACTGATACCCAGTAACACAGACACACACTAACACCCAGTAACAAAGACATACATTGACACCAAGTCACAAAGACATACACTGATACCCAGTAACACAGACATACACTGACACCAAGTAACAAAGACATACACTTACACCAAGTAACACAGATATACCCTGACACCAAGTAACAAAGACATACACTGACACCCAGTCACAAAGACATAAACCGACAACAAGTCACAAAGACATACAATGATACCAAGTCACAAAGACATACACAGATACCCAGTAACACAGACACATACTGACACCAAGTAACAAAGACATACACTGACACCAAGTAACAAAGACATACACTTACACCAAGTAACAAAGACAGACAATTACACCAAGTAATAAAGACATACACTTACACCAAGTAACAAAGACATACACTGATACCCAGTAGCACAGACACACACTTACAACAAGTAACAAAGACATACTCTGACGCCAAGTCACAAAGACACACTCTGACACACAGTAACACAGACATACAATGACACCAAGTCACAAAGACATACACTGATACCCAGTAACACAGACACACACTTACACCAAGTAACACAGACATACACTGACACCCAGTAACACAGACACACACTTACACCAAGTAACAAAGACATACACTGACACCCAGTAACAAAGACATACACTGACACCAAGTAACACAGACACACACGAACACCCAGTAACAAAGACATACACAGACACCAAGTCACAAAGTCATACACTGATACCCAGTAACACAGACACACACTGACACCCAGTAACAAAGACATACACTGATACCAAGTCACAAAGACATACACTGACACCAAGTAACAAAGACATACACTTACACCAAGTAACACAGATATACCCTGACACCAAGTAACAAAGACATACACTGACACACAGTCACAAAGACATACACCGACAACAAGTCACAAAGACATACAATGATACCAAGTCACAAAGTCATACACTGATACCCAGTAACACAGACACACACTGACACCCAGTAACAAAGACATACAATGATACCAAGTCACAAAGACATACACTGACACCAAGTAACAAAGACATACACTGACACCAAGTAACAAAGACATACACTTACACCAAGTAACAAAGACACACACTTACACAAAGTGTTTTGACACACACTGATACCAATCACAATGACATTCACTGATACCCAGTAACAAACACATACACTGACACCAAGTCACAAAGACATACACTGATACCAAGTCACAAAGACATACACTGATACCCAGTAACACAGACACACACTGACACCCGGTAACAAAGACATACACTGACACCAAGTCACAGAAACATACACTGATACCCAGTAACACAGACACACACTGACACCCAGTAACAAAGACGTACAACGAACCAAGTCACAAAGACATTCACTGAAACCAAGTAACAAAGACATACACTTACACCAAGTAACACAGACATACACTGACACCAAGTAACAAAGACATACAATTACACCAAGTAAAACAGACACACACTTACACCAAGTAATACAGACAGACACTGACACCAAGTAACAAAGACATACACTGATACCCAGTAACACAGACACACACTGACACCCAGTAACAAAGACATACACTGATACCAAGTCACAAAGACATACACTGACACCAAGTAACAAAGACATACACTTACACCAAGTAACACAGATATACCCTGACACCAAGTAACAAAGACATACACTGACACACAGTCACAAAGACATACACCGACAACAAGTCACAAAGACATACAATGATACCAAGTAACAAAGACATACACTGATACCCAGTAACACAGACACACACTAACACCCAGTAACAAAGACATACATTGACACCAAGTCACAAAGACATACACTGATACCCAGTAACACAGACACACACTGACACCCAGTAACAAAGACATACAATGATACCAAGTCACAAAGACATACACTGACACCAAGTCACAAAGACATACACTGATACCAGGTCACAAAGACATACACTGATACCCAGTAACACAGACACACACTAACACCCAGTAACAAAGACATACACTGACACCAAGTCACACAGACATACACTGATACCCAGTAACACAGACACACACTTACACCAAGTAACACAGACATACACTGACACCCAGTAACACAGACACACACTTACACCAAGTAACAAAGACATACACTGACACCCAGTAACAAAGACATACACTGACACCCAGTAACACAGACACACACGAACACCCAGTAACAAAGACATACACAGACACCAAGTCACAAAGTCATACACTGATACCCAGTAACACAGACACACACTGACACCCAGTAACAAAGACATACACTGATACCAAGTCACAAAGACATACACTGACACCAAGTAACAAAGACATACAATTACACCAAGTAACACAGATATACCCTGACACCAAGTAACAAAGACATACACTGACACACAGTCACAAAGACATACAATGATACCAAGTCACAAAGACATACACTGACACCAAGTAACAAAGACATACACTGACACCAAGTAACACAGACATACACTTACACCAAGTAACAAAGACACACACTTACACAAAGTGTTTTGACACACACTGATACCAATCACAATGACATTCACTGATACCCAGTAACAAACACATACACTGACACCAAGTCACAAAGACATACACTGATACCAAGTCACAAAGACATACACTGATACCCAGTAACACAGACACACACTGACACCCGGTAACAAAGACATACACTGACACCAAGTCACAGAAACATACACTGATACCCAGTAACACAGACACACACTGACACCCAGTAACAAAGACATACAACGAACCAAGTCACAAAGACATTCACTGAAACCAAGTAACAAAGACATACACTTACACCAAGTAACACAGACATACACTGACACCAAGTAACAAAGACATACAATTACACCAAGTAAAACAGACACACACTTACACCAAGTAATACAGACAGACACTGACACCAAGTAACAAAGACATACACTGATACCCAGTAACACAGACACACACTGACACCCAGTAACAAAGACATACACTGATACCAAGTCACAAAGACATACACTGACACCAAGTAACAAAGACATACACTTACACCAAGTAACACAGATATACCCTGACACCAAGTAACAAAGACATACACTGACACACAGTCACAAAGACATACACCGACAACAAGTCACAAAGACATACAATGATACCAAGTAACAAAGACATACACTGATACCCAGTAACACAGACACACACTAACACCCAGTAACAAAGACATACATTGACACCAAGTCACAAAGACATACACTGATACCCAGTAACACAGACACACACTGACACCCAGTAACAAAGACATACAATGATACCAAGTCACAAAGACATACACTGACACCAAGTCACAAAGACATACACTGATACCAGGTCACAAAGACATACACTGATACCCAGTAACACAGACACACACTAACACCCAGTAACAAAGACATACACTGACACCAAGTCACACAGACATACACTGATACCCAGTAACACAGACACACACTTACACCAAGTAACACAGACATACACTGACACCCAGTAACACAGACACACACTTACACCAAGTAACAAAGACATACACTGACACCCAGTAACAAAGACATACACTGACACCCAGTAACACAGACACACACGAACACCCAGTAACAAAGACATACACAGACACCAAGTCACAAAGTCATACACTGATACCCAGTAACACAGACACACACTGACACCCAGTAACAAAGACATACACTGATACCAAGTCACAAAGACATACACTGACACCAAGTAACAAAGACATACACTTACACCAAGTAACACAGATATACCCTGACACCAAGTAACAAAGACATACACTGACACACAGTCACAAAGACATACACCGACAACAAGTCACAAAGACATACAATGATACCAAGTCACAAAGTCATACACTGATACCCAGTAACACAGACACACACTGACACCCAGTAACAAAGACATACAATGATACCAAGTCACAAAGACATACACTGACACCAAGTAACAAAGACATACACTGACACCAAGTAACAAAGACATACACTTACACCAAGTAACAAAGATACACACTTACACAAAGTGTTTTGACACACACTGATACCAATCACAATGACATTCACTGATACCCAGTAACTAACACATACACTGACACCAAGTCACAAAGACATACACTGATACCAAGTCACAAAGACATACACTGATACCCAGTAACACAGACACACACTGACACCCGGTAACAAAGACATACACTGACACCAAGTCACAGAAACATACACTGATACCCAGTAACACAGACACACACTGACACCCAGTAACAAAGACATACAACGAACCAAGTCACAAAGACATTCACTGAAACCAAGTAACAAAGACATACACTTACACCAAGTAACACAGACATACACTGACACCAAGTAACAAAGACATACAATTACACCAAGTAAAACAGACACACACTTACACCAAGTAATACAGACAGACACTGACACCAAGTAACAAAGACATACACTGATACCCAGTAACACAGACACTCACTGACACCCAGTAACAAAGACATACACTGATACCAAGTCACAAAGACATACACTGACACCAAGTAACAAAGACATACACTTACACCAAGTAACACAGATATACCCTGACACCAAGTAACAAAGACATACACTGACACACAGTCACAAAGACATACACCGACAACAAGTCACAAAGACATACAATGATACCAAGTAACAAAGACATACACTGATACCCAGTAACACAGACACACACTAACACCCAGTAACAAAGACATACATTGACACCAAGTCACAAAGACATACACTGATACCCAGTAACACAGACACACACTGACACCCAGTAACAAAGACATACAATGATACCAAGTCACAAAGACATACACTGACACCAAGTCACAAAGACATACACTGATACCAGGTCACAAAGACATACACTGATACCCAGTAACACAGACACACACTAACACCCAGTAACAAAGACATACACTGACACCAAGTTAGAAAGACATACACTGATACCCAGTAACACAGACACACACTGACACCAAGTAACAAAGACATACACTTACACCAAGTAACACAGACATACACTGACACCAAGTAACAAAGACAGACAATTATACCAAGTAACAAAGACATACACTTACACCAAGTATTTCGACATACACCGACACCAGGTAACAAAGACACACACTGACACCCAGTAACAATGACATGCACTGACACCCAGTAACACAGACACACACATACACCAAGTAACAAAGACATACACTGACACCAAGTCACAAAGACACACTCTGACACACAGTAACAAAGACATGCACTGACACCAAGTCACAACGACATACACTGATACCCAGTAACACAGACACACACTTACACCAAGTAACACAGACATACACTGACACCCAGTAACACAGACACAATCTTGCACCAAGTAACAAAGACATACAGTGACACCCAGTAACAAAGACATACACTGACACCCAGTAACACAGACACACACGGACACCAAGTAACACAGACACACACTTACACCAAGTAACAAAGACATCTACTGACACCAAGTAACAAAGACATACACTGATACCCAGTAACACAGACACACACTTACACCAAGTAATACAGACAGACACTGACACCAAGTAACAAAGACATACACTGATACCCAGTAACACAGACACACACTGACACCCAGTAACAAAGACATACACTGATACCAAGTCACAAAGACATACACTGACCCCAAGTAACAAAGACATACACTTACACCAAGTAACACATATATACCCTGACACCAATTAACAAAGACATACACTGACACACAGTCACAAAGACATACACCGACAACAAGTCACAAAGACATACAATGATACCAATCACAATGACATCCACTGATACCCAGTAACAAACACATACACTGACACCAAGTCACAAAGACATACACTGATACCAAGTCACAAAGACATACACTGATACCCAGTAACACAGACACACACTGACACCCGGTAACAAAGACATACACTGACACCAAGTCATATAAACATACACTGATACCCAGTAACACAGACACACACTGACACCCAGTAACAAAGACATACAACGAACCAAGTCACAAAGACATACACTGAAACCAAGTAACAAAGACATACACTTACACCAAGTAACACAGACATACACTGACACCAAGTAACAAAGACATACAATTACACCAAGTAAAAAAGACACACACTTACACCAAGTAACACAGATATACACTGACACCAAGTAGCAAGGACATGCACTGACACACAGTAACACAGAAACACACGGACACCATGTAACAAAGACACACACTTACACCAAGTAACACAGACACACACTGACACCCAGTAAAACAGACACACACTTACACCAAGTAATACAGACAGACACTGACACCAAGTAACAAAGACATACACTGATACCCAGTAACACAGACACACACTGACACCCAGTAACAAAGACATACACTGATACCAAGTCACAAAGACATACACTGACCCCAAGTAACAAAGACATACACTTACACCAAGTAACACATATATACCCTGACACCAAGTAACAAAGACATACACTGACACACAGTCACAAAGACATACACCGACAACAAGTCACAAAGACATACAATGATACCAAGTAACAAAGACATACACTGATACCCAGTAACACAGACACACACTAACACCCAGTAACAAAGACATACATTGACACCAAGTCACAAAGACATACACTGATACCCAGTAACACAGACACACACTGACACCCAGTAACAAAGACATACAATGATACCAAGTCACAAAGACATACACTGACACCTAGTCACAAAGACATACACTGATACCAAGTCACAAAGACATACACTGATACCCAGTAACACAGACACACACTAACACCCAGTAACAAAGACATACACTGACACCAAGACACAAAGACATACACTGATACCCAGTAACACAGACACACACTGACACCAAGTAACAAAGACATACACTTACACCAAGTAACACAGACATACACTGACACCAAGTAACAAAGACAGACAATTATACCAAGTAACAAAGACATACACTTACACCAAGTATTTCGACATACACCGACACCAGGTAACAAAGACACACACTGACACCCAGTAAAAATGACATGCACTGACACCCAGTAACACAGACACACACATACACCAAGTAACAAAGACATACACTGACACCAAGTCACAAAGACACACTCTGACACACAGTAACAAAGACATGCACTGACACCAAGTCACAACGACATACACTGACACCCAGTAACACAGACACACACTTACACCAAGTAACACAGACATGCACTGACACCCAGTAACACAGACACACACTTACACCAAGTAACAAAGACATACAGTGACACCCAGTAACAAAGACATACACTGACACCCAGTAACACAGACACACACGGACACCAAGTAACACAGACACACACTTACACCAAGTAACAAAGACATCTACTGACACCAAGTAACAAAGACATACACTGATACCCAGTAACACAGACACACACTAACACCCAGTAACAAAGACATACTCAGACACCAAGTCACAAAGACATACACTGATACCCAGTAACACAGAGACACACTGACACCCATTAACAAAGACATACAATGATACCAAGTCACAAAGGCATACACTGACACCAAGTAACAAAGACATACACTGACACCAAGTAACAAAGACATACACTGATACCCAGTAACACAGACACACACTAACACCCAGGAACAAAGACATACATTGACACCAAGTCACAAAGACATACACTGATTCCCAGTAACACAGACACACACTGATACCCAGTAACAAAGACATACAATGATACCAAGTCACAAAGACATACACTGACACCAAGTCACAAAGACATACACTGATACCAAGTCACAAAGACATACACTGATACCCAGTAACACAGACATACACTAACACCCAGTAACAAAGACATACAGTGACACCAAGTCACAAAGACATGCACTGATACACAGTAACACAGACACACACTGACACCCAGTAACAAAGACATACAATGATACCAAGTCACAAAGACATACACTGACACCAAGTAACAAAGACATACACTTGCACCAAGTAACACAGACATACACTGACAACAAGTAACAAAGACAGACAATTACACCAAGTAACAAAGACATACACTTACACCAAGTATTTCGACAAACACCGACACCAGGTAACAAAGACATGCACTGATACCCAGTACCACAGACACACACTTACACCAAGTAACAAAGACATACACTGACACCAAGTCACAAAGACACACACTGACACCCATTAACAAAGACATGCACTGACAACCAGTAACAAAGACATGCACTGACAACCAGTAACAAAGACACACCCGGACACCAAGTAACAAAGACACACACTTACACCAAGTAACACAGACACACACTGACACCAAGTTACAAAGTCACACACTTACACCAAGTAACACAGACACACACTGACACCCAGTAACACAGACACACACTTACACCAAGTAACACAGACATACACTGACACCAAGTAACAAAGGCATACACTGATACCCAGTAACACAGACACACACTAACACCCAGGAACAAAGACATACATTGACACCAAGTCACAAAGACATACACTGAAACCAAGTAACAAAGACATACACTGACACCAAGTCACACAGACATACACTGACACCAAGTAACAAAGACATACAATTACACCAAGTAAAAAAGACACACACTTACACCAAGTAACACAGATATACACTGACACCAAGTAACAAGGACATGCACTGACACACAGTAACACAGAAACACACGGACACCAAGTAACAAAGACACACACTTACACCAAGTGACACAGACACACACTGACACCCAGTAAAACAGACACACACTTACACCAAGTAATACAGACAGACACTCACACCAAGTAACAAAGACATACACTGATACCCAGTAACACAGACACACACTGACACCCAGTAACAAAGACATACACTGATACCAAGTCACAAAGACATACACTGACACCAAGTAACAAAGACATACACTTACACCAAGTAACACAGATATACCCTGACACCAAGTAACAAAGACATACACTTACACCCAGTCACAAAGACATACACCGACAACAAGTCACAAAGACATACAATGATACCAAGTCACAAAGACATACACAGATACCCAGTAACACAGACACATACTGACACCAAGTAACAAAGACATACACTGACACCAAGTAACCAAGACGTACACTTACACCAAGTAACAAAGACAGACAATTACACCAAGTAATAAAGACATACACTTACACCAAGTGACACAGACATACACTGACACCAAGTTACAAAGTCACACACTTACACCAAGTAACACAGACACACACTGACACCCAGTAACACAGACACACACTTACACCAAGTAACACAGACATACACTGACACCAAGTAACAAAGGCATACACTGATACCCAGTAACACAGACACACACTAACACCCAGGAACAAAGACATACATTGACACCAAGTCACAAAGACATACACTGAAAGCAAGTAACAAAGACATACACTGACACCAAGTCACACAGACATACACTGACACCAAGTAACAAAGACATACAATTACACCAAGTAAAAAAGACACACACTTGCACCAAGTAACACAGATATACACTGACACCAAGTAACAAGGACATGCACGGACACACAGTAACACAGAAACACAAGGACACCAAGTAACAAAGACACACACTTACACCAAGTGACACAGACACACACTGACACCCAGTAAAACAGACACACACTTACACCAAGTAATACAGACAGACACTGACACCAAGTAACAAAGACATACACTGATACCCAGTAACACAGACACACACTGACACCCAGTAACAAAGACATACACTGATACCAAGTCACAAAGACATACACTGACACCAAGTAACAAAGACATACACTTACACCAAGTAACACAGATATACCCTGACACCAAGTAACAAAGACATACACTTACACCCACTCACAAAGACATACACCGACAACAAGTCACAAAGACATACAATGATACCAAGTCACAAAGACATACACAGATACCCAGTAACACAGACACATACTGACACCAAGTAACAAAGACATACATTGACACCAAGTAACCAAGACATACACTTACACCAAGTAACAAAGACAGACAATTACACCAAGTAATAAAGACATACACTTACACCAAGTAACAAAGACATACACTGATACCCAGTAGCACAGACACACACTTACACCAAGTAACAAAGACATACACTGACGCCAAGTCACAAAGACACACTCTGACACACAGTAACAAAGACATACACTGACACCAAGTCACAAAGACATACATTGATACCCAGTAACACAGACACACACTTACACGAAGTAACACAGACATACACTGACACCCAGTAACACAGACACACACTTACACCAAGTAACAAAGACATACACTGACACCCAGTAACAAAGACATACACTGACACCCAGTAACACAGACACACACGAACACCCAGTAACAAAGACATACACAGACACCAAGTCACAAAGTCATACACTGATACCCAGTAACACAGACACACACTGACACCCAGTAACAAAGACATACACTGATACCAAGTCACAAAGACATACACTGACACCAAGTAACAAAGACATACACTTACACCAAGTAACACAGATATACCCTGACACCAAGTAACAAAGACATACACTGACATACAGTCACAAAGACATACACCGACAACAAGTCACAAAGACATACAATGATACCAAGTAACAAAGACATACACTGACACCTAGTAACAAAGACATACACTGACACCCAGTAACACAGACACACACTAACACCCAGTAACAAAGACATACACAGACACCAAGTCTCAAAGTCATACACTGATACCCAGTAACACAGACACACACTGACACCCAGTAACAAAGACATACAATGATACCAAGTCACAAAGACATACACTGACACCAAGTAACAAAGACATACACTGACACCAAGTAACAAAGACATACACTTAGACCAAGTGAAAAAGAAGGACAATTACACCAAGTAACAAAGACATACACTTACACCAAGTAACAAAGACACACACTTACACAAAGTGTTTTGACATACACTGATACCAATCACAATGACATTCACTGATACCCAGTAACAAACACATACACTGACACCAAGTCACAAAGACATACACTGATACCAAGTCACAAAGACATACACTGATACCCAGTAACACAGACACACACTGACACCCGGTAACAAAGACATACACTGACACCAAGTCACAAAAACATACACTGATACCCAGTAACACAGACACACACTGACACCCAGTAACAAAGACATACAACGATACCAAGTCACAAAGACATACACTGAAACCAAGTAACAAAGACATACACTTACACCAAGTAACACAGACATGCACTGACACCAAGTAACAAAGACATACAATTACACCAAGTAAAAAAGACACACACTTACACCAAGTAACACAGATATACACTGACACCAAGTAGCAAGGACATGCACTGACACACAGTAACACAGAAACACACGGACACCAAGTAACAAAGACACACACTTACACCAAGTAACACAGACACACACTGACACCCAGTAAAACAGACACACACTTACACCAAGTAATACAGACAGACACTGACACCAAGTAACAAAGACATACACTGATACCCAGTAACACAGACACACACTGACACCCAGTAACAAAGACATACACTGATACCAAGTCACAAAGACATACACTGACACCAAGTAACAAAGACATACACTTACACCAAGTAACACAGATATACCCTGACACCAAGTAACAAAGACATACACTGACACACAGTCACAAAGACATACACCGACAACAAGTCACAAAGACATACAATGATACCAAGTAACAAAGACATACACTGATACCCAGTAACACAGACACACACTAACACCCAGTAACAAAGACATACATTGACACCAAGTCACAAAGACATACACTGATACCCAGTAACACAGACACACACTGACACCCAGTAACAAAGACATACAATGATACCAAGTCACAAAGACATACACTGACACCAAGTCACAAAGACATACACTGATACCAAGTCACAAAGACATACACTGATACCGAGTAACACAGACACACACTAACACCCAGTAACAAAGACATACACTGACACCAAGTCACAAAGACATACACTGATACCCAGTAACACAGACACACACTGACACCAAGTAACAAAGACATACACTTACACCAAGTAACACAGACATACACTGACACCAAGTAACAATGACAGACAATTACACCAAGTAACAAAGACATACACTTACACCAAGTATTTCGACATACACCGACACCAGGTAACAAAGACACACACTGACACCCAGTAACAATGACATGCACTGACACCCAGTAACACAGACACACACATACACCAAGTAACAAAGATATACACTGACACCAAGTCACAAAGACACACTCTGACACACAGTAACAAAGACATGCACTGTCACCAAGTCACAACGACATACACTGATACCCAGTAACACAGACACACACTGCACCCAGTAACAAAGACATACAACGATACCAAGTCACAAAGACATACACTGAAACCAAGTAACAAAGACATACACTTACACCAAGTAACACAGACATACACTGACACCAAGTAACAAAGACATACAATTACACCAAGTAAAAAAGACAGACACTTACACCAAGTAACACAGATATACACTGACACCAAGTAGCAAGGACATGCGCTGACACACAGTAACACAGAAACACACGGACACCAAGTAACAAAGACACACACTTACACCAAGTAACACAGACACACACTGACACCCAGTAAAACAGACACACACTTACACCAAGTAATACAGACAGACACTGACACCAAGTAACAAAGACATACACTGATACCCAGTAACACAGACACACACTGACACCCAGTAACAAAGACATACATTGATACCAAGTCACAAAGACATACACTGACACAAAGTAACAAAGACATACACTTACACCAAGTAACACAGATATACCCTGACACCAAGAAACAAAGACATACACTGACACACAGTCACAAAGACATACACCGACAACAAGTCACAAAGACATACAATGATACCAAGTAACAAAGACATACACTGATACCCAGTAACACAGACACACACTAACACCCAGTAACAAAGACATACATTGACACCAAGTCACAAAGACATACACTGATACCCAGTAACACAGACACACACTGACACCCAGTAACAAAGACATACAATGATACCAAGTCACAAAGACATACACTGACACCAAGTCTCAAAGAAATACACTGATACCAAGTCACAAAGACATACACTGATACCCAGTAACACAGACACACACTAACACCCTGTAACAAAGACGTACACTGACACCAAGTCACAAAGACATACACTGATACCCAGTAACACTGACACACACTGACACCAAGTAACAAAGACATACACTTACACCAAAGTAACACAGACATACACTGACACCAAGTAACAAAGACAGACAATTACACCAAGTAACAAAGACATACACTTACACCAAGTATTTCGACATACACCGACACCAGGTAACAAAGACACACACTGACACCCAGTAACAATGACATGCACTGACACCCAGTAACACAGACACACACATACACCATGTAACAAAGACATACACTGACACCAAGTCACAAAGACACACTCTGACACACAGTAACAAAGACATGCACTGACACCAAGTCACAACGACATACACTGATACCCAGTAACACAGACACACACTTACAGCAAGTAACACAGACATACACTGACACCCAGTAACACAGACACACACTTACACCAAGTAACAAAGACATACAGTGACACCCAGTAACAAAGACATACACTGACACCCAGTAACACAGACACACACGGACACCAAGTAACACAGACACACACTTACACCAAGTAACAAAGACATCTACTGACACCAAGTAACAAAGACATACACTGATACCCAGTAACACAGACACACACTAACACCCAGTAACAAAGACATACACAGACTCCAAGTCACAAAGACATACACTGATACCCAGTAACACAGAGACACACTGACATCCATTAACAAAGACATACAATGATACCAAGTCACAAAGACATACACTGACACCAAGTAACAAAGACACACACTTACACCAAGTGACACAGACACACACTGACACCCAGTAAAACAGACACACACTTACACCAAGTAATACAGACAGACACTGACACCAAGTAACAAAGACATACACTGATACCCAGTAACACAGACACACACTGACACCCAGTAACAAAGACATACACTGATACAAGGTCACAAAGACATACACTGACACCAAGTAACAAAGACATACACTTACACCAAGTAACACAGATATACCCTGACACCAAGTAACAAAGACATACACTTACACCCAGTCACAAAGACATACACCGACAACAAGTCACAAAGACATACAATGATACCAAGTCACAAAGACATACACAGATACCCAGTAACACAGACACATACTGACACCAAGTAACAAAGACATACACTGACACCAAGTAACCAAGACATACACTTACACCAAGTAACAAAGACAGACAATTACACCAAGTAATAAAGACATACACTTACACCAAGAAACAAAGACATACACTGATACCCAGTAGCACAGACACACACTTACACCAAGTAACAAAGACATACACTGACGCCAAGTCACAAAGACACACTCTGACACACAGTAACAAAGACATACACTGACACCAAGTCACAAAGACATACACTGATACCCAGTAACACAGACACACACTTACACGAAGTAACACAGACATACACTGACACCCAGTAACACAGACACACACTTACACCAAGTAACAAAGACATACACTGACACCCAGTAACAAAGACATACACTGACACCCAGTAACACAGACACACACGAACACCCAGTAACAATGACATACACAGACAGCAAGTCACAAAGTCATACACTGATACCCAGTAACACAGACACACACTGACACCCAGTAACAAAGACATACACTGATACCAAGTCACAAAGACATACACTGACACCAAGTAACAAAGACATACACTTAGTCCAAGTGAAAAAGAAAGACAATTACACCAAGTAACAAAGACATACACTTACACCAAGTAACAAAGACACACACTTACACAAAGTGTTTTGACATACACTGATACCAATCACAATGACATTCACTGATACCCAGTAACAAACACATACACTGACACCAAGTCACAAAGACATACACTGATACCAAGTCACAAAGACATACACTGATACCCAGTAACACAGACACAAACTGACACCAAGTAACAAAGACATACACTGACACCAAGTCACAAAAACATACACTGATACCCAGTAACACAGACACACACTGACACCCAGTAACAAAGACATACAACGATACCAAGTCACAAAGACATACACTGAAACCAAGTAACAAAGACATACACTTACACCAAGTAACACAGACATACACTGACACCAAGTAACAAAGACATACAATTACACCAAGTAAAAAAGACACACACTTACACCAAGTAACACAGATATACACTGACACCAAGTAGCAAGGACATGCACTGACACACAGTAACACAGAAACACACGGACACAAAGTAACAAAGACACACACTTACACCAGGTAACACAGACACACACTGACACCCAGTAAAACAGACACACACTTACACCAAGTAATACAGACAGACACTGACACCAAGTAACAAAGACATACACTGATACCCAGTAACACAGACACACACTGACACCCAGTAACAAAGACATACACTGATACCAAGTCACAAAGACATACACTGACACCAAGTAACAAAGCCATACACTTACACCAAGTAACACAGATATACCCTGACACCAAGTAACAAAGACATACACTGACACACAGTCACAAAGACATACACCGACAACAAGTCACAAAGACATACAATGATACCAAGTAACAAAGACATACACTGATACCCAGTAACACAGACACACACTAACACCCAGTAACAAAGACATACATTGACACCAAGTCACAAAGACATACACTGATACCCAGTAACACAGACACACACTGACACCCAGTAACAAAGACATACAATGATACCAAGTCACAAAGACATACACTGACACCAAGTCACAAAGACATACACTGATACCAAGTCACAAAGACATACACTGATACCGAGTATCACAGACACACACTAACACCCAGTAACAAAGACATACACTGACACCAAGTCACAAAGACATACACTGATACCCAGTAACACAGACACACACTGACACCAAGTAACAAAGACATACACTTACACCAAGTAACACAGACATACACTGACACCAAGTAACAATGACAGACAATTTCACCAAGTAACAAAGACATACACTTACACCAAGTATTTCGACATACACCGACACCAGGTAACAAAGACACACACTGACACCCAGTATCAATGACATGCACTGACACCCAGTAACACAGACACACACATACACCAAGTAACAAAGATATACACTGACACCAAGTCACAAAGACACACTCTGACACACAGTAACAAAGACATGCACTGACACCAAGTCACAACGACATACACTGATACCCAGTAACACAGACACACACTGCACCCAGTAACAAAGACATACAACGATACCAAGTCACAAAGACATACACTGAAACCAAGTAACAAAGACATACACTTACACCAAGTAACACAGACATACACTGACACCAAGTAACAAAGACATACAATTACACCAAGTAAAAAAGACAGACACTTACACCAAGTAACACAGATATACACTGACACCAAGTAGCAAGGACATGCGCTGACACACAGTAACACAGAAACACACGGACACCAAGTAACAAAGACACACACTTACACCAAGTAACACAGACACACACTGACACCCAGTAAAACAGACACACACTTACACCAAGTAATACAGACAGACACTGACACCAAGTAACAAAGACATACACTGATACCCAGTAACACAGACACACACTGACACCCAGTAACAAAGACATACACTGATACCAAGTCACAAAGACATACACTGACACCAAGTAACAAAGACATACACTTACACCAAGTAACACAGATATACCCTGACACCAAGTAACAAAGACATACACTGACACACAGTCACAAAGACATACACCGACAACAAGTCACAAAGACATACACTGATACCCAGTAACACAGACACACACTAACACCCAGTAACAAAGACATACATTGACACCAAGTCACAAAGACATACACTGATACCCAGTAACACAGACACACACTGACACCCAGTAACAAAGACATACAATGATACCAAGTCACAAAGACATACACTGACACCAAGTCACAAAGACATACACTGATACCAAGTCACAAGACATACACTGATACCCAGTAACACAGACACACACTAACACCCTGTAACAAAGACGTACACTGACACCAAGTCACAAAGACATACACTGATACCCAGTAACACAGACACACACTGACACCAAGTAACAAAGACATACACTTACACCAAGTAACACAGACATACACTGACACCAAGTAACAAAGACAGACAATTACACCAAGTAACAAAGACATACACTTACACCAAGTATTTCGACATACACCGACACCAGGTAACAAAGACACACACTGACACCCAGTAACAATGACATGCACTGACACCCAGTAACACAGACACACACATACACCAAGTAACAAAGACATACACTGACACCAAGTCACAAAGACACACTCTGACACACAGTAACAAAGACATGCACTGACACCAAGTCACAACGACATACACTGATACCCAGTAACACAGACACACACTTACACCAAGTAACACAGACATACACTGACACCCAGTAACACAGACACACACTTACACCAAGTAACAAAGACATACAGTGACACCCAGTAACAAAGACATACACTGACACCCAGTAACACAGACACACACGGACACCAAGTAACACAGACACACACTTACACCAAGTAACAAAGACATCTACTGACACCAAGTAACAAAGACATACACTGATACCCAGTAACACAGACACACACTAACACCAAGTAACAAAGACATACAATGATACCAAGTCACAAAGACATACACTGACACCAAGTAACAAAGACATACAATGACACCAAGTAACAAAGACATACACTGATACCCAGTAACACAGACACACACTAACACCCAGGAACAAAGACATACATTGACACCAAGTCACAAAGACATACACTGATTCCCAGTAACACAGACACACACTGATACCCAGTAACAAAGACATACAATGATACCAAGTCACAAAGACATACACTGACACCAAGTCACAAAGACATACACTGATACCAAGTCACAAAGACATACACTGATACCCAGTAAAACAGACATACACTAACACCCAGTAACAAAGACATACACTGACACCAAGTCACAAAGACATACACTGATACCCAGTAACACAGACACACACTGACACCCAGTAACAAAGACATACAATGATACCAAGTCACAAAGACATACACTGACACCAAGTAACAAAGACATACACTTGCACCAAGTAACACAGACATACACTGACACCAAATAACAAAGACAGACAATTACACCAAGTAACAAAGACATACACTTACACCAAGTATTTCGACATACACCGACACCAAGTAACACAGACATACACTGACACCAAGTAACAAAGACATACAATTACACCAAGGAACACAGACACACATTTACACCAAGTAACACAGACATACACTGACACCAAGTAACAAAGACATACACTGATACCCAGTAACACAGACACACACTTACACTAAGTAACACAGCCATACACTGACACCAAGTAACAAAGACATACAATGATACACAGGAACACAGACACACACTTACACCAAGTAACACAGACACACACTTACACCAAGTAACAAAGACATACACTTACACCAAGTAACACAGACATACACTGACACCAAGTAACAAAGACATACACTGATACCCATTAACACAGACACACACCGACACCCAGTTAGAAACACACACTGACCCCCAGTAACACAGACACACACTGACCCCCAGTAACACAGACAAACACTGACACCAAGTCACAAAGACACAGACTGACACCCAGTAACAAAATCATACACTGACACCAAGTCACAAAGACATATACTGATACACAGACACACACTTACACCAAGTAATACAGACATACACTGACATAAAGTAACAAAGACATACACTGACACCCAGTAACACAGACACACACTTACACCAAGTAACAAAGACATACACTGACACCAAGTCACAAAGACACACACTGACTCCCAGTAACAAAGACATACACTGACACCAAGTCACAAAGACATACACTGATACCCAGTAACACAGACACACACTTACACCAAGTAACACAGACATACACTGACACCAAGTTACAAAGGCAAACACTTACACCAAGTAACACAGACACACACTGACACCCAGTAACACAGACACACACTTACACCAAGTAACACAGACATACACTGACACCAAGTAACAAAGACATACACTGATACACAGTAACACAGGCACGCACTGGGTGGGGGGGGGGGGCACATTGGCGCAATGGTTAGCACCGCAGCCTCACAGCTCCAGGGACCCGGGTTCGATTCTGGGTACTGCCTGTGCGGAGTTTGCAAGTTCTCCCTGTGTCTGCGTGGGTTTCCTCCGGGTGCTCCGGTTTCCTCCCTCATTGCAAAGACTTGCAGGTTGATAGGTTAATTGGCCATCATAAATTGCCCTGAGTGTAGGTCGGTGGGAGGGAAATATGTAGGGACAGGTGGGGATGTGATAGGAATACGGGATTAGTGCAGGATTAGTATAAATGGGTGGTTGATGGTCGGCACAGACTCGGTGTGCCGAAGGGCCTGTTACAGTGCTGTGTCTCTAAACTAAACTAAATACTAACACCTAGTGTCACAGATACACACTGACACTAAGTAACACAAACAAATACACACTGACACCCAGTAACACAGAGAAACACTAATAAACAGTAACAAAGACATACCCTGATACCCAGTAATACATACACACACTGACACCCAGTAATAAAGACATACACTGACACCAAGTCACAAACACATACATTGACACCAAGTAACAAAGACATACGCTTACACCAAGTAACAAAGACATACACTGATACCCAGTAACACAGACACACATTGAACCCCAGTAACACAGATACACACTGACCCCCAGTAACACAGACATACACTGACACCAAGTCACAAAGACACACACTGACACCCAGTAACAAAGACATACAATGATACCAAGTCACAAAGACATACACTGACACCAAGTCACAAAGACATACACTGATACCAAGTCACAAAGACATACACTGATACCCAGTAACACAGACACACACTAACACCCAGTAACAAAGACATACACTGACACCAAGTCACAAAGACATACACTGATACCCAGTAACACAGACACACAGTGACACCAAGTAACAAAGACATACACTTACACCAAGTAACACAGACATACACTGACACCAAGTAACAAAGACAGACAATTACACCAAGTAACAAAGACATACACTTACACCAAGTATTTCGACATACACCGACACCAGGTAACAAAGACACACACTGACACCCAGTAACAATGACATGCACTGACACCCAGTAACACAGACACACACATACACCAAGTAACAAAGACATACACTGACACCAAGTCACAAAGACACACTCTGACACACAGTAACAAAGACATGCACTGACACCAAGTCACAACGACATACACTGAGACCCAGTAACACAGACACACACTTTCACCAAGTAACACAGACATACACTGACACCCAGTAACACAGACACTCACTTACACCAAGTAACAAAGACATACAGTGACACCCAGTAACAAAGACATACACTGACACCCAGTAACACAGACACACACGGACACCAAGTAACACAGACACACACTTACAGCAAGTAACAAAGACATCTACTGACACCAAGTAACAAAGACATACACTGATACCCAGTAACACAGACACACACTAACACCCAGTAACAAAGACATACACAGACACCAAGTCACAAAGACATACACTGATACCCAGTAACACAGAGACACACTGACATCCATTAACAAAGACATACAATGATACCAAGTCACAAAGACATACACTGACATCAAGTAACAAAGACATACAATGACACCAAGTAACAAAGACATACACTGATACCCAGTAACACAGACACACACTAACACCCAGGAACAAAGACATACATTGACACCAAGTCACAAAGACATACACTGATTCCCAGTAACACAGACACACACTGATACCCAGTAACAAAGACATACAATGATACCAAGTCACAAAGACATACACTGACACCAAGTCACAAAGACATACACTGATACCAAGTCACAAATACATACACTGATACCCAGTAAAACAGACATACACTAACACCCAGTAACAAAGACATACACTGACACCAAGTCACAAAGACATACACTGATACCCAGTAACACAGACACACACTGACACCCAGTAACAAAGACATACAATGATACCAAGTCACAAAGACATACACTGACACCAAGTAACAAAGACATACAATGACACCAAGTAACAAAGACATACACTGATACCCAGTTACACAGACACACACTAACACCCAGGAACAAAGACATACATTGACACCAAGTCACAAAGACATACACTGATTCCCAGTAACACAGACACACACTGATACCCAGTAACAAAGACATACAATGATACCAAGTCACAAAGACATACACTGACACCAAGTCACAAAGACATACACTGATACCAAGTCACAAAGACATACACTGATACCCAGTAAAACAGACATACACTAACACCCAGTAACAAAGACATACACTGACACCAAGTCACAAAGACATACAATGATACCAAGTCACAAAGACATACACAGATACCCAGTAACACAGACACACACTAACACCCAGTAACAAAGACATACACAGACACCAAGTCACAAAGACATACACTGATACCCAGTAACACAGAGACACACTGACATCCATTAACAAAGACATACAATGATACCAAGTCACAAAGACATACACTGACATCAAGTAACAAAGACATACAATGACACCAAGTAACAAAGACATACACTGATACCCAGTAACACAGACACACACTAACACCCAGGAACAAAGACATACATTGACACCAAGTCACAAAGACATACACTGATTCCCAGTAACACAGACACACACTGATACCCAGTAACAAAGACATACAATGATACCAAGTCACAAAGACATACACTGACACCAAGTCACAAAGACATACACTGATACCAAGTCACAAATACATACACTGATACCCAGTAAAACAGA
Source organism: Heterodontus francisci (assembly GCF_036365525.1). NCBI lineage: Eukaryota > Metazoa > Chordata > Chondrichthyes > Heterodontiformes > Heterodontidae > Heterodontus > Heterodontus francisci. The sequence goes on along the minus strand of NW_027140986.1, from coordinate 4,211,935 downwards.
CATACACTAACACCCAGTAACAAAGACATACACTGACACCAAGTCACAAAGACATACACTGATACCCAGTAACACAGACACACACTGACACCCAGTAACAAAGACATACAATGATACCAAGTCACAAAGACATACACTGACACCAAGTAACAAAGACATACAATGACACCAAGTAACAAAGACATACACTGATACCCAGTTACACAGACACACACTAACACCCAGGAACAAAGACATACATTGACACCAAGTCACAAAGACATACACTGATTCCCAGTAACACAGACACACACTGATACCCAGTAACAAAGACATACAATGATACCAAGTCACAAAGACATACACTGACACCAAGTCACAAAGACATACACTGATACCAAGTCACAAAGACATACACTGATACCCAGTAAAACAGACATACACTAACACCCAGTAACAAAGACATACACTGACACCAAGTCACAAAGACATACAATGATACCAAGTCACAAAGACATACACAGATACCCAGTAACACAGACACATACTGACACCAAGTAACAAAGACATACACTGACACCAAGTAACCAAGACGTACACTTACACCAAGTAACAAAGACAGACAATTACACCAAGTAATAAAGACATACACTTACACCAAGTCACAAAGACATACACTGATACCCAGTAACACAGAGACACACTGACATCCATTAACAAAGAAATACAATGATACCAATCACAAAGACATACACTGACACCAAGTAACAAAGTCACACTCTTACACCAAGTGACACAGACACACACTGACACCCAGTAAAACAGACACACACTTACACCAAGTAATACAGACAGACACTGACACCAAGTAACAAAGACATACACTGATACCCAGTAACACAGACACACACTGACACCCAGTAACAAAGACATACACTGATACCAAGTCACAAAGACATACACTGACACCAAGTAACAAAGACATACACTTACACCAAGTAACACAGATATACCCTGACACCAAGTAACAAAGACATACACTTACACCCAGTCACAAAGACATACACCGACAACAAGTTACAAAGACATACAATGATACCAAGTCACAAAGACATACACAGATACCCAGTAACACAGACACATACTGACACCAAGTAACAAAGACATACACTGACACCAAGTAACCAAGACGTACACTTACACCAAGTAACAAAGACAGACAATTACACCAAGTAATAAAGACATACACTTACACCAAGTGACACAGACATACACTGACACCAAGTTACAAAGTCACACACTTACACCAAGTAACACAGACACACACTGACACCCAGTAACACAGACACACACTTACACCAAGTAACACAGACATACACTGACACCAAGTAACAAAGGCATACACTGTTACCCAGTAACACAGACACACACTAACACCCAGGAACAAAGACATACATTGACACCAAGTCACAAAGACATACACTGAAAGCAAGTAACAAAGACATACACTGACACCAAGTCACACAGACATACACTGACACCAAGTAACAAAGACATACAATTACACCAAGTAAAAAAGACACACACTTGCACCAAGTAACACAGATATACACTGACACCAAGTAACAAGGACATGCACTGACACACAGTAACACAGAAACACACGGACACCAAGTAACAAAGACACACACTTACACCAAGTGACACAGACACACACTGACACCCAGTAAAACAGACACACACTTACACCAAGTAATACAGACAGACACTGACACCAAGTAACAAAGACATACACTGATACCCAGTAACACAGACACACACTGACACCCAGTAACAAAGACATACACTGATACCAAGTCACAAAGACATACACTGACACCAAGTAACAAAGACATACACTTACACCAAGTAACACAGATATACCCTGACACCAAGTAACAAAGACATACACTTACACCCAGTCACAAAGACATACACCGACAACAAGTCACAAAGACATTCAATGATACCAAGTCACAAAGACATACACAGATACCCAGTAAGACAGACACATACTGACACCAAGTAACAAAGACATACACTGACACCAAGTAACCAAGACATACACTTACACCAAGTAACAAAGACAGACAATTACACCAAGTAATAAAGACATACACTTACACCAAGTAACAAAGACATACACTGATACCCAGTAGCACAGACACACACTTACACCAAGTAACAAAGACATACACTGACGCCAAGTCACAAAGACACACTCTGACACACAGTAACAAAGACATACACTGACACCAAGTCACAAAGACATACACTGATACCCAGTAACACAGACACACACTTACACGAAGTAACACAGACATACACTGACACCCAGTAACACAGACACACACTTACACCAAGTAACAAAGACATACACTGACACCCAGTAACAAAGACATACACTGACACCCAGTAACACAGACACACACGAACACCCAGTAACAAAGACATACACAGACACCAAGTCACAAAGTCATACACTGATACCCAGTAACACAGACACACACTGACACCCAGTAACAAAGACATACACTGATACCAAGTCACAAAGACATACACTGACACCAAGTAACAAAGACATACACTTACACCAAGTAACACAGATATACCCTGACACCAAGTAACAAAGACATACACTGACACACAGTCACAAAGACATACACCGACAACAAGTCACAAAGACATACAATGATACCAAGTAACAAAGACATACACTGACACCCAGTAACAAAGACATACACTGACACCCAGTAACACAGACACACACTAACACCCAGTAACAAAGACATACACAGACACCAAGTCTCAAAGTCATACACTGATACCCAGTAACACAGACACACACTGACACCGAGTAACAAAGACATACAATGATACCAAGTCACAAAGACATACACTGACACCAAGTAACAAAGACATACACTGACACCAAGTAACAAAGACATACACTTAGACCAAGTGAAAAAGAAAGACAATTACACCAAGTAACAAAGACATACACTTACACCAAGTAACAAAGACACACACTTACACAAAGTGTTTTGACATACACTGATACCAATCACAATGACATTCAATGATACCCAGTAACAAACACATACACTGACACCAAGTCACAAAGACATACACTTACACCAAGTAACACAGACACACACTGACACCCAGTAACACAGACACACACTTACACCAAGTAACACAGACATACACTGACACCAAGTAACAAAGGCATACACTGATACCCAGTAACACAGACACACACTAACACCCAGGAACAAAGACATACATTGACACCAAGTCACAAAGACATACACTGAAAGCAAGTAACAAAGACATACACTGACACCAAGTCACACAGACATACACTGACACCAAGTAACAAAGACATACAATTACACCAAGTAAAAAAGACACACACTTGCACCAAGTAACACAGATATACACTGACACCAAGTAACAAGGACATGCACTGACACACAGTAACACAGAAACACACGGACACCAAGTAACAAAGACACACACTTACACCAAGTGACACAGACACACACTGACACCCAGTAAAACAGACACACACTTACACCAAGTAATACAGACAGACACTGACACCAAGTAACAAAGACATACACTGATACCCAGTAACACAGACACACACTGACACCCAGTAACAAAGACATACACTGATACCAAGTCACAAAGACATACACTGACACCAAGTAACAAAGACATACACTTACACCAAGTAACACAGATATACCCTGACACCAAGTAACAAAGACATACACTTACACCCAGTCACAAAGACATACACCGACAACAAGTCACAAAGACATACAATGATACCAAGTCACAAAGACATACACAGATACCCAGTAAGACAGACACATACTGACACCAAGTAACAAAGACATACACTGACACCAAGTAACCAAGACATACACTTACACCAAGTAACAAAGACAGACAATTACACCAAGTAATAAAGACATACACTTACACCAAGTAACAAAGACATACACTGATACCCAGTAGCACAGACACACACTTACACCAAGTAACAAAGACATACACTGACGCCAAGTCACAAAGACACACTCTGACACACAGTAACAAAGACATACACTGACACCAAGTCACAAAGACATACACTGATACCCAGTAACACAGACACACACTTACACGAAGTAACACAGACATACACTGACACCCAGTAACACAGACACACACTTACACCAAGTAACAAAGACATACACTGACACCCAGTAACAAAGACATACACTGACACCCAGTAACACAGACACACACGAACACCCAGTAACAAAGACATACACAGACACCAAGTCACAAAGTCATACACTGATACCCAGTAACACAGACACACACTGACACCCAGTAACAAAGACATACACTGATACCAAGTCACAAAGACATACACTGACACCAAGTAACAAAGACATACACTTACACCAAGTAACACAGATATACCCTGACACCAAGTAACAAAGACATACACTGACACACAGTCACAAAGACATACACCGACAACAAGTCACAAAGACATACAATGATACCAAGTAACAAAGACATACACTGACACCCAGTAACAAAGACATACACTGACACCCAGTAACACAGACACACACTAACACCCAGTAACAAAGACATACACAGACACCAAGTCTCAAAGTCATACACTGATACCCAGTAACACAGACACACACTGACACCGAGTAACAAAGACATACAATGATACCAAGTCACAAAGACATACACTGACACCAAGTAACAAAGACATACACTTAGAACAAGTGAAAAAGAAAGACAATTACACCAAGTAACAAAGACATACACTTACACCAAGTAACAAAGACACACACTTACACAAAGTGTTTTGACATACACTGATACCAATCACAATGACATTCAATGATACCCAGTAACAAACACATACACTGACACCAAGTCACAAAGACATACACTGATACCAAGTCACAAAGACATACACTGATACCCAGTAACACAGACACACACTGACACCCGGTAACAAAGACATACACTGACACCAAGTCACAAAAACATACACTGATACCCAGTAACACAGACACACACTGACACCCAGTAACAAAGACATACAACGATACCAAGTCACAAAGACATACACTGAAACCAAGTAACAAAGACATACACTTACACCAAGTAACACAGACATACACTGACACCAAGTAACACAGATATACACTGACACCAAGTAGCAAGGACATGCACTGACACACAGTAACACAGAAACACACGGACACCAAGTAACAAAGACACACACTTACACCAAGTAACACAGACACACACTGACACCCAGTAAAACAGACACACACTTACACCAAGTAATACAGACAGACACTGACACCAAGTAACAAAGACATACACTGATACCCAGTAACACAGACACACACTGACACCCAGTAACAAAGACATACACTGATACCAAGTCACAAAGACATACACTGACACCAAGTAACAAAGACATACACTTACACCAAGTAACACAGATATACCCTGACACCAAGTAACAAAGACATACACTGACACACAGTCACAAAGACATACACCGACAACAAGTCACAAAGACATACAATGATACCAAGTAACAAAGACATACACTGATACCCAGTAACACAGACACACACTAACACCCAGTAACAAAGACATACATTGACACCAAGTCACAAAGACATACACTGATACCCAGTAACACAGACACACACTGACACCCAGTAACAAAGACATACAATGATACCAAGTCACAAAGACATACACTGACACCAAGTCACAAAGACATACACTGATACCAAGTCACAAAGACATGCACTGATACCGAGTAACACAGACACACACTAACACCCAGTAACAAAGACATACACTGACACCAAGTCACAAAGACATACACTGATACCCAGTAACACAGACACTCACTGACACCAAGTAACAAAGACATACACTTACACCAAGTAACACAGACATACACTGACACCAAGTAACAATGACAGACAATTACACCAAGTAACAAAGACATACACTTACACCAAGTATTTCGACATACACCGACACCAGGTAACAAAGACACACACTGACACCCAGTATCAATGACATGCACTGACACCCAGTAACACAGACACACACATACACCAAGTAACAAAGATATACACTGATACCAAGTCACAAAGACACACTCTGACACACAGTAACAAAGACATGCACTGACACCAAGTCACAACGACATACACTGATACCCAGTAACACAGACACACACTGCACCCAGTAACAAAGACATACAACGATACCAAGTCACAAAGACATACACTGAAACCAAGTAACAAAGACATACACTTACACCAAGTAACACAGACATACACTGACACCAAGTAACAAAGACATACAATTACACCAAGTAAAAAAGACAGACACTTACACCAAGTAACACAGATATACACTGACACCAAGTAGCAAGGACATGCGCTGACACACAGTAACACAGAAACACACGGACACCAAGTAACAAAGACACACACTTACACCAAGTAACACAGACACACACTGACACCCAGTAAAACAGACACACACTTACACCAAGTAATACAGACAGACACTGACACCAAGTAACAAAGACATACACTGATACCCAGTAACACAGACACACACTGACACCCAGTAACAAAGACATACACTGATACCATGTCACAAAGACATACACTGGCACCAAGTAACAAAGACATACACTTACACCAAGTAACACAGATATACCCTGACACCAAGTAACAAAGACATACACTGACACACAGTCACAAAGACATACACCGACAACAAGTCACAAAGACATACAATGATACCAAGTAACAAAGACATACACTGATACCCAGTAACACAGACACACACTAACACCCAGTAACAAAGACATACATTGACACCAAGTCACAAAGACATACACTGATACCCAGTAACACAGACACACACTGACACACAGTAACAAAGACATACTATGATACCAAGTCACAAAGACATACACTGACACCAAGTCACAAAGACATACACTGATACCAAGTCACAAGACATACACTGATACCCAGTAACAAAGACACACACTAACACCCTGTAACAAAGACGTACACTGACACCAAGTCACAAAGACATACACTGATACCCAGTAACACAGACACACACTGACACCAAGTAACAAAGACATACACTTACACCAAGTAACACAGACATACACTGACACCAAGTAACAAAGACAGACAATTACACCAAGTAACAAAGACATACACTTACACCAAGTATTTCGACATACACCGACACCAGGTAACAAAGACACACACTGACACCCAGTAACAATGACATGCACTGACACCCAGTAACACAGACACACACATACACCAAGTAACAAAGACATACACTGACACCAAGTCACAAAGACACACTCTGACACACAGTAACAAAGACATGCACTGACACCAAGTCACAACGACATACACTGATACCCAGTAACACAGACACACACTTACACCAAGTAACAAAGACATACAGTGACACCCAGTAACAAAGACATACACTGACACCCAGTAACACAGACACACACGGACACCAAGTAACACAGACACACACTTACACCAAGTAACAAAGACATACACTGACACCAAGTCACAAAGACATACACTGACACCAAGTAACAAAGACATACACTTACACCAAGTAACACAGATATACCCTGACACCAAGTAACAAAGACATACACTTACACCCAGTCACAAAGACATACACCGACAACAAGTCACAAAGACATACAATGATACCAAGTCACAAAGACATACACAGATACCCAGTAACACAGACACATACTGACACCAAGTAACAAAGACATACACTGACACCAAGTAACCAAGACATACACTTACACCAAGTAACAAAGACAGACAATTACACCAAGTAATAAAGACATACACTTACACCAAGTCTCAAAGTCATACACTGATACCCAGTAACACAGACACACACTGACACCCAGTAACAAAGACATACAATGATACCAAGTCACAAAGACATACACTGACACCAAGTAACAAAGACATGCACTGACACCAAGTAACAAAGACATACACTTAGACCAAGTGAAAAAGAAAGACAATTACACCAAGTAACAAAGACATACAATTACACCAAGTAACAAAGACACACACTTACACAAAGTGTTTTGACATACACTGATACCAATCACAATGACATTCACTGATACCCAGTAACAAAAACATACACTGACACCAAGTCACAAAGACATACACTGATACCAAGTCACAAAGACATACACTGATACCCAGTAACACAGACACACACTGACACCCGGTAACAAAGACATACACTGACACCAAGTCACAAAAACATACACTGATACCCAGTAACACAGACACACACTGACACCCAGTAACAAAGACATACAACGATACCAAGTCACAAAGACATACACTGAAACCAAGTAACAAAGACATACACTTACACCAAGTAACACAGACATACACTGACACCAAGTAACACAGATATACACTGACACCAAGTAGCAAGGACATGCACTGACACACAGTAACACAGAAACACACGGACACCAAGTAACAAAGACACACAGTTACACCAAGTAACACAGACACACACTGACACCCAGTAAAACAGACACACACTTACACCAAGTAATACAGACAGACACTGACACCAAGTAACAAAGACATACACTGATACCCAGTAACACAGACACACACTGACACCCAGTAACAAAGACATACACTGATACCAAGTCACAAAGACATACACTGACACCAAGTAACAAAGACATACACTTACACCAAGTAACACAGATATTCCCTGACACCAAGTAACAAAGACATACACTGACACACAGTCACAAAGACATACACCGACAACAAGTCACAAAGACATACAATGATACCAAGTAACAAAGACATACACTGATACCCAGTAACACAGACACACACTAACACCCAGTAACAAAGACATACATTGACACCAAGTCACAAAGACATACACTGATACCCAGTAACACAGACACACACTGACACCCAGTAACAAAGACATACAATGATACCAAGTCACAAAGACATACACTGACACCAAGTCACAAAGACATACAATGATACCAAGTAACAAAGACATACACTGATACCCAGTAACACAGACACACACTAACACCCAGTAACAAAGACATACATTGACACCAAGTCACAAAGACATACACTGATACCCAGTAACACAGACACACACTGACACCCAGTAACAAAGACATACAATGATACCAAGTCACAAAGACATACACTGACACCAAGTCACAAAGACATACACTGATACCAAGTCACAAAGACATACACTGATACCGAGTAACACAGACACACACTAACACCCAGTAACAAAGACATACACTGACACCAAGTCACAACGACATACACTGATACCCAGTAACACAGACACTCACTGACACCAAGTAACAAAGACATACACTTACACCAAGTAACACAGACATACACTGACACCAAGTAACAATGACAGACAATTACACCAAGTAACAAAGACATACACTTACACCAAGTATTTCGACATACACCGACACCAGGTAACAAAGACACACACTGACACCCAGTATCAATGACATGCACTGACACCCAGTAACACAGACACACACATACACCAAGTAACAAAGATATACACTGATACCAAGTCACAAAGACACACTCTGACACACAGTAACAAAGACATGCACTGACACCAAGTCACAACGACATACACTGATACCCAGTAACACAGACACACACTGCACCCAGTAACAAAGACATACAACGATACCAAGTCACAAAGACATACACTGAAACCAAGTAACAAAGACATACACTTACACCAAGTAACACAGACATACACTGACACCAAGTAACAAAGACATACAATTACACCAAGTAAAAAAGACAGACACTTACACCAAGTAACACAGATATACACTGACACCAAGTAGCAAGGACATGCGCTGACACACAGTAACACAGAAACACACGGACACCAAGTAACAAAGACACACACTTACACCAAGTAACACAGACACACACTGACACCCAGTAAAACAGACACACACTTACACCAAGTAATACAGACAGACACTGACACCAAGTAACAAAGACATACACTGATACCCAGTAACACAGACACACACTGACACCCAGTAACAAAGACATACACTGATACCATGTCACAAAGACATACACTGGCACCAAGTAACAAAGACATACACTTACACCAAGTAACACAGATATACCCTGACACCAAGTAACAAAGACATACACTGACACACAGTCACAAAGACATACACCGACAACAAGTCACAAAGACATACAATGATACCAAGTAACAAAGACATACACTGATACCCAGTAACACAGACACACACTAACACCCAGTAACAAAGACATACATTGACACCAAGTCACAAAGACATACACTGATACCCAGTAACACAGACACACACTGACACACAGTAACAAAGACATACTATGATACCAAGTCACAAAGACATACACTGACACCAAGTCACAAAGACATACACTGATACCAAGTCACAAGACATACACTGATACCCAGTAACAAAGACACACACTAACACCCTGTAACAAAGACGTACACTGACACCAAGTCACAAAGACATACACTGATACCCAGTAACACAGACACACACTGACACCAAGTAACAAAGACATACACTTACACCAAGTAACACAGACATACACTGACACCAAGTAACAAAGACAGACAATTACACCAAGTAACAAAGACATACACTTACACCAAGTATTTCGACATACACCGACACCAGGTAACAAAGACACACACTGACACCCAGTAACAATGACATGCACTGACACCCAGTAACACAGACACACACATACACCAAGTAACAAAGACATACACTGACACCAAGTCACAAAGACACACTCTGACACACAGTAACAAAGACATGCACTGACACCAAGTCACAACGACATACACTGATACCCAGTAACACAGACACACACTTACACCAAGTAACAAAGACATACAGTGACACCCAGTAACAAAGACATACACTGACACCCAGTAACACAGACACACACGGACACCAAGTAACACAGACACACACTTACACCAAGTAACAAAGACATCTACTGACACCAAGTCACAAAGACATACACTGACACCAAGTAACAAAGACATACACTTACACCAAGTAACACAGATATACCCTGACACCAAGTAACAAAGACATACACTTACACCCAGTCACAAAGACATACACCGACAACAAGTCACAAAGACATACAATGATACCAAGTCACAAAGACATACACAGATACCCAGTAACACAGACACATACTGACACCAAGTAACAAAGACATACACTGACACCAAGTAACCAAGACATACACTTACACCAAGTAACAAAGACAGACAATTACACCAAGTAATAAAGACATACACTTACACCAAGTCTCAAAGTCATACACTGATACCCAGTAACACAGACACACACTGACACCCAGTAACAAAGACATACAATGATACCAAGTCACAAAGACATACACTGACACCAAGTAACAAAGACATGCACTGACACCAAGTAACAAAGACATACACTTAGACCAAGTGAAAAAGAAAGACAATTACACCAAGTAACAAAGACATACAATTACACCAAGTAACAAAGACACACACTTACACAAAGTGTTTTGACATACACTGATACCAATCACAATGACATTCACTGATACCCAGTAACAAAAACATACACTGACACCAAGTCACAAAGACATACACTGATACCAAGTCACAAAGACATACACTGATACCCAGTAACACAGACACACACTGACACCCGGTAACAAAGACATACACTGACACCAAGTCACAAAAACATACACCGATACCCAGTAACACAGACACACACTGACACCCAGTAACAAAGACATACAACGATACCAAGTCACAAAGACATACACTGAAACCAAGTAACAAAGACATACACTTACACCAAGTAACACAGACATACACTGACACCAAGTAACACAGATATACACTGACACCAAGTAGCAAGGACATGCACTGACACACAGTAACACAGAAACACACGGACACCAAGTAACAAAGACACACAGTTACACCAAGTAACACAGACACACACTGACACCCAGTAAAACAGACACACACTTACACCAAGTAATACAGACAGACACTGACACCAAGTAACAAAGACATACACTGATACCCAGTAACACAGACACACACTGACACCCAGTAACAAAGACATACACTGATACCAAGTCACAAAGACATACACTGACACCAAGTAACAAAGACATACACTTACACCAAGTAACACAGATATTCCCTGACACCAAGTAACAAAGACATACACTGACACAAAGTCACAAAGACATACACCGACAACAAGTCACAAAGACATACAATGATACCAAGTAACAAAGACATACACTGATACCCAGTAACACAGACACACACTAACACCCAGTAACAAAGACATACATTGACACCAAGTCACAAAGACATACACTGATACCCAGTAACACAGACACACACTGACACCCAGTAACAAAGACATACAATGATACCAAGTCACAAAGACATACACTGACACCAAGTCACAAAGACATACACTGATACCAAGTCACAAAGACATACACTGATACCGAGTAACACAGACACACTGACATCCATTAACAAAGACATACAATGATACCAAGTCACAAAGACATACACTGACACCAAGTAACAAAGACATACAATGACACCAAGTAACAAAGACATACATTGATACCCAGTAACACAGACACACACTAACACCCAGGAACAAAGACATACATTGACACCAAGTCACAAAGACATACACTGATTCCCAGTAACACAGACACACACTGATACCCAGTAACAAAGACATACAATGATACCAAGTCACAAAGACATACACTGACACCAAGTCACAAAGACATACACTGATACCAAGTCACAAAGACATACACTGATACCCAGTAAAACAGACATACACTAACACCCAGTAACAAAGACATACACTGACACCAAGTCACAAAGACATACACTGATACCCAGTAACACAGACACACACTGACACCCAGTAACAAAGACATACAATGATACCAAGTCACAAAGACATACACTGACACCAAGTAACAAAGACATACACTTGCACCAAGTAACACAGACATACACTGACACCAAGTAACAAAGACAGACAATTACACCAAGTAACAAAGACATACACTTACACCAAGTATTTCGACATACACCGACACCAAGTAACACAGACATACACTGACACCAAGTAACAAAGACATACAATTACACCAAGTAACACAGACACACACTGACACCCAGTAACACAGACACACATTTACACCAAGTAACACAGACATACACTGACACCAAGTAACAAAGACATACACTGATACCCAGTAACACAGACACACACTTACACGAAGTAACACAGCCATACACTGACACCAAGTAACAAAGACATACAATGATACACAGGAACACAGACACACACTTACACCAAGTAACACAGACACACACTTTCACCAAGTAACAAAGACATACACTTACACCAAGTAACACAGACATACACTGACACCAAGTAACAAAGACATACACTGATACCCATTAACACAGACACACACTGACACCCAGTTAGAAACACACACTGACCCCCAGTAACACAGACACACACTGACCCCCAGTAACACAGACAAACACTGACACCAAGTCACAAAGACACAGACTGACACCCAGTAACAAAATCATACACTGACACCAAGTCACAAAGACATATACTGGTACACAGACACACACTTACACCAAGTAATACAGACATACACTGACATAAAGTAACAAAGACATAGACTGACACCCAGTAACACAGACACACACTTACACCAAGTAACAAAGACATACACTGACACCAAGTCACAAAGACACACACTGACTCCCAGTAACAAAGACATACACTGACACCAAGTCACAAAGACATTCACTGATACCCAGTAACACAGACACACACTGACACCCAGTAGCAAATACAGACACTGACACCAAGTCACAAAGACATAGACTGATACCCAGTAACACAGACACACACTGACACCCAGTAACAAAGATATACAATGATACCAAGTCACAAATACATACACTGACACCAAGTAACAAAGACACACACTTACACCAAGTAACACAGGCATACACTGACACCAAGTAACAAAGACATACAATTACACCGAGTAACAAAGACACACACTTACACCAAGTAACATAGATATACACTGACACCAAGTAACAAAGACATGGACTGACACCCAGTAACACAGACACACACGGACACCAAGTAACAAAGACACACACTTACACCAAGTAACACAGACACACACTGACACCCAGTAAAACAGACACACACTTACACCAAGAAACACAGACATACACTGACACCAGGTCACAAAGACACACACTGACACCCAGTAACACAGACACACACTTACACCAAGTAACACAGACATACACTGACACCAAGTAACAAAGACATACAAAAATACCCAGGAACACAGACACACACTTACTCCAAGTAACACAGACACGCACTTACACCAAGTAACAAAGACATACACTGACACCTAGTAACACAGACGCACAATTACACCAAGTAACACAGAATTACACTGACACCAAGTAACAAAGACATACGCTGATACCCAGTAACACAGACACACACTTACACCAAGTAACACAGACAGACACTGACACCAAGTCACAAAGAGACACACAGACACCCAGTAACAAAGACACACACTGACTCCAAGTCACAAAGACATACACTGATACCCAGGAACACAGAAACACACTGACACCCAGTAACAAAGACATAAACTGATACCAAGTCACAAAGACATACACTGATACCCTGTAACACAGACACACACTGAGACCCAGTAACAAACACATACACTGATACCAAGTCACAAAGACATACACTGATACCCAGTAACACAGACACACACTGACACCAAGTAACAAAGACATTCACAGACACCAAGTAACAAAGACACACACTTACACCAAGTAACACAGACACACACTGACACGCAGTAACAAAGACACACACTGACACCAAGTAACACAGACATACACTGACACCAAGTAACAAATACATACACTGACACCCAGTAACACAGGCACACACTGGGGGGGGTGGGGGGGGGGGGGTACATTGACGCAGTGTTTAGCACCGCAGCCTCACAGCACCAGGGACCCGGGTTCGATTCTGGGTACTGCCTGTGCGGAGTTTGCAAGTTCTCCCTGTGTCTGCGTTGGTTTCCTCCGGGTGCTCCGGTTTCCGCCCACATGCCAAAGACTTGCAGGCTGATGGGTTGGCCATCATAAATTGCCCTGAGTGTAGGTCGGTGGGAGGGAAATATATAGGGACAGGTGGGGATGTGATAGGAATACGGGATGAGTGCAGGATTAGTATACATGGGTGGTTGATGGTCGGCACAGTCTCGGTGGGCCGAAGGGCCTGTTAAAGTGCCGTATCTCTAAACTAAACTAAATTCTGACACCTAGTTTCACAGATACAAACTGACACCCAGTAACGCAAACAAAAACACACTGACACCCAGTAACACAGAGAAACACTAATAAACAGTAACAAAGACAGACACTGACACCCAGTATCACAGACACATACTGACACACAGTAACAAAGACATACACTGACACCAAGTCACAAACAAATGCACTGATACCAAGTAACAAAGTCATACGCTTACACCAAGGAACAAAGACAGACACTGATACCCAGTAACACAGACACACACTGACACCCAGTTGGAAACAAACACTGAACCCCAGTAACACAGACACACACTGACCCCCAGTAAAACCGACATACAATGACAACAATTCACAAAGACACATAATGACACCCAGTAACAAAGACATACACTGATACCAATCACAAAGACATTCACTGATACCCAGTAACACAGACACACACTGACACCAAGTAACAAAGACATGCACTGAAACCAAGTAACAAAGACATACACTTACACCAAGAAACAAAGACACACACTTACACCAAGTAACACAGACATACACTGACACAAAGTAACAAAGACATACACAGACACCAAGTAACAAAGACATACACTTACACCAAGTAACAAAGACACACACTGACACGCAGTAACAAAGACATACACTGACTCCAAGTCACAAAGACATACACTGATACCCAGTAACACAAACACACACTGATACCCAGTAACAAAGAAATACACAGACACCAAGTAACAAAGACACACACTTACACCAAGTAACAAAGACACACACTGACACCCAGTAACAAAGACACACACTTACACCAAGTAACACAGACATACACTGACACCAAGTAACAAAGACATACACTGATCCCCAGTAACACAGACATACACTGATAACAAGTCACAAAGACACACAATGACACCCAGTAACAAAGACATACACTGACACCAAAGTCACAAAGACATGCATTGATACACAGACACACACTTACAAAAGTAACACAGACATACACTGACACTAAGTAACAAAGACACACACTGATACCCAGTATCAAAGACACGCACTTACACCAGGTCACAAAGACATACACTGACACCAAGTCACAAAGGCACAGACTGACACCCAGTAACAAAGACATACACTGACACCAAGTCACAGAGACATACACTGATACCCAGTAGCACAGACACACACAGACACCCAGTAACAAAGACATACAATGATACCAAGTCACAAAGACATAAACTGACACCAAGTAACAAAGACAAACATTAACACCATGTAACACAGACATACACTGACACCAAGTAAAAAAGACATACAATTACACCAAGTAACAAAGACACACACTTACACCAAGTAACAAAGACAGACAATTACACCAAGTAACAAAGACATACACTTACACCAAGTATTTTGACATACACTGACACCAAGTAACAAAGACATACACTGATACCCAGAAACAGAGACACACACTTACACCAAGTGACAAAGACATACACTGACACCAGGTCACAAAGACACACACTGACACCCAGTAACAAAGACATGCACTGACACCCAGTACCACAGACACACACTTACACCAAGTAACACAGATATACACTGACACCATGTAACAAAGACATACACTGATACCCAGTAATACAGACACACACTTACACCAAGTAACACAGACATACACTGACACCAAGTAACAAAGACATACACTGACACCCAGTAACACAGACACACACTTACACCAAGTAACACAGACATACACTGACACCAAGTAACAAAGACATCCACTGATACCCAGTAACATAGACACACACTTACACCAAGTAACACAGACATGCACTGACACCAAGTCACAAAGACACACGCTGACACCCAGTAACAAAGACATACACTGACTCCAAGTCACAAAGACGTACACTGATACCCAGGAACACAGAAACACACTGACACCCAGTAACAAAGACATAAACTAATACCAAGTCACAAAGACAGAGACTGATACCCAGTAACACAGACACACACTGACACCAAGTAACAAAGACATACACAGACACCAAGTAACAAAGACACACACTTACACCAAGTAACACAGACACACACTGACACCCAGTAACACAGACACACACTTACACCAAGTAACACAGACATACCCTGACTCCAAGTAACAAAGACATACACTGATACCCAGTAACACAGGCACACACAGGGGTGGGGGGGGGCACATTGGCCCTGTGGTTAGCACCGCAAACTCACAGCACCAGGGACCCGCGTTCGATTCTGGGTACTGCCTGTGCGGAGTTTGCAAGTTCTCCCTGTGTCTGCGTTGGTTTCCTCCGGGTGCTCCGGTTTCCTCCCACATGCCAAAGACTTGCAGGCTGATAGGTTGGCCATCATAAATTGCCCCTAGTATAGGTAGGTGGGAGGGAAATATATAGGGGCAGGTGGGGATGTGATAGGAATACGGGATGAGTGTAGGATTAGTATAAATGGGTGGTTGATGGTCGGCACAGACTCGGTGGGCCGAAGGGCCTGTTAAAGTGCCGTATCTCTAAACGAAACTAAATACTGACACCTAGTTTCACAGATACAAACTGTCACCCAGTAACGCAAACAAAAACACACTGACACCCAGTAACACAGAGAAACACTAAAAACAGTATCAAAGGCATACCCTGATACCCAGTAACACAGACACACACTGACACCCCGTAACAAAGACATACACTGACACCAAGTCACAAACACATACATTGACACCAAGTAACAAAGACATACGCTTACACCAAGTAACAAAGACATACACTGACACCCAGTAACACAGTCACACACTGACACCCAGTTAGAAACACACACTGAACCCCAGTAACACAGATACACACTGACCCCCAGTAACACAGACATACACTGACACCAAGTCACAAAGACACACAATGACACCCAGTAACAAAGACATACACTGACACCAAGTAACAAAGACATACACTGATACCCAGTATCACAGACACACACTTACACCAGGTAACAAAGACATACACTGACACCAAGTCACAAAGACACACACTGACACCCAGTAACAAAGACATACACTGATACGAAGTCACAAAGACATACACTGACACCCAATAACACAGACACACACTTACACCAAGTAACACAGACATACACTGATACCCAGTAACACAGACACACACTTACACCAAGCAACACAGACATACACTGACACCAAGTCACAAAGACATACACTGATACCCAGTAACACAGACACACACTGACACCCAGTAACACAGACACACACTTACACCAGGTAACACAGACAAACACTGACACCAAGTAACAAAGACATACACTGATACCAAGTAACACAGGCACACACTGGGGGGGCACAATTGGCCCAGTGGTTAGCACCGCAGCCTCACAGCTCCAGGGACCCGGGTTCGATTCTGGGTACTGCCTGTGCGGAGTTTGCAAGTTCTCCCTGTGTCTGCGTGGGTTTCATCCGGGTGCTCCGGTTTCCTCCCACATGCCAAAGACTTGCAGGTTGATCGGTTAATTGGCCATCATAAATTGCCCCTAGTATAGGTAGGTGGGAGGGAAATATATCGGGACAGGTGGGGATGTGATAGGAATACGGGATGAGTGTAGGATTAGTATAAATGGGTGGTTGATGGTCGGCACAGACTCGGTGGGCCGAAGGGCCTGTTAAAGAGTTGTGTCTCTAAGCTATACTAAATACTGACACCGAGTGTCACAGATACACACTGACACCCAGTAACACAAACAAATACACACTGACACCCAGTGACACAGAGAAACACTAATGCGCAGTCACAAAGACATACACTGATACCCAGTAACACAGACACTCACTGACACCCAGTAACAAAGACATATGCTGACACCAAGTCACAAACACATACACTGACAAGAAGTAACAAAGACATACGCTTACACCATGTAACAAAGACACACACTGATACCCAGTAACACAGACACACACTGACACCCAGTTAGAAACACACACTGAACCCCAGTAACACAGACACACACTTACACTAAGTAACAAAGACATGCACTGACACCAAGTAACAAAGACATAAACTTACACCAAGTAACAAAGACACACACTTACACCAAGTAACACAGACATAAACTGACACAAAGTAACAAAGACATACACTGACACCAATTAACCAAGACATACACTTACACCAAGTAACAAAGACAGACAATTACACCAAGTAACAAAGACATACACTTATACCAAGTATTTTGACATACACTGATACCAATCACAAAGACATTCATTGATACCCAGTAACAAAGACATACACTGACACCAAGTCACAAAGACAGACACTGATACCCAGTAACACAGACGCACACTGACACCCAGTAACAAAGACAGACACTGACACCAAGTCACAAACACATAGACTGATACCCAGTAACACAGACACACACTGACACCCAGTAACAAAGATATACAATGATACCAAGTCACAAATACATACACTGACACCAAGTAAGAAAGACACAAACTTACACCAAGTAACACAGACAGACACTGACACCAAGTAACAAAGACATACATTTACACCGAGCAACAAAGACACACACTTACACCAAGTAACACAGATATACACTGACACCAAGTAACAAAGACATGCACTGACACCCAGTAACACAGACACACACGGACACCAAGTAACAAAGACACACACTGACACCAAGTAACACAGACACACACTGACACCCAGTAAAACAGACATACACTTACACCAAGAAACACAGACATACACTGACACCAAGTAACACAGACGCACACTTAAACCAAGTAACAAAGACATACACTGATACCCCAAAACACAGACACACACTTACACCAAGTAACACAGACATACACTGACACCAAGTCACAAAGACACACACTGACACCCAGTAACAAAGACACACACTGACTCCAAGTCACAAAGACATACACTGATACCCAGGAACACAGAAACACACTGACACCCAGTAACAAAGACATAAACTGATACCAAGTCACAAAGACATACACTGATACCCTGTAACACAGACACACACTGACACCCAGTAACAAACACATACACTGATACCATGTCACAAAGACATACACTGATACCCAGTAACACAGACACACACTGACACCAAGTAACAAAGACATTCACAGACACCAAGTAACAAAGACACACACTTACACCAAGTAACACAGACACACACTGACACGCAGTAACAAAGACACACACTTACACCAAGTAACACAGACATACACTGACACCAAGTAACAAAGACATACACTGATAACCAGTAACACAGGCACACACTAGGGGGGTGGTGGGGGGGGCGGCACATTGACGCAGTGGTTAGCACCGCAGCCTCACAGCTCCAGGGACCCGGCTTCGATTCTGGGTACTGCCTGCGCGGAGTTTGCATGTTCTCCCTGTCTCTGCGTGGGTTTCCTCCGGGTGCTCCGGTTTCCTCCCACATGCCAAAGACTTGCAGGTTGACAGGTTAATTGGCCATCATAAATTGCCCCTAGTGTAGGTAGGTGGGAGGGAAATAAATCGGGACAGGTGGGGATGTGATAGGAATGCGGGATTAGTGTAGGATTAGTATAATTGGGTGGTTGATGGTCGGCACAGACTCGGTGGGCCGAAGGGCATGTTAAATTGCTGCATCTCGAAACTAAACTAAATACTGACACCTAGTGTCACAGATACACACTGACACCCAGTAACACAAACAAACACACACTGACACCCAGTAAGACAGAGAAACACTAATAAACAGTAACAAAGACAGACACTGACACCCAGTATCACAGACACACACTGACACACAGTAACAAAGACATACACTGACACCAAGTCACAAACAAATGCACTGACACCAAGTAACAAAGTCATACGCTTACACCAAGGAACAAAGACAGACACTGATACCCAGTAACACAGACACACACTGACACCCAGTTGGAAACATACACTGAACCACAGTAACACAGACACACACTGACCCCCAGTGACACAGACATACACTGACAACAATTCAGAAAGAACATAATGACACCCAGTAACAAAGACAGACACTGATACCAATCACAAAGACATTCACTGATACCCAGTAACACAGACACACACTGACACCAAGTAACAAAGACATGCACTGACACCAAGTAACAAAGACATACACTTACACCAAGTAACAAAGACACACACTTACACCAAGTAACATAGACATACACTGACACAAAGTAACAAAGACATACACAGACACCAAGTAACAAAGACATCCACTTACACCAAGTAACAAAGACAGACAATTACACCAAGTCACACAGACATACACTGACACCAAGTCACAAAGACACACACTGACACGCAGTAACAAAGACATACACTGACTCCAAGTCACAAAGACATACACTGATACCCAGTAACACAGACACACACTGACACCCAGAAACAAAGACATACACAGACACCAAGTAACAAAGACACACACTTACACCAAGTAACACAGACACACACTGGCACCCAGTAACAAAGTCACACACTTACACCAAGTAACACAGACATACACTGACACCAAGTAACAAAGACATACACTGACCCCCAGTAACACAGACATACACTGATAACAAGTCACAAAGACACACAATGACACCCAGTAACAAAGACATACACTGACACCAAAGTCACAAAGACATACACTGATACACAGACACACACTTACAAAAGTAACACAGACATACACTGACACCAAGTAACAAAGACACACACTGATACCCAGTATCAAAGTCAAGCACTTACACCAGGTCACAAAGACATACACTGACACCAAGTCACAAAGACACACACTGACACCCAGTAACAAAGACATACACTGACACCAAGTCACAAAGACATACACTGATACCCAGTAGCACAGACACACACAGACACCCAGTAACAAAGACATACAATGATACCAAGTCACAAAGACATACACTGACACCAAGTAACAAAGACAAACATTAACACCAAGTAACACAGACATACACTGACACCAAGTAAAAAAGACATACAATTACACCAAGTAACAAAGACACACACTTACACCAAGTTACACAGACATACACTTACACCAAGTCACAAAGACAGACAATTACACCAAGTAACAAAGACATACACTTACACCAAGTATTATGACATACACTGACACCAAGTAACAAAGACATACACTGACACCAGGTCACAAAGACACACACTGACACCCAGTAACAAAGACATACACTGATACCCAGTACCACAGACACACACTTACACCAAGTAACACAGACATACAATGATACCCAGGAACACAGACACACACTTACACCAAGTAACACAGACAAACGCTTACACAAAGTAACAAAGACATACACTGACACCCAGTAACACAGACACACACTTACACCAAGTAACACAGACATACACTGACACCAAGTCACAAAGACACACGCTGACACCCAGTAACAAAGACATACACTGACTCCAAGACTCAAAGACGTACACAGATACCCAGGAACACAGAAACACACTGACACCCAGTAACAAAGACATACACTGATACCAAGTCACAAAGACATGCACTGATTCCCAGTAACACAGACACACACTGACACCCAGTAACAAAGACATAAACTGATACCAAGTCACAAAGACATAAACTGATACCCAGTAACACAGACACACACTGACACCAAGTAACAAAGACATACACAGACACCAAGTAACAAAGACACACACTTACACCAAGTAACACAGACACACACTGACACCCAGTAACACAGACACACACTTACACCAAGTAACACAGACATACACTGACACCAAGTAACAAAGACATACACTGATACCCAGTAACACAGGCACACACAGCGGGATGGGGTTGCGGGGGGGGGGGGCACATTGGCGCAGTGGTTAGCACCGCAGCCTCACAGCACCAGGGACCCGGGTTCGATTCTGGGTACTGCCTGTGCGGAGTTTGCAAGTTCTCCCTGTGTCTGCGTTGGTTTCCTCCGGGTGCTCCGGTTTCCTCCCACATGCCAAAGACTTGCAGGCTGATCGGTTGGCCATCATAAATTGCCCCTAGTATAGGTAGGTGGGAGGGAAATATAAAGGGACAGGTGGGGATGTGATAGGAATACGGGATGAGTGTAGGATTAGTATAAATGGGTGGTTGATGGTCGGCACAGACTCGGTGGGCCGAAGGGCCTGTTGAAGTGCCGTATCTCTAAACTAAACTAAATACTGACACCTAGTTTCACAGATACAAACTGACACCCAGTAACGCAAACAAAAACACACTGACACCCAGTAACACAGAGAAACACAAATAAACAGTAACAAAGACATACCCTGATACCCAGTAACACAGATACACACTGACACCCAGTAACAAAGACATACACTGACACCAAGTCACAAACACATACATTGACACCAAGTAACAAAGACATACGCTTACACCAAGCAACAAAGACATACACTGATACCCAGTTAGAAACACACACTGAACCCCAGTAACACAGATACACACTGACCCCCAGTAACACAGACATACACTGGCACCAAGTCACAAAGACACACAATGACACCCAGTAACAAAGACATACACTGACACCAAAGTCACAAAGACATACACTGATGCACAGACACACACTTACACCAAGTAACGCAGACATACACTGACACCAAGTAACAAAGACATACACTGATACCCAGTATCACAGACACACACTTACACCAGGTAACAAAGACATACACTGACACCAAGTCACAAAGACACACACTGACACCCAGTAACAAAGACATACACTGACACCAAGTCACAAAGACATACACTGATACCCAGGAACACTAACACACACTGACACCCAGTAACAAAGACATACACTGATACCAAGTCAGAAAGACATACACTGATACCCAGAAACACAGACACACACTGACACCAAGTAACAAAGACATGCACTGACACCAAGTAACAAAGACATACACTTACACCAAGTAACAAAGACACACACTTACACCAAGTAACACCGACATACAATGACACCAAGTAACAAAGACATACACTGACACCATGTAACAAAGAAATACACTTACACCAAGTAACAAAGACAGACAATTACACCAAGCAACAAAGACAAACACTTACACCAAGTATTTTGACATACACTGATGCCAATCACAAAGACATTCACTGATACCCAGTAACAAAGACATACACTGACACCAAGTCACAAAGACATACACTACTACCCAGTAACACAGACACACACATACACCAAGTAACACAGACACACACTTACACCAAGTCACAAAGACATACACTTACACCAAGTAACACAGACTTACACTGACACCAAGTAATAAAGACATACAATTACAGCAAGTAACAAAGACACACACTTACACCAAGTATCACAGATATACTCTGACACCAAGTAACAAAGACATGCACTGACACCCAGTAACACAGACACACACGGACACCAAGTAACAAAGACACACACTTACACCAAGTAACACAGACACACACTGACACCCAGTAAAACAGACAGACACTTACACCAAGTACACAGACATACACTGACACCAAGTAACAAAGACATACAATGATACCCAGGAACACAGACACACACTTACACCAAGTAACACAGACAAACACTTACACCAAGTAACAAAGACATACACTGACACCCAGTAACACAGACACACACTTACACCAAGTAACACAGACATACACTGACACCAAGTCACAAAGACACACGCTGACACCCAGTAACAAAGACATACACTGACTCCAAGTCACAAAGACGTACACTGATACCCAGGAACACAGACACACACTGACACCCAGTAACAAAGACATAAACTGCTACCAAGTCACAAAGACATACACTGATACCCAGTAACACAGACACACACTGACACCAAGTAACAAAGACATACACAGACACCAAGTAACAAAGACACACACTTACACCAAGTAACACAGACACACACTGACACCCCGTAACACAGACACACATTTACACCAAGTAACACAGACATACACTGACACCAAGTAACAAAGACATGCAGTGATACCCAGTAACACAGACTCACACTGACACCAAGTAACAAAGACATACACTGACACCAAGTAACAAAGTCATACACTTACACCAAGTAACAAAGACAGACAGTTACACCAAGTTACAAAGACAAACACATACACCAAGTATTTTGACATACACTGACACCAAGTAACAAAGACATACACTGATACGCAGTAACACAGACACACACTTACACTAAGTAACAAAGACAGAACCTGATACCCAGTAACACAGGCACACACTGGGGGCGGGGGGGGGGGGGGGGGTGGGGCACATTGGCGCAGTGGCTGGCACAGCAGCCTCACAGCTCCAGGGACCCGGGTTCGATTCTGGGCACTGCCTGTGCGGAGTTTGCAAGTTCTCCCTGTGTCTGTGTTGGTTTCCTCCGGGTGCTCCGGTTTCCTCCCACATGCCAAAGACTTGCAGGCTGATAGGTTGGCCATCATAAATTGCCCCTAGTATAGGTAGGTGGGAGGGAAATATATAGGGACAGGTGGGGATGTGATAGGAATACGGGATGAGTGTAGGATTAGTATGAATGGATGGTTGATGGTCGGCACAGACTCGGTGGGCCGAAGGGCCTGTTAAAGTGCCGTATCTCTAAACGAAACTAAATACTGACACCTAGTTTCACAGATACAAACTGTCACCCAGTAACGCAAACAAAAACACACTGACACCCAGTAACACAGAGAAACACTAATAAACAGTAACAAAAACATACCCTGATACCCAGTAACACAGACACACACTGACACCCAGTAACAAAGACATACACTGACACCACGTCACAAACACATACATTGACACCAAGTAACAAAGACATATGCTTACACCAAGTAACAAAGACATACACTGATACCCAGTAACACAGACACACACTGACACCCAGTTAGAAACACACACTGAACCCCAGTAACACAGATACACACTGACCCCCAGTAACACAGACATACACTGACACCATGTCTCAAAGACACACAATGACACCCA
Source organism: Heterodontus francisci (assembly GCF_036365525.1). Classification (NCBI taxonomy): domain Eukaryota; kingdom Metazoa; phylum Chordata; class Chondrichthyes; order Heterodontiformes; family Heterodontidae; genus Heterodontus; species Heterodontus francisci. The sequence continues at coordinate 4,185,081 of NW_027140986.1, read as the reverse complement.
GTAACAAAGACATACACTGACACCAAAGTCACAAAGACATACACTGATACACAGACACACACTTACACCAAGTAACACAGACATACACTGACACCAAGTAACAAAGACATACACTGATACCCAGTATCACAGACACACAATTACACCAGGTAACAAAGACATACACTGACACCAAGTCACTAAGACACACACTGACACCCAGTAACAAAGACATACACTGACACCAAGTCACAAAGACACACACTGACACCCAGTAACAAAGACATACACTGACACCAAGTCACAAAGACATACACTGATACCCAGGAACACTGACACACACTGACACCAAGTAACAAAGACACACACTTACACCAAGTAACACAGACATACAATGACACCAAGTAACAAAGACATACACTGACACCAAGTAACAAAGAAATACACTTACACCAAGTAACAAAGACAGACAATTACACCAAGTAACAAAGACAAACACTTACACCAAGTATTTTGTCATACACTGATACCAATCACAAAGACATTCACTGATACCCAGTAACAAAGACATACACTGACACCAAGTCACAAAGACATACACTGATACCCAGTAACACAGACACACACTTACACCAAGTAACACAGACACACACTTACACCAAGTAACAAAGACATACACTTACACCAAGTAACACAGACTTTCACTGCCACCAAGTAATAAAGACATACAATTACAGCAAGTTACAAAGACACACACTTACACCAAGTATCATAGATATACTCTGACACCAAGTAACAAAGACATGCACTGACACCCAGTAACACAGACACACACGGACACCAAGTAACAAAGACACACACTTACACCAAGTAACAGAGACACACACTGACACCCAGTAAAACAGAGACACACTTACACCAAGTAACACAGACATACACTGACACCAAGTAACAAAGACATACACTGATACCCAGTAACACAGACACACACTTACACCAAGTAACACAGACATACACTGACACCAAGTAACAAATACATACAATGATACCAAGGAACACAGATACACACTTACACCAAATAACACAGACACACACTTACACCAAGTAACAAAGACATACACATCCACCAAGTAACACAGACATACACTGACACCAAGTAACACAGACATACAATTACACCAAGCAACAAAGACACACACTTAAACCAAGTAACAGAGACACACACTGACACCCAGTAACAAAGACATACACTGACACCAAGTCACAAAGATATACACTGATACCAAGTCACAAAGACATACACTGATACCCAGTAACACAGACTCACACTGACACCAAGTAACAAAGACATACACTGACACCAAGTAACAAAGTCATACACTTACACCAAGTAACAAAGACAGACAATTACACCAAGTAACAAAGACATACACATACACCAAGTATTTTGACATACACTGACACCAGGTAACAAAGACACACACTGATACCCTGTAACACAGCCACACACTTACACTAAGTAACAAAGACATACACTGACACCCAGTAACAGAGACACACACTTACACCAAGTAACAAAGACATACACTGACACCCAGTAACACAGACACACACGGACACCAAGTAACAAAGACACAGACTTACACCAAGTAACACAGACACACACTGACATGCAGTTAGAAACACGCACTGAACCCCAGTAACACAGACACACACTGACCCACAGTAACACAGACATACACTGACACCAAGTCACAAAGACACACAATGACACCCAGTAACAAAGTCATGCACTGACACATAAGTCACAAAGACATACACTGATACACAGACACACACTTACACCAAGTAACACAGACATACACTGACACCAAGTAACAAAGACATACACTGATACCCAGTATCACAGACACACACTGACACCCAGTAACAAAGACATACACTGACACCAAGTCACAAAGACACACAATGACACCCAGTAACAAAGACATACACTTACACCAAGTCACAAATCATACACTGATACCCAGGAACACAGACACACACAGACACCCAGTAACAAAGACATACACAGATACCAAGTCACAAAGACATACACTGATACCCAGTAACAAAGACATACAATGATACCAATCACAAAGACATTCACTGATACCCAGTAACACAGACACACACTGACACCAAGTAACAAAGACATGCACTGACACCAAGTCACAAAGACATACACTTACACCAAGTAACAAAGACATACACTTACACCAAGTAAGACAGACATACACTGACACCAAGTAACAAAGACATACACTGACACCAAGTAACAAAGACATAAACTTACACCAAGTAACAAAGACAGACAATTGCACCAAGTAACAAAGACATACACTTACACCAAGTATTTAGACATTCACTGATACCCAGTAACAAAGACATACACTTACACCAAGTAACACAGACATACACTGACACCAAGTAACAAAGGCATACAATTTCACCAAGTAACAGAGACACACACTTACACCAAGTATCACAGATATACACTGACACCAAGTAACAAAGACATGCACTGACACCCAGTAACACAGACACACACGGACAACAAGTAACAAAGACACACACGGACACCAAGTAACACAGAAACACACTGATACCCAGGAACACAGACACACACTTACACCACGTAACACAGACATACACTGACACCAAGTAACAAAGACATACAATGATACCCAGGAACACAGATACACACTTACACTAAGTAACACAGACACACACTTACACCAAGTAACAAAGACATACACTGACACCAAGTAACAAAGACATACAATTACACCAAGTAACAAAGACACAAACTTACACCAAGTAACAAAGACAGACACTGATACCCAGTTACACAGACACACACTTACACTAAGTAACAAAGACATACACTGACACCCAGTGACACAAACAAGCACACACAGACACCCAGTAACACAGAGAAACACTAATGAACAGAAACAAAGACATACAATGACACCAAGTAACAGAGACACACACTGACACCCAGTAACACAGACACAAACTTACCCCAAGTAACAAAGACATACACTGACACCAAGTCACAAAGACACACACTGACACCCAGTAACAAAGACATACACTGACTCCAAGTCACAAAGACATACACTGATACCCAGGAACATAGATACACACTTACACCAAGTAACACAGACACACACTGACACCAAGTAACAAAGACATGCAATGATACCCAGGAACACAGATACACACATACACCAAGTAACACAGACATACACTGACACCAAGTAACAAAACATACAATTACACCAAGTAACAAAGACACACATTTACACGAAGTATCACAGATATACACTGACACCAAGTAACAAAGACATGCACTGACACCCAGTAACACAGACACACACGGACACCAAGTAACAAAGACACACCCTGACACCAAGTAACACAGACACACACTGACACCCTGTAAAACAGACACACACTTACACCAAGTAACACAGACATACACTGACACCAAGTAGCAAAGACATACACTGATATCCAGTAACACAGACACACACTTACACCAAGTAACACAGATATACACTGACACCAAGTAACAAAGACATACAATGATACCCAGGAACACAGATACACACTTACACCAAGTAACACAGACACACACTTACACCAAGTAACAAAGACATACACATACACCAAGTAACACAGACATACACTGACACCAAGTAACAAAATCATGCACTGACACCCAGTAACAAAACATACAATTACACCAAGTAACAAAGACACACACTTACGCGAAGTATCACAGATATACACTGACACCAAGTAACAAAGACATGCACTGACACCCAGTAACACAGACACACACGGACACCAAGTAACAAAGACACATCCTGACACCAAGTAACACAGACACACACTGACACCCTGTAAAACAGACACACACTTACACCAAGTAACAAAGACATACACTGACACCAAGTAACAAAGACATACACTGATATCCAGTAACACAGACACACACTTACACCAAGTAACACAGATATACACTGACACCAAGTAACAAAGACATACAATGATACCCAGGAACACAGATAAACACTTACACCAAGTAACACAGACACACACTTACACCAAGTAACAAAGACATACACATACACCAAGTAACACAGACACATACTTACACCAAGTAACAAAGACAGACACTGATACCCAGTAACACAGCCACACACTTACACAAAGTAACAAAGACATACACTGACACCCAGTAACACAAATTTCACACACAGACACCCAGTAACACAGAGAAACACTAATAAACTGTAACAAAGACATACAATGACACCAAGTAACAGAGACACACACTGACACCCAGTAACAAAGACATACACTGACACCAAGTCACAAAGACATACACTGATACCAAGTCACAAAGGCATACACTGATACCCAGTAACACAGACTCACACTGACACCAAGTAACAAAGACATACACTGACACGAATTAACAAAGTCACACACTTACACCAAGGAACAAAGACAGACACTTACACCAAGTAACACAGACATACACTGACACCAAGTAACAAAGACATACAATTACACCAAGTAACAAAGACACACACTTACACCAAGTAACAAAGACAGACACTGATACCCAGTAACAAAGACACACAATGACACCCAGTAACAAAGACATACACTGACACAAAAGTCACAAAGACATACACTGATAGACAGACACACACTTACACCAAGTAACACAGACATACTCTGACACCAACTAACAAAGACATACACTGATACCCAGTATCACAGACACACACTGACACCCAGTAACAAAGACATACACTGACACCAAGTCACAAAGACACACACTGATACCCAGGAACACAGACACACACTGACACCCAGTAACAAAGACGTACACTGATACCAAGTCACAAAGACATACACTGATACCCAGTAACACAGACACACACTGACACCCAGTAACAAAGACATACACTGATACCAATCACAAAGACATTCACTGATACCCAGTAACACAGACGCACACTGACACCAATTAACAAAGACATACACTTACACCAAGTAACAAAGACACACACTTACAACAAGTAACACAGACATACACTGACACCAAGTAACAAAGACATACACTGACACCAAGTAACAAAGACATACATAGATACCCAGGAACACAGCCACACACTTACACCAAGTAACAAAGACACACACTTACACCAAGTAACAAAGACATACACTTACACCAAGTAACACAGACATACACTGACACCCAGTAACAAAGACATGCAATTACACCAAGTAACAAAGACATGCACTGACACCCAGTAACACAGACACACACGGACACCAAGTAACAAAGACACACAGTTGCACCAAGTAACACAGACACACACTGACACCCAGTAAAACAGACACACACTTCCAACAAGTAACACAGACATACAATGATACCCAGGAACACAGACACACACTTACACCAAGTAACACAGGCACACACTAACACCAAGTAACAAAGACATACACTTACACCAAGTAACACAGACATACACTGACACCAAGTAACAAAGACATACAATAACACCAATCAACAAAGACACACACTTACACCAAGTAACAAAGACAGACACTGAAACCCAGTAACACAGACACACACTTACACCAAGTAACAAAGACATACACTGACACCCAGTAACACAAACAAACACACACTGACAACCAGTAACACAGAGAAACACTAATAAGCAGTAACAAAGACATACAATGACACCAAGTAACAGAGACACACACTGACACCCAGTAACAAAGACATACACTGACACCAAGTCACAAAGACATACACTGATACCAAGTAACACAGGCATACACTGACACCAAGTAACAAAGACATACACTGATACCCAGTAACACAGGCACACACTTGGGGGGGGCACATTGGCGCAGTGGTTAGCACCGCAGCCTCACAGCTCCAGGGACCCGGGTTCGATTCTGGGTACTGCCTGTGCGGAGTTTGCAAGTTCTCCCTGTGTCTGCGTGTGTTTCCTCCGGGTGCTCCGGTTTCCTCCCACATGCCAAAGACTTGCAGGTTGATAGGTTAATTGGCCATCATAAATTGCCCCTAGTATAGGTTGGTGGTCGGGAAATATATAGGGACAGGTGGGGATGTGATGGGAATACGGGGTTAGTGTAGGATTAGTATAAATGGGTGGTTGATGGTCGGCACAGACTCGGTGGGCCGAAGGGCCTGTCAAAGTGCTGTGTCTCTCAACTAATCTAAATACTGACACCTAGTGTCACAGATGCACACTGACACCCAGGAACACAAACAAACACACACTGACACTCAGCAACACAGAGAAACACTAAGAAACAGGAACAAAGACATACACTGATACCCAGTTACACAGACACACACTGACACCCAGTAACAAAGACATACACTGACACCAAGTCACAAACACATACACTGACACCAAGTAACAAAGACATGCGCTTACACCAAGTAACAAAGACATGCGCTTACACCAAGTAACAAAGACATACACTGATACCCAGTAACAAAGACACACAATGACACCCAGTAACAAAGACATACACTGACACAAAAGTCACAAAGACATACACTGATAGACAGACACACACTTACACCAAGTAACACAGACATACTCTGACACCAAGTAACAAAGACATACACTGATACCCAGTATCACAGACACACACTAACACCAGGTAACAAAGACATACACTGACACCAAGTCACAAAGACACACACTGACACCCAGTAACAAAGACATACACTGACACCAAGTCACAAAGACACACACTGATACCCAGGAACACAGACACACACTGACACCCAGTAACAAAGACGTACACTGATACCAAGTCACAAAGACATACACTGATACCCAGTAACACAGACATACACTGATACCAATCACAAAGACATTCACTGATACCCAGTAACACAGACGCACACTGACACCAATTAACAAAGACATACACTTACACCAAGTAACAAAGACACACACTTACAACAAGTAACACAGACATACACTGACACCAAGTAACAAAGACATACACTGACACCAAGTAACAAAGACATACACAGATACCCAGGAACACAGCCACACACTTACACCAAGTAACACAGACACACACTTACACCAAGTAACAAAGACATACACTTACACCAAGTAACAAAGACATACACTTACACCAAGTAACACAGACATACACTGACACCCAGTAACAAAGACATGCAATTACACCAAGTAACAAAGACATGCACTGACACCCAGTAACACAGACACACACGGACACCAAGTAACAAAGACACACAGTTGCACCAAGTAACACAGACACACACTGACACCCAGTAAAACAGACACACACTTCCACCAAGTAACACAGACATACAATGATACCCAGGAACACAGACACACACTTACACCAAGTAACACAGGCACACACTAACACCAAGTAACAAAGACATACACTTACACCAAGTAACACAGACATACACTGACACCAAGTAACAAAGACATACAATAACACCAATCAACAAAGACACACACTTACACCAAGTAACAAAGACAGACACTGAAACCCAGTAACACAGACACACACTTACACCAAGTAACAAAGACATACACTGACACCCAGTAACACAAACAAACACACACTGACAACCAGTAACACAGAGAAACACTAATAAGCAGTAACAAAGACATACAATGACACCAAGTAACAGAGACACACACTGACACCCAGTAACAAAGACATACACTGACACCAAGTCACAAAGACATACACTGATACCAAGTAACACAGGCATACACTGACACCAAGTAACAAAGACATACACTGATACCCAGTAACACAGGCACACACTTGGGGGGGCACATTGGCGCAGTGGTTAGCACCGCAGCCTCACAGCTCCAGGGACCCGGGTTCGATTCTGGGTACTGCCTGTGCGGAGTTTGCAAGTTCTCCCTGTGTCTGCGTGTGTTTCCTCCGGGTGCTCCGGTTTCCTCACACATGCCAAAGACTTGCAGGTTGATAGGTTAATTGGCCATCATAAATTGCCCCTAGTATAGGTTGGTGGTCGGGAAATATATAGGGACAGGTGGGGATGTGATGGGAATACGGGGTTAGTGTAGGATTAGTATAAATGGGTGGTTGATGGTCGGCACAGACTCGGTGGGCCGAAGGGCCTGTCAAAGTGCTGTGTCTCTCAACTAATCTAAATACTGACACCTAGTGTCACAGATGCACACTGACACCCAGGAACACAAACAAACACACACTGACACTCAGCAACACAGAGAAACACTAATAAACAGGAACAAAGACATACACTGATACCCAGTTACACAGACACACACTGACACCCAGTAACAAAGACATACACTGACACCAAGTCACAAACACATACACTGACACCAAGTAACAAAGACATGCGCTTACACCAAGTAACAAAGACATGCGCTTACACCAAGTAACAAAGACATACACTGATACCCAGTAACAAAGACACACAATGACACCCAGTAACAAAGACATACACTGACACAAAAGTCACAAAGACATACACTGATAGACAGACACACACTTACACCAAGTAACACAGACATACTCTGACACCAAGTAACAAAGACATACACTGATACCCAGTATCACAGACACACACTAACACCAGGTAACAAAGACATACACTGACACCAAGTCACAAAGACACACACTGACACCCAGTAACAAAGACATACACTGACACCAAGTCACAAAGACACACACTGATACCCAGGAACACAGACACACACTGACACCCAGTAACAAAGACGTACACTGATACCAAGTCACAAAGACATACACTGATACCCAGTAACACAGACACACACTGACACCCAGTAACAAAGACATACACTGATACCCAGTAACACAGACGCACACTGACACCAAGTAACAAAGAAATGCACTGACACCAATTAACAAAGACATACACTTACACCAAGTAACAAAGACACACACTTACAACAAGTAACACAGACATACACTGACACCAAGTAACAAAGACATACACTGACACCAAGTAACAAAGACATACACAGATACCCAGGAACACAGCCACACACTTACACCAAGTAACACAGACACACACTTACACCAAGTAACAAAGACATACACTTACACCAAGTAACACAGACATACACTGACACCAAGTAAAAAAGACATGCAATTACACCAAGTAACAAAGACATGCACTGACACCCAGTAAGACAGACACACACGGACACCATGTAACAAAGACACACAGTTGCACCAAGTAACACAGACACACACTGACACCCAGTAAAACAGACACACACTTCCACCAAGTAACACAGACATACACTGACACCAAGTAACAAAGACATACAATGATACCCAGGAACACAGACACACACTTACACCAAGTAACACAGGCGCACACTAACACCAAGTAACAAAGACATACACTTACACCAAGTAACACAGACATACACTGACACCAAGTAACAAAGACATGCAATAACACCAATTAACAAAGACACACACTTACACCAAGTAACAAAGACAGACACTGATACCCAGTAACACAGACACACACTTACACCAAGTAACAAAGACATACACTGACACCCAGTAACACAAACAAACACACACTGACAACCAGTAACACAGTGAAACACTAATAAGCAGTAACAAAGACATACAATGACACCAAGTAACAGAGACACACACTGACACCCACTAACAAAGACATACACTGACACCAAGTCACAAAGACATACACTGATACCAAGTCACAAAGACATACACTGATACCCAGTAACACAGACACACAATGACACCAAGTAACAAAGACATACACTGACACCAAGTAACAATGTCATACACTTACACCAAGTAACAAAGACAGACAATAACACCAAGTAGCAAAGACATACACTTACACCAAGTATTTTGATATACACTGACACCAAGTCAAAAAGACACACACTGACACCCAGTAACAAAGACATACACTGATACCCAGTAACACAGACACACACTTGCACCAAGTAACACAGACACACTCCTACACCAAGTAACAAAGACATACACTTCCACCAAGTAACATAGACATGCACTGACACAAAGTAACAAAGAAATACAATTACACCAAGTAACAAAGACACACACTTATACCAAGTAACAAAGACAGACACTGATACACAGTAACACAGACACACACTTACACCAAGTAAGAAAGACAGGCACTGACACGCAGTAACACAAACAAACACACACTGACACCCAGTAACACAGAGAAACACTAATAAACAGTAACAAAGACACACAATGACACCAAGTAACAGAGACACACACTGACACCCAGTAACAAAGACATCCACTGACACCTAGTCACAAAGACATACACTGATACCAAGTAACACAGACACACACTTACACCAAGTTACACAGACATACACTGACACCCAGTAACACAGACACACACTTACACCAAGTAACAAAGACATACACTGACACCCAGGAACAAAGACATACACTGACACCCAGTAACACAGACACACACGGACACCAAGTAACAAAGACACAGACTTACACCAAGTAACACAGACACACACTGACACCCAGTAACACAGACACACACTTACACCAAGTAACACAGATATACACTGACACCAAGTAACAAAGACATACACTGACACCCAGTAACACAGACACACACTTACACCAAGTAACACAGACATACAATGACACCAAGTCACAAAGACACACACTGACACCCAGTAACAAAGACATACACTGATAACAAGTCACAAAGACATACACTGATACCCAGTAACACAGACACACACTGACACCCAGTAACAAAGACATACACTGATACCAAGTCATAAAGGCATACACTGATACCCAGGAACACAGACACACACTGACACCAAGGAACAAAGACATACACAGACACAGAGTAACAAAGACACACACTTACACCAAGTAACACAGACACACACTGACAGCCAGTAACACAGACACACACTTACACCAAGTAACACAGACATACACTGACACCAAGTAACAAAGACATACACTGATACCCAGTAACACAGACACACACTGACACACAGTTAGAAACACACACTGAACCCCAGTAACACAGACACACACTGACACCCAGTAACACAGACATACATTGACACCAAGTCACAAAGACACACAATGACACCCAGTAACAAAGACATACACTGACACCAAAGTCTCAAAGACATACACTGATACACAGACACACACTTACACCAAGTAACACAGACATACACTGACACCAAGTAACAAAGACATACACTGATACCCAGTATCACATACACACACTTACACCAGGTAACAAAGACATACACTGACACCATGTCAGAAAGACATACACTGATACCCAGTAACACAGACACACACTGACACCCAGTAACAAAGACATACACTGATACCAATCACAAAGACATTCACTGATACCCAGTTACACAGACACACACTGACACCAAGTAACAAAGACATGCACTGACACCAAGTCACAAAGACATACACTTACACCAAGAAACAAAGACACACACATACACCAAGTAACACAGACATACACTGACACCAAGTAACAAAGACATACACAGGCACCAAGTAACAAAGACATGCACTTACACCAAGTAACAAAGACAGACAATTACACCAAGTAACAAAGACATACACTTGCACCATGTATTTTGACATACACTGATACCAATCACAAAGACATTCACTGACACCCAATAACAAAAACATACACTGACACCAAGTCACAAAGGCATACACTGATACCCAGTAACACAGACACACAATTACACCAAGTAACAAAGACAGACACTGATACCCAGTAACACAGACACACACTTGCACCAAGTAACAAAGACATACACTGACACACAGTGACAAAGACATACACTGACACCCAGTAACACAGACACACACGGACACCAAGTAACAAAGACACACACTTACACCAAGTAACACAGACACACACTGACACCCAGGAACACAGACACACACTTACACCAAATAACACAGACATACACTGACACCAAGTAACAAAGACATACACTGATACCCAGGAACACAGACACACAATTACACCAAGTAACACAGACATACACTGACACCAAGTAACAAAGACATACACTGATACCCAGCAACACAGACACACACTTTCACCAAGTAACACAGACACACACTTACAACAAGTAACAAAGACATACACTTACACCAAGTAACACAGACATACACTGACACCAAGTAACAAAGACATACAATTGCACCAAGTAACAAAGACACACACTTACACCACGTATCACAGATATACAATGACACCAAGTAACAAAGACATGCACTGACACCCAGTAACACAGACACACACGGACACCAAGTAACAAAGACACAGACTTACACCAAGTAACACAGACACAGACTGACACCCAGTAACACAGACACACACTTACAACAAGTAACACAGACATACACTGACACCAAGTAACAAAGACATACACTGATACCCAATGACACAGACACACACTTCCACCAAGTAACACAGACATACACTGACACCAAGTCACAAAGACACACACTGATACCCAGGAACACAGACAAACACTGACACCAAGTAACAAAGACATACAATTACACCAAGTAACAAAGACACACACTTACACCAAGTATCACAGATATACTATGACACCAAGAAACAAAGACATGCATTGCACCCTGTAACACAGACACACACGGACACCAAGTAACAAAGACAAACACTTACACCACTTAACACAGACACACACTGACATCCAGTAAAACAGACACACACTTACACCAAGTAACACAGACATACACTGACACCAAGTAACAAAGACATATACTGATACCCAGTAACACAGACACACACTAACACCAAGTAACACAGACATACACTGACACCAAGTAACAAAGACATACAATGATACCCAGGAACACAGACACACACTTACACCAAGTAACACAGACACACACTTACACCAAGTAACAAAGTCATACATTTACACCAAGTAACAAAGACATACAATTACAACAAGTAATAAAGACACACTCTTACACCAAGTAACAAAGACAGACACTGATACCCAGTAACACAGACACACACTTACACCAAGCAACAAAGACATACACTGACTCCAAGTCACAAAGACATACACTGATACCCAGGAACACAGACACACACTGACGCCCAGTAACAAAGACATACACTGATACCAAGTCACAAAGACATACACTGATATCCAGTAACACAGACACACACTGACACCCATGAACAAAGACATACACTGATTCCAAGTCACAAAGACATACAATTACACCAAGTAACAAAGACACACACTTACACCAAGTATCACAGATATACTATGACACCAAGAAACAAAGACATGCATTGCACCCTGTAACACAGACACACACGGACACCAAGTAACAAAGACAAACACTTACACCACTTAACACAGACACACACTGACATCCAGTAAAACAGACACACACTTACACCAAGTAACACAGACATACACTGACACCAAGTAACAAAGACATATACTGATACCCAGTAACACAGACACACACTAACACCAAGTAACACAGACATACACTGACACCAAGTAACAAAGACATACAATGATACCCAGGAACACAGACACACACTTACACCAAGTAACACAGACACACACTTACACCAAGTAACAAAGTCATACATTTACACCAAGTAACAAAGACATACAATTACAACAAGTAACAAAGACACACTCTTACACCAAGTAACAAAGACAGACACTGATACCCAGTAACACAGACACACACTTACACCAAGCAACAAAGACATACACTGACTCCAAGTCACAAAGACATACACTGATACCCAGGAACACAGACACACACTGACGCCCAGTAACAAAGACATACACTGATACCAAGTCACAAAGACATACACTGATATCCAGTAACACAGACACACACTGACACCCATGAACAAAGACATACACTGATTCCAAGTCACAAAGGCATACACTGATACCCAGTAACACAGACACACACTGACACCAAGTAACAAAGACATACAAAGACACAGAGTAACAAAGACACACACTTACAACAAGTAACACAGACACACACTGACACCCAGTAACACAGACACACACTTACACCAAGTAACACAGACATACACTGACACCAAGTAACAAAGACAAACACTGATACCCAGTAACACAGACACACACTGACACACAGTTAGAAACACACACTGAACCCCAGTAACACAGACACACACTGACACCCAGTAACACAGACATACATTGACACCAAGTCACAAAGACACACGATGACACCCAGTAACAAAGACATACACTGACACCAAAGTCTCAAAGACATACACTGATACACAGACACACACTTACACCAAGTAACACAGACATACACTGACACCAAATAACAAAGACACACACTGATACCCAGTATCACAGGCACACACTTACACCAGGTAACAAAGACATACACTGACACCATGTCAGAAAGACATACACTGATACCCAGTGACACAGACACACACTGACACCCAGTAACAAAGACATACACTGATACCAATCACAAAGACATTCACTGATACCCAGTTACACAGACACACACTGACTCCAAGTAACAAAGACATGCACTGACACCAAGTCACAAAGACATACACTGACAACAAGTCACAAAGACATCACTGGCACCAAGTAACAAAGACATACACTTACACCAAGTAACAAAGACAGACAATTACACCAAGTAACAAAGACATACACTTACACCATGTATTTTGACATACACTGATACCAATCACAAAGACATTCACTGACACCCAATATCAAAGACATACACTGAAACCAAGTCACAAAGGCATACACTGATACCCAGTAACACAGACACACAATTACACCAAGTAACAAAGACAGACACTGATACCCAGTAACACAGATACACCCTTACACCAAGTAACAAAGACATACACTGACACACAGTAACAAAGACATACACTGACACCCAGTAACACAGACACACACGGACACCAAGTAACAAAGACACACACTTACACCAAGTAACACAGACACACACTGACACCCAGTAACACAGACACACACTTACACCAAGTAACACAGACATACACTGACACCAAGTAACAAAGACATACACTGATACCCAGTAACACAGACACACACTTGCACCAAGTAACACAGACATACACTGACACCAAGTAACAAAGACATACACTGATACCCAGGAAAACAGATACACACTTACACCAAGTAACACAGACACACACTTACACCAAGTAACAAAGACATACACTTACACCAAGTAACACAGACATACACTGACACCAAGTAACAAAGACATACAATTACACCAAGTAACAAAGACATGCACTGACACCCAGTAACACAGACACACACGGACACCAAGTAACAAAGACACAGACTTACACCAAGTAACACAGACACACACTGACACCCAGTAACACAGACACACACTTACACCAAGTAACACAGACATACACTGACACCAAGTACCAAAGACATACACTGATACCCAGTAACACAGACACACACTTACACCAAGTAACAAAGACATACACTGACACCAAGTCACAAAGACACACACTGATACCCAGGAACACAGACAAACACTGACACCAAGTAACAAAGACATACAATTACACCAATTAACAAAGACACACACTTACACCAAGTATCACAGATATACAATGACACCAAGTAACAAAGACATGCACTGACACCCAGTAACACAGACACACACGGACACCAAGTAACAAAGACAAACACTTACACCAAGTAACGCAGACACACACTGACATCCAGTAAAACAGACACACACTTGCACCAAGTAACACAGACATACACTGACACCAAGTAACAAGGACATATACTGATACCCAAAAACACAGACACACACTTACACCAAGTAACACAGACATACACTGACACCAAGTAACAAAGACATACAATGATACCCAGGAACACAGACACACACTTACACCAAGTAACACAGACACACACTTACACCAAGTAACAAAGTCATACACTTACACCAAGTAACAAAGACATACAATTACACCAAGTAACAAAGACACACTCTTACACCAAGTAACAAAGACAGACACTGATACCCAGTAACACAGACACACACTTACACCAAGCAACAAAGACATACACTGACACCCAGTAACACAAACAGACACACACTGACACCCAGTAACACAGAGAAACACTAATAAACAGTAACAAAGACATACAATGACACCAAGTAACAGAGACACACACTGACACCCAGTAACAAAGACATACACTGACACCAAGTCACAAAGACATACACTGATACCCAATAAGACAGACACACACTGACACGAAGAAACAAAGACATACACTGACACCAAGTAACAAAGTCATACACTTACACCAAGTAAAAAAGACAGACACTTACACCAGGTAACAAAGACATACAATTACAACAAGTAACAAAGACACACTCTTACACCAAGTAACAAAGACAGACACTGATACCCAGTAACACAGACACACACTTACACCAAGCAACAAAGACATACACTGACTCCAAGTCACAAAGACATACACTGATACCCAATAACACAGACACACACTGACACCCATGAACAAAGACATACACTGATTCCAAGTCACAAAGGCATACACTGATACCCAGTAACACAGACACACACTGACACCAAGTAACAAAGACATACAAAGACACAGAGTAACAAAGACACAGACTTACACCAAGTAACACAGACACACACTGACACCCAGTAACACAGACACACACTTACACCAAGTAACACAGACATACACTGACACCAAGTAACAAAGACATACACTGATACCCAGTAACACAGACACACACTGACACACAGTTAGAAACACACACTGAACCCCAGTAACACAGACACACACTGACACCCAGTAACACAGACATACATTGACACCAAGTCACAAAGACACACAATGACACCCAGTAACAAAGACATACACTGACACCAAAGTCTCAAAGACATACACTGATACACAGACACACACTTACACTAAGTAACACAGACATACACTGACACCAAGTAACAAAGACACACACTGATACCCAGTATCACAGACACACACTTACACCAGGTAACAAAGACATACACTGACACCATGTCAGAAAGACATACACTGATACCCAGTAACACAGACACACACTGACACCCAGTAACAAAGACATACACTGATACCAATCACAAAGACATTCACTGATACCCAGTTACACAGACACACATTGACTCCAAGTAACAAAGACATGCACTGACACCAAGTCACAAAGACATACACTGACAACAAGTCACAAAGACATCACCGGCACCAAGTAACAAAGACATACACTTACACCAAGTAACAAAGACAGACAATTACACCAAGTAACAAAGACATACACTTACACCATGTATTTTGACATACACTGATACCAATCACAAAGACATTCACTGACACCCAATAACAAAGACATACACTGACAACAAGTCACAAAGGCATACACTGATACCCAGTAACACAGACACACAATTACACCAAGTAACAAAGACAGACACTGATACCCAGTAACACAGATACACACTTACACCAAGTAACAAAGACATACACTGACACACAGTAACAAAGACATACACTGACACCCAGTAACACAGACACACACGGACACCAAGTAACAAAGACACACACTTACACCAAGTAACACAGACACACACTGACACCCAGTAACACAGACACACACTTACACCAAGTAACACAGACATACACTGACACCAAGTAACAAAGACATACACTGATACCCAGTAACACAGACAGACACTTACACCTAGTAACGCAGACATACACTGACACCAAGTAACAAAGACATACACTGATACCCAGGAACACAGACACACACTTACACCAAGTAACACAGACACACACTTACACCAAGTAACAAAGACATACACTTACACCAAGTAACACAGACATACACTGACACCAAGTAACAAAGACATGCAATTACACCAAGTAACAAAGACATGCACTGACACCCAGTAACACAGACACACACGGACACCAAGTTACAAAGACACAGACTTACACCAAATAACACAGACACACACTGACACCCAGTAACACAGACACACACTTACACCAAGTAACACAGACATACACTGACACCAAGTACCAAAGACATACACTGATACCCAGTAACACAGACACACACTTACACCAAGTAACACAGACATACACTGACACCAAGTCACAAAGACACACACTGATACCCAGGAACACAGACAAACACTGACACCAAGTAACAAAGACATACAATTACACCAATTAACAAAGACACACACTTACACCAAGTATCACAGATATACAATGACACCAAGTAACAAAGACATGCACTGACACCCAGTAACACAGACACACACGGACACCAAGTAACAAAGACAAACACTTACACCAAGTAACACAGACACACACTGACATCCAGTAAAACAGACACACACTTGCACCAAGTAACGCAGACATACACTGACACCAAGTAACAAGGACATATACTGATACCCAAAAACACAGACACACACTTACACAAAGTAACACAGACATACACTGACACCAAGTAACAAAGACATACAATGATACCCAGGAACACAGACACACACTTACACCAAGTAACACAGACACACACTTACACCAACTAACAAAGTCATACACTTACACCAAGTAACAAAGACATACAATTACACCAAGTAACAAAGACACACTCTTACACCAAGTAACAAAGACAGACACTGATACCCAGTAACACAGACACACACTTACACCAAGCAACAAAGACATACACTGACACCCAGTAACACAAACAGACACACACTGACACCCAGTAACACAGAGAAACAATAATAAACAGTAACAAAGACATACAATGACACCAAGTAACAGAGACACACACTGACACCAAGTCACAAAGACATACACTGATACCCAATAAGACAGACACACACTGACACCAAGAAACAAAGACATACACTGACACCAAGTAACAAAGTCATACACTTACACCAAGTAACAAAGACAGACAATCACACCAAGTAACAAAGACATACACTTACACCAAGTATTTTGACATACACTGACACCAAGTTACAAAGACCTACACTGATACCCAGTAACACAGACACACACTTACACCAAGTAACAAAGACATACACTTACACCAAGTAACACAGACATACACTGACACCAAGTAACAAAGACATGCAATTACACCAAGTAACAAAGACATGCACTGACACCCAGTAACACAGACACACACGGACACCAAGTTACAAAGACACAGACTTACACCAAGTAACACAGACACACACTGACACCCAGTAACACAGACACACACTTACACCAAGTAACACAGACATACACTGACACCAAGTACCAAAGACATACACTGATACCCAGTAACACAGACACACACTTACACCAAGTAACACAGACATACACTGACACCAAGTCACAAAGACACACACTGATACCCAGGAACACAGACAAACACTGACACCAAGTAACAAAGACATACAATTACACCAATTAACAAAGACACACACTTACACCAAGTATCACAGATATACAATGACACCAAGTAACAAAGACATGCACTGACACCCAGTAACACAGACACACACGGACACCAAGTAACAAAGACAAACACTTACACCAAGTAACACAGACACACACTGACATCCAGTAAAACAGACACACACTTGCACCAAGTAACGCAGACATACACTGACACCAAGTAACAAGGACATATACTGATACCCAAAAACACAGACACACACTTACACCAAGTAACACAGACATACACTGACACCAAGTAACAAAGACATACAATGATACCCAGGAACACAGACACACACTTACACCAAGTAACACAGACACACACTTACACCAACTAACAAAGTCATACACTTACACCAAGTAACAAAGACATACAATTACACCAAGTAACAAAGACACACTCTTACACCAAGTAACAAAGACAGACACTGATACCCAGTAACACAGACACACACTTACACCAAGCAACAAAGACATACACTGACACCCAGTAACACAAACAGACACACACTGACACCCAGTAACACAGAGAAACAATAATAAACAGTAACAAAGACATACAATGACACCAAGTAACAGAGACACACACTGACACCAAGTCACAAAGACATACACTGATACCCAATAAGACAGACACACACTGACACCAAGAAACAAAGACATACACTGACACCAAGTAACAAAGTCATACACTTACACCAAGTAACAAAGACAGACAATCACACCAAGTAACAAAGACATACACTTACACCAAGTATTTTGACATACACTGACACCAAGTAACAAAGACCTACACTGATACCCAGTAACACAGACACACACTTACACCAAGTAACAAAGACATACACTGACACCAAGTCACAAAGACACACACTGACACCCAGTAACAAAGACATACACTGACACCAAGTCACAAAGACATACACTGATACCCAATAACACAGACTCACATTTACACCAAGTAACACAGACATACGCTGACACCCAGTAACACAGACACACACTTACACAAAGTAACAAAGACATACACTGACACCCAGTAACAAAGACATACACTGACACCCAGTAACACAGACACACACTGACATCCAGTAAAACAGACATACACTGACACCAAACAACAAAGACATACACTGACACCCAGTAACAAAGACACACACTGACTCCAAGTCACAAAGACATTCACTGATACCCAGGAACACAGACACACACTGACACCCAGTAGCAAAGACATACACTGATAGCTAGTCACAAAGACATACACTGATACATGTAACACAGACAAACACTGACACCCAGTAACAAAGACATACACTGATACCAAGTCACAAAGGCATACACTGATACCCAGTAACACAGACACACACTGACACCAAGTAACAAAGACATACACAGACACAGAGTAACAAAGACACACACTTACACCAAGTAACACAGACACACACTGACACTCAGTAACACAGACAGACACTTACACCAAGTTACACAGACATACACTGACACCAAGTAACAAAGACATACACTGCTACCCAGTAACACAGACACACACTGACACCCAGTTAGAAACACACACTGAAACCCCAGTAACACAGACACACACTGACACCCAGTAACACAGACATACACTGACACAAAGTCACAAAGACACACAATAACACCCAGTAACAAAGACATACTCTGACACCAAAGTCTCAAAGACATACACTGATACACAGACACACACTTACACCAAGTAACACAGACATACACTGACACCAAGTAACAAAGACATACACTGATACCCAGTATCACAGACACACACTTACACCAGGTAACAAAGACATACACTGACACCAAGTCACAAAGACACACACTGACACCCAGTACCAAAGACATACACTGACACCCAGCAACAAAGACATTCACTGATACCAAGTCACAAAGACATACACAGATACCCAGTAACACAGACACACACTGACACCCAGTAACAAAGACATACACTGATACCAAGTCAGAAAGACATACACTGATACCCAGTAACACAGACACACACTGACACCCAGTAACAAAGACATACACTGGTACCAATCACAAAGATATTCACTGATACCCAGTTACACAGACACACACTGACACCAAGTAACAAAGACATGCACTGACACCAAGTCACAAAGACATACACTGACAACAAGTCACAAAGACATCACTGGCACCAAGTAACAAAGACATACACTTACACCAAGTAACAAAGACAGACAATTACACCAAGTAACAAAGACATACACTTACACCATGTATTTTGACATACACTGATACCAATCACAAAGACATTCACTGACGCCCAATAACAAAGACATACACTGACACCAAGTCACAAAGGCATACACTGATACCCAGGAACACAGACACTCAATTACACCAAGTAACAAAGACAGACACTGATACCCAGTAACACAGATACACCCTTACACCAAGTAACAAAGACATACACTGACACACAGTAACAAAGACATACACTGACACCCAGTAACACAGACATACACGGACACCAAGTAACAAAGACACACACTTACACCAAGTAACACAGACATACACTGACACCAAGTAACAAAGACATACACTGATACCCAGTAACACAGACACACACTTACACCAAGTAACACAGACATACACTGACACCAAGTAACAAAGACATACACTGATACCCAGGAACACAGACACACACTTACACCAAGTAACACAGACACACACTTACACCAAGTAACAAAGACATACACTTACACCAAGTAACACAGACATACACTGACACCAAGTAACAAAGACATACAATTACACCAAGTAACAAAGACATGCACTGACACCCAGTAACACAGACACACACGGACACCAAGTAACAAAGACACAGACTTACACCAAGTAACACAGACACACACTGACACCCAGTAACACAGACACACACTTACACCAAGTAACACAGACATACACTGACACCAAGTACCAAAGACATACACTGATACCCAGTAACACAGACACACACTTACACCAAGTAACACAGACATACACTGACACCAAGTCACAAAGACACACACTGATACCCAGGAACACAGACAAACACTGACACCAAGTAACAAAGACATACAATTACACCAATTAACAAAGACACACACTTACACCAAGTATCACAGATATACAATGACACCAAGTAACAAAGACATGCACTGACACCCAGTAACACAGACACACACGGACACCAAGTAACAAAGACAAACACTTACACCAAGTAACACAGACACACACTGACATCCAGTAAAACAGACACACACTTGCACCAAGTAACACAGACATACACTGACACCAAGTAACAAGGACATGTACTGATACCCAAAAACACATACACACACTCACACCAAGTAACACAGACATACACTGACACCAAGTAACAAAGACATACAATGATACCCAGGAACACAGACACACACTTACACCAAGTAACACAGACACACACTTACACCAAGTAACAAAGTCATACGCTTACACCAAGTAACAAAGACATACAATTACACCAAGTAACAAAGACACACTCTTACACCAAGTAACAAAGACAGACACTGATACCCAGTAACACAGACACACACTTACACCAAGCAACAAAGACATACACTGACACCCAGTAACACAAACAGACACACACTGACACCCAGTAACACAGAGAAACACTAATAAACAGTAACAAAGACATACAATGACACCAAGTAACAGAGACACACACTGACACCCAGTAACAAAGACATACACTGACACCAAGTCACAAAGACATACACTGATACCCAATAAGACAGACGCACACTGACACCAAGAAACAAAGACAAACACTGACACCAAGTAACAAAGTCATACACTTACACCAGGTAACAAAGACAGACACTTACACCAAGTAACAAAGACATACAATTACAACAAGTAACAAAGACACACTCTTACACCAAGTAACAAAGACAGACACTGATACCCAGTAACACAGACACACACTTACACCAAGCAACAAAGACATACACTGACTCCAAGTCACAAAGACATACACTGATACCCAATAACACAGACACACACTGACACCCATGAACAAAGACATACACTGATTCCAAGTCACAAAGGCATACACTGATACCCAGTAACACAGACACACACTGACACCAAGTAACAAAGACATACAAAGACACAGAGTAACAAAGACACAGACTTACACCAAGTAACACAGACACACACTGACACCCAGTAACACAGACACACACTTACACCAAGTAACACAGACATACACTGACACCAAGTAACAAAGACATACACTGATACCCAGTAACACAGACACACACTGACACACAGTTAGAAACACACACTGAACCCCAGTAACACAGACACACACTGACACCCAGTAACACAGACATACATTGACACCAAGTCACAAAGACACACAATGACACCCAGTAACAAAGACATACACTGACACCAAAGTCTCAAAGACATACACTGATACACAGACACACACTTACACCAAGTAACACAGACATACACTGACACCAAGTAACAAAGACACACACTGATACCCAGTATCACAGACACACACTTACACCAGGTAACAAAGACATACACTGACACCATGTCAGAAAGACATACACTGATACCCAGTAACACAGACACACACTGACACCCAGTAACAAAGACATACACTGATACCAATCACAAAGACATTCACTGATACCCAGTTACACAGACACACACTGACTCCAAGTAACAAAGACATGCACTGACACCAAGTCACAAAGACATACACTGACAACAAGTCACAAAGACATCACCGGCACCAAGTAACAAAGACATACAATTACACCAAGTAACAAAGACAGACAATTACACCAAGTAACAAAGACATACACTTACACCATGTATTTTGACATACACTGATACCAATCACAAAGACATTCACTGACACCCAATAACAAAGACATACACTGACAACAAGTCACAAAGGCATACACTGATACCCAGTAACACAGACACACAATTACACCAAGTAACAAAGACAGACACTGATACCCAGTAACACAGATACACACTTACACCAAGTAACAAAGACATACACTGACACACAGTAACAAAGACATACACTGACACCCAGTAACACAGACACACACGGACACCAAGTAACAAAGACACACACTTACACCAAGTAACACAGACACACACTGACACCCAGTAACACAGACACACACTTACACCAAGTAACACAGACATACACTGACACCAAGTAACAAAGACATACACTGATACCCAGTAACACAGACACACACTTACACCTAGTAACGCAGACATACACTGACACCAAGTAACAAAGACATACACTGATACCCAGGAACACAGACACACACTTACACCAAGTAACACAGACATACATTGACACCAAGTAACAAAGACATACACTTACACCAAGTAACACAGACATACACTGACACCAAGTAACAAAGACATGCACTGACACCCAGTAACACAGACACACACGGACACCAAGTTACAAAGACACAGACTTACACCAAGTAACACAGACACACACTGACACCCAGTAACACAGACACACACTTACACCAAGTAACACAGACATACACTGACACCAAGTACCAAAGACATACACTGATACCCAGTAACACAGACACACACTTACACCAAGTAACACAGACATACACTGACACCAAGTCACAAAGACACACACTGATACCCAGGAACACAGACAAACACTGACACCAAGTAACAAAGACATACAATTACACCAATTAACAAAGACACACACTTACACCAAGTATCACAGATATACAATGACACCAAGTAACAAAGACATGCACTGACACCCAGTAACACAGACACACACGGACACCAAGTAACAAAGACAAACACTTACACCAAGTAACACAGACACACACTGACATCCAGTAAAACAGACACACACTTGCACCAAGTAACGCAGACATACACTGACACCAAGTAACAAGGACATATACTGATACCCAAAAACACAGACACACACTTACACCAAGTAACACAGACATACACTGACACCAAGTAACAAAGACATGCAATGATACCCAGGAACACAGACACACACTTACACCAAGTAACACAGACACACACTTACACCAACTAACAAAGTCATACACTTACACCAAGTAACAAAGACATACAATTACACCAAGTAACAAAGACACACTCTTACACCAAGTAACAAAGACAGACACTGATACCCAGTAACACAGACACACACTTACACCAAGCAACAAAGACATACACTGACACCCAGTAACACAAACAGACACTCACTGACACCCAGTAACACAGAGAAACAATAATAAACAGTAACAAAGACATACAATGACACCAAGTAACAGAGACACACACTGACACCAAGTCACAAAGACATACACTGATACCCAATAAGACAGACACACACTGACACCAAGAAACAAAGACATACACTGACACCAAGTAACAAAGTCATACACTTACACCAAGTAACAAAGACAGACAATCACACCAAGTAACAAAGACATACACTTACACCAAGTATTTTGACATGCACTGACACCAAGTAACAAAGACCTACACTGATACCCAGTAACACAGACACACACTTACACCAAGTAACAAAGACATACACTGACACCAAGTCACAAAGACACACACTGACACCCAGTAACAAAGACATACACTGACACCAAGTCACAAAGACATACACTGATACCCAATAACACAGACTCACATTTACACCAAGTAACACAGACATACGCTGACACCCAGTAACACAGACACACACTTACACAAAGTAACAAAGACATACACTGACACCCAGTAACAAAGACATACACTGACACCCAGTAACACAGACACACACTGACATCCAGTAAAACAGACATACACTGACACCAAACAACAAAGACATACACTGACACCCAGTAACAAAGACACACACTGACTCCAAGTCACAAAGACATTCACTGATACCCAGGAACACAGACACACACTGACACCCAGTAGCAAAGACATACACTGAGAGCTAGTCACAAAGACATACACTGATACATGTAACACAGACACACACTGACACCCAGTAACAAAGACATACACTGATACCAAGTCACAAAGGCATACACTGATACCCAGTAACACAGACACACACTGACACCAAGTAACAAAGACATACACAGACACAGAGTAACAAAGACACACACTTACACCAAGTAACACAGACACACACTGACACTCAGTAACACAGACAGACACTTACACCAAGTTACACAGACATACACTGACACCAAGTAACAAAGACATACACTGCTACCCAGTAACACAGACACACACTGACACCCAGTTAGAAACACACACTGAAACCCCAGTAACACAGACACACACTGACACCCAGTAACACAGACATACACTGACACCAAGTCACAAAGACACACAATAACACCCAGTAACAAAGACATACTCTGACACCAAAGTCTCAAAGACATACACTGATACACAGACACACACTTACACCAAGTAACACAGACATACACTGACACCAAGTAACAAAGACATACACTGATACCCAGTATCACAGACACACACTTACACCAGGTAACAAAGACATACACTGACACCAAGTCACAAAGACACACACTGACACCCAGTACCAAAGACATACACTGACACCCAGCAACAAAGACATTCACTGATACCAAGTCACAAAGACATACACAGATACCCAGTAACACAGACACACACTGACACCCAGTAACAAAGACATACACTGATACCAAGTCAGAAAGACATACACTGATACCCAGTAACACAGACACACACTGACACCCAGTAACAAAGACATACACTGGTACCAATCACAAAGATATTCACTGATACCCACTTACGCAGACACACACTGACACCAAGTTACAAAGACATGCACTGACACCAAGTAACAAAGACATACACTTACACCAAGTAACAAAGACACACACATACACCAAGTAACACAGACATACACTGACACCAAGTAACAAAGACATACACTGACACCAAGTAACAAAGACATACACTTACACCAAGTAACAAAGACAGACAATTACACCAAGTATCAAAGACATACACTTACACCATGTATTTTGACATACACTGATACCAATCACAAAGATATTCACTGACACCCAGTAACAAAGACATACACTGACACCAAGTCACAAAGGCATACACTGATACCCAGTAACACAGACACACAATTACACCAAGTAACAAAGACAGACACTGATACCCAAAAACACAGACACACACTTACACCAAGTAACACAGACATACACTGACACCAAGTAACAAAGACATACACTGACAACAAGTCACAAAGGCATACACTGATACCCAGTAACACAGACACACAATTACACCAAGTAACAAAGACAGACACTGATACCCAGTAACACAGATACACACTTACACCAAGTAACAAAGACATACACTGACACACAGTAACAAAGACATACACTGACACCCAGTAACACAGACACACACGGACACCAAGTAACAAAGACACACACTTACACCAAGTAACACAGACACACACTGACACCCAGTAACACAGACACACACTTACACCAAGTAACACAGACATACATTGACACCAAGTAACAAAGACATACACTGATACCCAGTAACACAGACACACACTTACACCTAGTAACGCAGACATACACTGACACCAAGTAACAAAGACATACACTGATACCCAGGAACACAGACACACACTTACACCAAGTAACACAGACACACACTTACACCAAGTAACAAAGACATACACTTACACCAAGTAACACAGACATACACTGACACCAAGTAACAAAGACATGCAATTACACCAAGTAACAAAGACATGCACTGACACCCAGTAACACAGACACACACGGACACCAAGTTACAAAGACACAGACTTACACCAAGTAACACAGACACACACTGACACCCAGTAACACAGACACACACTTACACCAAGTAACACAGACATACACTGACACCAAGTACCAAAGACATACACTGATACCCAGTAACACAGACACACACTTACACCAAGTAACACAGACATACACTGACACCAAGTCACAAAGACACACACTGATACCCAGGAACACAGACAAACACTGACACCAAGTAACAAAGACATACAATTACACCAATTAACAAAGACACACACTTACACCAAGTATCACAGATATACAATGACACCAAGTAACAAAGACATGCACTGACACCCAGTAACACAGACACACACGGACACCAAGTAACAAAGACAAACACTCACACCAAGTAACACAGACACACACTGACATCCAGTAAAACAGACACACACTTGCACCAAGTAACGCAGACATACACTGACACCAAGTAACAAGGACATATACTGATACCCAAAAACACAGACACACACTTACACCAAGTAACACAGACATACACTGACACCAAGTAACAAAGACATGCAATGATACCCAGGAACACAGACACACACTTACACCAAGTAACACAGACACACACTTACACCAACTAACAAAGTCATACACTTACACCAAGTAACAAAGACATACAATTACACCAAGTAACAAAGACACACTCTTACACCAAGTAACAAAGACAGACACTGATACCCAGTAACACAGACACACACTTACACCAAGCAACAAAGACATACACTGACACCCAGTAACACAAACAGACACTCACTGACACCCAGTAACACAGAGAAACAATAATAAACAGTAACAAAGACATACAATGACACCAAGTAACAGAGACACACACTGACACCAAGTCACAAAGACATACACTGATACCCAATAAGACAGACACACACTGACACCAAGAAACAAAGACATACACTGACACCAAGTAACAAAGTCATACACTTACACCAAGTAACAAAGACAGACAATCACACCAAGTAACAAAGACATACACTTACACCAAGTATTTTGACATGCACTGACACCAAGTAACAAAGACCTACACTGATACCCAGTAACACAGACACACACTTACACCAAGTAACAAAGACATACACTGACACCAAGTCAGAAAGACACACACTGACACCCAGTAACAAAGACATACACTGACACCAAATCACAAAGACATACACTGATACCCAATAACACAGACTCACATTTACACCAAGTAACACAGACATACGCTGACACCCAGTAACACAGACACACACTTACACAAAGTAACAAAGACATACACTGACACCCAGTAACAAAGACATACACTGACACCCAGTAACACAGACACACACTGACATCCAGTAAAACAGACATACACTGACACCAAACAACAAAGACATACACTGACACCCAGTAACAAAGACACACACTGACTCCAAGTCACAAAGACATTCACTGATACCCAGGAACACAGACACACACTGACACCCAGTAGCAAAGACATACACTGATAGCTAGTCACAAAGACATACACTGATACATGTAACACAGACACACACTGACACCCAGTAACAAAGACATACACTGATACCAAGTCACAAAGGCATACACTGATACCCAGTAACACAGACACACACTGACACCAAGTAACAAAGACATACACAGACACAGAGTAACAAAGACACACACTTACACCAAGTAACACAGACACACACTGACACTCAGTAACACAGACAGACTCTTACACCAAGTTACACAGACATACACTGACACCAAGTAACAAAGACATACACTGCTACCCAGTAACACAGACACACACTGACACCCAGTTAGAAACACACACTGAAACCCCAGTAACACAGACACACACTGACACCCAGTAACACAGACATACACTGACACCAAGTCACAAAGACACACAATAACAGCCAGTAACAAAGACATACTCTGACACCAAAGTCTCAAAGACATACACTGATACACAGACACACACTTACACCAAGTAACACAGACATACACTGACACCAAGTAACAAAGACATACACTGATACCCAGTATCACAGACACACACTTACACCAGGTAACAAAGACATACACTGACACCAAGTCACAAAGACACACACTGACACCCAGTACCAAAGACATACACTGACACCCAGCAACAAAGACATTCATTGATACCAAGTCACAAAGACATACACAGATACCCAGTAACACAGACACACACTGACACCCAGTAACAAAGACATACACTGATACCAAGTCAGAAAGACATACACTGATACCCAGTAACACAGACACACACTGACACCCAGTAACAAAGACATACACTGGTACCAATCACAAAGATATTCACTGATACCCACTTACGCAGACACACACTGACACCAAGTAACAAAGACATGCACTGACACCAAGTAACAAAGACATACACTTACACCAAGTAACAAAGACACACACATACACCAAGTAACACAGACATACACTGACACCAAGTAACAAAGACATACACTGACACCAAGTAACAAAGACATACACTTACACCAAGTAACAAAGACAGACAATTACACCAAGTAACAAAGACATACACTTACACCATGTATTTTGACATACACTGATACCAATCACAAAGATATTCACTGACACCCAGTAACAAAGACATACACTGACACCAAGTCACAAAGGCATACACTGATACCAAGTAACACAGACACACAATTACACCAAGTAACAAAGACAGACACTGATACCCAAAAACACAGACACACACTTACACCAAGTAACACAGACATACACTGACACCAATTAACAAAGACATGCAATGATACCCAGGAACACAGACACACACTTACACCAAGTAACACAGACACACACTTACACCAACTAACAAAGTCATACACTTACACCAAGTAACAAAGACATACAATTACACCAAGTAACAAAGACACACTCTTACACCAAGTAACAAAGACAGACACTGATACCCAGTAACACAGACACACACTTACACCAAGCAACAAAGACATACACTGACACCCAGTAACACAAACAGACACTCACTGACACCCAGTAACACAGAGAAACAATAATAAACAGTAACAAAGACATACAATGACACCAAGTAACAGAGACACACACTGACACCAAGTCACAAAGACATACACTGATACCCAATAAGACAGACACACACTGACACCAAGAAACAAAGACATACACTGACACCAAGTAACAAAGTCATACACTTACACCAAGTAACAAAGACAGACAATCACACCAAGTAACAAAGACATACACTTACACCAAGTATTTTGACATGCACTGACACCAAGTAACAAAGACCTACACTGATACCCAGTAACACAGACACACACTTACACCAAGTAACAAAGACATACACTGACACCAAGTCACAAAGACACACACTGACACCCAGTAACAAAGACATACACTGACACCAAGTCACAAAGACATACACTGATACCCAATAACACAGACTCACATTTACACCAAGTAACACAGACATACGCTGACACCCAGTAACACAGACACACACTTACACAAAGTAACAAAGACATACACTGACACCCAGTAACAAAGACATACACTGACACCCAGTAACACAGACACACACTGACATCCAGTAAAACAGACATACACTGACACCAAACAACAAAGACATACACTGACACCCAGTAACAAAGACACACACTGACTCCAAGTCACAAAGACATTCACTGATACCCAGGAACACAGACACACACTGACACCCAGTAGCAAAGACATACACTGATAGCTAGTCACAAAGACATACACTGATACATGTAACACAGACACACACTGACACCCAGTAACAAAGACATACACTGATACCAAGTCACAAAGGCATACACTGATACCCAGTAACACAGACACACACTGACACCAAGTAACAAAGACATACACAGACACAGAGTAACAAAGACACACACTTACACCAAGTAACACAGACACACACTGACACTCAGTAACACAGACAGACACTTACACCAAGTTACACAGACATACACTGACACCAAGTAACAAAGACATACACTGCTACCCAGTAACACAGACACACACTGACACCCAGTTAGAAACACACACTGAAACCCCAGTAACACAGACACACACTGACACCCAGTAACACAGACATACACTGACACCAAGTCACAAAGACACACAATAACACCCAGTAACAAAGACATACTCTGACACCAAAGTCTCAAAGACATACACTGATACACAGACACACACTTACACCAAGTAACACAGACATACACTGACACCAAGTAACAAAGACATACACTGATACCCAGTATCACAGACACACACTTACACCAGGTAACAAAGACATACACTGACACCAAGTCACAAAGACACACACTGACACCCAGTACCAAAGACATACACTGACAACCAGCAACAAAGACATTCATTGATACCAAGTCACAAAGACATACACAGATACCCAGTAACACAGACACACACTGACACCCAGTAACAAAGACATACACTGATACCAAGTCAGAAAGACATACACTGATACCCAGTAACACAGACACACACTGACACCCAGTAACAAAGACATACACTGGTACCAATCACAAAGATATTCACTGATACCCACTTACGCAGACACACACTGACACCAAGTAACAAAGACATGCACTGACACCAAGTAACAAAGACATACACTTACACCAAGTAACAAAGACACTCACATACACCAAGTAACACAGACATACACTGACACCAAGTAACAAAGACATACACTGACACCAAGTAACAAAGACATACACTTACACCAAGTAACAAAGACAGACAATTACACCAAGTAACAAAGACATACACTTACACCATGTATTTTGACATACACTGATACCAATCACAAAGATATTCACTGACACCCAGTAACAAAGACATACACTGACACCAAGTCACAAAGGCATACACTGATACCAAGTAACACAGACACACAATTACACCAAGTAACAAAGACAGACACTGATACCCAAAAACACAGACACACACTTACACCAAGTAACACAGACATACACTGACACCAATTAACAAAGACATGCAATGATACCCAGGAACACAGACACACACTTACTCCAAGTAACACAGACACACACTTACACCAACTAACAAAGTCATACACTTACACCAAGTAACAAAGACATACAATTACACCAAGTAACAAAGACACACTCTTACACCAAGTAACAAAGACAGACACTGATACCCAGTAACACAGACACACACTTACACCAAGCAACAAAGACATACACTGACACCCAGTAACACAAACAGACACTCACTGACACCCAGTAACACAGAGAAACAATAATAAACAGTAACAAAGACATACAATGACACCAAGTAACAGAGACACACACTGACACCAAGTCACAAAGACATACACTGATACCCAATAAGACAGACACACACTGACACCAAGAAACAAAGACATACACTGACACCAAGTAACAAAGTCATACACTTACACCAAGTAACAAAGACAGACAATCACACCAAGTAACAAAGACATACACTTACACCAAGTATTTTGACATGCACTGACACCAAGTAACAAAGACCTACACTGATACCCAGTAACACAGACACACACTTACACCAAGTAACAAAGACATACACTGACACCAAGTCACAAAGACACACACTGACACCCAGTAACAAAGACATACACTGACACCAAGTCACAAAGACATACACTGATACCCAATAACACAGACTCACATTTACACCAAGTAACACAGACATACGCTGACACCCAGTAACACAGACACACACTTACACAAAGTAACAAAGACATACACTGACACCCAGTAACAAAGACATAAACTGACACCCAGTAACACAGACACACACTGACATCCAGTAAAACAGACATACACTGACACCAAACAACAAAGACATACACTGACACCCAGTAACAAAGACACACACTGACTCCAAGTCACAAAGACATTCACTGATACCCAGGAACACAGACACACAATGACACCCAGTAGCAAAGACATACACTGATAGCTAGTCACAAAGACATACACTGATACATGTAACACAGACACACACTGACACCCAGTAACAAAGACATACACTGATACCAAGTCACAAAGGCATACACTGATACCCAGTAACACAGACACACACTGACACCAAGTAACAAAGACATACACAGACACAGAGTAACAAAGACACACACTTACACCAAGTAACACAGACACACACTGACACTCAGTAACACAGACAGACACTTACACCAAGTTACACAGACATACACTGACACCAAGTAACAAAGACATACACTGCTACCCAGTAACACAGACACACACTGACACCCAGTTAGAAACACACACTGAAACCCCACTAACACAGACACACACTGACACCCAGTAACACAGACATACACTGTCACCAAGTCACAAAGACACACAATAACACCCAGTAACAAAGACATACTCTGACACCAAAGTCTCAAAGACATACACTGATACACAGACACACACTTACACCAAGTAACACAGACATACACTGACACCAAGTAACAAAGACATACACTGATACCCAGTATCACAGACACACACTTACACCAGGTAACAAAGACATACACTGACACCAAGTCACAAAGACACACACTGACACCCAGTACCAAAGACATACACTGACACCCAGCAACAAAGACATTCACTGATACCAAGTCACAAAGACATACACAGATACCCAGTAACACAGACACACACTGACACCCAGTAACAAAGACATACACTGATACCAAGTCAGAAAGACATACACTGATACCCAGTAACACAGACACACACTGACACCCAGTAACAAAGACATACACTGGTACCAATCACAAAGATATTCACTGATACCCACTTACGCAGACACACACTGACACCAAGTAACAAAGACATGCACTGACACCAAGTAACAAAGACATACACTTACACCAAGTAACAAAGACACACACATACACCAAGTAACACAGACATACACTGACACCAAGTAACAAAGACATACACTGACACCAAGTAACAAAGACATACACTGACACCAAGTAACAAAGACATACACTTACACCAAGTAACAAAGACAGACAATTACACCAAGTAACAAAGACATACACTGACACACAGTAACAAAGACATACACTGACACCCAGTAACACAGACACACACTTACACCAAGTAACACAGACATACACTGACACCAAGTAACAAAGGCATACACTGATACCCAGTAACACAGACACACAATTACACCAAGTAACAAAGACATACACTGATACCCAGTAACACAGACACACACTTACACCAAGTAACACAGACATACACTTACACCAAGTAACACAGACACACACTGACACCCAGTAACACAGACACACACTTACACCAAGTTACACAGACATACACTGACACCAAGTAACAAAGACATACACTGCTACCCAGTAACACAGACACACACTGACACCCAGTTAGAAACACATACTGAACCCCAGTAACACAGACACACACTGACACCCAGTAACACAGACATACACTGACACCAAGTCACAAAGACACACAATGACACACAGTAACAAAGACATACACTGACACCAAAGTCAAAAAGACATACACTGATACACAGACACACACTTACACCAAGTAACACAGACATACACTGACACCAAGTAACAAAGACATACACTGATACCCAGTATCACAGACACACACTTACACCAGGTAACAAAGACATACACTGACACCAAGTCCAAAGACACACACTGACACCCAGTACCAAAGACATACACTGACACCCAGCAACAAAGACATTCACTGATACCAAGTCACAAAGACATACACAGATACCCAGTAACACAGACACACACTGACACCCAGTAACAAAGACATACACTGATACCAAGTCAGAAAGACATACACTGACTCCCAGTAACACAGACACACACTGACACCCAGTAACAAAGACATACACTGATACCAATCTCAAAGATATTCACTGATATCCAGTTACACAGACACACACTGACACCAAACAACAAAGACATGCACTGACACCAAGTAACAAAGACATACACTTACACCAAGTAACAAAGACACACACATACACCAAGTAACACAGACATACACTGACACCAAGTAACAAAGACATACACTGACACCAAGTAACAAAGCCATACACTTACACCAAGTAACAAAGACAGACAACTACACCAAGTAACAAAGACATACACTTACACCATGTATTTTGACATACACTGATACCAATCACAAAGATATTCACTGACACCCAGTAACAAAGACATACACTGACACCAAGTCACAAAGGCATACACTGATACCCAGTAACACAGACACACAATTACACCAAGTAACAAAGACAGACACTGATACCCAGTAACACAGACACACACTTACACCAAGTAACAAAGACATACACTGACACACAGTAACAAAGACATACACTGACACCCAGTAACACAGACACACACGTACACCAATTAACAAAGACACACACTTACACCAAGTAACACAGACACACACTGACACCCAGCAACACAGACACACACTTACACCAAGTAACACAGACATACACTGACACCAAGTAACAAAGGCATACACTGATACCCAGTAACACAGACATACACTGACACCAAGTAACAAAGACATACACTGATACCCAGGAACACAGACACACACTTACAACAAGTAACACAGACACACACTTACAACAAGTAACAAAGACATGCACTTACACCAAGTAACACAGACATACACTGACACCAAGTAACAAAGACATACAATTACACCAAGTAACAAAGACACACACTTACACCAAGTATCACAGATATACAATGACACCAAGTAACAAAGACATGCACTGACACCCAGTAACACAGACACACACGGACACCAAGTAACAAAGACACAGACTTACACCAAGTAACACAGACACACACTGACACCCAGTAACACAGACACACACTTACACCAAGCAACACAGACATACACTGACACCAAGTAACAAAGACATACACTGATACCCAGTAACACAGACACACACTTACACCAAGTAACACAGACATACACCGACACCAAGTCACAAAGACACACACTGATACCCAGGAACACAGACAAACACTGACACCAAGTATCAAAGACATAAAATTACACCAAGTAACAAAGACACACACTTACACCAAGTATCACAGATATACCAGGACACCAAGTAACAAAGGCATACACTGATACCCAGTAACACAGACACACAATGACACCAAGTAACACAGACATACAATGACACCAAGTAACAAAGACATACAATGATACCCAGGAACACAGACACACACTTACACCAAGTAACACAGACACACACTTACACCAAGTAACAAAGTCATACACTTACACTAAGTAACAAAGACATACAATTACACCAAGTAACAAAGACATACAGTTACACCACGTAACAAAGACACACACTTACAGCAAGTAACAAAGACAGACACTGGTACCCAGTAAAACAGACACACAGTTACACCAAGTAACAAAGACATAAACTGACACCCAGTAACACAAACAAACACACACTGACACCCAGTAACACAGAGAAACACTAATAAACAGTAACACAGACATACACAGACACCAAGTCACAAAGACACACACTGACATCCAGTAACAAAGACATACACTGACACCAAGTCACAAAGACATACACTGATACCCAGGAACACAGACACACACTGACACCCAGTAACAAAGACATACACTGATACCAAGTCACAAAGACATACACTGATACCCTGTAACACAGACACACACTGACACCCAGTAACAAAGACATACACTGATACCAAGTCACAAAGACATACACTGATACCCAGTAACACAGACACACAATGACACCAAGTAACAAAGACATACACTGACACCAAGTAACAAAGACATACACTTACACCAAGTAACACAGACATACACTGACACCAAGTAACAAAGACATACACTGACACCAAGTAACAAAGACATACACTGACACCAAGTAACAAAGAAATACACTGACACCAAGTAACAGAGAAATACACTGACACCAAGTAACAAAGACATACACTTACACCAAGTAACAAAGACAGACAATTACACCAAGTAACAAAGACATACACTTACACCAAGTATTTTGACATACACTGACACCATTTCACAAAGACATACACTGATACCCAGTAACACAGACACACACTTACACCAAGTCTCAAAGACACACACTGACACCCAGTAACAAAGACATGCACTGATACCGGTGTAATGTGTCCTGAGCAGACCTGCTGTGACAGGCTGAATGACGCCTGCTGCAGTCGAATTGCCTTGAACGCTTAGAAATATAAGATTATTCATCAACCTCGCCTCCGGAGTGTCAGTACTGAGGGTGTGCAGTTCGCTTCGGGGTCAGTACTGAGGGATTACTCCACTGTGGTTGGTGGGGGTGAGGGGGCGGGGGGCGGGCGGCGTTGTGTGTCATTTTTGCGGGAGCGCTGCAGTGTCGAAAGGTCAGTAATGAGGGAGTGTGCCCTATCAGTGGATCAGTACTTAGGGACAGTGCCTTGCCAGAGGAGCAGTACTGAGGGAGCGCTGCACTGTCAGAGGGTCACTTCTGAGTGAGCGCTGCACTGTCGGAGAGTCAATACTGATGGGAGCGCAGTCTGGTTTGTGGGACAGTATTGAGGGAATGTTGCATTGTTGAATGTGCCGCTTTGTGGATGAGACATCATACTGAGGTGCTGTACACTCGTTCACGAGTTGGGAAAATTCCATTACCCTTACTCCCGCTGTGATGACTTCTGTCGCATCTAGACTACCTAATTTCCTGTTACCCCATATCTTCCGTCCAAGGACAGATGATGCTCGAAGGGCTGAATTACCTCCTCCTGTTTCTGTGTAACAGATTCCAGGGGCTGAATGGCCGAATGCTATTCCTGTACAATAGGCCCGAGCGGGCTGAATGGTCTCCTCCTGTCCATGTGTGATGTAACCCGGGGGTTGGGGCGGGTAGGTGCTGAATGGTCCTCCTCTTTCTCCTGTATGAAACACCCGGGGGGGGGGGGGTGTGGGGGGGTGTCGGGTGGGTAGGTGCTGAATGGGCATGTTCCTGCTCCGGTGTAACGGGATTGAGGGCTGAATGGCTTTATCCTTCTATTGTGGTACGGATTCGAGGAGTTGATAGGCCTTCTCCAGTGCTTGTGTAAAAGGCGCAAAGAACTGAATGGGCTTCCTCTTGCTTCTATGTAATAGGCTCCCGTAGGCTGAATGGCCTCCTCCTCTTCCTGTGTAAAAGACACGTGGGGTATGAATGGCCTCCTTCTGTTCCTGTGTGACAGGCTCGAGGGGCTGAATGGGTCTCCTCCTGTTCCCGTGTAGCAGTCCCGAAAAGGGGTTGAATGGCCTCCTTTTCCTGTGAAACAGGGTCGAGAAGGGGCTCAATGGGCCTACTCCTGTCCCTGTGTTACTGGCTCGAGGAGCTGAATGGGCCTCCTCCAGTTCTTGTATAACAGTGTCGAGGGGCTGACTGCAATCCTCCATTGCTGGTTCGATGCACTGATTGGCCTTCTCCTGTTGATGTATTTAGTTTAATTGGTCAAACATGTTGTGGGGCAGTGAATCTCTCCCTCTGGTTAACCCTGCCCTTGTCCGATCTCTTCTCTTCTCTATTCCCTCCCCCGGAACAGCTGAAGACACTTCACAGTGAGAGACCCCCTGGAGTTTTGTTGCCCGCAGTCCCAGTTCTCCGTGCTTTACATTGAGAGGCTGAAGCTCAAGGCCCAGATTAACGATGACTGAAATCTACTCTTGACAACAAAATCAGCTGAAGGACATCACTGAAAAAAACATGAGATCGAGAGATGGGATTGATTGGTGCTTGAATAGGAAACCTCTTTGTTGGGAGAAAACAGCTTCAAGTTTACATTATTTAATTAATGTATTCAGAATTGTCCAGTCTTTGGATGTTTCCAAAAGAATCTCGGAAATAAACAGATTCTATCAGAATGCAGATTGAACTCAATGTCGTAATCTGTTTGTTTATTTTAAAAACACATAGTTTGAAAAATGAGCAATCCTCAATCTCCCCGTGGAGATTCCACAGGGTACATATTACACGCTCTGGGAATGTATTGCCTCAGAGTTCAATCCAGAGAGATTGCCTGCAGTACCTTCAGACAGATCACATCACAGGGAACAGGATTGGAACTTCTTACAGTATCGAGAACATATACTACCTGTTGCTTGCAGTTATTGGTGTTCCTGGTAAGTGACTATAACCATTGAAATTATGCAGATCTGTGCATGAGCTGGTCTCTGCTTTCAATCTGTGACTGATAATGTTACAACCTGATCTAGTGGTGTGTGATACAGAGACACCCGATCTACATCAACATTTTTTTACTTCAAATATCCTGAATTATCTCTTCGGTGGCATTCCATTTTCTCAACTAAAAATAAGGCTCTGTCTGTAACTGACAAGGTCTCTGCATAACCACATTATTACACACAGTGGAATATCGTGTAATGTTGAATTAGACAAAAGTGAAAGCAACTCACTGACTGAAGGTATTAGTGGGAGCATCACTTAGTGTAAAATCAAATGTAGGTCACTAATGGGATCCTAGTTGCCATGCATTACTGGGATCCTCTGTCATTGTAGTTTTGTACAGAATGTGGGA
This sequence comes from Heterodontus francisci, assembly GCF_036365525.1. NCBI lineage: Eukaryota > Metazoa > Chordata > Chondrichthyes > Heterodontiformes > Heterodontidae > Heterodontus > Heterodontus francisci. Next base: position 4,143,526 of record NW_027140986.1, on the reverse strand, counting down.
CACGAACCGGAGTGGAATACCTGACTCCAGTGGTCATGTATTACTGGGAGCATCTATCACTGTAGTTTTGTACAGAGTATGATTGCACAATCCCGGTTCTGTTGCAGAATAATTGCTTTGGGTGACTGATCTCTCCATTCCTTGGAGTTTCCTTTGTATTTTACGAATGTAATGTATTCTATATGGTGATAATTTTTGCTGAAATTTTGTGATACGGTTAGAAATCGAATTATATTTGTATTTCTCAATCTCCCATTGAACTGGTCCAACAGAAACAGATGTTACCTGCTTACTGATAGTTTAACAGCAGGACTCCAGAAGTATAACAGTATTCTAATCCACTTTATAATGACATTTCTTAATCTGTGTATAGTCATTGTAACACTCTTTTTTTATTCATTCATGGGATGTGGGTGTCACTGGCCAGGCCAGCATTTATTGCCCATCCCTAATTGTCCGTGAGAAGGTGGTGATGAGCTGCCTTCTTGAACCGCTGCAGAGCATTTGGGTTAGGTATACCCACAATGATGTGTGTAAAGTGTACGTCTATGGACCTCCAGTGTAAACATTGGGATATTCCATACTCAACTGATGTCGCTATGGAACCAGTTTTATTCCTAGCTATGCTGCGTTTTTGTATGGTAAATGGGCCATTCTTTATTCCAATCCTACCGAGGTCCTCTTCTTAACATTATTTTTCCCGCTACTTCGATTGCTGTGCTTGTTTCCTTCTGTTGCCTTGAACTGGAAACTTCCATCAACCTTGCTTCTAATTTCCAACACTCCTTCGTCTTCACAAGGCCCATCTCTAGCATTTCCTGCCCCTTCCTCTACTTCTACACGTCCATTCCAGGGGACTGGCTGTTCACCCATATCTACTGTAATCCCACTGGCCCCCACAGCTACATTAATTATCGTGCCTCCGACCCCACGTCTTGGAAATGTGCGATTCCATTCTCCGAGTTTATCCAGCTCAGTTCCATCTGTTCCAAAGATACCATCTTCCACACAAGTGCTTCTGAAAAGTCATACTTTTTCCTCAGCTGATGGTTCACTCCACTGCATTTAACAGGGCCCTTGACCATGTCCATCCCATTTGCCACATTACTGCCTTCACCCCCTCCCCTCCGTGCCAGGACCACGATAAAGTTCCCCTTGTTCTCATCTTCCAACGTATCAGCCTCCATATTCAACTCACAATCCTCCAACATTCAGCCACATCCAGTTATGCCCACCTGCCATGCTATATTCTGCTCCCCTACCGTCCCCCACCCATTATGAAACCATTATGAAACTACACTCTGACTATTTGCCTCCCACACTCCAAGGCCCAAACTCTCCTTCCAGAGGAAACAGGGATCTGCTTGTACTTCTTACAAAATAGTAGTTATATTCACTGCACACAATGATGTCTCCTGGACATTGGGAGAGGAACAAATTCAGATCGAGTTTTATTTTTGTTGTTGTTGGACTTCCCCAATCTGTCTGCATGCATGACCCTGTGCATCCACTCGCTTGTCACTTTAATTCTACATCCCTCTACCACTCTGACCTCTCTATCCTCGACCTCTACCACGCTTCCACTGAAGTTCACTCAGGAACATCGCCGTTTTCTTTCGAAGAAGACCTTATATTGTTTGTCAGGCTCAATAGGAGATTGAAAACTTTAGATTATGACCATCGCTTCCACTTTCTCGGACGGCCTGTGCAGGTAATGGAGGCTATCATCCAAGAGTCATTGGGAATGTAGGGGATGTGCGCTTGTGCTTGAGATGGGGATCACCTACTGGTACACAGCTGGTAGGCCGGTCCACATCCCTGGAGTTTAGCCACAATTCTCTGACACTATTCTGGCGAATGGAACATGTTCCTACTTGCCACAGTTTCCATGTTCCCCTCCCCCCTCTGTTATTAAGCTGTAACCATTTACACCTCCTCTGGGCCCATCCTCTGTTCCTTTAATTGTCTCATTCGTCTTGCACCATCATCCCCTTTATCATTGAATCATGCCTTTCCTCCATAAATCACAGACCTTTCCCATAAATCCCTCTACCCCGAGGCCCTACTTTTCACTGGCTTTACCATTGTTATAAAACTGTTATTCTGTTCTTCCTTCATGTTCTGATGGAAGGCTAACCACATGAAGCATTAACTCTGTTTCTCCCTCCACAGATGCTACCTGACTGCTGAGCGTTTTCAGCATTCTCCTATTTTTAACAGATTTATGACAGTTCCATTATTTTGATTTCACTTCTGTACTCATGCCTGGTTTCTAAACAGGGATGAATGGCACAGGTGGGTGCAGAGTTTCAGAGTTTGAACTCCACAGACTTCTGATTTTACCTTGACTGGTTTCCACACTGACGTCAGGATGAATGACAGGCTTTGCTTCCAGTTGGGCAGGGAGGACTCTGGAGATCGAGTCATGACCAGGGCAGTCCAAACCATGGCCCCAGGGTGTGGGGAGCTCTCTGATATCAGGGAGTGTGAAATCATGAACCCCAGAGGTGTTGAAGGTGGTGACATCACTGTTCACTGGACTGGAGATTCTGAACCACTGGAAATGTTTCCTTTCGGAGAGCATGTTCTGAGTCTGGTGTGGGGGAGTCGGAGAGAGAATGGCTGGTCCTGTCCTCCAGGGACGGATCACCCATGCTGAACAGTGATCGGACACGTGCGCCAGGGAAAGTTCTTGGGAGGGAAAGTGATCCCAACCTCGGGGAGTGGTCCCCCATCCTGGAGTGTGGTCTGAGCTCAGTTAGGTGGATGCGGCACGAGGAGTGATGATTCAAGACTCGATTAGGGGAGCTGATACGCGGGAAGTCCGATCCGCGGGTGTCATTCTAGTCGCACAGGGATGGTCCAAACCCTGGGGGACTCTGATCACAGAATGTCGAATCCTGGGAGCGGGGAAGGTGGCAGAACTGTGAGCAGAGCGGTAAAACTCTGGAAGGGATCTGATCCCAAGATTTAAATTTTGTGGAGAGGGGTTGTCGGTCTTGGTTGGTTGCTCTGATCCTGGGGAGAATCCAATCTCATGGGGGTATCAAATCTTAGTGGAGAGGAAGTATCTGATCCCAGAGCATGTGTCAGTTCTGACTGCAAATACCCAGCTGTCTTTTCATACAGTGTGTGTTATAATGGGGATAACCAGCCAGCCAGAGTTAAACATATAAAACAGATTAAATCAGAGCCTTCCAGTCTCAGTTAAACATTTGTATTTCCAATGAACCCTTTGTGAGCGCTTTGTCCGTCCATCTCCATCCTGACTCGGTTAAACCCGAAACTAGGTTTGGCAAGGGGATCAAGGGTTATTCAGTAGATGGGAATGTGGAATTTGAGACTCTGTCATCGCAACAACGTCATCGTTCCAAGTAATATTCCAAGCTCTAAATTCATCTGCCTTACCTGTTATTCATCTCGCATTGAACAAATGCACTTTCAGATGACCAGTCACGTTGTGCTCAGCAACATCTCCCTGCCTGCTCTTCCTCTCAGTCTTACTGGCCTTATTTACTGGTCCCCCCTCAGTTATTTCACCTGCTGCCCTACTACTCTGGTTCCCACCACGTACCACACTAGTTTAAACCCTCTCGAGTGACGCGAGCAAACCTCGCAGGCAGGATATTTGTGCCCCTCCAGTTTAGATGCAACCCATTCTTCTTGTACCGCGCCCACCTGTCCCGGAAGAGAACTCAATGATCCAGATAGCTGAAACCCTCCCACATACACCAGCTGTACAGCCACGTGTTTAGCTGCACTATTTTCCTATTTCTAGCCTCACTGGCACTTGGCACAGGATGGAATCCCGAGATGTCAACCCTGGAGTTCCTGCCTTTTAACTTTCTTCCTAACTCCCTGAACTCCCACTGCAGGACCTCGTCACTGTTCCTGCCGATGTCGACAGTACCAATGTGTCCCACAACCTCTGGCTGTTCACCCTCCCCCTTCAGAATGCCCCGTGCCCGTTCAGATACATCCTTGACCCTGGCACCAGGGAGGCAACATACCATCCTGGAGTCTCTTTCATGTCCACAGAAACGCCTATCTGTTCCCCTGACTATAACGTCCCCGATAACTATTGCTCTTCTGAGCTTTGCCACTCCCTGCTGAACAACAGATCCAGCCGTGGTGCCACTGCTGTTGCTTTCCCCTGATAGGCCGTCTCCCCCCAACAGCATCCAAAATGGTATATTTGTTAGAGAGTGGGTCGCCACAGGAAGATTCCTACACTGACTGCCTGCGCCTTCTAGCGGTCACCCATCTATCTGCCTGCATCTTGGGTGAAACCACGTCTCTAAAACTCCTGCCTATGAGGCTTTCTGCACCTGCATGCTCCTAGGTCCATCCAATTGCTGCTCCAACCGATCCATGCGGTCTGCGAGAAGCTGCAATTGGGTACACTTCCTGCAGATGTAGTCATCCGGAAGGCTGGAAGCATCATGGACCTTCCACATCTCACAGGTGAAGCACTTTACATTAACTGACATTTCGAGCTCGAATTAATAATTAATTTAAAATAGTTAATTAAATACTTATTATATCCTTACTAAATTAAGTTACAATTAACTATATGCTCCCTAATGCTAGATTTGTGAGATAAATATTAAATGCTAAATACGGTAATCTCCTCCCTCTGGTTTAGTTACTCTCGACTTATTAATTAATTAGTTAATTAGGGTTTTAATCAATTTTAATCAATTTTATTTTCAAATTCAGTACGGATTCCCTACCAGCCAATCAGGTCACAGTTTTCCTGTGAATTCACTGACAGTTTCTTTTAGTTTTTTTTGCCACCCGAGGTAACTTACCAGTCCGGAAATCCCTCCGAGTTTTCTCCCTGGATGGAGGCTGCGAATCCCCGAGGTAAGGTTTTTATTCTTACCAGTCCGGAACTCTGCCCATTGAGTCTTCTCCCTGGCCTCAAACAATTTTTTTTGGTATTCAAGTCCTTCATCTATTCTTTGGCGCAGATATGGATAATATTGATCACTAACTTCCAGTCTCTTTTCCCTTCTCTCACTTACAGTTAATTTACTAGCAATTGTGATCCTGTCCCAGGGTAAGTGTGGCCTCTCCACATGTATCACTCTCTACCTGGTGGCCATGGCAATGGCGGATCTGCTGGTCATTTTCTTGGAGGTCATACTAACGCGGGTCAGTTACTATTATTTTCCAGTAACTTTCCTGGACATCACCCCTGTATGCAGTGTTGTAACTGTCCTTGCTCGTGCAGCTGGAGATTGTTCTGTCTGGTTCACCGTAGCTTTCACCTTTGATCGATTTGTGGCCATTTGTTGCGTGAAGCTCAAAGCAAAATATTGCACTGAGAAAACTGTGGCCGTGGTTCGAACAACAATCTGCATTCTGCTCTGTTTCGAAAATGTCCCTTATTACTTTGCATATAAACCTGCAGACATAATCGACAATGTACCGTGGTTCTGTGTTTCAAAGCCAAGCTATTTTACTGAGCCCGGATCAAAGGGATTTGATAGGTTTGAAATGGTTTTAACACCATTGCTCCCTTTTGTTTTAATTCTGTTGCTCACTAGATACACTAGACAGAGAGAAGCAGTGGAAAGGGGTTTCTCAAAATGGAGACGTGTGACCAGTGGTGTTCCACAGGGATCCGTGCTGGGACCACTGTTGTTTGTGATATACATAAATGATTTGGAGGAAAGTATAGGTGTTCTGTTTAGCAAGTTTGCAGATGACACTAAGATTGGTGGAGTAGCAGATAGTGAAGGGGACTGTCAGAGAATACAGCAGAATATAGATAGATTGGAGAGTTGGGAAGATTAATGGCAGATGGAGTTGAATCAGGGCAAATGCGAGGTGATGCATTTTGGAAGATTCAATTCAAGAGTGAACTATACAGTAAATGGAAAAGTCCTGGGGAAAATTGATGTGCAGAGAGATTTGGGTATTCAGGTGCATTGTTCCCTGAAGTTGGCAACGCAGGTCAATAGAGCGGTCAAAAAGGCATACGGCATGCTTTCCTTCATCGGACGGGGTATTGAGTACAAGGGTTGGCAGATCATGTTACAGTTGTATAAGACTTTGGTTCGGCCACATTTGGAATACTGCGTGCAGTTCTGGTCGCCACATTACCAAAAGGATGTAAAAGCTTTGGAGAGGGTGCAGAGGAGGTTCACCAGGATGTTGCCTGATATGCAGGGCGCTAGCTATGAAGAGAGGTTGAGTAGATTAGGATTATTTTCATTAGAAAGATGGAGGTTGAGGGGGGACCTGATTGAGGTGTACAAAATCATGAGAGGTATAGACTGGGTGGATAGCAAGAAGCTTTTTCCCAGAGTGGGTGATTCAATTACTAGGGGTCATGAGTTCAAAGTGAGAGGGGCAAAGTTTAGGGGGGATATGCATGGAAAGTTCTTTACGCAAAGGGTGGTGGGTGCCTGGAACGCGTTGCCAGCGGAGGTGGTAGACGCGGGCACGATAGCGTCTTTTAAAATGTATCTAGACAGATACATGAATGGGTAGGAAGCAAAGAGATACAGACCCTTAGAAAATAGGCGACATGTATAGATAGAGGATCTGGATCGGCGCAGGCTTGGAGGGCTGAAGGGCCTGTTCCTATGCTGCAATTTGCTTTGTTTTTCTTTGTTCTTTATCTCTAAAGCACCCTGTGACTTTTGGTTTTATGCTGAAGATTCTAACTGCCTAATCCCCTAATTGCCCATACCTCTTGAAATACCTTAGACATGAAATTAGAACCTTGATCCGATTGAACATAAAATGATAACCCATATCTTATAAAGAATTGTGCTAAATTTTCTACTACTGTTCTAGCATTAATTGTCCTCACAGGAATGGCCTCTGGAATTTCAGTAGTTGCTATATGCATGATACTAAATAGGTATTGAAGTCCAGATTTTGATTTTGGTCAGGATTCTACACAATCGACCATTACACTGCTAAATGGTTCCTCACATCACTGGTATGGGAACTATTGGTGCTGGTTCAGCGGTAGGTTAAGGTTTTCCTACCATTTGACAGGTGTGGCCTGTCTTACAACATTTTCTCACATCCTTTGTCACAACTGGCCAGCAATAATGTTGACTTATACATGATTTCGCCTTCTGAACTCCTCTATGCCATGCAAAAGGAATGTCATGTGCTCACCTTAATAATCCCGAGTGATAATTAGTTGGGACTACTATCTGTTCAACAACTGTCTAGTCTTCATCCGCAGGTCTATGAGGCAGTCTCTATTCCTTCCTCACAATCATGTTTGCCATATAATAGCCTTCTGGAACGCCTTTTGCCTCAGCTTCTGTCAGATCCTTTGTGCTATTCGATATATCTCTGGACCAGCTTGCTGTAATGCAATGATACATCCCCAAATAAGGTTTCAGATACTTGGCTATCTATCCGTGCTGCCACTTATACCTCCGACAATGGATCCTGTTTGGCGATTGCTCGGGTGACTACACACGCAGGAAATATTCCTGGAACTTGTTCCTGTAATTGCTCTGTTTCCGTAATTCACTTGGTTCCTCTCTAATTGTAGGGAAAATTGATCCTTTAGATCTAACCAAATCATTTCCTAGGAGTCGATCAATTCCCTTTACTGTCAAACTCTGGACAGAGATTTAAGGTTTTTGGCAGAAGGATTAAAGGGGACAGGAGGAAAATTATTTTCACCCAGAGGGCGGTGGGTGTCTGGAATTAAATGCAGAGCCCCTCAATTATTTTAAAAGGCACCTGGACATGCACACAAAGTTATGTAACCCGCGGGGCTGTGGGCCTGGTGCTAGAACGTGGGATTAGTTTTGGTGGATAGCTTATTCAGCCAGCGCAGACATGATGGACTGAATGGCCTCCTTCTGTTCTGTGTTTTTTCAATGTTCTAACGTCTACAATTACCATACCAATATTAAGTCACTCTCTAGGCGTACCTTATATAAAGATGCGGGTGTATACTCCCTGCCAACTCTATTAAGTAAAACGTTAGCATTCTAGGCACTCTCTGGTAGAAACGTTATACCTTTTACCAGTAGGTTTGGTTTGCTCCTGTGTCCCTGAGTATAATGACATGTCTTCCTGCCTCACCTAAAGGATATGCAGTTACTTTCCCCGTTGAAAAATTAAATAGCGTTCGGACATTGTATTCTTACCCTTTATCCTCAATTTACTTTATATATCTGGTTTTAAACCTGCTTTTAAAGGGATAGCTTGGTCTTTTATCCTCTTCGGCAGAGCCTTTACATTTGCGCTAACTTTGTGCACCCCAAATCCTATGGGTTTGCCTCGCAATTTCCAGCATTCTGAACGAAGATGTCGCGTTTTGTGGCGATGATAAAACGTTGGCTTGCGAACCACACTTCTACCCTCAGCACCTTCCTTTCTGACTTCAGGAGGTGATACTGGGACATTTCCAACTGTTCATTCTTGTCCCCGGATACTTGCCTTCCTGTCATTCTCCCACTTTCTATCCTTCTCGGGATTATGGGGGTGATGGACAAAAGGTTTTGCTTATTCACAAGGCCAAAATCATCCACAATTTCCACTGCCTGCCTAGCTTTCAAAATTTTCAGGTTATCAACATGAATTATCACTACTGAAGGAATTGAATTTTTAAATTCCTCTAAGCGAGTTAACTCTCGAAGTTTATCATATGTGGTGTGCATCTTTACTGCCCGTATCAAACGGTAAAAAAATAAATTGTTCCACTCTCTCAAAATCTACATATGTCTGCTCAGCCAAACTCCGTAAGTTCTGAAACTTCTGACTGTAAGCTTCAGGGCCTAACTCATACGCTCGGAGAATAAGATTTTTGCCAACTCGCACTCTGCAGAAGCCTCTTTTGGACGCATGACATAAACGTCATGAGCTCTGCCTACCAACCTACTTTGCTTACGCAGTGTCCAGCTTTCCTTCGGCCATTTCATCTGTTTGACTATTTTTTCAAAACATATGAAAAAGTGCCTCTACGTCACTTCCCCCAACGTCGGAAAAGCTTGTATAAATTTAACAGTTTTTTCTTGGGGCTGGGATGAATTCAGATTCTTCATGACCTGACATTTCCCTGGATTCAAGGCTATCCTTTTGTCTTAGTTCCATCTCTTTTAGGCTAAATTCTTTCTCCTTCTTTCTGTCCTCTTGTTCAAGTTCAAGTTTTCTTAATTCTTTTCCAGCCTCAAGTTTTTTTACTGTTGTTTATTTTTCTGTTTCGTGTTGAATCTCCACTTCACTCAACTGTAACTGATTTTTTGCCAATTCTACTGTATCAATCTCTGACTTACTACGTTCTTGTTCCTCGTATTTTTCTTCTAATTTTAAATGTTGAACCATTAGGTCAATTATCTCTGCATTTTTGACACCTAGTTTCAATTCTTCCCACAATTTTCATTCATTCTGAGTTAAAGGTATCAAGCCACTGAGGGGAACATTTTCCTTTCCCTAGAACTCTGCTGCAACTGCTGAGCCATTCTGATGTTATAGACTCTACCTTATTATACAATAAAATTCGTTCCCTTTTTTCATAATTGGTGTTAGATTTTGATCCTGACAACCAAGTTTCTAATTAATATGATCCCAAAGCCGACAGCAATTAATATGCTGCCAGACACAAGATCCAAAATTTTATGCTGCCCAAAAGACAAGTAATTAATATGATTCCAAACATGAGACCCTCAATTCATCTGATTCTGATCTCAGACGAGCCATCCAATTAATATATTACGACAGCGGTGGGAGCAATGCACTGTCAATTCAGTCCTGTCACTCCACAGGTCATAGCATATTATTAAGCTTTCACACCCAATTGGCAAACAGCCAAAATAAACATTCTGGTAACCCCAGAATAAAAGAGACCAAACCAAGTATCATTAGACACCAACAAATTAACTATTTATTGAAACAAAAATCTTAAACACTATTAAGATAACCCTATGACTAAAGACCTTATTATTTTAAACTAACTCCCCACATTCGCACATATGCATCAAAAATCAACAGCAGTTAACTAGTTTTAAATGTAATGTTTTCGAAATTTAGCTACTTCTCAAGAACAAATAAAATAAGTTACATTCCTGGTGGATGAAGCATTCTAATGTGGAAATAGTCAAAGGCCACTCCAAGTCTTCATGAGGATTGGATGCACTGGTCTGTTCTTTACAGGCGTTTAATTTTTCGGCTGCAGTAGGCAACAACAGTTCCTTCAGCAATAGAAACGTTTTTTTGAAAAAAGAAGGAATTTCTTCTTTAGGCAATTATTTCGGCTGGGAGCTCTATGTCGACTTTGCTGAGAGAGAATAAACAGCTCCTTTCTCTTCAGTACGTTTCGCTGGTGAGTCTGCTTTCATCCGTTTTTTTTAGTTTTCCACACAGTTAAGTAGCAAAATTACACCATGTGACCTCTCTATCCTGCTGCCGCCTAGGTAACAAAAATGAAGCTTCTGGCACACTGTGCCTTAGAAATTCCAGAACGTTCTCTCCCTTAACGGTGCTCTATTTTTCCAGAGTCTTAAAGGTGCACATTGTTTTTAATCGTACGAGCAAAACGATACAATTCCATGACACATTCTATGCAATTCTATACCATAACCTCTGTGTGCACCCTCGTTTACACCACTACAGAAAAGGAGTACATTCGTAGCACCCTTACCTGAACACATGATCCTCACATCTTCTTTCTGAGAACAGTCGGGATTACCCCACGATGCTGAGGGAAATTTCCAGAGAAATGCTTTGTAACCAAAACAGTTCATTTCATCCAACCAAACTGGCCCTGTGACTGGTTCACAAGATGCAGGAAATGCCATGTCTAATGCTTTTCCACAACCCAGCTGCTTGCAAACCAAGTTAGCTTCCACCAGATCCCAGAAATCATCACAAACTGAGCCCCATGTCTCATTGTAATAAATCTCCACTCGGCCAGTACATGGGCTTCCACCGTCAGACAGCCTTAACTGCACGTGGTCTGTTGGACAACAATGTAGGAGGATTATACTGACAATATATATTCACCTCATCACTCAATCCAACTCATTGTACTATCACCAGCTTAAAAAAACATTTTAAATGCACATGCGATCGGTAAAAGAAACTATACAACAGAATATCTGTCTAAACTTACCTATTACCTGTAATGTAAAGTACAGAAATGTTTCAGATATCCTACTACATCTGGCTCTGACAAGTTCTGGCCTCCAGTCCCCCTTTTATGTTTCAAACGCTGTGTACGTTGTTGTAAAGGGAATCACTCACACGATTAACAGTTAATTTATACTCATGTTATATAATGGTATCTGCTCCTTGTCCATGTATGTTACCCTTATTTATAATCTTGGTCCGACATTTACTGCCATCTCTTATTTCCTGTATCTTGAACAACATGCGAAATGCATTTATCCAGCGCCATTAATGCAATAAAACATCCCAAGGCGCTACACAGGAGTGACATCGAAGAAGGTTTGACATGGAGCACCTAAGAATATACGAAGTCAGATGACCAGAAGCTAAGTCAAATATTTCGGTTTTATGGAGCGTCTGACAGCAGGAACGAGAGATTGAGAGGTTTAGAGAATTAAGTAAGTAACTCTAGAGCATGTGACCTTCGCAGCTGAAGCCACGCCCACCAATGGTGCGCAATTAAAATCAGGAATGCTCAAGAAGCCAGAAGTGGCAGATGTCAGATTGGAACCGATTGCAAATTTAGAACCTTGAGGCCATGAAGGGATTTGAAAAGAAGGTTGATTTTTCTTAAATCGCACATTGATGGGCAATGTAGGTCAGTGAGCACAGGGCAGATGGCTGAGTGGCACTTGGTCAAGGCAGCAGAGTTTGTAGAGGTTGTAACCAGGGTAGCCAGCCAGGAATGCATTAGAATCATCGAGTCTAGAGAGAACAAAGCAAAGGGTAAGACTAGATAAGGGCAAAATCGGGTGAATATATGGAGGTAAAAATCGACAGTGTTAGTGATGGTATGAATATGTGCGAGGAGTTAAATATAATACCAAGGTTACAAGCAGTCTAGTTCAGTCACGACAGTTGGCATGGGGAGAAATAGCGTTGGTGGCAAGGGAACAGTTATGATGGGGACTGAAGACAATGACTTCCATCTTTTCAATACTGAGGTGTAGGAATTTTCTGCTAGTGCAGTACTGAATGTCAGACAGCATTTCTGACAGGTTCCACGCAGTGGTGGAAGCAACAGAGTTGGATTTGAGGTATAGTTGTGTACCATGAGATACATGTGGAAACTAAGGCCGTCTTTGTGGCCATCACAGAAAGGTAGCATGTAACTGAGAAATGAGGTGTCGAAAGTTAAATCCTTTGCTGACTTTACAAGAGCGGGAAGAGAAGCCATTGCAGGGCACTTTCTGACTACTGCATAGATAAGAATAGAACCAGCTGAGTGCAGTCCCGCCAACCCATGCCCCAGGCGAGTGTTAATGGAGAACAGTTTGAGCAGAATTTCATGACCAACCATATCAAAGGCTGCAGGCAAGTCAAGAAGGGGGAAGAGAAATCGTTTACATTTGTCACAATCATTTAGGATGCCATTTGTGACTTTGATAAGCGTTGCTTCGGTACTGTGGTATGATTTCTGATTTGAGGGATTGAAACATGCAGCTACATAAAATATGAGCATGGATTTGGAGGGGACAACACATTCAAGGACTTTAGTGAGGTGATAACAGTTGGAGCTGGGGCAGTAATTTGCAAGGAGAGGTGCGAATACAGCTGATTTGAAGGAAAGGGGGTTGAACATGAAGCGAGGGAGAGAATCGTTAATATTGTTAGCTAACATGGGGACCAGGAAGGAATGTGTGTGTTCAGTAGTTTCATAGAAATAGTGTGCAGACAGCAATAAGTGGATTTCATTGAGAGCATAATTGCAGAGAGTGTGTGAAGGACTCGAGGAGAGACAGAAGCAATGCGAATTCAGGGAGATGGCATGGGAGGATACTTATAGGAAGTAAGACCTGGTGGGTTGGGGAAGAAAGGGAAGCAGCAGAGGCGACTGAACGGATGTTTTTAAACTTTGTATCAAAAAACCCCATGAGCTCCCTTCATTTATTTTTGGAGTTGAGGGTGGACGAGGCAGGGGAGTCGTTCAGGAGGAAGATTTGTGATGGAGAAGATATGCTGTGCGTGCTCTTTTCCTTCGTGGATGACCTTTGATTAATGAGCAATTTTTACAATGAAACCCAGGACCCGATGATGCTTGATGCGATTCATCCATTCAGGTTTACATTACCAGATAGTTCGCCAGATGTCGCTGTGTCTTTCTGGTTTCAAGTTTCAAACTCTGTAGGTATTACTTCCGCTTCATGCTGGAGAATGTAACATCCACAACTGCTACACTTAAACATCAGCCTTCCAATATGCAGTATATTCGTGCAGAATTATGTTCTAGGGTTGTGTTGATTATAAAATTATCGTAAATCAACGTAATATTATTTGTATAACAGAATCACGTACTTTTGAAAGGGTCGGACTCTGTCTTTGACAATGAAGATATTTGAGGAATTTTAGAAACGTAAACCACATATCCGAGCAGATTATCTGCATTCCTCTCTGTCCAGGCAGCCTGGTGCGATTAGGGAAGTACTTATGTTGAATGTGTAACCGTAACTTGTGAGGGACATTAAAAATTGCTGTTGTCTGTCAAAGATCAATGAACTAAACTACAAATTATATCAATATATGACTGTTGAACCAGACCAAAGAGGGCAGAAAACGGGATATCTCTGCAAAATGTTGGACAGGAACAGGAAGTGTCTATGGGCAATTGAACGCAAGATGTGCAGACCGCCTGGTTTGCGGGAAACCAGTATTTAAATGCGCGTAGACAAAAATAATTGGATTTGTTGTATCAGGTACTTTGGAGAACAAAGAATTGGCGTTGTGATAGGAAACAAAGAGTAGTGGTTAATGGATGTTTTTCAGGCTGGATGAAGGTTTGTAGTCGAGTTCGCCAGGCGTTAGTCTTCGGACACTTGCTTTCCCTGATATATATTAATGACCTAGACCTTGGTGCACAGGACATAATTTCAAAGTTTGCAGATGATGCAAAACTTGGAAGCATTGTGAAATGTGAGGAGGATAGTGTAGATCTTCAAAAGGACATAGACAATTTGATGAAGTTCAATGCTGAGAAATGTGAAGTGATTCAGTTTGGTAGGAAGAACATGGAGATAAAATATAAAAAAGGGCTCAATTCTAAAGGGAGTGCATGAGAAGTGGTGCCTGGGTATACATGTGCATAAGTCATTGAGGGTGGTAGGACAGGTTGAGAGAGCTGTGTCCTGGACTTTCTTAATAGGGGGAAAGATCAAGGAAGTTATGTAGAACCTGTATAAGACATGAATTCGGCCTCCGCTGGAGTATTGCGTCCAGTTCTGTGTGCTTCACTTGAGGAAAGACAGGAGGGCATTGGTCAGAGTACAGAAAAGATTCAGGAGAATGGTTCTAGGGATGAGGAATTTCAGTTATGAAGATCGATTGGAGAAGTTAGGACTGTTTTCCTTGGAGATGAGAAGGCTGAGAGGTGATTTGATTCAGGTGTTCAAAATCATGAGGGGCCTGGACAGAGTAAATAGAGAGACAATGCGCCCCCCTCCCACCCACCCCTGTGAAAGGATCGAGAACGAGAGAGCACAGATTTAAATTAATGGGTAAAAGAAGCAAACATGGCTTGAGGAAAAACTTTTTCGCACAGCGAGTGATTAAGGTCCACAATGCGTTGCCTGAGAATTTGATGGAGGTAGGTTCAATTGAAGTATTCCGAACGGAATTAGACAGTTATATGAAAAGGACGAAAGTGCAGCGTCACGGAGAGAAGGGATATTTTGTGGGATATGTCGAGTATTCTTTGTTCCAGTCCAACTCAGGCCCCCTCCCCCAACTATGTTTCCAGTACATTGATGACTGTATCGGTGTCGTTTCCTGCTCCCACCCCAAACTGGAAATCTTTATCAACTTTACTTCCAATTTCCACCCTTCTCTCACCTTTACATGGTCCATCTCTGCCACTTCCCTTCCCTTCCTCGACTTTTCTGTCTCCATCTCTGGGGATAGGTTGTCTACTAATATCCATTTTAAGCCCACCGACTCCCACAGCTACCTCGACTACACTTCCTCACACCCTACCTCATGAAAGGACTCCATTCCATTCTCCCAGTTTCTCCATCTCTGACGCATCTGCTCTGATGATGCTACCTTCCATGACGGTGCTTCTGATATGACCTCCTTTTTCCTCAACCGAGGATTCCCCCCCACAGTTGTTGACAGGGCCCTCAACTGTGTCCGGCCCATTTCCCCTACCTCTGCCCTCAAACCTTCCCCTCCCTCCCATAACCGTGACAGGGTTCCCCTTGCCCTCACTTTCCACCCCATCAGCCTCCATATCCAAAGGATCATCCTCCGCCATTTCCACCACCTCCAGCGTGATGCCACTACCAAATGCCTCTTCCCCTCCCTTCCCATATCAGCATTCCGAAGGGATCGTTCTCTCCACGACAACCTGGTCCACTCCTCCATTACCCCCACAACCTCTTCCCCGTCCCATGGCACCTTCCCCTGCAATCGCAGGAGGTGTAATATCTGCCCATTTACCTCCTCTCTCCTCGCTATCCCAGGCCCCAAACACTCCTTTCAGGTGAAGCAGCGATTTACTTGTAATTCTTTCAATGTAGTTTACTGTGTTCGCTGCTCACAATGTGGTCTCCTCTGCATTGGGAAGACCAAGCGCAGAGTGGGTGACCACTTTGCAGAACAGCTCTGCACAGTCCACGAGCAGAACCCTTAGCTTTCAGTTGCTTGCCATTTCAACAATCCCCCCATCTCTCATGCTCACATCTCTGTCCTGGGATTGCTGCAGTATTCCAGTGAACATCAACGCAAGCTCGAGGAACAGCATCTCATCTACCGATTAGGCACACTACAGCCTGCTGGACTGAACACTGAGTTCAATCATTTCAGAGCATGACAACCCCCCATTTTACTTCCATTTTCAGTTATTTCTTCTTTTTATCTTTTTTACATTTTTTACAATCTTTTTTTTTTTGGCATTTATTTCATTTCATCTTTGTTTGTTCAGTTTGCTTACCCGCTGTTTTTTTTTTTCATGTTTGCACTTGCTGCTGTTCCATTTTTAATACGTTAACACCTTATCTGTACTAATGCTTTGTCTTTCAACAGACCATTAATTTATTGTTTGCCTTTGCTCCATGACCTTTTGATCAGCTATGTGGCCTGTCCAATCTACACCTTCTCCTTTGTTATCTCTTGCCCCACCCGTACCTCACTTATTGATAACTTGTGACATTTCTAACATTTGTCAGTTCCGAAGATGGGTCATTGACCCGAAACGTAAACTCTGCTTCTCTTTCCACAGAAGCCGACAGACCCGCTGAGTGGTATCAGCATTTTTTGCTTTTATTTCAGATTTCCAGCATCCGCAGTATTTTGCTTTTATTATTTGACTGTAATCATCACATGTTTACGTGCTCAGTTATGATTGGGCCAACACAGTGAGATCCCAGAACCAGGAAAGAGCAAAAGAAATTGCACCCTCACCCACCACAGCCAATAAAGACAGGGCTGGATTGTCATGTGATCTGGATTCCAGCGCTGATCGGTGATGTCTAAAATGTGGGCACCTTTTGGGCCGGTGTCATTGGAGCTGATCCTTCATACTCTGCTTTCGAAGACCCTCAGTTAAGGTCCCTCCGCATGAAGGTTGCAATTATCTCCCAGCTCGAGTTAAAGAGCTTTACTAATACTATGAGGGACGCACTCCTTTCCTGACTTACAATCGGGCAGCGGGTTAATCCGTGATCAAAAACATACTGAGATTGTCGCCCAAGCTTTATATTTCAGCTGAATTTGTTGACACCGCATCCACTCGGTGGCGCTGCACTGGCACATGCGCAAATGTGGCCTGTTACACTTAAACGTCATAGTCTGCCACGTTCAGGCAGCTGCCAGGACTAAAGGTGGCGCCGATCAAATAATCACAAAGGCGGGTGGGGTGCGGGTGGGGTGCGGGTGATGGAGCGGAGTGGGCGGGGGTAGGTGGGGGCGGAATGGGATTTGGTTCCAGTGTTTCAAACCCTTCAGCTCTTTCTATGATTTGACTAATTTAACAATCAGATTGAGAGGGTATTTCACGGCCTTCTTCAGCTCCTGTCTGAATTTAGTCTGGGTCACAGTGTAAATACATGTGTTGGTGCAGGAACTGAGAAGCTGTAGCATTTTTGATGTTTGATCTGTGATAAGGACAGGGTCAGTGTTGGAGGAATAGTCCTGAATATCTGCAATTCGACTATAAATGATCAACACAACGTGGGTCACCCATAACATTATAAAACTGACGGATATACTGAAGAGTAAAATAATTGATTTCCTGCGATTCTCCATCTCTGGGTCATTGTGATTTTCTCCATTGCTGTGGCGCCAGAATCCCCTGCGGACTTTACTGGAGAATAAAATCCGTCTGACAGTCAGAACATTGAGCAGTAACATCAGAAAGACCGGGACACAAGCGGTTAAAATTATGTCAAACAATTCAAATGCCGCCCATATGGGGGAAGTATAGAAGCTCAGGTTATAAACACAATCCATCGGAACATTAGCAATAATGTAGGCATGTTCCTGTGTAAAGTACCATGGTAGAGACTCTAAACAACTCAGCACACTCACTGTTCCAACAACCACAGCCGCCGTTTTCTCACTGCAATATTTTGTTTTCAGCTTCTCACAACAAATGGCCACAAATCGATCAAAGGTGAAAGTGACTGTGAGCCAGACAGCAATATCTGTGGCTGCAGAAATCAGAACGTCAATGAGAGAACACACAGGTGTAATGTTCAGGAATGAATATGGGAAATAAATTGGAGCAATCTGGTACAATATGGGATCAGTGATAACGACCAGGAGATCAGACACCGTCATTCCCACCAGGTAGACAATGATACATTTGGAGAGACCGCACTTTCCTCGGGATAGGATCTCAATCGCCACCAAGTTAACTGGAAGAGAGAGAAAAGGAAGCAGAGAAATTACTGATCAGACCTGGAGACAAAGCAGCAGTTTGACAGGAATTGGCTGAAATTTCCAGCTTTGTTGCTGCATCGAGCAGTGAAAACTGATTTATTGACATGGGCAGTGATTTTCTACAGTGAAATGTTTGAAAACACAATTACTAATAATGAAATGTGAAATTGATACAGAAAGTGAATAAAGTCAACACCGGATCCACAGGAAGCACAGAGTCAGGATGTAGTGCCAGTGGGGAAATGAGAAAGGGGTTTTACAGAAATGGAATCCAATGGGTTAATTGGAAATCTGTCTCCAGACTGTTGTTTGGGAAGGTTTGTGGAGAGCGGGATGTGTAGCTGGTTTGTTGCACTTGGTTCAGGGAACCGGCAGGGACTGTTCCCAAATGGGAAAAGGCTGAAAACTGCATCGCTGAGGTTGAGTATCAGCAATGATCTAGAATGGTGGAGCAGGCTCGAACGGCTGAATGGCCGCTTTCTGCTCCTTTGTTACTGTATTCCTATCAGGTTGGACAAGGCAGCTGGAGGTGGAGCCAGTGAGTGAGATTGGGAGGGAGAGAAAGAAAAGGACATGTTGGAGCAGGAGGGGAGACTGGAGAAGATGGTTTGGGAAAGTGGATAAACTGAAGCAATGGATGAGGAAACTGAGGATTCAATACAATGAGAGCAGAGGCTGAGATTCACAGGGAGAGACTGCAGCAGAGTGTTAGAGGAAATCTAATCTATAGATCCCAGTAATACAACTCAATTCATACATTCAAACAATAATCCCTGTAGTTATTGGTGTTGGAGAACAGTTCATTGTTTATACAATATAGTCAATTTATTTAGTTTGTACAGGCAACTAAATATAAAGTTAAATATATATCTGATGTCTGCCTCGCTCTTCATTGAATTCAGCAGTCACAGAGATTTTAAAGTGCAGTAATTAAATAATGAATTACCATCAGTGAAGAACTGATTCTATTCTGTTTATTCAGTCACTAAGTAAGGAATAGGAACTTTTTACAAAACAAAATGTAGACCTGAGAGAAATTAACACAGAGGATCAAGTCCAACAGGAAAATGAACACAATCCGACAAAAGACAACTTCAGCTTCCAGCTTCTCTCACTAATTGTTCTGGACATTCGAACACTTTATGATAGTGAATTATTCACACTGCTGCTTCTGTCTCTTTCTCTTTACTTCTTCGTATCTCTTCCCCTCGATTTCGTTCTCCCTGCTCATTTTCTCTTTCCCGATCTCGCAGGAGTTCTCACACCCTGCAAACTGTTACGCAATGCTACTTTTAACATATGATTTATTCCGAACATTCAACGACTGTGTTCTTTTCACCAGCCCCAGGTTCAATGATTCTATTCTCAGAGTCAGTTTGTTCAATGGTGAAACCTCTGTGAATAATTTAATGTTTCTACAGAACACTCAAGTCTCCACCTGTTCTCCTACACTCTTCACTTCATCTGCAATACATGGAATAAACACGATCGAAAGCTTCTTCGACACATACCTCACAATCATTGAAATTGCTTCTCCTGGAATTATAAAGTAATCCGTTGGAATGTGGGATCGTTTAAATAATAAAACACCAACATCAGCGCTGCAGTTGATAATCGATAGATAAATGGAAAGACTCTTCATACCAACTGATCGAGTGTAAACTAATAAAACATCACATCAATACTTTCTATTTTACAATGTAGTCCAGTGACAGCGAAGGCTCCACAGTGAAGCAGAGAAGGAGATGTGAAAGTGTCAGCAGCAAACTCAGTTCAGTAGCCAGACCTCTGAAGCAGCGGCAGACACACACAGAATGAAATAATATTTGATAACAATGATAATCAATAAATACATTGAAATCCCAGTTAAACTGAGCCATGTTATTGTGGAGGGAGGACATTCTGCTGTCCCCTTGTATATTTGAGACCATGCGATGTCTCATTATCAATCACCAAAATAAAAAAATATCATAAAAATATTCCAGGACCGGTTCGATCCACATAATGAAACTGTTAAAAGCTCCTGATAGTCTGATTCCTGATCCTAACCGAGACATCTCATTCAAATACATTAAATACACAGAATAATCCAGTAACAATGCCAGGGTTACTTCAAACAAGACCATTAAAGACACACTGCAACTCCTGCAAAAATGCAAATGTAGACAGTGAGGAGATTCCATCAGTAAATTGCTGGAAAAGAGCTGGTGGCTGTGTAACAGACGCATTGAGAAATAATA
The DNA here is from genome assembly GCF_036365525.1 of Heterodontus francisci. NCBI lineage: Eukaryota > Metazoa > Chordata > Chondrichthyes > Heterodontiformes > Heterodontidae > Heterodontus > Heterodontus francisci. The sequence goes on along the minus strand of NW_027140986.1, from coordinate 4,123,256 downwards.
GAGAGGACAGCAGCACAGTTAACATCGATTTAGACCATTAGCAGCTGAGATACTGCCTTACCAGGAACTCCAATTGCTGCAAGTGCTGGATTGTAAATGTCTTCTATCTGATGCATTACTGGATATCCCATTTCTGTGAGAAGCAGAGACTTCTGTTAGCCTGAAATCCACAGCTCCGCCAGGCACTCTGAGATGATCCATTCCAATTGGTCCTGATTTATACATGGGATAAGTCTCCACTGACACGGTTATACCCCTGATCATTGCTATTAGTTACACTCACCTGAACAAACACATTACATCAGCAGCTTTGACTCTGATGTAAATAATGTGGTAGATAAAACAAAATCATTTCAATGTCAATGGCATTTTCTGAGTCAGTCCTCTGTCGGAAATAATCCTGAAATCTGCACTCATGCGGCATGGCTGCTACAATTATGAGTGGCGTCATTTATATTTTCCATATTATTGCATTGACCTTGTTCACTTCTGGCATTTCCATTATAAATTTAACTGATCTGTCTGCAGTGGACACTGAATCCAGAGACAAAAATATTCCCGCTGCACTCTGTTCCTGCCTTTATCGGGACCATGTTGAGGGTAACAGCCTAAAAACTACCGTGAGTGATATTCCGGGACAGACACGGTACATATCCATTAAGAAGGCACTCGCATCGTGATAATATCACTGGTCAAGTAATCCAGAGGCCCAACGTAATGGCCTGGGGACAGAGGCTCAAATCCCACCATGGCAGCTGTATAAAATAGGAGCGGCTTTCCCTCAACGTATAAACGGGATGGAGCTCTCTCTCTCTCTGTATAAAGTGGAGGGAGCTCCCTCTCTACGTATAAAGAGGAGGGAGCGCCATCACTACCTGTGAAGTGGATGGCGATTAAGGGCAAAGGAGAGAGGGAAAGGTAAACAAATGGAGAAATGGAGAGAAGAACGAAGTGAAAGACTGAGGGACAGTAGAGATAGTGAAATTAGACCTTGGCAGAACACCAGTGACAATACCCATTGTCTGACCCATCCGGTATTGGGGATTTAGTGTGAGTGTTTTGGGCTGAGTGTTTGCTCTAACTGTAGTGACATACCCAACAAGCGCAAGAATTACAGATTCAAAATTAACCATGGAATGGCTTGAAGCATTGCTGTCCATGGAGAGAGGGAGACAGAGATAGTGGGAGAGAGACACAGACAGAATGGGACAGAGACAGAGGGAGAGAGACAGAGTTAGAGGGAGAAAGACAAAGAGAAAGACAGCTACAGAGGGAGAGAGACAGACAGAGAGAAGGAGAGAGAAAGACAGAGGGTGAAACAGAGACTGAGGGATAGACAGATAGAGAGAGTGTGACAGGGCGAGATTATAGGAGAAACTTTAGATCTAATAATGCTTGAAAAAAGAGAAAATTAAAAACTAAAACCGGCTGTGTGCAAGAGCTAATTTTGAAAGGAAACATTGGGAATTTAGTGTGAGTGTTTTGGAGGCAACTGTTGGATCAGTGTTTCATATTTTCAAACTGCAGGGACATTTAATGTTGTTGAAAAAATATTATCAAAAATTGACAAACTTTAGAAGCAGGGGAAAGGGGAGACAGGTGTGAGGGGACCTTGACAGAACCTCAATACAATCCCCATTATCTGCTCAATCCTGTATTGGGGGTCCAGTGTGAGAGTTTAGGGAGTGAGTGCTGAACAGTTTTTGATATTTTCAAACTGCAGTGACGTTCCCAGCAAGGGCAAGAATTGCAGATTCAAAATTAACCAAGAAATGGATTAAAACATTTCTGTCCAAGGAGAGATAGAAGGAGAGATAGTGTGAGTGAGGCACAGGCACATTCATGGACTGCGGTGGAGAAAGAGGGAGAAGGAGATCGAGGGAGAGAGAGAGATGGAGAGAGACAGACATGAGAGGGAGAGACAGATAGAGGATGAGACAAGATGTAACGATCAGTAACAATCCTCATTCTCTGCCCAGTCCTGTATTGGGAGTTTAGTGTGAATGTTTTACGGGTGAGTGTTGGATCAGTGTTTAATATTTTCAAACTGCAGTGACGTTCCCAACAAGGCAGGTATAGAATAGAAGAGCAGGGAGGTTATGCTGGAACAGTATAAACCATTGGTTAGACCACAACTTGAGTACTGTGTGCAATTCTGGTCACCTCCTTACAGAAAGGATAAATTGCACTCGAGAGGGTACAGAGGAGATTTACGAGGATGTTGCCAGAACTGGAAAAATGCAGCTATGAGGAATGATTGGACGGCCTGGGGTTGCTCTCCCTGGAACAGAGAAGGCTGAGGGGAGGTATCATTGAAATGTGAGGGGCTTGGGTAGAGTGGAGGTGAAGGCTCTATTCACCTTAGCAGAGAGGTCAGTGACAAGGGGGCATAGACTTAACGTAATTGGTACAAAGATTAGAGGGGTGCTAAGGAAAATGTTTTTTCACCCAGAGGGTGGTGGGGGTCAGGAACACACTGTCTGAAAGGGTAATTGAGGCAGAAAACCTCACCGCATTCAAAAGGAGTCTGGATAAGCACCTCATGTGCCGTAATCTACAGGGCTACGGACCAAATGGTAGCAGGTGGGAATAGAACAGGTGGATCACTTTTCGGAAGGCACAGACACGATGGGCCAAGTGGCCTCTTTCTGTGCCTTAAAATTTCTATGATTCTAAAGGAAAGAGTTACTGGTTCAAAATTAACCCAGAAATGTGTGAAAGCATTGCTATCCTGGGACAGAGTGAGGAAGGGAGAGATGAAAAGAGAGAGAGAAGCAGAGAAAGAGGGAGCAACAGAGAGATAGGGAAGACACAGACAGATAAGGAGTGGAGACAGAGACAGGGGAGATAGAGACAGGGGAAACAGAGGGGAGGGAAAGTCAGACAGAGAGGGATGACAGAGAGACAAATGGAGGGAGCAGTAGAGTGAGTGATAGGGAGGGACGGACAGAGGGAGAGGGAAAGACAGACAGAGGGACCGATGGAGATGGAGAGAGAGAGAGAGACAGAGAGAACGACTGGGAAATAGAGGGAATGGGGGAGACAGGGATAGAGGGAGAGCCAGAGACAAAGAGAGAGAGGGGAGGGACAGGGATTGGCAGAGAGAGGGACCTAGAAAGAAGGAGAGACCGAGAGAGAGAGAGGCAGAACGAGAGAGATAGAGGACGGGAAAGAGGCAAGGACACTGGGAGGGACTGAGAGAGACGGGGAGACCGAGAGAGAGAGAGAGACAGGACAAAGAGATAGAGAGAGAGAAAGACCGTAAAGATAGAAACATAGAGCGAGACAGAGACAGAGAGTGGGGAGATTACAGCAGCAACTTTAGGTCAGTTATTTTAACTTCGGTGGTGGAAAACCTCCAGAAAAAATATTTGTATCATTACCAAAAGTCACATGGACAAATGTGAGTTAATTAAGGAAAGGCAGCATGGATTTCTTAAGGGAACATCATGTATGACTAACATAATACCTTCCTCTATCCTCGTCACAGGTGCCTAACATTCTGTTAGTTAAGGTCAAACTTCTGTTCCTCCCGCTATACCCAACGTTTTTCCCGTGCACGCCAACCCATCCACTCCCGCATAATACAAAGTTAAATCTGCTCACTCTCCTTTGTTGGTTCAAATTATCTTGATCTGCTGAGCAAAGTTGTTTCTGGCCACGGGACAGTCGTCCTGCGTCGACACTGCTTCAGGTGCGTTCATTGGGCGGCACAGTGGCGCAGTGGTTAGCACTGCAGCCTCACAGCTCCAGGGACCCGGGTTCGATTCTGGGTACTGCCTGTGTGGAGTTTGCAAGTTCTCCCTGTGTCTGCGTGGGTTTTCTCCGGGTGCTCCGGTTTCCTCCCACAAGCCAAAAGACTTGCAGGTTGATAGGTAAATTGGCCATTATAAATTGTCACTAGTATAGGTCGGTGGCAGGGAAATATAGGGACAGGTGGGGATGTTTGGTAGGAATATGGGATTAGTGTGGGATTAGTATAAATGGGTGGTTGATGGTCGGCACAGACTCGGTGGGCTGAAGGGCCTGTTTCAGTTCTGTATCTCTAATCTAATCTAATCTAATTCATCGTGACAGCTCCGATGCGGGTTCACCTACAGTCCCAAATATGGTCAATCCAATAGCAATGAATTGTATCACCCTCTTCATTGTGGGCTGGACCTGTCATCGGCAAGTGTAATTTCTGCTCTTATTTACAGTTTCTTTCTTAGCCTATTTTAAGTCCAGTCTCTCCATACATTGAGCCAGACTGTCTGTATCTTGTTCCCAATTTGTTTCTGATTCTAACCGTCCATTTCTTCTAGCTCACTTACTTTCCCTGTTTTCTTTATTTTTCTTTCGTTTTTCCTTCGATTTCTCTCTGCGTGCGGATGTACAACATCAGGTTGTCTTTCAAACACTTCCGCTTGGATCCGCAGTTGATCCTGCTCTTGATCTCCCTGACCTTCGATCGGAACATCGGTAGCATCAAACATCACGTGCCAACTGTGATTATCTTGTTTATCTCCTACTAACTTTAACTGATTAATGTGATACCAGCCACTCTTATCTGGTGCCGTCAATACTTTGTATACAGATGCGCTAGCTTTATCTACTATCTCATAGGGACCGGTGAACTTTGGACTCAAGAATGAGGTGGGCTGGTATATTCTGATCATTACCCTTTGTCCGAGGTCCAACTCTATCGAGCTGGCTTTCGCATCAGAATAAGCCTTGCTTTGCTGTCTCTTCTTTCCTTGTTGGTGAACTGCTACGTAATTTGCTTCTCTCACTGTTTCTACTAGTTGTTGCACACATTTTTCTGATATAATACTGTCCACCTTGGGTTCAGAAAAGTTCAAACCTACCAACCCCTCTATCCCTCTCATGTCCCTTCCCGTCATGGGTTTATAGGGAGTGTAGCCTGTTGATGAAGCTGCGGTATTCCTGATTGCCATAACACATAGGGCAGAACGACCTGCCAGGTCGTCTTGTGCTGATGTACCATTTTAGCTATCATGTGTTTTAATGTCCGATTCATTCTTTCCACAATTCCACTAGACTGTGGTCTATAGGGTATGTGGAATTTCTGTTTGACCCCAAAGAGTGTCATTACATTTTGCATTACTTGTGCTGTGAAATGTGTTCCCTGATCTGATTCTATGCTTCGGGATAAACCCCACCGAGTGAGCGCCCTGTCTAACAGAATTTTCGCGGTGATTTTGGCTGTATTTGTGCTGGTTGGGAAAGCTTCCACCCATTTGGTAAACGTATCTACTATCACTAGAATGTACTTAACCCCTCCTGGAGTGGGGGGTAGGGAACCTACACAGTCTATTTGTAAATTAGTCCAAGGCCCTTCTACTGGTCTAGTATGCCGGAGGGCTCCTTTTTTGACATTCCTATCGGAGTTGTGTTGTGCACAGATCAAACAATACTTGACGTAGTGTTCCACATCACCTTTCATCCCAGGCCACCAGCACACCTCCTTTATAATTTCCAGGGTACTCTCTATCCCATTATGTCCCCAGAAGTCATGGTACCAGTGGATTATTTGGTTTCGTCCCCCCTCTGGCACTACGAATTTTCCTTCACATAAAACCACTCCGTACTGAATTTAGACCCCCTTGTACTCTTTCTATGTGTCTGACGCTACTCCTTCCATCAGTTTTTTTCAATTCTCCATCTTTCTTCTGCTCCTCTGTTAAATCCATTACCTTAACCTGTTTCCCTTTCTGTTCCCCAATGTCCTCAATCGGTGGCTGCCATTCTTGCCCACTAACAGCACCTTGTTTGGCTCGTTCATCCACTTTTCTGTTCCCTTCCAGTGTAAGTTTTGAATGAGCCTTCGTATTCCCATATCTTTCCCCTGTGCTCCTTCAAAGATGTATCTTAATAATGGGGCGGCTGGAAGGGGCTTCCCAACTGCTGAGACAAAACCTCTCGCCTCCCATAAGGGCAAATGTTCCGTGAGGCCTTTATAGACATACATGCTATCAGAATATATAACTGATCCGGGCGGGAGGTATTCTGGGTGGACAAGCACATATGCGACGGCTGCTAATTCTGCCGCCTGCGTGCTCATGGATTTAGGCAATTTCAAGGTTGCGCTAGATTTTTCCTGACCATGTTCGTCTTCTACATATATCCCGCATCCAGTTTCCCTCTTGCCATCCTGTACTGATGAGGAATCATCCACAAAAATATTTAAGTGGGGTTCTTCTTTTTCCTTTGCATCTTTTCTTTCGGGCCCTGTTGCTTTCTCCGATCCACTCCTACCCCCTCCTCTTTGTTTTGAAACAAATGGTCCCTTGGGCATTTGCTATCATGCATTACCACTCATGTTTCTCTCCTTGATACACTAGGTTGTCTGTAAACATAGTGGTAGTTTTTACTCCTTTCACACTTATATTTCTTCCTTGTAGCAATAGTGTCCACCTAGCAATTCGTTTCTGACATACTGACCCGTCTTTGATCCTACCGTCTAATAGTAACTGTACGGGAGTATGTTCTGTCAATATTCTAAGTGGGGTCAGTCCCACTATGTAAGTAAAATACTGTACTACCCAAAAAACGGCTAACAAATGTTTCTCACACGTCATATACCCCTGCTCTTACCGGTGAAAGCATGCGCGATGCATACGCTACTGGTCTTAATTTCCCGTGTGTCTCCTGTTACAGAACTGCCGAAAGGGTGGTGTCTGTGGTAGCCAACTCCAATAAAAGCGGCTCAGTTGGATTTGGGGTTTTCAGAGCAGGCGCAGAACCTAGTGCCTGCTTTAAATCTGAAATGGCCTGTGTGTGTTCAGTTTTCCACTCCCACGGGACATTCTTTTTCAATAGTTCCATTAATGGAGTCACTTTTGTAGCGAATCCATCAATGTGGTCCCTGCAATATCCCACCAAACCCAGGAAGGATCTCAATCCTTTTACATCCCACGGGACAGGGAGACTGTCAACCGCTACTGCCCTTCGTTGGTCAATTTCTCTCTTTCCCGGTGTCAAGATCATTCCCAAGTAAGTAACCTACTGTGTCATAACCTGCGCTTTTTTATGGTTTACTTTTAGTCCCAATTTGTGCAACAATTGTCGCAATTCACTTAGTAACTGATAATGTTCCTGTTGCGTTTCAGTTTGTAGCAGTAAGTCATCTACATACTGCACCAGACATTCATGCTTTGAGAACCCTTTTAAACCTTCCCTTGGACGTTGGTGAAATATGGACAGGGAATTATGAAATCCCTATTAGGACGGTCCATGTACATTGCTGTCCTTGGAAAGTAAACGCAAATTTATATTGGCATACTTTCTCCAGTAGAATAGACCAAAAACCGTTACTTATGTCTAAAACCGTGAACCACTGTGCATCCTAATTTTGTTTAACTACCGTCTCTGGGCTAGTTGCTCCGGTGGGAGCCGTTAACAGGGTTACCTTATTTAATTCTCAATAGTCTATCGTTAGTCACCAGCTACCGTCCGATTTCCTCACTGGCCAAATAGGCGAGTTGTTAGTGGAGGCTACTGGTCTTAGTATCCATTGTAGCAGAAAACTCTGTATCACCTTTCCCACCTCATCTTCTGCCTGTTTCGGAAAACCATACTTCTTCTGTGATTTGGGGTCTGGACCCTGTATACACACACTCCTGGTCATTTTCCCACAATTATGTTTATGTCGATCAAATGCTACTGAATTCCGTGTGATAATTTGTTGTACTTCACTTTCGATACTCATTTGTTCTGGTCTCGTCCACAGTTCCCCGAACATGCAAACCCGAACCTGGTATTCTCCCACCGGGACGGATGTGTGATCTGTACCACCCATACCCAAGGGCATTTGCGAAATCGCGCAATTAACAGGGTCAAAACAGAGTCCCGCTTTAGCCATATAATCACACCCTAATATATGTGCTTGTTCTCTGTGTAACTGAATGAGAACCACTGAGTATTCTATTGCTACGTCCCCCACACTGACTTCCAACGGTACACTCACATATCCCACTTGTGAATGTCCTGTGAATCCACGTAAAACAAGTTTACTTTGAATTTTCCGATCTACTTTATTAACATTTGTGGTGTTTACGGTGGTTCGGGATCCTCCGGTGTCCCAAAGGAACGTGACAGGGCGGCCTCCAACCCTACATTCACGAGGGGTCTCCCTGTGTTATCCCACCGCTTGTCACACACCCATAACGGAGAGGCCTGCGACCGTCATTGTGGTTCAGGCTACAAACCCGAAGACGGTGCTATCTCTACTATATCACATTGAGGATTTGACCTGTTCGGTCCTCCCACGGGTAGGCTCTGGCGTTTGTTCTGGCCTCCTCCCCGACCTGCATTTTCTCATCTCGGTTTTGGGCATTCTCTTTTGAAATGTCCCTCCTGGCCACAATTATAGCAGTGGGTCAGCCCGCCCTGAGTTCTCCCTGTTCCTGGGACGGATCCTCTCCCCATGCCTCTACCCCTTCCTCCTGTCTGAAAGGCTGCGTGGGTGTCACCTGTGCAGTTCCCCTCCCTTCATTTCTCCAGGTTATTGTCTGATCTTTTACAGGCATCCTCTTTCCCCCAGGGGCCTTGGAGAATTTTCTTGTTTCCTTCTCCCATGCTCTAACCATCCTCTTGAGTACCCAAGCCTCTGTGTGCGTGTCATCAGAGGGATCAAATTGATCTAGGGCCCTTCTTCACTCCTCAGTGCCATGTGACACCAGCGTTCTCAGCCATCGCTTTCTAAGCTCTGGCGTTGGATTGGCTGTATCTAGGTTTGCACCATACACCCCTTGAAACACTGCCCAGATGCGGGCCGCAAACGCGCGACAGGGTGGTCACCTTTTCTTTGATAGCATTTCGTTAGCGCCTCTACTAGGTCCCTCTGTTAGCGTCCATGAAATTTAATACTTGTTCTTTTAAAACCTCATTTGTGCCTCTACCGAGTTGCTGCTCCTCCGGTAGGGCGGAGTGCATGTGTGGATGAAGGCACATTATAATTAATTTTCTTTCTTCAGCATCATTTAAGCCGTGTATTCCTCTCTGTTGACTGACCGCTTGGAACAGCTCCCTAGGATCATTCCCGGGTGCGCACGTCCCAATATATTTCGCAATATCCCTCAATTGCTGCACCACCATTGAAGTGGAATATGTCATACGCGGGCCAGCTGCCACCTGGTCATCTGCCCCTTTCGCTGCCCTAGTGGTCACAAGGGGGGCCATGGGGGCCGATTGCTCCTTTGGCTCTGCCTCATATGCTGGCGGAGGATCCTCGGGTGGAGGGTCTCCGTCATCATGGCCGTATCTGGCCGCTTCGTCTGCTAACTCATTCCAATCTCTGCCCCTTCACCATTCTCCTCACTTCCGAAGGGTGCAAAAGCACATATTATAACTCTCTGCACGGCTAGCTGTACTTGCAGTCTTGCTATGCATTTTTTGACACTTTGTGTGATCGCCTGTATTACTTCTTTTTTCCTGAGCTGCTCTCTAAATCACATTCATGGCAGTTTTTAAATCACTGCATTGCTGTTTCCATTCTTCCACCTCAGCTTTAGCTGCTTGGGCTGCTCCCTCTCGCCTACTTTTTTCCGTAACTAGTTTTTTGCACTGTAACTGATATTGGTTAATATGCATCAAATCCGCACTTCTCTGTCCCTGTAAATCAGTTACTTTTTCACTAAGGCGGGCTGCCTCCTCATCGAGTTTTTTTAAATCTCTTCCTCTAATCTGTTCTGCTCTTTTTGAGCCTGCTGTTAGCATTCTATCCATTCCTCAAGTAAACAGCCGAAAGCTACTGACTTCTGCATTTTTAAAGAATTCCTAACTGACATATTTGCTTGTGCAATTTTCCAAAGGGCTTCTCCTACGGGTTTTCCCTTGTCGCTAGTGTGATCTGCATACTCCCCGTATTGCGGCCACTTCCCTATTACGATTTTTTGGAGGAGTCCCTTCCAATCAAAACAATCCAAGTCTCCGGGGCTTGGAGATTCCCTTTGATTCGTCATCTTATGTTAGTCGCTACGAATTAACCCCTAAGTTCCTGTTCTCTCTGTACTTTCCCATTTCGGTTTGGCTCGAGTCTGCCGCTGATTCAACGGAGAGATTGATCCTCGTGCCCACCCATGGACGCCAATTGTGTAAACCAATGCGCGGAGTCAACTCCCCCTTGGCCCCTTTATTCCCTTCACCCACTTGATCCTGGCCGTCACGTGGGACTAAGTCCTCTTAATTCAGGTTCAGGCTGGGTGTTTGGGATATCAGGTTTACAGGAGAGCCACCCTCCACTTGATCCACCGGCTACAGTTAATGGCTTAGTACAACGAGGAGGAAACTCAGTCCTTTCTTTAACTATCAATTTACTTTATTCACGTTGTTGTACAAGGCTTATACACTTAGTTAAACAAAAGCATGCAACTCAAACTGGGTTATACAGTTAATAACAAAGCTAGCTAGAATTGATAAGCACACCCATTAGGTTCCTCTGATCTTTCCCTGACCTAGTCACAGAAAACAAAGGATAATACCCGAAAAAAGGGGAGAGCTGACGCTGGTCAGGCGTTCCGTTATCTCTCTCTTTTACGTCGTCGCCGCGTTGCTCACGCAGGGTCCTGCACTTCTGCGATGGTTGGTCTCCGGAGTTTCTCGCTGGCTCTATGCCTGAGAATCTCTATACTTATTCTCTTTCTTATCTCTTCAAAACTGTGCTGTCTCTTCCCGGTTGGTTTTAGCCTATTCACCTCAGTCGTATTTTCTCCTTATTGGCCAAGGCCCAAGACCCCGGTATCACACCGTGTGCAAATAAGGCTCTATTCCTGTGATCTCTCCTTTGTCTTGCCACATAAATTAATTAGTTCAAACTGGTTTATACCAGCACAGGCCAGTGCCTGAACTCCGGTTACTATAGTTCATGAACTGTTCAACATTTTGTAACAGACTCTGTATTTCTTGCAGCCCCTGGCCAACAGAGTCCAGCTCATACACAATGAGAATAGCCTATATTGCCATATCATAATCTGCAGGCGCCTCTTCAGGAAGCATGGAATAAACATCATGAGCTCTGCCTACCATGCTGCTTTGCATAAGCAGTACCCAGTTTTCCTTCAGCCAATTCATCTGTGTGACTATGTTTTGAAATCATATGAAAATGCCTTTACGTCCCTTTACTCAAACTTACGAAGAGCCTGCATAAATTTAAACAGCTTTGCGCTGTGTCCTGAACAGACTTCAGATTTTTTCTGGCACAAGTTTTCCCTGGAGTCAGGACCACCCTTCTGTCTTAGTTCCATCTCTTTGAACCAAAATTCCCTCTCTTCTCTTTCACTTTCTCTCTGAAGTTCGAGTTTTCTTATTTCTATTGTATGTCCAGCAAATTCTACTGCTTCACACTCTGACTTACGTCCTTCCTGTCTCTCGTCTTCTTTTTCTTATTTGTTCTTCTAATTCCAGTTGTGGGGCTGTTATGTCAGTAATCTCTGCATTTCTGGCACCTTATTTCAATTGCAGCTCAATTTTGCTGCCTATTCTTTCAGTTTGTTCTTAGTTAACGTTTTCAAGTCATTGAGGGAAACATTCTGCTTTCCCAAAAATGCTGCTGCAACCGTTAATGCCATTGCAATGTTATCGACTGTACTTTATTGTACAAGACACTTGGTACCTTTTATTTTAGGTAATTGGTGTTAATCGAGTTTCCGGTTGATTTGATCCCAGACACAAAAGCCCAATTTGTATGTTATCCCAGAGATGAGCAATTAATATCATTCCAAATGTGAGCTCTCCAAATTAGTCTGATTCTGATCCCAGACGCGATCCACCGAAATAAATATGATTCAATTCCGCATGAGCTCCAATTAAGATATGTTATTACCGCGCAGGACAAAGCCCCAAATTGAAATATATGTTTCAGATCGTCGTGGGAGCAACACACTGTCAATTCATGACCGTCGCTCCACAGATCGCCGAGTATTACTGCAACCCTTACAAATCAGAGAAAGCACCCCAAAATGAACACTGTAGTATCCCCTGAATAAAGTGCACCAAATCAGGTATCAATAGATAACAACAAATTGACTATTAAAAAAAATCTTAGACACGACTAAGATAAAACAATGTCTAAAGACATTATAACTTCTTATTTAAGGTCTATCTACCACATTCTGATATATATACTAACACTGACTGCAATTCAGTTTTTAATCAGCTGATAAAAATAAAAATAAAGTCTTAGCAAGTTACATTCCTGATGAATGGAATCGTTCAATGTTGAAACAGTCAAGGGTGGTTTGAAGTCTTCACAGTGGTACAATGGGGAAAAAAAGTCCTTCAAAAAAATAAATTCAGCAGTTCAGCTGCTGGAGCATTAACTGTCCCTTTCGTGATGAATACAGCAATACCGTTAATTTGTTGAGAAGGAAAAGCTTTTCTTATTTTCTCAGGGAATTAATTTGGCTTGTTGTTTGGTAGAATCATGAGAGTGAAAACAGAGCTTCGGTTGTTAGAATTTTGAGAGAGAAATAACCTAGCTCCTTCCGTTCAAATCACATCAGTCCTCTCTCTCTGCTCAAACTCGTCTGTACCAGCTAGATTTCAAAAGTCAAATTGCAACACTGAATCACGTCACCTCTCCCTTGCTGCTGTTGCATGGCAACCAGAATGCACTCTGGCAGACTGAGTGTCTGGAACTTTCTGTCTTAAAGGTGCACTGATATTTTTACAGTTCTAAAGCCACACACAATATTTCTGATGAGAGAAAAAAAGACTGTGACCACATACTGGGAGATGTTGGCTATGTCGTCCTGTCCTTTACGGAAAGATCTAAATGCATAGAAGTTCAAAGAAACTGTGTTTTTACCTCCACTTGTAGCTCCATCTGCACCCTGGTCTGAGGCGCCAGCTTGTGTTACAAGAGGTGGCACAGCTCGGTGGACACATCCTGATTAAATTAGAGTCAACTCACAGACAGCTCTTCGGTTCGCTGTAGGTAGGAAAATTGTTATTGTAAACCTGGGCTGGCGAGGGCAGAGCCCCCTCCTTCTCCATCTTTCCAGGGCTTCCCATCTCTGCAGCCTCTGCTCCATTTGTTGGTCATGTTAAAGCCTAGAGGCACTGTAACTGCAGTCCCCATACCTCGTCCAGAGTTGGGTCACTAAATCCTCTTGCCTCCCTGAATGTTTGCAGCAGCTCAAAGCACAACCACCAGAAAAGCATTCACAACACCTCCACTAACTGTTCAATAGCAGAACTAAGTCAAAAGCCCCTCACCTGTAAGTTGGATTCCTGCTGTTTTTAAATAACACTGGAGGGGTTCCTCATGCTGCTGAATACATGTTCAGCTGAGCGTGACTAACATAGGCAACCAATGGGCATGCACAGACTAAGTTCCAAAGATATGCGTCAAAGCTTCTGGAATAGTACACATAGATGGGTCACTGGGATCTTTTAGAACAGTTCTTTTCAGGTGACATTGAGAATTAATTCAGCAGGCTTTTCTTCAAAAATAGAAGACGATATGAGTTCAGACAGAGGACTTCCCAGGCTCTTTTAGAGAGGTGGTGGGAAGCTGGGCTGGGTTTTGGTCTCCTCTCCTTCCTTGGGAATTGTCTTCTCTCCTTGAAAGTTCTCTCCTTTTTCATACAGTACAAATCCATCACAAAACAATTCAAAAGCGAAGCCGACAACAGGATTGACCATGTCAACTTTTTGACCGCCATTAATCTTGACCTCTCAGTTCTTTGTAAACAACTTCTCCAGGTGTTCAAAGTTCTCTGTTGTTTATTGAGCTGGAAATCAGGTGGTTTCCTAACAAGGCTTGTTTCCTTCTAAGACGTCTAAGTGCCCTTTAAAAAAAACATTTCCGTGGACTGTTTTTCAAAGTTAAGTGGCCTTTACAAGAATCCTTTTGAGAATCCCAAAGGTTAATATGTCCGCAATCTTTCAAAAATGAACTATAGAACCATAGCAAAACGATGGCATAGAAGGAGACCATTCAGCCCTGCTTTATTTTACTCTGTAGGCTACCAGATCAGCAGGGAACCTTAGATTTGGCAGTACTACGCCATTTCATTGTGGGAACATGTCTAAACTGTGCCTGTGGCATCTCGCTTTTGAATACCTCCCACTGGTTTGTCAGTAATTCCCTTTAGCAGCTGTATCAATTCCACTCTGCCTGGATTTAGTTACTGGGTATGGCTCACGCTGCTCTTTGCCTCTGGTTACTGAAATCCTTTCATTGCTCCCTGACCTTGCTTACTAGGGTCCTGCCCTCACTAATGCCCAGCTTCAGTTACTGAGCGATGGCTCTTGTTGCTCCTTTGTCTCTGTCATCGTGCGCGAGCTCTCATTGCTCTCCAGCCTTGGTTACTTGGCTCCCGCTCTCACTGCTCTGTGGCCCCTGTTGCCGGCCGCTGGTTTTAACTGTTCTGTAACCTCAGTTACAGGGCTCCCCAGCCATGGTTACCGGGCTTCTGCTCTCAGCGCTCATCAGCATCAGTTACTTGTCTCTGTCTCACGCTGCTCTCCAGCTTCGTTTATAGGGATCCACCTCTCACTCATTGCTGGTCTAAGTTAGTGGGGTCTGGCTCTTAGCAATCCCCGAACTCAGTTACTGGGCTCCACCTCTCACTGCTCCCATGCCTTATCTGTGCATGAAGAGAACGAGGATAACTATGGAAAGGGCAGGGCCTATCAGAGATGTGCAAGGTAACTTATTTTGGATGCAAAGGATGAGGGCAGAGTTCATAATGAGTACTTTGTCTCTGTCTTCATAAAGGAGAGACATGATGACCACATTTTGTTTAAAGAGGATTGTGAAATTTTAGATACAATGAGCATAATGAGAGAGGAAGTGATCGAGGGTCTGACATCCTTTGGTGACTGGCCTCCAGCTCTCGTTGCTCCCCAGACTCGATTACGGTGTTCTGCCTCTCACCCCTCCCCATGCTCAATTACTGAGACCGGCTGTCACTGTTGCCTCGTCTCAGTAACTTGGATAAAGCTCTTGTTGCTTCCTGGCCTCTGTTACCGGGCTCCATCTTTCATTGCTCCACAACCTCGCTTACTGTGCTATGGCATTTGCTGTTCCTGGCCTTGGTTACTGAGCTCCAGCGCTGACTGTTCTCTGTCAAACCAAAAAACCAAATCTTTGGTTTTTGCTGCTTCCCAGACTCGGTTACTGGATATTGGCACCCATTGATCCCCTGACTCGGTCACCAGTCACTGGCTCCCGTTAATCCTCTGCCTCAGCTATTTGTATCCGGCTGTCACTGCACCCATGCCTTAGTCACTGGGCTCTGGATCTCACTGTTCCCTTGCGTCAGTTACTGGGCTCCAGCTCTCAGTGTTCCCCTGCCTTAGACACTGGGCTCTGGATCTCACTGTTCCCTTGCGTCAGATACTGGGCTCCAGCTCTCGCTTCTCCCCAGCCTCTGTTACAGGGCTCTGGACCTCCTGCCTCAGTTTCTGGGCTCGTCTTCCCATTGCTCCCCTGCCTCGCTTTCTGGGCTCTATCTCTCATTGCTCCCCTGTCTCAGTTTCTGGGCTCCATCTCACACAGCTTCCTTGCCACAGTTATTGGCTCCAGCTCTCATTGCTCCCCTGCCTCAGTTTCTGGGCTCCAACTCACACTGTTCCCCTGCCTCAGTTATTGGCTCCATCTCTCATTGCTACCCTGTCTCGGTTTCTGGGCTCCAACTCTCATTGCTCCCCTGCCTCAGTTACTGGGCGCCACCTCTCATTGCACCCCTGTCTCAGTTTCTGGGCTCCAGCTCACACTGCCTCATTGCCTCAGTTATTGGCTCCAGCTGTCATTACTCCACTACCTCAGTTTCTAGGTTCCACCTCTCATTGCTCCCCTGTCTCAGTTTCTGGGCTCCACCTCGCACTGCTCCCTTGCCTCAGTTACGGAGCTCCAGCTCTCATTGCCTCCCTTGCCTCAGTTACTTGGCTCCACCTCTCGCTGTTCCCCTGTCTCAGTTTCTGCGCTCCACCTCGAACTGCCCCCTTGCCTCAGTGACGGGGTTCCACCACTCATTGCTCCCTTGCCTCAGTTATGGGGCTTCAGCTCTCATTGCTCCCCTGCCACAGTTACTGGTCTCCACCTCTCACTGCTCCCTTGCCTCAGTTACTGGGCTCCAACTCACACTGCTCCCTTGCCTCAGTTACGGGGCTCCAGCTCTCATTGCTCCCCTGCCACAGTTACTGGGCTCCAACTCACACTGCTCCCTTGCCTCAGTTACGGGGCTCCAGCTCTCATTGCTCCCCTGCCACAGTTACTGGGCTCCACCTCTCACTGCTCCCTTGCCTCAGTTACTGGGCTCCACTTCTCATTACTCCCTCCATCAGTTAATGTGCTCCACCTCTCATTGCTCCCCTGCATCAGGTTCTGGGCTCCACTTCTCATTACTCCCTTCCCTCAAATACTGGGCTCCACCTCTCATTGCTCCCCTGCATTAGGTTCTGGGCTCCACTTCTCATTATTCCCTTCCTTCAAATACTGATCTCCACCTCTCATTGCTCCCTTGCCTCAGTTTCTGGGCACTAGCTCACACTGCTTCATTGCCTCAGTTATTGGCTCCAGCCCTCATTACTCCACTGCCTCAGTTTCTGGGTTCCACCTCTCATTGCTCCCCTATCTCAGTTACTGCGCTCCACCTCTCACTGTTCCCCTGTCTCAGTTTCTGGGCTCCACCTCTCATTGCTCCCTTGCCTCAGTTACGGTGCTTCAGTTCTCATTGCTCCCTTGCCTCAGTTTGTCGGCGGCACCTCTCATTGCTCCCCTGCCTCAGTTACTCGGCTCCACCTCTCACTGCTCCCTTTCCTCAGTTATGGGGCTCCAGCTCTCATTGCTCCCCTGCCACAGTTACTGAGCTCCACCTCTCACTGTTCCCCTGTCTCACTTATGGGACTCCACCTCTCATTACTCCCCTGCCTCAGTTTCTGGGCTTCACTTCTCATTACTCCCTTGCCTTTTGGAAATGGACTCCACCTGTCGTTGCTCCCCTGCCTCAGTTTATGGGCTCCACCTCTCACTGCTCCTCTGCCTCAGTTTCTAGGCTTTTGCTCCCCCGGTATCCAGCCTCATTTCTGGCCTTCGGCTCTCGTTGCTCCCCTGCATCAGATACTGCTCTCTCGTTCTCACTGCTCCCCGGACTCCATTAGTGGGCTCTGCTTCTCACTGTTCTCCAACCTTGTTTACCAGCCTGGAGATCTGAATGCTTTGATGCCTCGGATACCGGGCTCTGAGTCTCGCTGTCCCGGATTTGAGTACTGGCCAGCCACTCACATAGCACCACGGCCTCCTTTGCTTGGCTCTGGTTCTGACTGCTGACTGTTCACCATCCTTGATTACTGCACTCCAGCTCTTTCCACTCACTGTCTTTGATTACCCGACCCTTGCACTCATTGCTTCCGTCCTCAGCTAGGGGTTCCAGCTCTCACAGCGCCCTGGCCTTGGCTACTGGACCCCTGCCCTTTATGCTCCCTGATCTAGATTACTGGGCTCCAGCTCTTACTGTCACCCAGTGTTTCTCACAGGGCCCTGGCTCTCACTGTTCACCACATTTGGTTACTGGGCTCCATCTCTTGCCACCTCCAGACCTCTGTTACTGGGTTCTGGCTCTCGCAACATTCCACTGTAGGTTACTGGGCTCCAGATCTCGCTTCTCCCTGGTTTCCGTGAGTGTACTCTGGCTCTCACCGCCCCCTGGACTCGTTTACATGGCTCTGGCTCTAGTAGCGTGCTGACCTCGGTTACTGGGCTCCCAGTCACGCTGATCCCCGGCCTAAGTTACTTGGCTCTGGCTCGTAGTCTTCCCTGTTGTTGGTTACAGGGCTCCACCTCACCAGCCTTGGTTACTGGGCTCCGGCACTTGCTGTCCTTAGGATATGTTACTGGTATCTGGTCCCCACTGCTCCCCGTCTTGTTTATTGGTCCACAGCCCTTGCTGATCCCTTGTCTTCGTTATTGGACTCCAGCTCTCACTGCTCCCTGCTATTGATTACTAGGCTCTGGCTGTTGCTGCTCACTGGCCTCAATTACTGGACTCCACCTCTAACTGCTCCCAGCCTTAGTTGGTGGATCGTAGCTCTCGTTCCCATGGCCTCTTTTACTGGTCTCTGGTTCTTGCTGCTGCAACACTTCAATTACTGGGCTCCAGCTCTCACTGCTCTTGATCATCAGTTACTGCTCTGCGGCATCCCACCAACTTCTGTTGCCAAAAGAGGGCAACGGGTGATGACATGATGGCACAGTTGGTAAATAGGGTAGATCGGAGGGCTGTTTGTTTGGGAGGGCTTTGAATGCAGTAAGAACAGCAAGGCAAGAGGAAATGTGTGGGCATGGAAGGGATGGAATGGGAGATGGGGATTTTTCGGGAGAAGGGGTATGATGGGTATGCGTTGGGACTGATATGAAAGGGATTAAACGAATAGGCTGGGTATGGTATGAGAGGGATAGCATTGGAAGGTTGAAGGGGATGTCGATTTAAAGATATACTGATACAATAAATATAGTAATGTCACTGAAAATATTTTCCAGCTCTCTTCTAGTATGCAAGAAACAGTAGTGGTCCTAGTATGGAACCCTGAGGAACACCACTGCCTACCTCACTCCATTCTGAAATTAGCCTTTCACCACAATGTTGATAAAAGTACTCCTGAACTGTCCTCATCAATATGTACTGGGTGCTAATTTATTATTAACCTTTTATTGCGCATGTTTAATGTAATTCTCTGATTTTATTTACATCTCAGTCCCCCTCTGTTTTCAACTGAAATTCCACTTTAATGCTGCATTTGTAAATCCAATCATGATTATTTAACTTATTCCATATCTCCAGCAGAAAGTCTGCCAAAGATACAATGAATAGATCCGTGCTGAATGTCATAACAAATGAACAAATGTCAGCCTGAACTCCTCAAAAACTGTTGATTTTACTCCCAACCTGATGTATAGTTTCCCTGATAATTGCCCTTGTCAGTAGTTAACCTAGTAAAGATTAGAATTATTTTTCTCGTTGATTTTTACAGTGGACTCATTTCCAATCATATGTTTTGAAATAATTTATTTCCTTGCTGCGTGATACAGATGAGGGAATCTCACAGTCAGTCCAACAAATACCTTTCTCTCCAAGATCAAAATACTGCAGATGCAATAAATATGAATTTTAACAGAAAGCACTGGAAATACTCAGCAGGTCTGGCAACATCTGTGGGATGAGAAGCATAGTTAACATTTCAAGTCGATGACCCTTCGTCAGAACAGGGAGTGCTTAAAGATGGAACAGTTTATTTTTTTAGCCAGACATGGAAAGGAGTGAAGGGCAGAATTATTATCAACATTAAGTTCAACAATTTCAGCATCATCCTTAATTTGTTTAATCACTCCGGCCTTCCAGCGTATCACAGACCTTCCTGTTTGTTCGTTCAGGTCCAAGCATTTCAATACAGATCTGGATACATTATATATTTGTAAATATTCATAAATCCTGAATCAAATGTTTAACTTTGCTCCCAGTTGATGTATAATTTGTCTGTTCATTTCCCTTCCTCACAGTTAACTTGCTGACGATTGGGATCCTGTCTCGGGGAAAGTGTGGTCTCTCCAAATGTGCCACTCGCTACTTCGTGGCGATGGTAGTGGCAGGTTTACTGGTTGTTAGCCTCGACCTGATATTGAGGCAGATTCCCGTGGTTTATCGAGAACAGTTTATTTTCCTGCGGTCCATCCAGATATGTAATATCCACGCCATCCTGCTTTACACAACCACAGACTGTTCTGTCTGGTTCACCGTCATTTTCACCTTTGATCGATGTGTGGTCATTTGTTGCCAGAAGCTGAAAACCAAATATTGCAGTGAGAAAACGGCAGCTGTGGTTCTGGCAACAGTGACTGCGCTGAGCTGCTAAAAGAATATTTTGTGGTATTTTATATTAACAGGTAGGTATTCACTGATGAACGCTCCCTCGTGTTGCATTGTCACAGCGGATGTTCAGGAATCTCTGGTCTGGGTAACAATTGAGTCCTCCCATCACATTCTAACCCCGGGGTCTCATTTGTAGTGATTCTGCTGCTCAATGCTCTCTCTAACCGTCAGACACATTTTAATGAGCAGCAGATTACGCAGGAGACTCCGGATTCACCAAAGTGGGGTGAATCGCAGAGACCCAGAGATGGAGAGCCGAAGTATATCCATCATATTACTTTTAGTTGTCTCAGCCAACTTCATACTGTTGTGGGCAGTCTTTATGCTGTATTCAATATGGCAGCGAATGTGGGATTTGGGGTCTGTGCCTGTAATTCTACCATATTTTGTGCTGGAACTGGCCTTCATGTTGCAGTTCCTGAGTTTGCTGCATAAATACTATTTATGCTGTGAAACAAAATCAGTTCAGAGAGCAGTTGAAGAATGTGCTTAAATATACCTTGACTTCAATTATTAAATTAAATTATTAAATGATGAAAGGAAATTAATCACTGACTATTTCCTGCAGCCTGCAGGCGGGGCCTGTCACTATGATGACAAGGTGGGAGCGGAACTTGTCGCTATCATGCTGGAATGGAGAACGGGGCTTGTCACTTTGGAGACAGGGCAGGGGTAGGGCCGGTACCCATGGTGACAGGGAGTGGGAGCGGAATCTGCCTCGCAAGGTGACGAAACAATAAACAGGGACGTGTCCAGACGTCGGCCGGCCCCGCCCCACGACACTCGCGAATTAGAGTGGACAGAGAAAAGCGTGTGTGCAGGTCTGGGCTCCAGGTACGATATATGTAGAGGGAGGAAGGAAGGCTGGATAATTAGTGTGCACAGCTCTGCAGTCCAGACACAATATATATAGAGAGAAAGAGAGGCTGGGAAACTCTATCTTGCACTTACTTAGTGACTGCAGATACTTGGAGCCAAGCGATAGCCTCCTCATTTGCTGATAAGGTGATTAAACTGCCACTTAGTCTCTAGAGGGGACACTCCTTGGTAATGTGCAACATTGTTTGGGTCCTTCCGCAAATTCATAACGGGTTTACACTGAGGCCCCAGCAATGAAGGTTGGGTGCACAGAGGTCCTGGCTTGTCCTGAACCTGTTTAGCAAGGACCACTCTCCCTATTGTTGCTCAAAGACTGCTATTCGACAGAGGGGGTTTATCACAAGCAACTTGTTATTGACTTTTCCTTTTCCCTATTCCTTGATCCAAAGGATATCTGCTGGTAGATCTTGCTGGGAAGTTTTCTCCATTAGGGGCGCCGAGATGGAAGGTGGGCAGGATATGGATTGAACATGTCATTATGGAGCGGTAAGTGAGGTTCAAAACGCATGGTTTAAATCAGCTTGTAGGTTTTGGACAGTCAACAGATGTGTAGGGGAGTGGTGTTTGCGAGGAAAGGAAGCTAGGCCAGGGGGGTTGAGATAGGGCAAGAACTGAGGTCCGGACTGTTGTTGCAGCAGGAGGCTGGATAAGGTGTACGTCCAGCTCTGGATTTCAGATACTAGCTATATAGAGAGAGGGAGAATGACTGGATAAAAAGTGTGCACAGCTCTGTGATCCAGATACTAGACAAATAGAAGGAAGAAAGGAGATTGATAAAGGATGTGGAACGTTCTGTTCTCCACTTACTAGATATATAGAGAGAAGGAGTGAATGAGGCTGGATAAGGAGTGTGCACAGCTCTGGGCTCTATTTCCTATATATAGAGAGGGAGATAGAGGGGAGGAGTGAGGATAGTTAACAAATGTGCACAGCTCTTGGCTCCAGATAGTAGATACAGAGAGGGAGGGAGGCTGGTTAAGGAGTGTGAACTCTGAACACTACATACTGCATATATAGAGGGAGGGGGATGCTGCATAAGGTGTGCGCACAGCTCTGCTCTCTGGATACTAGGTATAGAGAGGAATGGATGCTGGATAAGGCGGTTGTAGAACTCCGGGCTTCAGATTCTTCATAATTAGAGGGAGTAGGGGAGGCTGCATAAGGAATGTGCACAGCTCTGAGCTCCAGATACTAGATATATGGATGGAGGGAGGCAGTCTTGAGAAGGAGTATGTGCATCTCTGGGCTCCAGCGATAAGATACATAACGGCATCTAGAGAGGCTGGATAAGGAGTGTGCACAGGTCTGGCCTGCAGATACTAGATGTATAGAGAGAGGGATGGGAGGAATGGATAATGAGGGAGACATTATAAAGATTGTGCGCAACTCTGGGATCCTGATAATAGACATAGAGAGGGAGATAAGGAGGCTGGATCAGGAGTGTATTTAGCTCTGGGCTCCAGATACCTGATATATCGATGGAATGGGGCTGGATAAGTAGTGTTTGGAGCTCTAGAACCAGATACTAAATATATATAGAGGGATGGAGGGAGGCGGATAAGGGATGTGTACAGCTCTGGGTTCCAGTAACTAGATAGATAGAGGGAAGGAAGGAGCCTGGATATGGAGCATGTGTAGCACTGGCATTCCACTGCTAGATATATAGAGGGAGGGAGGGAGCCTGGATAAGGCAAGTGCACACTTTTGGACTCGTAATATTAGCTATATAGAGGGATGAAGGCTGGAAATGGAGTGCTCAGCTCTGGCCTCCCGCTACTCGATATATAGAGGGAAGGAGTGAGTCTGGATAAGGAAAGTGAACAGTTCTGGACTCACAATACTAGATCTATAGAGGGAGGGCAGCTGGATAAGGAATCTGTACAGCCAGACTTTAATAGTTAATGATATTAAAGGTAAATGGTTAATTATGTTAAAGGTAAATAGTTGAAGGGCTTTGTTTAATTAAGTATCGGAATTGAATATAAAGTGAACCTGCTGGACAAAGTGTGGTTGCTGAACAGAAGGCAAAGCTATGTAATGCGGTATTCTTTGAATAAACGGAGCAGGCAGGAAAGAATCTGCAACGAGCTTCATTCTTCACTGTTTGTCCTGGATCCATTTGACGTAGCAGCAGAGGATGGTTGCTTAATGCTGAAGATTGGAAAGTGAATTTTCTTCAGCTATATGTTTGTAATCTGGATTACTTCCGAGACGAATGTCTGAATCCAAGCGTAAAGTGTCAGGATATGATTCCTACTGATACTCTCTGAATATGAATCTTATGACCAATGGAAAAATGACCTAGATATGTGGACACAGAGAGAAAACAAAAGAAAGCCTTGCCTCTGTCAATCCAGCAAAAGCAAGATAGGGTGCAAAGTATTTTGTGAGCTGGATCCTGGCCATTTGCACACTGAGGCAGGTTTCAAACGTCTATTAAGCTTGATGGACACAATTTATAAGAAAGCTGATCTATTAAACACATTCCAGCCATGGTCAGATTGTGATAAGTAGAGAAATATAGATGGGCATATCATAGAGAATGTATTGTATAATGTAATGCACAATATAACAGAGCGCATAAATTCAAATTGGACATTCCTTGTTCAGTGCATGTTTTTAAACTGTTTGGTTGTGCTAAATTGTCACACATGGTTTAGGCTCCTCGTGTTAACTGGAGTGAGATTCTCAGACAGAGACACAAGTTTGGATCAGATGTCTGATGCTTAAACAAAATCCTGAGAAAACAGTCATTTCCATCAGCATTCATGGTAAAAGTGGGAAATTCGGTGGTGTCACAGAGGATGGAAAACTGAATGGTTGCTGCATTTCGAAATTGTTCAGATATGGGGCGCTGGTGCCACTACAGTAGAGGAATCACAGACAAAGGTCATGAGGACGCATATATTTTTGGCAGAAACAAGAAATGCTGGATTCACTCAGCAGGTCTGGCAGCATCTGTGGAAAGAGAAGCAGAGTTAACGTTTCGGGTCAGTGACCCTTCTTCGGAACTGACAAATATTGGAAAAGTCACAGATTATAAACAAGTGAGGTGGGGGTTGGGCAAGAGATAACAAAGGAGAAGGTGCAGATTGGACCAGGCCACATAGCTGACCAAAAGGTCACAGAGCAAAGGCAAACAATATGTTAATGGTGTTTTGAAAGACAAAGCATTAGTACAGATTAGGTGTGAATATACTGAATATAGAACATCAGCAAGTGCAAACCTGAAGAAAAACAACCTGAAAAAAAACAGTGGGTAAGCAAACTGAACAAACTAAGATGAAATGAAATAAATGCAAAAAATGTAAAAAGGAATGCAAAAAAAAAGGAAGAAAAAATAACTAAAAATGACTAAAAATGAAAGTAAAGTGGGGGGCTGTCATGCTCTGAAATTATTGAACTCAATGTTCAGTCCGGCAGGCTGTAGTGTGCCTAATCGGTAGATGAGATGCTGTTCCTCGAGCTTGCGTTGATGTTCACTGGAACACTGCAGCAATCCCAGGACAGAGATGTGAGCATGAGAGCAGGGGGGAGTGTTGAAATGGCAAGGAACCGGAAGCTCAGGGTCCTGCTTGCGGACTGAGCGGAGATGTTCCGCAAAGCGGTCACCCAGTCTGCGCTTGGTCTCCCCAATGTAGAGGAGACCACACTGTGAGCAGCGAATACAGTATACTACATTGAAAGAAGTACAGGTAAATCGCTGCTTCACCTGAAAGGAGTGTTTGGGGCCTGGGATAGTGAGGAGAGAGGAGGTAAATGGGCAGGTATTACACCTCCTGCGATTTTTGGCAGATCTGACATACAATAAGAATAGAGTAACAACAACGCACGAATGAACCCCAGGAATGCCCACCGAATTTGGAGCTGCTGTTTCAGATGTGATTCAAAATATCATTATGTAGTAAACTGTCCAAAATGGAACAACACCGATTTCGAGGCGTTACTTGACAAAGAAGTGGAAGATAATGATAGTGATCAGGTTGAGGGAATTGTACTGGTCGGAAGAAATTTCACTCCGGTTATATGTGTACTAGTTGATGATTAATTTCATTGCACCATGTTGGAGAGTTGTTCTACATCTGCAGTATGTGGAGCAGATTGGTTGAAATGCTGTTTAGATTTGTTAGGTAGTAAGGACTGAAGTACGGTCAGAGAGGATGAAAGTTCTACTTGCTTCAGGGTCGGAGATGGCAACACATTAAAGGGTGGTGATTCCATGCAAAATATCTAGAGCAAGCCACTTTATATATGTTATATCCAGCGCGATAACTTGCTGCTGAGAAAACATTTCATGAAAAAGGCCAAATTAAATTGAACATAAAACATGATAAAGCACCAGATCCAGCGCTGCCACATTTCTAGTTGGACTGAGAACATACTGATCAAGGAGTTTTCCGTGGACACATTTCAGAAATTCATCACCCTACTTACCCGTTTTGTACCTCAACTCTAAACAAATAAGTTCTGTCCTTTCCCCTTCAAGGACACCCTCCCCTTTCAACACTGCAATGTCTTCCCTAATCAGTACTGTCACTCCACCTCTTTTTTTTTCTCCTTCCCACTCTGTACATCATTGCACGTTATGCAATCAGGCCTCACTATGTTTAAGCCACGTTTCCGTTATTGCCATTACATCTTACTCCCTTACTACCATTTGTGCGTGTAGCTCACCAACCTTATTCAGCACACTTTGCATACACACTCATACATTGTAATCCAGTCTTTACATTCCTCGTAGTCTCTGTCAATCTATGCCCATCGGATACGGAACTATTCCATTCTTTGGTACTGTTTAACACTCTCACAGTATGCACCTTATTCGGATTTTCTACTTTTATATGCTGGTGCCAATCCCCTTGCCAATTTAGTTTATACACTCCACAAGCATACCGGTGAATCTCCCCATGAGTACATTGTACCTTGTCCTGCTGATCCACAACCTGTCTCTTTTGAATAGGTGCCTCCTGCCCAGATCTGTTCCAAAGCCCGAAGAATCTGAAGTCCTACCTCCACCGCCATGCTTCAAGGCATGCACTGATCCTCTCTATCTTCCTAGTTCTACTCTCGCTAGCGCGGAGTATGTAGCTCTTTATCTCCCTCCCGAGTTCCTGAATATCTGACTGAAGGAACTCAATGCATGCCATTTCTGTGCTACCGGTCGCAAATGGAGGAGTTCGCAGAGACAGGAAGGGTTACAAAGGCTGGAGGGGTTTTAAGAAACATGGAAAATCCAGGGGCTGGAGGATGCTACAGAGATAGGGAGTGTTTTCGGGGCTGGGGGAGGCGAAAGGCAATAGCGTGGGTTGTAATGCTGCAGGAGGTTACAGCGATAGAGAAGTATGTAGTCGCTGGAGGAGGGTAGAGAGTTAGAGAGGCTTGTAACGGTTGGATGATGTTACTAAGACAGGTGTGTTGCGGGAGTTGAAAGACGTTACAGAGGTAGGACGGGTTGTAGGAGCCATATGAGTATACAGTGTCAGGGAGTATGGGAGAGACTGCAGGGGTTTACAGGGATAGGGATGTTTGTAGGCGCTGAAGGAGGTTGCAAACGTAAGGAGACGTGTAGGGGTTGGAGGTGGTAACAGAGATATGGAGGTCTGTCATCCAGTAAGAGATGACACGGAAAGCGAGTGCTGTAGAGGCTGGAGGAGGTTACAGAGATAGGGAGGGTTGTAAAAGCTGGAGAAGTTTACCATGATAGGGAGTATTGTAAAGGCTGGAAGCGTTTGCAGAGTTAGGAATGTTTGTGGGCAGTAGAATGTTACAGTTATAAGGAGTGCTGTCGGGTTTGGAGGCGGTTACAGAGATAGGGAAGGTGGTAGGGTCTGGGAGACGTTACAGAGCATTAGAGGATTGTAGAAGCTGGAGTAGTATACCATGATAGGGAGTATGTGAGAGTCTGGAGAGGATTATAGAGATAGGGAAGTTCGAAAGAGCTGGAGGATTTTAAATAGATAGGGAAGATTACATATACTGCAGCCTTTTTACATAGAAACGGAAGGGTGTTGGACTGGAGGAGGCTACAGAGAGTTGGAGTATTGAAGTGGCTGGAGGATGTTACAGAGAAATGGAGTGTCGTAGGGGATGGAAGTGGTTACAGGCTTATGGAGGGATGTACAGGATGGAGAATGTTATGGAGATAGTAAATAGTGTTTACATTGGATGAGGTTAGAGGGATATGTGGTGTTGAATGGGCTGGAGGAGGTTGCCAGAATGGGGAGGGTTGTCCTGGCTGGAGGAGGTTAGAGAGGTAGGGAAGGTTGTAGTGTCTGACGAACGTTATAGAGATAGGGAGCGTTGGTGGCGGATGGAGGATGTTACAGAGACAGGGTGCGTTGCAGTGGTCACAGGAGCTTGCAGTCATAGGGATGTTTGTAGGGCCACAGAGAGTGAGAATTGAAGCGGCAATAGGAGTGCACAGGAAGATGGAGTGTTGCAGAGACTAGAAGATGTAATATAAATATGGAGGGTGTAGGTGGAGAGCGCTTGAGGAGTTTAAATAAAGTGGGAATTTTGAAAGGACCAGAGAAGTTTCAAGAGCTAGGGAGGGGTGTAGGAGCTGGAGGAGTTTACAAAGGCAGGGATGTTTTTTGAACTGAAGGAGTTTACATAAATAGGGAGTGGTGTAAGGAATGGTGGATGTTACAGAAAAAAGGAAGGGTTGTAGTGGTCGGAGGAGGTTACAATCATAGGGAGCATTGTAGTACTGGAAAAAGGCTGCACAGCGAGTGGGAATTGAAGGGGATATCGGAGGGAACAGAGATCTGGAGCGTTGTAGTTCTGGGCAATATTGCAGAGATAGAGAGGGTTTCAGAGACTGGAGGAGTGATTGTTTCTTATTCATTCATGGTATGCGCGCATCGCTGGCTAGGCCAGCATTTATTGCCCATCACGAATTGCGATTCTTGAACTGCTGCAGTCCATGTGGGGTAGGTACACCCACAGTGGTGTTAGGAAGGGAGTTCCAAGATTTTGACTATGCAGCAGTGAAGGAACGGCAATATAGCTCCAAGTCAGGATGGTGTGTGACTTGGAGGGGAACTTGCAGTTGGTGATTTTCCCAGGCATTTGCTGCCCTTGTCCATCTAGGTGGTAGAGGTCGCGGGGTTAGAAAGTGCTGTCAAGGTTATACAGGGTTGTAGGGTCTGAGGAAGGTTACAGCACAGGAAGGATTGCAGGGTCTGGAGATATTACAGTGATTGAGAGACTTGTATCACTTCTGAAGTTTACACAGAAAGGGACTTCTGATAGAACGAGATGAGTTTATAGAGGCAGGGAGGGGTGTCGGACCTGGAGGTACATACAGAGAAAGGGAGTTTTTTTCGCGCTGGAGGAGTTTGCAGGAATAGGGAGAGGTGTAGGGGCTGGAGGAAGTTAGAGAGACAACAAGGGTAGTAGTGGCCAGAGGAGGTTCCAATCATCGCGAGATTTGTAGGCCTGGAGGAGGTTACACAATCAGCGAGAATTGAAGAGACTGTCAGAGGCTACAGAGATGTGGAGGCTTGTGGTGCTGGGCAAGATTGCAGGGAAAGGAAGGGTTGCAGTGGCCGTGGAACGTTATAACGATACGGATGGTTGTACAGGCTAAGGAGGTTCCCAAGGCAGGAAGGATTACAGAAGCTGGAAGATGTTACAGAGATAGGGAGTGTTGAAGGGACTTGAGGAGTTTATAGTGATAAAATGCGTTATAGACTCTTTAATAGGTTGCATAGATAGGGAGGGTAGTAGTTGCTCGCGGATGTTACAGAAGTAAGAAGCGTGATAGGGGCTGGAGGTGATTGTGGTGAATGGCGGATTGTCGAGGCTGGAAGAGTTTTCAGAGCATGGAATTATTCTAGAGTCTGATGGAAGTTACAACCACAGGGAGGTTTGTAGGGACTGGAGCATGTTACACATATAGGGATGGGTGGAGGGCCCGGAGGATCTTACAGAAGTAGGGAGGGTTGTAGTGCTGTGGGAGGATACATAGAAAAGGAGGGCTTACGTGGTGTAGGAGGTTTCAGTGATAGTGAGGGATATAGGGGTTGGAGGAAGTTGCAGATAAACTGAAGGTAGTAGAGTATGCCGGTCGTTATGGTAATAAGAAGGGTTGAAGGGTCTGGAGGAGTTACAAAGATAGGGATGGTTCTCGTGCCTGGACGATGTTACAGAGGTAAGGATTGTGTCGGCCTGGATATGATAGAAGATTATGCGGATTATGAAGAGAACTGGGTATGGTTGATGGAGGGAAACATTTTCCTGCTGGTGGTGGATTCAAGGCCAATGGGACAGACCCGTCAATCAGGAGTGAATTTAAGAAACTGTTCTTTGCACACAGGATGGCAGGTTTGTGGAACTGTCTTCCAGAAAAATGCAATGAATGCTGGTGTTCAATTAATCATTTTAAATCTGAGCTGGATGGATATTTGATCGCCAAGGGAACTAAGTGGTATGGGGAACTGTGTTCGGATACCAGACTGTTCTGATTGCACTGAATAGCAGAACAGGCTCAAGAGGCTGAAAGGCTTCCTGGTGTTTCTATATACATAAGTATTCATCACACTAAACAGAGCAGGTTGGCTCCGGTTATTCTGTATATTGAATGATTTTCATTCATTTTTGGATGTATTTGCAGACTCACGGTAGATGTGCCTGCCATCCAGGATTATCACAATAACACCAACATCTTCATCTACCCGCTTCTAACCTTCAATTCTCCTCCACATACGGGAAATGGTTCCACTACACAACGGGGTAAATGGATACTGGTTTGTTAGTGTGCGTTTGTGAGATTGCGAGTGTGTGCATGCGTGTGTGTGAGAGCAAGAGAGAAAGAGAGCACGGGTTTGAGCATGAGTGCCTGTCTGAAAGTGTACATATATGAGTGTGAATGTGTGTGTGAGTGCGTGTCTCCGAGAGTGTGTGTACAGATTGTGAATGTGTGTGTAATAGGGAGTGTATGTTTGTGTGTGAGTGTATGTTTGTGAGTGTATAGATTGTGAATATGTGTGTGAGAGATAGTTTATGTTTGTGTGTCAGTGTATGTTTCTGTGTGACGGAGTGTGTGTATGTGTGTTTATGTGAGGCTATGTTTTTGTGTGAGTGACTATGTGTATGTGAGTGTATGTTGTTGTGTGAGTGACTATGTGTATATGAGTGCATGTTTGCGTATGGATGACTGTGTGTATGTGAGTGTATGCTTATGTGTGTGTGTATGTTTTCACAAGCACTACTGTGCAAAATTATGATTTTTTTTATTCCACCAGCTGGAAACATTTTTTTTAAATGGAAATGATAAAAAGTGACTGCTAGCAGGTAAAATTGCCACTGCAATTAGCATCACAACTCCATTGCATCAGGTGGAGACGAATTGTCTGACCAGCCCCTCCAGAAACAATGCCCTGGGAATATGGAGTGAATTAATTATCCATTCCCCATTAACAAGACATTAAAGTCAATCCCTTTGGAATTGAGTTGCAAGAGGGAATACACACTAAGCCATAATGTTGAATGAGTGGGCAATGGGCAATGAGGCCGCATGATGTGCTTGTTTAAGTGACTTTTTTCTCACTGTAGAAACCAGACAAGCAACTAGACACCAGCTAGGTAAGGCCCATGTGGGATCTCTCTCTCTCTCTCCCTCTTTCTGTCTCTCTTTCATTCTCCTTCTCTCTCAACCTGATCCAGCTTACAAGCTTCGAACCCTGCCTGCTGACAATACCCATCTCGGCCAATCATTGCTGCAGATCGGCACCCGGTGACTGAACTGGCTCTGTCGCTGTTCTCCAGGAAAATCCGAAACTTGTGGTGTGGGCGGGTCGGGGGGGAGTGGGGTGGGATACAGAGTGGAGGTGCAGTAGGGGTGATGCACAGTGAAATATGCAAGGGAAGCTGAGACAATCTGGAAGGCAGATCGGAGATAGACAGGTTAAGGCAAAAGTGAACAATGAAAGGCTGTATTGCATCTGTTCTAACGCAAGGAGTCTTACTAGCAAGGGAAATGAATTGAGGGCGTCGTTTTACAAATGGGAATTTGTTATTATTGCTATCACACCTAGATGGTGGAGGGAAGGGCAGCTCAATATTACGGGTATAGAACCTTCAGGCGTGACCGGCGAGGGTGTTAATGAGGAGGTGGTGTTGCACTGTTGATCAAGTAGTCAATCACTGCTGTAAGGAGGGATGATATCTTGGAATGTTGCTCAAATGAGGCCAAATGGATAGAAGTTCAAAACAAAAATAGGGCAATCACTTGGCTGGGAGTGCACTACA
The DNA here is from genome assembly GCF_036365525.1 of Heterodontus francisci. Classification (NCBI taxonomy): domain Eukaryota; kingdom Metazoa; phylum Chordata; class Chondrichthyes; order Heterodontiformes; family Heterodontidae; genus Heterodontus; species Heterodontus francisci. The sequence continues at coordinate 4,092,246 of NW_027140986.1, read as the reverse complement.
GGCTTCCAAACAGTCAGGGAGAGATCGAGGAGCAGATGTGCAGGCAAATCACAGAGAGGTTTACAAAGAATGGGGCAATAATAGTAGAGGATTTCAACTTCCTCAATATCAACTGGGATAGTCATAATGCAAAAAGATTAAAGGGGGCAGAATTCGTAAATTGCATACAGGAGAGCTTTTGGAGTCAACTCGTAGAAATGCCGACAAGAGAAGGGGCGGAACTGGACCTAATCCGAGGGAATGAAGCCGGACAAGTGGTACAAGTGTCAGTGGGGGAGCATTTCTGGGATCATGACCATAACTCTGCACGATTTAAGTTATTTATGAAAAAAGACAAAGAGGGACAGAAATTAAAATTCCTGAATTGGGGGAAGGCTGATTTCAATATGATAAAACAGTATCTGGCAGAAGTACACTTGGAACAGCTACTTGTAAGAAAGTTTACATCAGACGAATGGGAGTCATTCAAAAAGGAAATAGTGATAGCTCAGGACCCACATGTTCCAATAAAGATGAAGGGTAGGACCAACTAGCCTAGGGAACCCTGGGTGCCAAGAGAGATAGAAGGTTGGATAAGGAAGAAAAAGGAGGCTTATGGCAGATTCCAAGCCTGCAAAAAGCGGAGGCCCGAGAGAAGTTTAGAGAGTGTAGGGGGTACTTATAGAAGTAATAAGAAGTGCGAAGAGTGGGCAAAAACAACACTGGCGGGCAAGATAAAGGAAAATCCCAAGGCCTTTTATAAGTATATTAAGGGCAAGAGGATAACCAGGGAAAGAGTAGGGCCCATTAGGGATCAGAGTGGCAATCTGTGTGTGGAGCTGGAGACATAGGTGGGATTTTAGATGGTTACTTTTCCTCTGTGTTCACTATGGAGAAGGACGATGTAGGTGAAGAGATCGGGGGTCTTGGGGGGCGGCGCTTGGTGGGGGAGATATACTTGAACAAATTACCATTGAAATGGAGGAAGTATTTTCTGTTTCAGCGGGCTTAAAATTGGATAAATCCTCAGGCCCAGATGAGATGTATCCCAGGCTGTTATGTGAGGCAAGGGTGGAGATATCACGGGCTCTGAAACAAATTTGCAAGTCCTCTATTGCCACCAGAGGACTGGAGGATAGCGAATGTGAGACCATTATTAGGCCAGTGAGTCTCACATCAGTGGTTGGGAAACTATGGGAAAAAAATCTGAGGACAGAATTAATCTCCACTTGGATAGGCAACGAGTAATCAAGGATAGCTCGCATGATTTGGTCAGGGGGATTTCGTGCCTAACCTACATGATTGCATTTTTAGAGGAGGTGACTAGATGTTTAGGTGAGGGTAAAGCAGTTGATGTTGTCTCCCTGTACTTCAGTAAGGCTTTTGATAAAGTCCCACATGGAAGATTGGGTAAGAAGGTCAGAACCAAAGTGATCCAGGGCAATTTGGCAAATTGGATCCAAAGTTGGCTTCGTGGAAGGAGGCAGAGGATGATAGTCGAGGGTTGTTCCTGCGAGTGGAAGACTGCGTCCAGTGCTGCAAGGTAGGAATCGGTGCTGGGACCCTTGCTGCTTGTAGTGTACAATAATAACTTAGATGTGGATATAGGAGGTATGATCAGTAAGTTCGCAGATGACACGAATGGTGTCGTAAATAGTGAGGAGGAAAGCTTGAGCTTACAGGATGATATAGATGGGCTGGTAAAATGGGCAGAGCAGTGGCAAATGGAATTTAATCCTGAGGAAATCTTTGATTGTATACGGGATGGCTTTCTGGACCAATATGTTGAGGAACCAACTAGAGAACAGGCCATCCTAGACTGGGTACTGTGTAATGAGAAAGGAATATTTGACAATCTAGTTGTGCGAGACCCCTTGGGGATGAGCGACCATAATATGATAAAAATCTTCATCAAGATGGAGAGTGATGTAGCTGATCCCTAAGGACATTAGTGAACCAGATGGCCTTTGACAACAATCGACAATTGCTTCATGGTCACACTAGACTAGCTTTTCAATTCCTGAATTGAATTCAAATTTCACCATCTGCTGTGGTGGGATTCTAACCCACGTCCCCAGAGCATTAGCCTGGGCCTCTGGGCTACCAGTCCAGTGACATTACCACTACGCTACCGCCTCCCCGTCACTTAAATGAATGACAGTGGAAAGGCAGTGGCAAACATTCAAAGAGCGCGTGGATGAACTGCAACAATTGTTTATCCCTGTCTGGCACAAAAGTAAAATGGGAACGGTAGCCAATCCATGGCTTACAAGGGGAATCAGAGATGCCAAGGAAGAGGCATATAAATTCGCCAGAAAAAAACATACCTGAGGATTGGGAGAATTTTAGATTTCAGCAAAGGAGGACGAAGGGATTGATTAAGAAGGGGAAAATACGAGAGAAAGCTTGCCGGGAACATAAAAACTGACTGTAAACATCTGTATAGGTTTGCGAAGAGAAAACGATTAGTGAGGACAAATGTAGGTCCCTTCCAGTCAGAAACAGGGGAATTTATTATGGGGTACAAAGAAATAGCTGACCAACTAAATGCCTACTTTGATTCTGTCTTCACCAAAGAGGAAGCAAATATCACACCAGAAATGTTGGGTAACACAGGGATTGGTGAGAGGGAGGAGCTGAAATAAATCAGCATGAGTAGAGAAATGGTGTTGGGGAAATTGATGGGATTGAATGCCGATAAATCCCCAGCGCCTGATGGTCTGCATCCTAGAGTACTTAAGGAAGTGGCCCTAGAAATATTGGATGCATTGGTGGTCATCTTCCAGATTCTTTCGATTCTGGAACAGTTCCCACAGATTGGAGGGTAGCTAATGTAACCCCACTATTTAAAAAGGGAGGTAGAGAGAAAGCAGGGAATTATAGACAAGTCAGCCTGACGTCGGTAGTGGGGAAAATTCAAAAGTCCATTATCAAAGATTTTATAGAAGAGCAGTTGGAGAACAGTGGTCGAATCGGACAGAGTCAACATGGATTTATGAAAGGGAAATCACGCTTGACAAATCTGCTAGAATTATTCGAGGATGTAACTAATAGAGTTAAGGAGGGGGAGCCAGTGTATGTGGTTTATTTGGACATTCAGAAGGCTTTCAACACGGTCCCAAATAAGAGATTAACGTGAAAAATTAAAGCGCATAGGATTGGGAGGTAGTGCATTGCGATGGATAGAAAATTGGTTGGCAGACAGGAAACAAAGAGTAGGGATGAATGGGTCTTTTTCCCAAATGGCAGACAGTGACTAGTGAGGTACTGCAGGGATTGGTGCTAGGACCCCAGCTATTCACAACATAGATTAATAATTTAGATGAGGGAACTTAATGTAATACCTCCAAATTTGCCGATGACACAAAACTGGGTGGGAGGGTGATTGTGAGGAGGATGCAGAGAGGCGCCAGGGTGATTTGGACAAGTTAGGTGAGTGGACAAATGCATGGCAGGTGCAGTATAATGTGGATAAATGTGAGGTTATCCACTTTGGTAGGAAAAACTGGAAGGCAGATTATTATCTGAAGGGCTCTAAACTGAGAGAGGAGATATGCAACAAGAGCTTAGGGGTTCTCGTACACTGTAGGTCGCTGAAGGTATGCATGCAGGTCCAACAGGCGGTAAAAGAAGGGAAATGGTAAGTTGGCCTTCACAGTGAGAGGATTCGACTACAGGAGCATGGATTGCTTGCTGCATGGGTGGCCTTGATGAGGCCACACCTGAAATATTGTGTGCAGTGTTGGTCTCCTTATCTGAGGAAGGATGTTCTTGCTATGGAGAGAATGCAGCGAAGGTTTGCCATCCTGATTCCTGGAATGGTGAGACGTATGAGGAGAGATTGAGTCGGTTAGGATTACATTGGCTGGAGTTCATAAGAATGAGGAGGGTTCTCATAGAAACCTATACAATTCTAACAGGATTTGACAAGGTAAATGCAGGAAGCGTGTTCCCGATGGTGGGGGTGTCCACAATCAGGGGTCATAGTCTAAGGATACAGGGTAAACCTTTCAGGACTGAGATGAGGAGAACTTTATTCACTGATAGAGTGGTAAACCTATGGAATTCGCTACCACAGAAATCAGTTCAGTCCGAAATATTGCATGTTTTGAAGAAGGAGTTACATATAGCTCTTGGGTTTAATTGAATCAATGGTAATGGGGCGAAAGCGGGAATAGTTTACTGTGTTGGATGATCACCCATGATCATAATGAATGGCCGAGCAGGCTCGAAGGGCCGAATGGCCTACTCTTGCTCCAATCTTCTATGTCTCACGTCTCTATGTTTGATCAGGAGCTTTTAAAAGTTTCATGATGTTGATATAACCGGTCCTGGATTTTTTAATGGATGTTTTCTCAGTGATTAATGATGAGACGTCTCATGGTCTTAGTGTTGCAAGGGACCAGCACAATGTCCTCGCTCCCCGATGGCAAGGTTCAATTTAACTAGGAGTTCAATGTATTTAATGGTTATCACTGTTATAAAATATTTCTTTCCCATTCAGTGTGTGTCTGATGCTGCTTCAGAGGTCTGGCTACTGAACTGATTTTGCTGCTAACTCTTTCACATCTCCTTCTCTGCTTCATGGTGGAGCCTTTACCATCACTGGATTACTTTGTAAAATAGAAAACATTGATATGATGTTTTATTGGTTCACCCTCTATCAGTTGGAATCAAGAGTCTCCCATTAATCTGTAGATTATCAGATGCACTCTGATTGTGGTGTTTATTAATTAAACAATCTCACATTCTAGCGGTGTACTTTATAATTCCAGGAGAAGGAATTTCAATGATTGTGAGGTTTTTATGAAGGAATATTTTTATCCTGTTTATTCCATGCATTGCAGATGAGATGAAGAGTGTAGCTGAACAAGTGGAGACTTGAGTGTTCTGTCGACACATTAAAATTATTCACAGACGTTTCACTATTGAACAAACTGAATCTGCGATAAAATCATTGAATACGGGGCTGGTAAACAGAACACATGTGTAGAATGTTAGGAATAAAACGTAAGTGAAAAGTAGCATTAAGTAACAGTTTGCAGAGTGTAATTACTCCAGAGAGATAGGGAGGGCGACTGAGAGAAAGAAGGGGAAAAGAGCAGGGGGAACGAAACCGAGGGAAAGAGATAAGCAGAAGGAAAGAGAAAGAGAAAGAAGCAGCAGCGTGAATAATTCACTATCATAAAGTGTTGGAATGTCCAGAACAATTGGTGAGAGAAACTGTGAGTTGAATTTGTGTGTTGTCAGATTGCGTTAATGTTACTGTTGGACTTGATCCTCTGTGTTTATTTGTGTCAGGTCCTCACTTATTTTTATAGGAAGTTCCTATTCCTTACTGAATGACTGCATAAACACAATGGAATCAAATCTTCACAGATACTAATTTATTATTTAAGTTCTCAACTTTCAAATCTCTGTGATTGCTGAAATCAGTAAAATACGAGGCTGATATCAGAAATTTCTTTCAATTTATATTTAATTGCCTGTACAAACTAAATCTATTGACGATATTGCATAACCAATTAACTGTTCGCCAACACCAATAACCACAGGGATAATTGGTTGAATGTATTAATTGAGAACAGTTACTGGGATCCATAGACTAGATTTCCTCTAACACTCTGCTGCAGTCTCTCCCTGTGAATCTCAGCCTCTTCACTCACTGTATTGAATCCTCTGTCTCCTCATCCACTGCTTCACTTTATCCACTTTCCCAAACCATCTGCTCCTGTCTCCCTTCCAGATGCAACAGGTCTTTTACCCTGTCTCACCTCCAAATCGTATTCACTGTCTCCGCTGTCAGTTGCCTTGTCCAACCTAAATAGGATCAGAGGAACATAGGAGCAGGAGGAGGCCGTTCAGCCCTTCGAGCCTCCTCTGCCGTTCTAGATCATGGCTGATACGAACACTCAAACTCAGCACTGCAGTTTTCAGCCTTTTCCAATTTGGCAACAGTACTAGGCGGTTCTCTGAAGCCAGAGTAGCAAAGTGACTGCACTTCCCGCTGTCCCCAAACCCTCCCGAACAACAGTCTGGAGCCAAATTCCGATTTAATCCATTGGATTACATCTCTGTAAAACTCCTTCTCATTTCCCCACCGGCCCTGCATCCTCACTCAGTACTTTCAGTCGATCCAGTGCTAAGTTTATTGCCTTTCTGTATCAATTTCCCAATTCATTATTAATAATTGTATTTCACACAGCGAATCTGCAGCTGCTATGAAGCAATAAAAAACATTCAAGCTCTTTCAATCAGTTTGGATAAATTAGGAGAGACTGTTTTCAATAGCAGGGTGGGGGGTGGTGGGGGAGGCGCTGCGGTCAGAAAGCAGAGAACATTGTAAATTGCCCCTAGTGTAGGTGGGTGCTAGGAGAATTGAGGGAAGGTGGGGATGGGAGAGGGAAATGGGATTAATGTAGGAGTAATATAAATGGGCGGTTGATGCTCGGCATGGACGCGGTGGGCCGAAGGGCCTGTTTCGGTGCTGTATCTCTCTACGACTCTGTGACTCGATAACACAGAATAAAGGTCAATAATAACGTGAGAGCTATACGTTTAGAGAACCAGGGGACATAATCCACAGCAAGTTGTTCTGGTTTGGAATTCACTGTCAACAGATTGGTGGAAGAAGATTTAATATGCACGATCAAAATAATTGAATTTGGACAGTGATGAACATGCGGAAAAAAAACTCAGAATCCTCCAGGAAAGCAGAGGACAGAAACAGTCAAGATGAAAAGTTATACAAGTGACACCTATTACAGCAACAAAATCGTTTCCAGATTTTTGAGTTAATTATTGCTGAACTTTATAAAAACTGGAGTTGAAAAGTGAAAGAGCTTCCATACAATTTGTGGTCAGTGGTCGATTTCCAACTTTGTAAACCTTTGTAACTTTAAACTGTCAAATGTAAAGAAAATTATTTTGAATAATTCCAAGCTAATGCATAAATGCAGCAACATCAAATAAAATACAAATAATCATTTACAGATACAACTGTAAATATGAATCCGAATTGTTGTGTGAAATGTCACCAGGTGGAGAAGTTCTCTTGGCTGCATCATTTACCTGGTTCTAGTTTGAAGGATTGTCAGCCAGTGGAACTGAGATTCCTAATAAAAACTGTCTGTTCCTTAAACTGCAGGAAACCGGCCTCTGCAGCAACAAGTATTTGCCAGAATTTCAAGTTAGTTATAGTTGCAGTTTCTCTAAACTGGAGGCGGCTAGTGAAAGACATTTAATACAATTTGTGATAAATGGCCATTTTCTAAAAAATGTCCCTCCAGGTTTTATATTGCAGCAGCGTTTTTTATTTCTACCTTCAGTTATTACTGAGGTTTTGCGGGATCGCGAAAGATACACACAAACAGACAGTGTCCTGGGTTGTACCATTTATGCCATTGGCTGAAATATCCTTCCCCCATTTCCTGTTTACAGAGAGAGCGAGGGGGGGGGGGGGAGAGATTAAGACGAGGGAGGGAGAAAGAAAGTGAGGGACATTAAAGATTTAAAACTCACTATCCCACGCAGTCTTTGCTCTATCGTTGGACTCTCAACCCTTCCTGCCATCAGTCCAGAGAAAAGAACTCATAGAAACAGCTGCAGAGAAGCAGAGAGAGAGAGAGAGAGAGAGGGAAGAAGAGACAGCCAGAGAGCCAACTTGGACTGTCCCATATTTGGGAGGAAGTGCCCAAGTGGAGGAGGCTGAGAGCTGTTGGATAAGCCGTACTTTGGGAGGACTTGGTGTTTGAGTGATAGGTTCTGGGATATATGAGGACAACGTCAGGCCCCATTCTATTTTTTTTTCATGTGGTGTCCGAAGGTGCGTTTCTGTATCCCAGTCTCTGTATCTCTGTACCCAGGTGAATTGGAGCTAACTAAAGTGTGTGTGTGTGTGTGTGTGTGTGTGTGTGTGTGTGTGTGTGTGTGTGTGTGTGTGTGTGTGTGTGTGTGTGATTCCAGTGTGAATTACCCTCTCTATCTCTGTCTTACTCGTAGCTTTTAACTAAATTCATTGTCTCTCTTTCTCTCTCGCTCTCTCACTCTCAGTCTCTCTCTCAGTTTCTCCCACTCTCCCTCTTTGCCTCTTTTTCTTTTCTCTTTCCCAGGAATTTTATCTCGCTCTAGCTCGCTCTTTCTCTGACTTGCTGTTTCTCTGGATTCCCCACCCCCCGCCCGCCCCCCCCCCCCTCTTCTTTGCCTCTTTCGCTTCTCTGGGTTCCTGTCTCTTTATTTCGCCCTCTAACTCTTTCACTCTCTTCTCGGCTTTGTTTTCGAGTCCTTTTCTCTGTTTCTTAGTATTTCTTTCTTTCTCTGCTTTTTTGCCCCCTCTTGTTCGCATTATTTTTTCTTTCTTAGGCTCTTTCTCTCTTTCTTTTGCTTTTTCACTCTCTCTCTCTCTCTCTGACTTTCTCTTTTCCTCACTCTCTGTGGCTTCCTTTCTGGCTCTTTGTCTGTCACAATGACTTTCTCTTTGACTGTTTCTGTGACTCCCTTTCTCTTTCTCTCTCTCGCTCTCTGGCTGTCTCGTCCACCCTCTCTTTCTGCTCTTCTCTGCAGCTGTTTCTCTGAGTTCTTTTCCCTGACGTTCTCTTTCTCTCTGGCTCTTTCTGTCCCGCTCTTTTGCTCGATCTCTTACTCTGTGACCTTTCCAGTTTTTCCAGATTTCTTCACCCATCCCCCCCCGCCCCCCCCCCCCACCCCCCGGAATATGTGCGTGACTGGATTCAGAGGGTTCGGTTTTTATTTCAGATTTCCAGCATTCGCAGTAATAAACAGCGAAAGAAATAGTAGTAGATTTCTGCAGGATAGAGGAAATCTGCTGAAATGGTCAGACACTTGGCAGGTTAACCTCAGTGCTGAGAAATAGAAAATCATGCATTTTGGAAGGAAGGCTGAGGAGAAGCGATATAAACTAAATAGTACAATGTTAAAATGGGCGCATTGACAGAGAGATCTGGGATTTCATTTGTGTCACTTTTTATATCTTAAAGATTTAATACGGGCTTAAAATCTTTCAGTTGAACAAAGAACAAAGAAAATTACAGCACAGGAACAGGCCCTTCGGCCCTCCAAGCCTGCGCAGATCCAGATCCTCTATCTAAACATGTCGCCTATTTTCTAAGGGTCTGTATCTCTTTGCTTCCTGCCCATTCATGCATCTGCCTTGATATATCTTAAAAGACGCTATCGTGCCCACGTCTACCACCTCCGGTGGCTTCGTGTTCCAGGCACCCACCACCCTCTGCATAAAGAACTTTCCACGCATATCCCCCCTAAACTTTTCCCCTCTCACTTTGAACTCGTGACCCCTAGTAATTGAATCCCCCACTCTGGGAAAAAGCTTCTTGCTATCCACCCTGTCCATACCTCTCATGATTTTGTACACCTCAATCAGGTCCCCCCTCAACATCCGTCTTTCTAATGAAAATAATCCTAATCCACTCAACATCTCTTCATAGCTAGCGCCCTCCATACCAGGCAACATCCTGGTTGACCTCCTCTGCACCCTCTCCAAAGCATCTACATTATTTTGGTAATGTGGAGACCGGAACTGCACGCAGTAGTCCAAATGTGGCCGAACCAAAGTCTTATACAACCTTAACATGACCTGCCAACCCATGTACTCAATACCCCGTCCGATGAAGGAAAGCATGCCGGATGCCTTCTTGACCACTCTATTGACCTGCGTTGCCACCTTCAGGGAACAATGGACCTGAACACCCAAATCTCTCTGGACATCAATTTTCCCCAGGACATTTCCATTTACTGGATAGTTCACTCTTGAATTGGATCTTCCAAAATGCATCACCTCGCATTTGCGCTGATTGAACTCCATCTGCCATTTCTCTGCCCAGCTCTCCAATCTATCTATATTCTGCTGTATTCTCTGACAGTCCCCTTCACTATCTGCTACTCCACCAATCTTAGTGTCGTCTGCAAACTTGCTAATCAGACCACCTATACATTCCTCCAAATCATTTATGTATATCACAAACAACAGTGGTTCCAGCACGGATCCCTGTGGAACACCCGTCTCCGTTTTGAGAAACTCCCTTCCACTGCTACTCTCTGTCTACTGTTGCCCAGACAGTTCTTTATCCATCCAGCTAGTACACCCGGGACCCCATGCGACTTCACTTTCTCCATCAGCCTCCCACGGGGAACCTTATCAAACGCCTTACTGAAGTCCATGTATATGACATCTACAGCCCTTCCCTCATCAATCAACTTCATCACTTCCTCAAAGATTTCTATTACTTTGGTAAGACATGACCTTCCCTACACAAAATCATGTTGCCATTCACTGATAAGCCCATTTTCTTCCAAATGGGAATAGATCCTATCACTCAGTATCTTCCCCAGCAGCTTCCCTACCACTGACGTCAGGCTCAGCGGTCTATAATTATCTGGATTATCCCTGCTACCCTTCTTAAACAAGGGGACAACATTAGCAATTCTCCTGTCCTCCGGGACCTCACCCGTGTTTAAGGATGCTTCGAAGATATCTGTTAAGGCCCCAGCTATTTCCTCTCTCGCTTCCCTCAGTAACCTGGGATAGATCCCATCCGGACCTGGGGACTTGTCCACCTTAATGCCTTTTAGAATACCCAACACTTCCTCCCTCCTTATGCCGACTTGACCTAGAGTAATCAAACATCTGTCCCTAACCTCAACATCCGTCATGTCGCTCGCCTCGGTGAATACCAATGCAAAGTACTCGTTTAGAATCTCACCCATTTTCTCTGACTCCACGCATAACTATCCTCCTTTGTCCTTGAGTGGGCCAGTCCTTTCTCTAGTTACCCTCTTGCTCCTTATATATGAATAAAAGGCTTTGGGATTTTCCTTAACCCTGTTTGCTAACGATATTTCATGACCCCTTTTAGCCCTCTTAATTCCTCGTTTCAGATTGGTCCTACATTCCCGATATTCTTCCAAAGCTTCGTCTTTCTTCAGCCTCCTGGACCTTATGTATGCTTCTTTTTTCCTCTTAGCTAGTCTCACAATTTCACCTGTTATCCATGGTTCCCTAATCTTGCCATTTCTATCCCTCATTTTCACAGGAACATGTCTCTCCTGCACGCTAATCAACCTCTCTTTAAAAGCCTGCCACATATCAAATGTGGATTTACCTTCAAACAGCTGTGCCCAATCTACATTCCCCAGCTCCTGCGGAATTTTGGTATAGTTGGCCTTCCCCCAATTTAGCACTCTTCCTTTAGGACCACTCTCGTCTTTGTCCATGAGTATTCCAAAATTTACGGAATTGTGATCACTATTCCCGAAGTAGTCCCCTACTGAAACTTCAACCACCTGGCCGGGCTCATTCCCCAACACCAGGTCCAGTATAGCCCCTTCCCGAGTTGGACTATTTACATACTGCTCTAGAAAACCCTCCTGGATGCTCCTTCCAAATTCTGCTCCATCTAGACCTTTAACACTTAGTGAATCCCAGTCAATGTTGGGAAAATTAAAATCTCCTATCACCACCAGCCTGTTGCTCCTACATCTTTCCATAATCTGTTTACATATTTGTCCCTCTATCTCACGCTCGCTGTTGGGAGGCCTGTAGTCCAGCCCCAACATTGTTACCGCACCCTTCCTATTTCTGAGTTCTGCCCATATTGCCCCACTGCTCGAGTCCTCCATAGTGCCCTCCTTCAGCACAGCTGTGATATCCTCTTTGACCAGTAATGCAACTCCTCCACCCCTTTTACCTCCCTCTCTATCCCGCCTGAAGCATCGATATCCTGGGATATTTAGTTGCCAATCATGCCCTTCCCTCAACCAAGTCTCAGTAATAGCAATAACATCATACTCCCAGGTACTAATCCAAGACCTAAGTTCTTCTGCCTTACATACTACACTTCTTGCATGAAAACAAATGCACCTCAGACCACCAGTCCCTTTGCGTTCATCATCTGCTCCCTGCCTCCTCTTTCCCTTCGTCACGCTGACTTCATTATCTCGTTCCTTACAATCTTTAGTTACTACCTCCTTACTGTCCACTGACCTCCTCATTTGGCTCCCATCCCCCTGCCACATTAGTTTAAACCCTCCCCAACAGTGTTAGCTAAAGCCCCCCTAAGGACATTGGTTCCAGTCCAGCCCAGGTGTAGACAGTCCAATTGGTAATAGTCCCACCTGCCCCAGAACCGGTCTCAATGTCCCAAAAATCTGAACCCCTCCCTCCTGCACCATCTCTCAAGCCACGCATTCATCCTGACTATTCTTTCATTTTTACTCTGACTATCACGTGGCACTGGTGGCAATCCTGAGATTACTCCCTCTGAGGTCCTACTTTTTAACTTGGCTCCTAACTCCCTACATTCAGCTTGTCGGACCTCATCCCGTTTTTTGCTTACATCATTGGTGCCTATGTGCACAACGACAACTGGCTGTTCACCCTCCCCCTTCAGAATGTTCTGCAGCCGATCTGAGACATCCCTGACCCATGCACCTGGGAGACAACATACCATTCTGGAGTCTCGTTTTCGACCACAGAACCGCCTATCTACTCCCCTTACAATCGAATCCCCTATGACTACAGCCCTTCCACTCTTTTGCCCGCCCTTCCGAACAGCAGAGCCAGCCACGGTGCCATGAACCTGGCTACTGCTGCCTTCCCCTGGTGAGCCATCTCCCTCAACAGTATCCAAAACGGTATACCTGTTTTAGAGGGAGATGACCGCAGGGGACACCTGCGATGCCTTCCTGCTCTTTCTCTGCCTTTTGGTCACCCATTCCCTTTCTCCCTCAGCAATCCTAATCTGCGGTGTGACCAATTCACTAAACGTGCTATCCACGACCTCCTCAGCATCGCGGATGCTCCAAAGTGAGTCCATCCGCAGATCCAGAGCCGTCATGCGGTCTAACAAGAGCTACAGCTGGACACACTTCCTGCACGTGAAGGAGTCAGGGACATCAGCCGTGCCCCTGAGCACCCACATTGAGCCACAGGAGCATAACACGGGTCTGAAATCTCCTGCCATTTTTAATCTTAAGATTAACTTAGATAAAAGAAAAAGGAACGAAAAGTGTTTACTAATCACACGGCAAAAAAATATATAGAAAAAACCTTACCTTATCTACACACCACAGAGTCCTTTTTTTTTGGTTAGAGGAGGAGTGCGGGTAGGAGACACTGCAGGTGTAGTGTCTCGGGTTCAGAAACGACCCACATATATAGGCTTTTACTTACCCAGAAGCCCCCTGGTCCGCCGAAAACAAAAGGAAATTAGGTTTCAGTTGAAACTTACCTTCCCAGCCGATCACTCGCTCGCAGTCTCTGCTCCCGAATAAGCTGCTGCAATGAAAGGTAAGTTATTTTAAACGGCCCAAATACATAGGCTTCGTACTTACCCAGAAGCCCCCTGGTCCGCCGAAAACAAAAGGAAATTATGTTTCAGTTGAAACTGACCTTCCCAGCTGATCACTCGCTCGCACTCTCTGCTCCCGAATAAGCTGATGCAATGAAAGGTAAGTTATTTTAAACGTAAGTTGAATCTCGCTTCACCCAGATAAGTGTTCGCAAATGGGTTGGGAAAAGTGACAAAAGCTGTTTCTATTCAGATATTCCTGCACAGTGGAAGTGTGAGCCATCTTTGCAGATACAGGAATAGGGATGTCTGAATGGACCTGCAGGTTTTGGTTGATGCAATAAGGTGAGAATTTGATTTGTGTCCCTTGCAGATGCACAGAATAAAAGGTATTTACAGAAAACCACATGAAGGAGTTTACCAATGTCTGACAAACTTCAAAGATTTCAGACAAATGGAAGAAGAGGAGAAGGGAACAATGTACAAAACCGACAGACATGCAACAGCAGTAGGAACATTAATCACTCTAAAGGTGTTTTAATCTGAAGGCCTCAACTCATGATTGATAAAGCAGGAGTTCAAATCCCACACTGGGCTGCTGTAAATTGGAATTCTGTTTTTGTTTAAAAAACACATATATCTGGAGTTATAAAACTTCTAGGATGGAATTATTCACTCCTGTCTACGATTGCAAAGCCCGTGTGTGTCTCAGTTTCGCGGTATTTCTTAACGATTTAAGATGTTGGGGTAGAATACCACATACCCATGTTATAAATGACACAAAATGAGGCAGCACTGTGTGCAGTGTAACTAAAAGCACCAAACTGCAAAGAGATATTAATGTCTTACGTGAATGGGCAAAACTGTGATCGATAGATTTCAATGTCAGCAAAAAAAGACTAGAACAGAGTACTTAACAAATGGTGAAAAGCTAGAAACACTGGAGGTCCAAGGAGACGTGAGAGGTCCATATCCATTTGAGTGCCGCGCAGATATACCAGAAAGATAACTGGACTCCAATGGTTAAATTACGAGGTGATAGTACACAGGGATGCATTGCATGGAATTTAGGAGGATCAAAGTGATTTGATCAACGTTGCTGAGATATTAAGGGGAACTGATGGGTGGATTGGGAGAAACTATTTCAGCAGTTTGGGAAAATAGTAACAGGAGTAGGCTATTCAGCCCATCGTGCCTTCTCTGCCATTCAATATTATCAAGACCTATTCCCACACCATCTTCATATCCATTTTTCCATTGGTATTTAGAAATATGTCAATCTCTGCTTTAGATGTTTTAGATTTCGATATACAGCACTGAAACAGGCCCTTCGGCCCACCGGGTCTGTGCCGACCATTAACCACCCATTTATACTAATTCTACACTAATCCCATATTTCTACCACATCATCACCTGTCCCTATATTCCCCTACCACCTACCTATACTAGGGGCAATTTATAATGGCCAATTTACCGATCAACCTGCAAGTCTTTTGGCTGTGGGAGGAAACCGGAGCACCCGGAGGAAGCCCACGCAGACACAGGGAGAACTTGCAAACTCCACACAGGCAGGACCCAGAATTGAACCCGGGTCGCTGGAGCTGTGAGGCTGCGGTGCTAACCACTGAGCCACTGTGCCACTAAGCGTACTCAATGACTGTGTTTCCACAGCCCTCTGGAGTACAGAATTCCAAAGATTCACAACCCTCTGAGCAAATAAATGTATCCGCATCTCTGTCCTAAGTGGCTTCCCCCTTATTTTGAAATTGTGTCCCTTGGTTCTAGACTCCTTAACCAGGGGAAACATCTTACCTGCATCTATCCTGTCGATCCCTTTAAATATTTTGTAGGTTTGACGAAGATCACCTCGCGTTCTTCTAAATTCCAATGAATATAAGCCCAACCAGTTCAACTATTTCTCATAAGACAACCCCTTCATCCCATGAATCAGCCGAGTGAACCTTCTCTGACCTGATGCCAGTGCATTCAGGCCTGAGCATTTGTCCACTTTCAAAAGTGCCAAATACCTTAATATTTACCCTTTCACTCTGTTTAGCCCATCCAATATTTCACACTGTTCATATTTAACTACAATGTTTAACTACATCGTTCCCCCTCTTTTATTAAGACAAACACAAAGGTTTCATGAAGAACCATGCCCACATCTCCCACCTCCACACATTCCCTTGTTGGTCCTTAATACTCTATCCTTAGTTATCCTTTAGCTCTTCATGCATTTGTAAAGCAAAATTGCTTTTTCCTTGCTTTTACTTGGTAATATTATATTCTGACTATCTCTTAGCTTTCCTAATTTCCTTTTTACTTTCAACCTTGAACTTTCTTCACTCCTCTCGTCTTTCTGTAGCATTGAGCTCCCGCTATCTGACATAAACTTCCTTTTTGTGCCTTATCCCATCAGGTTTGATCCTTGATATCGTTGATCATATAGTTAGTTACAGCAATTCAGTAAGGATTTAACAAGTATTTATTTACTTAAAATTAATTTATTAATTAGTGCTATAAATGTCAGTTAGAGGGGTGAAGTGCTTCACCTGTGAGATGTGGGAGGTCCGTGACGCTTGCAGCGTTCCGGACGACGACATCTGCAGGAAGTGTACACAGTTGCAGCTTCTCACAGACCGCATGGATCGGTTGGAGCGGCGACTGGGTGCACTTAGGAACATGCAGGTGGCAGAAAGCATCACAGACAGCAGTTTTAGAGAAGTGGGCGGCACAGTGGCGCAGTGGTTAGCACCGCAGCCTCATAGCTCCAGCGACCCGGGTTCAGTTCTGGGTACTGCCTGTGTTTGCGTGGGTTTCCGCCGGGTGCTTTGGTTTCCTCCCACCTCCTAAAGACTTGCAGGTTGATAGGTAAATTGGCCATTGTTAACTGCCCCTAGTGTAGGTAGGTGGTAGGAGAATGATGGGGATGTGGCAGAGAATATGGGATTATTGTAGGATTAGTATGAATGGGTGGTTGTTGGTCGGCACAGACTCGGTGCTTCAGTGCTGTATCTTTAAATTAAATTAAAAATAAAGTGGTTACACCCAAGGTGCAGGCAGATAGATGGGTGACCGCTAGAAGGTGCAGGTCGTCAGTGCAGGGATCCCCTGTGGCTATCCCCCTCTCTAACAAGTATACCGTTCTGGATACTGTTGGGTGGGGGGGATGGCCCATCAGGGGAAAACAGCAGCAGCCAGTGTAGTGGCACCACGGCTGGCACTGTAGTTAAGCAGTGAGGGACAAAGCGCAGAAGAGCAATAGTTATAGGGGACTCTATAGTCAGGGGCACAGATAGGCGCTCCTTTGGAAGTGAAAGAGACTCCAGGATGGTATGTTGCCTCCCTGGTGCCAGGGTCAAGGATGTCTCTGAACGAACAGGGGACATTCTGTAGGGGGAGGGTGCACAACCAGACGTTGTGGTACACATCGGTACCAACGACATAGGCAGGAAGAAAAACGAGGTCCTGCTGGAGGAGTTTAAGGAGTTAGGTAGAAACTTAAAAGACAGGACCTCTAGGGTTGTAATCTCGGGATTACACCCTGTGCCACGTGCCAGTGAGGCGAGAAATAGGAAGATGGTGCAGCTAAACATGTGGCTGAACAGCAGGTGTAGAAGGGATTGTTTCAGATATCTGGACCATTGGGATCTCTTCAGGGACAGATGGGACCTGTATGAAGAAGGACGGGTTGCATCTAAACTGGAGGGGCACAGATATCCTGGCTGCGAAGTTTGCTGGCGTCACTGGGGAGGGTTTAAACTAGTGTGGCAGGGTGGTGGGAACCAGAGCAGAAGGACAGCAAGTGAAATAAATGAGGGGGAACTAGTCAATAAGGCCAGTAAGACTAAGAGGAAGAGCAGAAAGGGAGATGTTGCGGAGAACAGCAGGACTGGTGGTCTGAAATGCATTTGTTTCAATGCGAGAAGTATCACAGGTCAGGCAGATGAATCTCGAGCTTGGATTAGTACTTGGAACTATGATGTCTTTGCTAATACAGAGACTTGGTTGAGGGAAGGACAGGATTGGCAGCTACATGTTCCAGGATTTGTCAGCTTCAGGCGGAATGGAGGGGGATGCAAAAGGCTTGGGGGAGTTGCATTACTGGTTAAGGAGAATAGCACAGCTGTACTGCGGGAGGACACCTCAGAGCGGTCATGCAGCGAGGCAATATGGGTGGAGTTCAGGAATAGGAAGGGTGCAGTCACAATGTTGGGGGTTTTCTACAGGCCTCCCAACAGCCAGCGGCAGGTAGAGGAGCAGATATGTCGACAGATTTTGGAAAGATGTAAAGGTAACAGGGTTGTAGTGGTGGGTGATCTCAACTTCCCCTATATTGACTGGGACTCACTTAGTGCTCGGGGCTTGGATGGGGCAGAATTTGTAAGGAACATCCAGGAGGGCTTCTTGAAACAATATGCCGATAATCCAACTAGGGATGGGGCCATACTGGACCTGGTATTGGGGAATCAAACCGGCCAATGGGTCAAAGTTTCAGTAGTGGAGCATTTCGGGAACAGTAACCATAATTCCATAAGTTTTAAGGTACTGGTGGATAAGGATAAGAGTAGCCCTCGGGTGAAGGTGCTTAATTGGGGGAAGGCTAATTATAACAATACTTGGCAGGAACAGAAGAATTTAGATTGGGGGCGGCTGTTTGAGGGTAAATCAACATCTGACATGTGGGAGTCTTTCAAACGTCAGTTGATCAGAATCCAGGACCGGCATGTTCCTGTGAGGAAGAAGGATACATTTGGCAAGTTTCGGGAACCTTGGATAATGCGGGATATTGTGAGCCTAGTCAAAAAGCATGTGAGCCGCATGGAAGATGGCAGGATCCCCAAAGACACATTGTGCAGCGAGCTCGCCACTGGTATCAGATCCACCGGCCGTCCATGTCTCCGTTATAAAGACGTCTGCAAACGTGACATGAAATCGTGTGACATTGATCACAAGTCGTGGGAGTCAGTTGCCAGCATTCGCCAGAGCTGGCGGGCAGCCATAAAGACAGGGCTAAATTGTGGCGAGTCGAAGAGACTTAGTAGTTGGCAGTAAAAAAGACAGAGGCGCAAGGGGAGAGCCAACTGTGCAACAGCCCCAACAAACAAATTTCTCTGCAGCACCTGTGGAAGAGCCTGTCACTCCAGAATTGGCCTTTATAGCCACTCCAGGCACTGCTTCACAAACCACTGACCACCTCCAGGCGCGTATCCATTGTCTCTCGAGATAAGGAGGCCCAAAAGAAAGAAAGAAAGAGTCAAAAAGAAAAAGGAAGCATTCATAAGTGCTAAAAGGCTAGGAACAGACGAATCCCTTGAGGAATATAAAGACAGTAGGAAGGAACTTAAGCAAGGAATCAGGAGGGCTAAAAGGGGTCATGAGAAGTCATTGGCCAACATGATGAAGGAAAATCCCAAGGCTTTTTACACATATATAAAGCGCAAGAGGGTAACTGGGGAAAGAGTTGGACTTCTCAAGGGCAGAGAAGGGAATCTATGTTTGGAGCCAGACGAAATGGGCATTGTACAAAATGAGTACTTTGCATCAGAATTCACCAAAGAGAAGGACGTGGTGGACGATGAGCCTAGGGAAGGGAGTGTAGATAGACTCAATTATCTCATTATCAAAAAGGAGGATGTTTTGGGTGTCTTGCAAAGCATTAAGATAGATAGGTTCCCAGGGCCTGATGGGATCTACCCCAGAATACGGAGGGAGGCAAGGGAAGAATTTGCTGGGGCCTTGACAGAAATCTTTGCATCCTCATTGGTTACAGGTGAGGTCCCAGAGGACTGGAGAATAGCCAATTTTGTTCCTTTGTTTAAGAAGGGTAGCAAGGATAATCCAGGAAATTATAGGCCGGTGAGCCTTACGTCAGTGTTAGGGAAATTATCAGAGAGGGTTCTTCGGGGCAGGGTTTACTTCCATTTGGAAAGAAACAAACGTATTAGTGAGAGGCAGCATGGTTTTGTAAAGGGGAGGTGGTGTCTCACTAATTTGATTGAGTTTTTTGAGGCAGTGACAAAGATGATTGATGAAAGAAGGGCAGTGGATGTTATCTATATGTACTTCAGTAGAGCCTTTGACAAGGTCCTTCATGGCAAACTGGCACATAACGTGAAGTCACATGGGATCAGAGGTGAGCTGGCAAGATGGATACAGAACTGGTTCTGTCATAGAAGACAGAGGGTAGGAGTGCAAAGGTGCTTTTCTGAATGGATGGCTGAGACTAGTGGTTTTCCACAGGGATCAGTGCTGGGACCTTTGCTGTTTGTAGTAGATATAAATGATTTGGAGGAAAATGTAGCTGGTCTGATTAGTAAGTTTGCGGACGACACTAAGGTTGGTGGAGTTGTGGACAGTGATGAGGATTGTCAGAGGATACAGCAGAATATAGATCGGATGGAGACTTGGGCAGAGAAATGGCAGATGGAGTTTAATCCGGACAAATGTGAGATAATGCATTTTGGAAGGTCTAATGCAGATGGGAAGTATACAACAAATGGCAGAACCCTTAGGAGTATTGAAAGGCAGTGCGATTTGGGCGTACATGTCCACAGGTCACTGAAAGTGGCAACGCAGCTGGATAAGGTAGTCAAGAAGGCACACAGCATGCTGGCCTTCATCGGTCGGACCATATAGTATAGAAATAGGCAAGTCATGCTGCAGCTGTATAGAAATTTAGTTAGGCCACACTTAGAATATTGCGAACAGTTACAATTCAAAGTTGCAATTCTGGTCGCCACACTACCAGAAGGACGTGGAGGCTTTGGAGCGGGTACAGAAGAGGTTTACCAGGATGTTGCCTGGTCTGGAGAGCATTAGCTGTGAGGAGATGTTGGATAAACTCGGATTATTTTCACTGGAAAGACGGAAGTGGAGGGGCAACATGATAGATGTTTACAAAGTTATAAGCGGCATGGACAGAGTGGATAGTCAGAAGCTTTTTCCTAGGGTGGAAGAGTCGGTTACTAGGGGACATAGGTTTAGAGTGAGAGGGGCAAAGTTTAGAGGGATGTGCGAGGCAAGTTCTTTACGCAGAGGGTGGTGTGTGCTTGGAAGATGCTTCCGAGGGAGGTGGTGGAAGCAGGTATGATAGCGACGTTTAAGAGGCATCTTGACAAATGCTTGAATAGGATGGGAATAGAGGGATACGGTCTTCAGAAGTGCAGAAGGTTTTAGTTTAGGCAGGCATCAAGATCGGCGCAGGCTTGGAGGGCCGAATGGCCTGTTCCTGTGCTGTACTGTTCTTTGATCTTTGTTCTCTCCAAGAGGCTCTAGATTTGGGAGTCTCACCCTGTTTGTATTTGTAGGAAAATATTTGTTCTCAACCGTCACTAACTCTCACTGCTCTGACATTCATTTACCTTCAGGTGGCTGCTTCCAGTCCCCTTTGATAAATCCTCCCTTCCCTGGAATTACCATCTCCTCTGATCTCCCTGCAGTACCCTCACATCCTTCCTAATGTGTGGTGACTAGAACTGGATGCGGTATTCTAGCTGTGGCCTAACCAGAGCTTTGTAAATGTTCCACATAACTTCTGTGCTTTTGTAGTCATAACTATTTATGAAGCCCAAGATCCCGTAAACATTGCTGACGATTCTCTCAATATGACCTGCAACCTTCGAAGATACAAGCGCATGTATCCCGCGGTCCCTCTGTCGCTGCACACTCCCTAGAACTGTGCCATTAAGGCTATCTCGGCTCTCCCTGTCTGTTCTGCAAGAAAGAGAACTGGGGGGAAGAGAGAGAGAGTTGATGAGAGAGAGAGACTGGGGCAAGAGATGTGGACAGAGAATGAGAGAGGGAGAGAGGGGGAACAGAGGGTGAAACAAAGGGACGAGAGTGGGAGGGGAGGAGAGAGAGCGAGGGGCAGAGCGAAAGAGAGAGAGATGGAGGAGAGAAAACCGGGGTGGAGAGAGGGCTAGAGGGTGTGGGTGTTATGGCCATGAGAGAAAGGTGTCTACTGGTCTGTTACTGTCTTCACCTGGTCTTATAGTAACAGGGTTAAATGTTAAACACACGATGTTTTGAGTACATCCTTGGTGAATCCTTGTTCACCACTTTCCAATTATAAGGCAATGTAATGAGCACAAACAGGCTTTCTTAGGTTTAAAGAAGAAAGATGAAATTTATTAAATCTAACACTTAAACTGTAATACGGTTAACGCCTACGGATATACGACTCGCCCACTCTAGCATGCACAAGCAATATAAACATGCAACGAGGGACAAAACAGAGCGGACGGAATGATAAGTAGAGTAGTTATAGGTAATATCATGTTACTATTCCCCGAACTCACTGTAGTCCTTGTTTGAAGATATGGTCTTGCATTTCATTGGAGCCGAGTGTTCCGTTTAAACCTGGTTCACGTCGGAGACCTTTTTGTTCTCTTTGAGTTTACGTGTCTTCAATTGTTTCATAAGCTGGTGAGAGCGAGATGAGGGCAGCTAGGAGAGAGGTTTTATCAAAAAAGGAACCAGGAGTTTTCTCAGTTAGAATCCTTTGTTGGAAGTTCAAATCTCAACAGCCAGTTAGTAATTTGACTGTGTTCAGTATGGAGAAGGAGGATGTAAATGTAAAGATCAAGGAAGGAGATTGTGAAAAACTTGAACAAATTAGCAATGAAAGGGGGGCAGTATTAGCGGTTTAAGCGGGCTTAAAAGTGGATAAATGCCCAGGCCTAGAGGAGATGTATCCCAGGCTGCTACGTGAGGCAAGGGATGAGATAGCAGGGGCTCTGACACAAATTTTCAGATCCTCTCTGGCCACAGGCGAGGTGTCAGAGGACTGGAGGACATCGAACGTGGTTCCATTATTCTATGGTACTAGGGTTAAACCAGGTAAGTACAGGCCAGTGGTCTGAACAACAACAGTGATAGGCAAACCATTGGAAAAAAAATTCTGAGGGGCAGGAATAACCTCACTTGGAGAAGCAATGATTAATCAAGGATAGTCATCATGTCTAACTAACTTGATTGAATTTTTCTATTCGACTAGGTATGCAGATAATGGTAAAGCAGTTGGTGCAGTCCACATGGACTTCAGTACGGCTTTTGATAAGGTCCCACATGGGAGATTGTTAAGAAGGTAAGAGACCATGGGGACCAGGGCAATTTGGCAGATTGGATCCAAAGTTGGCTTAGTGGCAGGAGGCAGAGGGTGAAGGTCGATGGTTGTTTTTGCGATTGGAAGCCTGTGACTACTGGTGTGCCGCAGGGATCGGTGCTGGGACCTTTGCTGTTTGTGGTGCACATTAATGATTTAGACGTGAATATAGGAGGTATGATCAGTAAGTTCGCAGATGACACGAAAATTGATGGGGCTGCAAATAGTGAGGAGGAAAGCCTTAGATTCCAGGACGGTATCGATGGGCTGGAAAGATGGGCAGAACAGTGGAAAACGAAAGTTAATCCTGAGAATTGTGAGGTGATGCATTTTTGAAGGACTAACAAGGCAAGGGAAAATACAATGGATGGCAGGACCCTATGTATTACAGAAGGTCGGAGGAACTTGGTGTACTTGTCCATCGTATTTTTTAGTTTTAGAGATACAGCACTGAAACATGCCCTTCGGCCCACCGAGTCTGTGCCGACCATCAACCACCCATTTATACTAATCCTACGCTAATCCCATATTGCTACCACATCTCCACCTGTCCCTATATTTCCCTGCCACCTACCTATAGTAGGGACAATTTATAATGGCCAATTTACCTATTAACCTGCAAGTCTTTTGGCTTGTGGGAGGAAACTGGAGCACCCAGAGAAAACCCACGCAGTCACAGGGAGAACTTGCAAACTCCACACAGGCAGTACCCAGAATTGAACCCGGGTCGCTGGAGCTGTGAGGCTGCGGTGCTAACCACTGCGCCACTCCAGGCAGCAGCACAGTTAGACAAGGTGGTAATGAAGGCATACAGATACTAGCCTTTATTCGCCGAGGCATAGACAATGAGAACAGGGAAGTTATGATGGAGTTGTATAAAATGCTAGTTCAGCCATAGCCTGAGTACTGTGTACAGTTCTGGTCGCCACACTATAGGAAGGATGTGATTGCACTGGAGAGGGTGCAGAGGAGATTCACCAGATGGTTGCCTGGGCTGGAGCATTTCAGCTATGAAGAGAGACTGAAAAGGCTAGGGTTGTTTTCCTTAGAGCAGAGAAGGTTGATGAGTGCCGTATACAAAATTATGAGGGCCATAGATAGGGTAGATAGCAAGAAACGTGTCCCTTAAGAGAGGTGGCAATAACCAGGAGGCATAGACTTAAGGTAAGTGGCAGGAGGTTTAGAGAAGATTTGAGGAAATAATTTTTCAAGCAGAGAGTGTTTGGAATCAGGAACACATTGCCTGAAGGGGTGGTAGAGGCCTGAACCCACACACTATTTAGGAAGTATTTAGATGAGCACTTGAAATTCCATTGCAGACAAGGCTGCGTTCAAAGTACTAGAAAAGGGGATTAGAATAGGTAGGTGCTTGATGGCAGGCACAGACACGCTGGGCTGAAAGGCCTCTTTCTGCGCTGTGTATCTCTATAACTAAAAGTGCTCTGTTCTGACCACTTCTGCTGTCTATTGGGGAAGCAACTACAGGATCTCTTTTTTTCTAACACTGCTAGTACTATGCAAATAGCCTTCCTATCAGGGGCTTGAAATTTTAAGTTTTAAT
Organism: Heterodontus francisci; assembly: GCF_036365525.1. Taxonomy (NCBI): domain Eukaryota; kingdom Metazoa; phylum Chordata; class Chondrichthyes; order Heterodontiformes; family Heterodontidae; genus Heterodontus; species Heterodontus francisci. Next base: position 4,068,275 of record NW_027140986.1, on the reverse strand, counting down.
GTTCATGTGACAAAATCATGTGTGCCTCAGTCTTGGCAGGTGGGGGATTGCCTGACAGGGGGGAACAGGGAGCGAGAGAAGGGGACGCGAGAGATGTACAGAGAGAGAGTCAGAGAGAGAAAGAGGGGAGGAGACAGAGAAGGAGGTGGAAAAGAGAGAAAGAGCGAGTGGAGCAGTCAGACAAATTAAGAGAGAGAGGTGGCAGAGAGAGAGAGTGGCGACTGGGTAGGGAGAGAGAGGTAAGAGGGAGAGAGGTGAGGGGGAGAGATGGGGATAGAGAGAGCGGAGCAGAGAGAGCGAAAAGGGAGGAGGGAGAGATGGGGAGAGCGAAAGGGGAGAAAAGAGGGAGCAGAAAAAGAAATAGAGCGAGAGCGAGAGAGAGCACAGCACAGAGGAAGGGGGCAGCGAGAGAGGAAGGCAGAGAGAGAAAGAGGGGGACAAAGAGACTACAAGAGCCGGTCAGAGGCTAGGAATTCTGCAGCATGTAACTCATCGCATGTCTCCCCAATGCCTGTCCACCATCGACAGGGAAAAATTCAGGGTTGTGATGGAGTACTCTCCCTTTGGCCTGATGGGTGCAGGTAGAAAACACTCAAGAAGCTCGCCACCATCCAACACAACGCACTCCTCTTGATCGGCAACTCATCCAAAAACATTCACTCCCTCCAACACCAATGCCCAGTGGCAACAGTGTGTACCATATGCAAGGTTCACTGCAGCAACGCACTGAGGCTACTAAAAGAGCACTTTCTAAACCCGCGACCAGAAGACCATACAAGTTCGGAGCAGAAATAGGCCATTCGGCCTATCAATCCTGTTCCACCATTCAATTAGCCGGACATCAGTTGTGTGGAAAATGCTAGAGTCCATTATAAAAGATGTAATAACAGAGCACTTGTAAAGTAATGACTGGATCGGACAAAGTCAACATGGATTTACGAAAGGCAAATCATGCTTGACAAATCTACCTGAATATTTTGAGGATGTAACTAATAGAACAGGTAAGGGAGAAGCAGTGGATGTGATGTATTTGGACTTTCAGAAGACTTTCGAGAGGATCCCACATGAAAGATAAGCGTGTATAATTAAAGCACATGTGATTGGGGGAAAGGTACTGACATGGATTGAGAACTGGATGGCTGACAGGAAACAAAGAGTCGGAATAAACGGGTCTTCTTCTGAGTGGCAGGCAGTGAGTAGTGGATCAGCACAGGGATCAGTGCTAGGACCCCAGCTATTCACAGTATATATTAACGATATAGATGAGGGAATTAAATGTAATATTTCCAAGTTTGTAGACGACAAAACACTAGATGGGAGTGGAAGCTATGAGGAGGATGTCGAGAGGCTCCAGTGCAATTTCGACAGGTTGAGTGAGTGAGCAAATACATGGCAGATGCAGTATAATGTGGATAAATGTAAGGCTATCCACTTTGGTGGCAAAAACAGAAAGGCATATAGATTGGGAAAGGGGGAGGTGCAGCGAGACCTGAGTGTCCTTGTGCACCAGTTGCTGAAAATAATCATGCAGGTGCAGCAGGCAGTTAAGAAGGCAAATGGTATATTGGCTGTCATAGCGACAGGATTCGAGTACATGAGCAAGGACATCCTGCTGCAATTACACAAGTCGACGTGGTGGGCGGCACAGTGGCGCCGTGGTTAGCACCACAGCCTCACAGCTGCAGCGACCCACGTTTAGTTCTGGGTACTGCCTGTGCGTAGTTTGCAAGTTTTCCCTGTGAAAGCGTGGGTTTGTGCCGTGTGTTCCAGTTTCCTCACACAGCCAAAGACTTGCAGGTTGATAGTAAATTGGCCATTATAAATTGACCCTAGTGTAGGTCGGTGGTGGGAGAATGGTGGGGAAGTGGTTGGGAATATGGGATTAATGTAGGATTAGTATAAATGGGTGGTTGTTGGTCGGCACAGACTCGGTGGGCTGAAGGGCCTCTTAAAAAAATAATTTAAAAAGTCCTTGGTGAGCCCACATCTGGAGTATTGTGTGCAGCTTTGGTCTCCTAATCTGAGGAAGAGTGTTCTTGCTATGGAGGCAGTGCAGGGAAGGCTCACCACACTGATTCCTGGGATGACAGGCCTGAGGTATGAAGAGAGATTGTGTCGATTAGGCTTGTAGTTGCGAGAGTTTAGAAGAATGAGAGGGGATCTCATGGAAACCTACAACATTCTAACTGGACTGGACAGTCTAGATGCAGGAAGGATGTTCCGGATTGCGGGGAGTGCAGGACCAGGGGTCCATGTCAATGGATTAGGAGTAAGCCATTTAGGACTGAGAGCAAGAGAGATTTTTTCACCAAGAGAGTGGTGAACCTGTGGAATTATCTACCAAGGAAAGCAGTTGAGGACAAATCATTAAGTATGTTCAAGAAAGAGTTAGATATAGTTCTTGGGGCTTATGGAATGAAGGGTTACGGGGAGAGAGCGGAAACAGGTTACGGAGTTTGGATGATCGGCCATCATCGTATTGAATGACGGAGCAGGGCCGAATGGCCTACTCCTGCTCCTATTTTTCCATGTTTCTATGTTTATTCCATCACATTGCTGATGACCGACAGCACACTGATCTGGTCGCAATTAACCTGGTTCAGTTCCTGCTTTTTGTGGAGAGGACATAGCGGGATAGTTTTCCACATTGATGCGTAGCTGCCAGTGTTGTAGCTGTTCTGGAACGGCATTTAGGGACATCGCCAGTTACATATGAACATACGAGCATATGAATTAAGAACATGATTAGGCCATTCACGCCCCTAGAGCCAGCTACGCTATTCAATAAGATTATGGCTGATAGATTTGTATCCTCAACTCAACATTCCTGCCTACCCTGAATAACCTTTCACCCTCTTGTTTATCAAGAATCAATCTACCTCCGCCTCAAAAATATTTAAAGACTCTGCTTCTGAGGCCTTTGGAAGAAGAGAGTTCCAAAGACTCACGATCCTTTGTGTGATAAAGAAATCCTCATCTGTGTATTAAATGGGCGTCCCCCTTATTTATAAGCATTGATCCTCGTTCTAGATTCTCCCACAAGAGGAAACATCATTTCTACATCCACTCTATCAACAACCTCAGAATATTTTTAGTTCCAATCAATTCGCCCCTTTCTTTTCTTAAATCCAGTGTATACAAGCCTATCTGTCCAAACTTTCTTCATTAGCTAACCAGCCCATTCTTGTGAACCTTCTGTGAAATGCTTCCAATGCATTTACATCCTTCCTTAAATAAGAAGACCAATACTGTACACTGCACCAATGGTCCCACCAATGTTCTGTATAGCTGAAGCATAACATCCCTACTTTTGTATGCAATTCACTTCGCAATAAATAATAAAAGTGTTGTCGCTTTCCTTATTAATTGTTATACCTGCAAAGTAACCTTTTGTGATTCATGCACGAGGACACCCATAGCACTTTGCAATTTCTCATCATTTAGATAAATAATTATTTGTTATTCAACCTGCCTAAATGGATAATTTCGAATTTTTCTCGTTAACTCCATTTGTCGGATATTTGCCCACTTATTTAACCTATCTATATCCCTTTGTAGCCTCCACTTCACAACTTATTTTCCTACCTATCTGTTTGTCACCAGCAAATTCAGCAACCATATCATCGGACCCCTTGATCCACGTCATTTATATAAATTGTAAAAAGGCGAGGCCCTTCACTGATCCCTGTGGTGCACTATTCGTTACAACTTGCCAACCAGAAAAAGACACATTTATGCCGACTCTCCTGTTAGTTAACCAATCTTCTATCCATGTCATTATGTTACCCCCTACTCTATGAACATTTATACTCCACAGAAACCTTTGATGTGGCACCTTATCAAATGCCTTCTGGAAATCTAAGTACAGTGTAACCACAGGTCCCCCTTTATCCACAGCACGTGTTACTTCTTCAAAGAACGCCAATAAATTGGTTCAACATGTTTTCCCTTTCACCAAACTATGTTGACGCTGCCTGATTCTGTTCAATTTTTCTAAGTGCCCTCTATAACGTCTTTAAGAATAACGGATAACATCTTCCCTATAGAGATGTTAAGCTAATTGGCAGGTACTTTCCTGCTTTCGGTCTCCCTCCTTTTTTGAATAAAGGACTTAAGTTGGAATTTTCCAATCTAATGTAATCTTCCCCGAATGTAGGATATTTTGGGAAATTAAAATCACGCATCAATGTTCTCAGCCACTTCTTTTAAAGACCCTAGGATGAATTCTATCAGGACCCGAGGACTTGTCAGTCTGCAACTCCAACAATTTGCTCTGCACCTCGCTCCTGGTGATTGTCATGTTCTCACGTTTTATTTATGTCTGCATTTACTGACAACGCAACCAAACAGCAGCAGCTTTTTCGGGAGCAGCGTGTGAGCGAGTGAGCAGCTGGGAAAGTCCGTTTGAAAGTAAATTTAATTTCCTTTTGTTTTTCGGCGGAGGCCAGGGGGCTGCTGGGTAAGTAAAACACTATATATTTAGGCGGTTTAAAATAACTTTCCTTTCAGTGCAGCAGCTTTTTCGGGAGCAGCGTGTGAACGAGTGAGCAGCTGGGAAAGTCCGTTTGAAAGTAAATTTAATTTCCTTTTGTTTTTCGGCGGAGGCCAGGGGGCTGCTGGGTAAGTAAAACACTATATATTTGGGCGGTTTAAAATAACTTTCCTTTCAGTGCAGCAGCTTTTTCGGGAGCAGCGTGTGAACGAGTGAGCAGCTGGGAAAGTCCGTTTGAAAGTAAATTTAATTTCCTTTTGTTTTTCGGCGGAGGCCAGGGGGCTGCTGGGTAAGTAAAACACTATATATTTGGGCGGTTTAAAATAACTTTCCTTTCAGTGCAGCAGCTTGTCGTGTCTCCCACCCGCCCTCCTCCTCTAACCAAAAAAAAGGACTCGGTGGGGTGTTTATAAGGTAAGGCTTTTTCGATTTCTCTGGTTTTATTGTGATTGGTAAAAAACTTTTCGTTCATTTTTCATTTAACTAAGTTTAAACTTAAGATTAAAAATGGCAGGAGATCTCAGACCCGTATCATGCTCCTCTTGCTTAATGTGGGAGCTCAGGGACATGGCTGATGACCCTGACTCCTTCACGTGCAGGAAGTGTGTCCAGCTGCAGCTCTTGTTAGACCGCATGACGGCTCTCGAGCTGCGGATGGACTCACTTTGGAGCATGCGCGATGCTGAGGAGGTCGTGGATAGCACGTTTAGTGAATTGGTCACACCGCAGATTAGGATTGCTGAGGGAGAAAGGGAATGGGTGACCAAAAGGCAGAGAAAGAGCAGGAAGGCAGCGCAGGAGTCCCCTGCGGTCATCTCCCTCCAAAACAAGTATACCGTTTTGGATACTGTTGAGGGAGATGGCTCACCAGGGGAAGGCAGCAGTAGCCAGGTCCATGGCACCGTGGCTGGCTCTGCTGTTCCGAAGGGCGGGAAAAAGAGTGGAAGGGCTATAGTCGTAGGTGATTCGATTGTAAGGGGAGTAGATAGGCGGTTCTGTGGTCGAAAACGAGGCTCCCGAATGGTATGTTGCCTCCCAGGTGCACGGGTCAGGGACGTCTCAGATCGGCTGCAGAACATTCTAAAGGGGGAGGGTGAACAGCCAGTTGTCATTGTGCACATAGGCACTAATGATATAGGTAAAAAACGGGATGAGGTCCTACAAGCAGAGTTTAGGGAGTTAGGAGCCAAGTTAAAAAGTAGGACCTCAAAGGTAGTAATCTCAGGATTACTACCAGTGCCACGTGATAGTCAGAGTAAAAATGAAAGAATAGTCAGGATGAATGCGTGGCTTGAGAGATGGTGCAGGAAGGAGGGGTTCAGATTTTTGGGACATTGGGACCGGTTCTGGGGGAGGTGGGACGATTACAAATTGGACGGTCTACACCTGGGCCGGACTGGAACCAATGTCCTTGGAGGTGCTTTTGCTAACGCTGTTGGGGAGGGTTTAAACTAATGTGGCAGGGGGATGGGAACCAATTGAGGTCAGTTGACAGTAAGGAGGTAGTAACAAAAGCCTGTAAGGAACTAGATAATGAAGTCAGTGTGACTAAGGGGAAGAGCAGGCAGGGAGCAGATGATGAATATAAAGGGACTGGTGGTCTGAGGTGCATTTGTTTTAATGCAAGAAGTGTAGTAGGTAAGGCAGATGAACTTAGGGCTTGGATTAGTACCTGGGAGTATGATGTTATTGCTATTACTGAGACTTGGTTGAGGGAAGGGCATGATTGGCAACTAAATATCCCAGGATATCGATGCTTCAGGCGGGATAGAGAGGGTGGTAAAAGGGTGGAGGAGTTGCATTACTGGTCAAAGAGGATATCACAGCTGTGCTGAAGGAGGGCACTATGGAGGACTCGAGCAGTGAGGCAATATGGACAGAACTCAGAAATAGGAAGGGTGCGGTAACAATGTTGGGGCTGTACTACAGGCCTCCCAACAGCGAGCGTGAGATAGAGGTACAAATATGTAAACAGATTATGGAAAGATGTAGGAGCAACAGGGTGGTGGTGATAGGAGATTTTAATTTTCCCAACATTGACTGGGATTCGCTGAGTGTTAGAGGTCCAGATGGAGCAGAATTTGTAAGGAGCATCCAGGAGGGTTTTCTAGAGCAGTATGTAAATAGTCCAACTCGGGAAGGGGCCATACTGGACCTGGTGTTGGGGAATGAGCCCGGCCAGGTTGTTGAAGTTTCAGTAGGGGACTACTTTGGGAATAGTGATCACAATTCCGTAAGCTTTAAAATACTCATGGACAAAGACGAGAGTGGTCCAAAAGGGAGAGTGCTAAATTGGGGGAAGGCCAACTACACCAAAATTCGGCAGGAGCTGGGAAATGTAGATTGGGAGCAGCTGTTTGAAGGTAAATCCACATGTGATATGTGGGAGGCTTTTAAAGAGAGGTTGATTAGCGTGCAGGAGAGACATGTTCCTGTGAAAATGAGGGATAGAAATGGCAAGATTAGGGAACCATGGATGACAGGTGAAATTGTGAGACTAGCTAAGAGGAAAAAGGAAGCATACATAAGGTCTCGGCGGCTGATGAAAGACGAAGCTTTGGAAGAATATCGGGAATGTAGGACCAATCTGAAACGAGGAATTAAGAGGGCTAAAAGGGGTCATGAAATATCTTTAGCAAACAGGGTTAAGGAAAATCCCAAAGCCTTTTATTCATATATAAGGAGAAAGAGGGTAACTAGAAAAAGGATTGGCCCACTAAAGGACAAAGGAGGAATGTTATGCTTGGACTCAGAGAAAATGGGTGAGATTCTAAACGAGTACTTTGCATCGGTATTCACCGAGGAAAGGGACATGACGGATGTTGAGGTTAGGAACAGATGTTTGATTACTCTAGGTCAAGTCGGCATAAGGAGGGAGGAAGTGTTGGGTATTCTAAAGGGCATTAAGGTGGACAAGTCCCCAGGTCCGGATGGGATCTATCCCAGGTTACTGAGGGAAGCGAGAGAGGAAATAGCTGGGGCCTTAACAGATATCTTTGCAGCATCCTTAAACACGGGTGAGGTCCCGGAGGACAGGAGAATTGCTAATGTTGTCCCCTTGTTTAAGAAGGGTAGCAGGGATAATCCAGGTAATTATAGACCGGTGAGCCTGACGTCAGTGGTAGGGAAGCTGCTGGAGAAGATACTGAGGGATAGGATCTATTCCCATTTGGAAGAAAATGGGCTCATCAGTGATAGGCAACATGGTTTTGTGCAGGGAAGGTCATGTCTTACCAACTTAATAGAATTCTTTGAGGAAATGATGAAGTTGATTGATGAGGGAAGGGCTGTCGATGTCATATACATGGACTTCAGTAAGGCGTTTGATAAGGTTCCCCACGGCAGGCTGATGGAGAAAGTGAAGGCGCTTGGGGTCCAAGGTGTACTAGCTAGATGGATAAAGAACTGGCTGGGCAACAGGAGACAGAGAGTAGCAGTAGAAGGGAGTTTCTCAAAATGGAGACGTGTGACCAGTGGTGTTCCACAGGGATCCGTGCTGGGACCACTGTTGTTTGTGATATACATTAATGATTTGGAGGAAAGTATAGGTGGACTGATTAGCAAGTTTGCAGACGACACTAAGATTGGTGGAGTAGCAGATAGTGAAGGGGACTGTCAGAGAATACAGCAGAATATAGATAGATTGGAGAGTTGGGCAGAGAAATGGCAGATGGAGTTCAATCAGGGCAAATGCGAGGTGATGCATTTTGGAAGATCCAATTCAAGAGTGAACTATACAGTAAATGGAAAAGTCCTGGGGAAAATTGATGTCCAGAGAGATTTGGGTGTTCAGGTCCACTGTTCCCTGAAGGTGGCAACGCAGGTAAATAGAGTGGTCAAGAAGGCATACGGCATGCTTTCCTTCATCGGACGGGGCATTGAGTACAAGAGTTGGCAGGTCATGTTACAGTTGTATAGGACTTTGGTTCGGCCACATTTGGAATACTGCGTACAGTTCTGGTCGCCACATTATCAAAAGGATGTGGATGCTTTGGAGAAGGTGCAGAGGAGGTTCACCAGGATGTTGCCTGGTATGGAGGGCGCTAGCTATGAAGAGAGGTTGAGCAGATTAGGATTATTTTCATTAGAAAGACGGAGGTTGAGGGGGGACCTGATTGAGGTGTACAAAATCATGAGAGGTATAGACAGGGTGGATAGCAAGAGGCTTTTTCCCAGAGTGGGGGTTTCAATTACTAGAGGACACGAGTTCAAAGTGAAAGGGGAAAAGTTTAGGGGGGATATGCGTGGAAAGTTCTTTGCGCAGAGGGTGGTGGGCACCTGGAACGCATTGCCAGCGGAGGTGGTAGATGCGGGCACGATGGAGTCTTTTAAGATGTATCTAGACAGATACATGAATGGGCAGGAAGAAAAGAGATACAGAACCTTAGAAAATAGGCGACATGTTTAGAGAGAGGATCTGGATCGGCGCAGGCTTGGAGGGCCGAAGGGCCTGTTCCTGTGCTGTAATTATCTTTGTTCACTAGTTGGCGCTGTACTGGCACATGCGCAAATGCAGTCTGTACCACTTAAAGTTCACAGTCTGCGATGTTAAGGCAGCTGCCATGACTAAAGATGGTGCTGCTCAAATAATCAGAGAATGGCAAAGTAAACATATGGCAGCACGCAATGGAAATCCAAAGTACAGCACCTCTGACAGTGCTCCACATTTCTAATTTTTTTCCGTGCCATTCCACTCTGGCCGCTCGCTCCTTACCCCCTGTTTCCTTTCCGCACCGCCCTAAGAATCAAGCGATGTAGGAGCACGTGGCAGAGAGGAGAGAGGTGGCGCCGCCTCGAGCAAGCGTCTGGAGGAATGGGGGAGAGAGCGGGTGGTGGGGGGGAGAGAGGCGGGGTAGGGGATGGAGCGGAGCGGCCGGAGAGAGCGGCGGGGTAGGTGGGGTTGTGGGGAAGAGCAGCCGACCAGGCGCGTTGCATGAAGATGTACACTTTACGTGATGAAGTTGCCTACGCATGCGGTAAACAATCATGGCTAGTCGGAACGCCACGCACGCGAAGAGAACTGGAGCCCATCTGCACATGTGCGCATTTGGCGCAGACTGATGTTGTCAGCGGCTGGCTGTGTTGTCAGGAATCACTTTGAAGAAAAAAAGATAATTGCGCACAGTTGGGTAACAGGTCACAAGATTGGACAGAATATACAAAGCTGCAAAGAACAACTGAAAGATTAATAAGTAGCGAAAGATTAGCGTCCAAGAGAAAGCTGATAAGAACTATTTAGACCGAGCGCAAGAGTTTCCTTTTTTTTAAGAACCGATTTAACCAAAAGATCGCTGGTCATATGGAAAGTGCGTATAGGGAAGAAATAAGGGAAAGTAAAGAGATGGCAGATGAATTGAACAGATAATTTGCATTGGTCTTCTCAATAGAAGATACAATCAGCATCCCAGAAATGACTGCAAATCAGGAAATGGAAAGGAGGGAAGAAACGAGGGCGGCACAGTGGCGCAGTGGTTAGCACCGCGGCCTCACAGCTCCGTGGATACGGGTTCGATTCTGGGTACTGCCTGTGCGGAGTTTGCAAGTTCTCCCTATGTCTGCGTGGGTTTTCGCCGGGTGCTCTGGTTTCCTCCCACATCCAAAGACTTGCAGGTGATAGGTAAATTGGCCGTTGTAAATTGCCCTTAGTGTGGGTAAGTGATAGGGAATATGGGATTACTGTAGGGTTAGTATAACTGGGTGGTTGTTGGTCGTCACAGACTCAGTGGGCCGAAGGGCCTGTTTCAGTGCTGTATCTCTAAATAAATAAAAGCAGCACTCAATGCAAACGCGCAGCTCTAAGACTCCACTGAATTGACACTGTCTGAAAACAATGATCTGTCAGCTTTGCTGGAGCTCAGAAACCAGTTTAAGCTAGCTACCTAATTAAATAGCTGCAGCTTGGTTTAGAGAGATTGCACATCCCTGTTTAAAATTGTAAGACACCTCACATGCCTCTTAACATAAAGAGTAATTTCAATTAATTGCCAAATGTATACACAATAAAAACTAGACTTTAAAAAGGTTCAGCCTTAAAAAATACCCACTTACCAAGCTCCCTTCTTTACCCTATGTGCCCTCCTGCAACACTCAGTAGAGGCCAAAGGGCTGCAAAGATTTATAAATTGCTATCAATTGTTATGAAGAATATTAAGGGCTACTAAGGGTTAAAAAGAATTAAAAAGGATTATAAAGGAAGTTAAATAATTTTGAAGGATTCTAATGGATTATAAACGAATTGAAAGATTAGAAAAGCTTCTAAAGATTATGAAATTCAACCATGCTTTGGAAAGGTTTTAGCTACTATAAAGTGTTATACTGTGCTATAACTATTTATGAAGGATTATGATTGTCATAAAGGATTACCATGTGCTGTGAAGTATCTGAAGGGTTATAAAGGATTATAAATAAGTTTAAAGGATGGTAAAGGATTATAAAGGCTAACAAAGCGTTTTAAAGTGTTAGAGCATTTCATAATGCGTTATAAAGTATTACGAAATGTTAGAAAGAATTATAAAATGTTCTAATGTGTTGTAAATGATGATGAAGAATTCAGGTTGAAGATTCCCACTATCATTTCTCTTTCAATTGTTTTTATCCTACTTAATATGGAGACGGCTGGTAGGTGTGACCGCTCCTGACGGGTTACCCTCGCGCTGTCGCTCTGCTCCAATGCTTGAGCACGGTGGGTGGGGCTGGGGACCTCAGACACCGCCCCCTGTCCCTTCTTCCTTCTGCATTGGGAACAGGCGTCGCCCCCACTCTGGTCACGATGGGAACAGCACTCGCCCCCACTCTCCCATTACCATGGGAAAAGGAACCTGCAGCAAAGCCCCATCCCCATGTGGAACATGTCCCACCCCCTGGCCCGTCACTCATCAGAACAGCTCCGACCCCATTCCCGCATTACTTTGGAGAACAGGTCCCGCGGCCATAACCCCATCACCATGGGAAAAGGACACCTTCCCCGCCATGTCACCGTATAATGACTGGTCCCACACTCGCTCTTTTCTGATTGCAAAGCGCCCCAGTCCCACTACCCTGTCAGCATGCAAGACAATATCCACCAACTACCCTGTCAGCAAATAGAACAGGCCCGGGCGAACTACCCCTTCCACTTGTAGAGCAACACCCGCCAACTACCTCCACAGCATGCGGAAGAGGCCCGGTCAAACTACCTTGTTAGCATGAGCAACAATCCCTGCCCAACTATTCCGTCACCTTGTGAACAGACCCTGCCCTTGCTGTGACAGACCCAGCCTCCGGCTGTTTGAAAAAATGAAATAAAATGAAAATCTTTTAGAAACGGTCAGTGATTACAGTCCCTCTTATCACTGAATGAACTTAACAATTCGCATAAAGGGATATTTCAGCATTTTCTTCAACTGCTCTCTGAACTGAGTCTGGACCATGGCATAAATCACAGTGTTTGTGCTGCAGCATGAAGGCCATTTCCCGCACAGAACCAGGAATTTCAGCCCCAGCCCCAGAATGAAAGTTCATATACTGTATTCTGGTGCATATCAAAACTACCATTAGCATTGCCCATAAAAGTATGAAACTGGCTGAGATAACTAACAGTAAAATGATAGATTTCCGTCGGCTCTCCATCTCTGGGTCTCTCGGACTCTTGGCACTGCTGTGAGCCTGGAGTCTCCTGCGCCCTCTGCTGCTCACCAAAATGTGCCTGATAGTGAGAGCATTTAGCAGCAGAATCACCACAAATGGGACCCCCGGGGTTAGAATGTTATGGAGGAACTCGATTGCTGCCCAGACCAGAGAGAAGCCAGCATCCTCTGTTATATTACAAAACCAGGGTTCGTTGTACAGACTATACTGACCTGTTAACATAAAATACCAGGTGATGTTTTTTAAACAGCTCAGCACAGTCACTGTTCCCAGAATCACAGCTGCCGTTTTCTCGGTGCAATATTTTCTTTTCAACTTCTGGCAGCAAATGGCCACAAATCGATCAAAGGTGAAAGTGACGGTGAACCAGACAGAACAGTCTGTGGCTGCATAAAGCAGGACGGCGTGGATATTGCAAACGTGGATGGACTCCCGGAAAATAAACTGGTCATGGCAAACAACGGGAATGTGCCTCAGTATCAGGTCGAATATAATGACCAGTAGATCCGCTGCTGCCATGGCCACCAAATAGTGAGTGACACATTTGGAAAGACCGCACTTGCCTCGAGACAGGATGACAATCGTCATCAAGTTAACTGTGAGGAAGGGAAATAAACAGACAAATTATTTATCAGGCTGTGAGTAAAGTTGTCACTTTGATTGAGCACTGACTGAGATTTTCAAATGTGTTACTGTGTCCAGCGATTCATTGATTGATACTGAAGGAAAAAATGAGAATACCTGTGACAACTTGGAAGGAAGGAGAGATTAAAGGACAAAAGGATGATGCTGAAGTTATTCAACTCAACGCTGATTATAATCCTCCCCATCCGGCCATTCCCTACCTGGTTTGAAGACTGTTCTGTCTCAAAGAACTCGCAGTCCTGACAAACGGTCAGCGGCCTAGACGATTAAGTCTATTTCTCCCTCCACAGATGCTACTAGACGTGCTGAGCATCTCTAGCACATTCTGTTTATTTTTAATTTTAGCTTTCCAGCATCCGCTGCACATTGGTCCTATACAGAACGTTCAGTGCTGGATTGACTGGGAGCTTCCCTCGCCTGTGACAGGTAACACTGAACAATCAATGAAACAAATAATCCCAATTATCACTAAGTTAACTATGAAGAAGATAAGCTTAACACCAGTTTGGGAATAACAGCAGCAGTTTGAAGAAGTATGGGCTACATTTGTAGATTTGTTACACATTCAGTGATGGAGTCAATTACTCTACCGTTGAGAGAGCTTGCTGTTAGAGACAGGGGCTCAATCTAGTGGAGCCAACGAGGGTCCCCATGGCAGGACAAAAAGGTGAACGAAACCCCACCGCGGTCTTTTGGACCATCCCGGCCAATTAACTGCCCGGTGCCTCGTCCCAGTCTATTTAATCAAGGAGATCCCGCCTGCCTAAACGAGGTAAACAGTCACAGGACCAATAGCTCAGTACTATTGGCAATGTAACTGGGAGCAGTGGAGCTGCTGGTACTACAGCAGGCCTGTGATGAGAACCATCACTGGAGACCTGACTCCAGATAAATGTGTCTGCACCACTGCGACAAATCAGGTAGCGGGCGCCACTAACTATACTACACCAGTTTTGGGAACAGATGAGTTGCTGGAGCTCCAGACCACAGTTTAGTTTGCTGGCGCCAGCCAGTGAGGGTGGGCCACTGACAGTACGAAGCCAGGCCATGGGCCAGGACCATTGTTGGGGATACTGACCCAGATTTCTGTGGTGAGGTCGCTCAGAACAATCATATAGGGGGAGCCACTGCCGGTAATACTCCAGACCTGCGACTGGGACCATCCCAAAAGCCTCAGACCCCAGGGGAGTGTAGCAGAGTCACTGGGGCCAGTCAGAGAGTTGGGGCCACTGCTGGTACTGGCAAAAAAGGATTACTGCTTAAGTTCAGGCCCCAGATAATGTGATGCGGTCACCAGGGTCAGTCAGGGCACAGGCAATTCTACCATTAGAGCACTAGGCCTAGGAGCAGGACAGTCGCTGGAGGCCAGGACCACTACTGGTGTTGAACTAGCCTTGGGAACATGACCATCGTGGTGAACTGAACTCCAGGTAAATATGGCAAATTCAGCAGAGCCAGACAGGGAACAACCAAATGCTCGTACTGCACCAGACCTGGAATTTGATACATTGCTGGAGTCAAGGACAATAGAAAAGTGAAACATATTGCTGGGAACAGTAGGGGTGGGTACTGCCAGCACTAAACCAGGATTGAGGCCAGGAGCATTGTTGGAGATGCGGAAGCCAGGTAAGTGAAGAAAGGTGGTCGGGAACGATCAGGGTGCAGGGGAGCCACTGCTGGCACGACACTCGGCACGTGAACAGGAACCTGGCTGGAATCTAGACTACAGTTAAGTGACGCAGGGTCAGCAACGACAGTCAGGGATAGGAGGCCACTGGCCATATTGTATCATCCCTGGGAGAAAATCCAGAAAAGAAGGTACAGACTTTGGTTTAGTAGCGAAGCAGCTCCAGGGCCATACAGGGTTTGGAGCAGAAAAGCAGGAAATGCTGGTCTGGCAGCATTGGTGCAGAGAAAAGAAGAGTTAACGTTTCAGGTAAGCGACACTTCTTCAGAATTGCGATTGGGGCCACGGCAGGCACTAAACCAAGCCTGGAATCAGAACAATAGCTGCAGAACCAGACCATTGATAAGTGTGGTGGTGTCACTCGGGCCTGTTAGGCATAGGGGCCATTGCCATTACTGCAGCAGGCCTGGAACCAGGACGATTTCTGGGCGTATGAATACCCGATAAATGTTGCAGGGATGTCAAAAAGCAACCGCCGAGCAGCAGCCACTGACGATGCTATATCAGCCCTCAGAACCAGGTCTATCACTGGAGTCCCAAATACCAGGTGCGGCATGTCACCTGGATCAGTGCGGGAGTCGGAACCATTGCTGATTCGACACCAGCCTAGAGGCAGTAACATTGCTGCAGACCTGGACCCCAGCTAAGCATGGCGGGTTCGCTGGGGCCAGTCACTGAACAGGCATTACTGATGGTACTAAACCAGGCCTGGGACCAGGCCATCACTGGAGCCGCAGTTACTATGTATTTGCATTGTGATCACCAGAGCCAATCTGGGATGGGCGGCCGCTGCCAGTACTACACCAGGACTGGGAGCATACACTTGTCTGGAGACCCAGTATCAGGTAAGGGGGGCGGGGTTGGTGGGAAAGTCAGTAAGCAGACCCTACTTTTTGTACTACACAAAGCCAGGAACCAGACCCATCGCTGGATCCCCAGATACAAGTAAGTGTAGTCAGTCACTGAGGGAGCGGGGCCACAGTCAGTACTACACCAGGACTTGGACCAGGTCAATGGCTGGAGACCCAGATGCCTCTTATGCATGGTGGTGTTCCATTGACATTCAGGGTGCATTGCGTGTCCTACACCTGATCTGGAACCATAACCATCGCTGGACACCCGGATCTCAAATGATTGTGGCAGGGTCAGCGAGCACAGAAAGGGAAGGCTGGACCATGCCATTAATTAAGATATGTCTTTCTTTTTCTTTCATTAAATAAAGCTTAGAGTTTAAAACGTACACGCATTTCAAAACAAATGAAAAATAAATTGCATATTCTACACCAAGCATCTCATTGATTTTTGTAAGACATTTGACAAGGTCTCACATGGCACACTGATCAGTGAAATGAAAGCCTATGGGATTCAGGAGAATGCTGCACGTTGGATCCATAAGTGGCTCAGAGATACGAAACAAGGGCTAGACTTTGACGGTTGTTTTTGATAATGGAAAGCTGATTGTAGTGGCATTCCAAAGGGCTTAGTGTTGGGACCTCTGCTGTTTGCGGTATATATTATGATTTAGAATTAAATGATTGGGAAATTTGCCGATGGCACAAGAATTGGCAGTCGATAGTGGAGAGGATAGTCATAGACTCCTGAAAGATATCAGTGGTTTGGTTGAGTGGGCAGAAAAGTGGCACATGGAATTAAACCCGGATAAGTGTGTGGTAATGCATTTGGATAGGGCAAATAAAGAAAGAAAATATACAATAAACGTGAGGATATTGAGAGGATTAGAAGAGGTGAGAGAACTTGCAGGTCGCTGATGGTGGAGATAGTTAGGTAGATAGAATGGTGAAGAAGGCACATGGAATGATTTCCTTTATTGATCAGGTATAGAATACAACAACAGGGATATAATGCTGCAACAGTATAAAACGCTGGCTAAGTCATAGCTGGAGTACTGCATAATGTTCTGGTCACCACATTGCAGAAAGGACATAATTGCTCGGGAAGATGTACAGAGGAGATTTACAAGAATGTTGCCAGATCTTGAAAGTTTGAGCTATGAGGAAAGACTAGATAGGCCAGTTTTGTTTTCTTTAGAACAGAGAAGGCTGTGGGGTGAATTAATTGACTTGTGCATAATGATGAGGGGCCTAGATAGAGCAGACAGGAAGGACCTGGTTCCACTAGTGGGGTGGTCAGTTACCAGGGGCACAGATTTAAGGTGATTGGTAGAAGGATTAGTGGGGACATGAGGAAACGCATTTCACCCAGAGGGTGGTGGGTGTCTGGAGTTCACTTTCAGGAACGGTGATGGAGGCAGAAAGCATCAATTCTTTTAAAAGTTACCTGGACAAGCATCTGAAGTGCTGGAACCTGCAGGGCTATGGACCAGGTGATGGACGGTGGGCTTAGATTGGGCGGCTAGTTTTTTGACAGGCACAAGCACGACGGGCAGACTTGCCTCCTTCTGTGCTGTAATTGTTCGATGGCTCTTTGCCAGACACCTCTCGGACCAAGAAAAATGTATTTGTACAGGCGGTGGAGGCAGGGTATTGAATATTATTCAAGGCGAGGTGGATAGATTACTGTTAGGTGAGGATATCAACGGTTATCGGGGGTCGAGGAGATTGTAGAATTGGAGACACAAGCATATCAGCCCTGATCTTTTGAATAGTGGAGCAGACTCGAGGAGCCGCTCGGTCTACTTCAATTATTAATTCTATTCCTTTGATGGGGCGTCTCTGATGAATATTTCTTGCAGAATGGGTGTAAGAAAAAAGTTGTCCTATTTGCACTGGAGTGTTATCAGGAACTTTCTCACAACTTGTCTGGGTTGAAGGGATCCAGATAATATCCTCCTCCTCCTCCACCACATGAGTGGCTTCCGATTTCTGTGCTGTCATGATGGCAATGATATGAAGGGCGCATCAGAAAACCACAAAGTTGTGCACCTGTTCCAGCGTGTACTGGAGTGCTCGCCATGACCGGTTCACACAGTGGAGGCAGTGCTTCATCACGCTGATTGTTTGCTCCACGGTGTATCTGTTGGCTCCATTTTTAACGCTAAACATGTGCTAATGTTGCATGGTTGGTTGGCGACAGAAGGGTGGATGTATGGGCAAGGAGCATTCATTAGCTATGGTTAGAGTTGGTGGTCTTTGTCTCTGGAAAACCACGTTTTGGTTCTCCTTGCAGGGTCGAAGACGTTGGGAACACCCAGTGCTTCGAATGAAGGTATCATGGCTGCTTCCAGACTAGTGGACATTCACCAAAATGATATATTGTGCATGGTCACACGGCGGCAGTACAATAATGGAGTGAGAGTTCTTTCAGATCCTTTACCTTTCCCCATCGACATGCGAGGCTCCACAGAGCCACGTACACCATTGGGAATCCCGCTCTCCTGGCAAAGCCCTGGGACCTCACATCGTGCTGCTCCCTGCAAAGGGAGAAAACAATGTATTCGCCTCACCCAGTATTAGATGACATCTGTCATCTCCCGGACGCATCGATGAACAGTATACAGTGAAACACTGGATACGTTGCCGGCTCCTGCCTGCATAGCTCGGGGTGCAGAGAAGTTCAATGAAACTGTAACATTAAAGGCCACTGGCTGCGCCATCCTTGCCCTGGTACGCATCTCCTGGTCGTGTTGCAGGAGGTGAAACAGCTCTGTGACTACCTCCTTATTGAATCAAAGAGAATTGATGAATGCTTAAAGGGGGACAACTTGTAGGAATATGGGAAGCAGATAGGGGAATGGGATTAATTGGAGGGGGAGGCCATGTATGGATTCAAACACAAGACTAAGAGTATTAAAACTGAGGTTCTGCTGGATGGGGAACCATTGTAGTTCAGTCAGCACAGGAGCGACTGTCGATGGGGATTTGTTGTGAGCTGGGATACGGGCAGGACATTGTTAGGTGGGATGTGGTTTATGATGGCAGTATCTGGGAGGGTGCGCAGGGAAGCATTGGGAATCTGTATTAAGCAAATGTTTGGATGATGGTTTGTGCAGCAAACAGGTTTATACAGTGGTGGAAACGGGTGATATTAGGTAGGTGGTAGCAGATATAATGGGTACTGAAGAGGATATAGGATCAGAACTCAGTTGCGGGTCATAGAGATCGTCGAGGTTGTGAACAGTCTGGTTCAGCGTCAGTCATTGGTCTAGTGGGGGGATGGCGACAGTAGATAGGAAATGGAATTTGTGATGGTGACCAAAGCCACTGTGCTAAATGGGATAGATATAGAACAGATAGAGCAATGCAAAACTGGGCATACATGAGGCGCCGTGGGCCAGCAACAGGAGCAGAATTGTACTCAACCACAATCTGTAACCTCATGGCCCGGCGTATCCCCCAGTCTGCAATTACCATCAAGCCAGAAGACTGGTTCAATGAAGAGTGCAGGAGAGCATGACAGGAGCAGCACGAGGCGTACCTCAAAATGAGGTATCAACCTCGTGAAGCTGCAACACATGACGTCTTGCGTGCCAAACTGTGTAAGCAGCATGCGATAGACAGATATAAGTAGTCCTATAACCAGCGGATCAGATCTAAGCTCAATAGTCCTGCCACATTAAGCCGTGACTGGTGTTGGACAATTAAACAACTAACTGGAGGAGGTGGCTCCACAAATATCCCGATCCTCAATGATGGGGGAGCACAGCACATCAGTGTGAAAGATAAGGCTGAAGCATTTGCAACAATTTTCAGCCAGAAATGCCGAGTTAATGATCCATCTTGGCCTCCTCCTGGTTTCCCCAGCGTCACAACTGCCAGAATTCAGCCAATTCACTCCACACGATATCAAGAATTAACTGAAGGTACTGGATACTGCAAAGGCTATCGGCGCTGACAATAGTCTGGCAATTGTACTGAACACCTGGGCTCCAGAACTAGCCGCACCCCTAGCCAAGCTGTTCCAGTCCAGCTACAAAATTGGCATCTGCCCAGCAATGTGGAAAATAGCTCAAATATGTCCTCTACGCAAAAAGCAGGACAAGTCCACCCGGTCAATTACCACACCATCAGTCTACTCTCAACAATCAGTAAAGTGATAGATGCTGTCATCAAAGGTGCCATCAAGCAGTACTTGCTCAGCAATAACCTGATCAGTGACGCTCTGTTTGGCTTATACCAGAGCCACTCAGCTCTTTATCTCTTTCCAGCCTTGGTTCAAACATGGACACAAGAGCTGAACTCAAGAAGTGAGGTGAGAGTGACTGCTCTTAACAACAAGGCAGCATTGGTCCGAGTATGGCATCAAGGATTCCTAGCAAAACTGAAGTCATTGGCAAACAGAGAAAAAAAAATCACTGCTGGTTGGAGTCATACCCAGCACAAAGGACGATGGTTATGTTTGTTGGAGGTCAATCATCTCAGCTCCAGGACATCACTGCAAGAGTTCTTCAGTATAGTGTCCTGGGCAAAACTGTCATCAGCTGCTTCATCAATGACCATCCTTCAATCGTAAGGTCAGAAGTGGGGATGTCTGTTGATGATTGCACAATGTGCAGCACCACTCGCGACTCTTCAGATACTGAAACAGTCCATATAGAAATGCAGCAAGACCCGGACAATATCGATTCTTGGGCTGATAAGTGGCAAGTAACATTCACGCCATACAAGTGCGAGTCAATGCCCATATCCAACAAGCGAGAATCTAACCATTTCCTCTTGACATTCAATGGCATGACAATCGATGAATCCCCCACTATCAACATCCTAGGGGCTACCATTGAGCAGAACCTGAACCGGATTAGCCATATAAATATCGTGGCTACAGGAACAGGTCGGAGGCTAGGAACCTGCGCCGAGTAACTCAACCTCCTGACTCCCAAAACCTGTCCTTCATCGACAAGGCACAAGTCAGAGTGTGATGGAGTGCTCTCCGATTACTGGATCGGTGCAGCTCCGACAACACTCAAGAAGCTCGACACCATCACGGACAAAGCAGCCCTCTTGAATGGCACCCCACCACCGACGCTCAGTGGCAGCAGTGTGTACCATCTACAAGATGCACTGCAGCAATGTTCCAAGACTTCTAAGACAGCACCTTCCAAAACTACGACCTCTACCAACTAGAAGGAGAAGGGCAGCACTTGCATGGAAACACCACCACCTGAAAGTTCCCCTCCAAGTCACACACCGTCCTGACTTGGAACTATATCTCCATTCCTTCACTGTCGCTGGATCAAAATCCTGGAATCTCCCTTGCTAACAGCACTGTGGATGTACTTACCTCACAAAGACTGCAGCGGTTCAGCAAGATAGCTCACAACTACCTTCGCAAGGGCAATATGGGATGGGCAATAAATGCTGGCCTAGCCAGCGACGCCCAGATCCCATAGATGAATGAATAAAGTAAAAAAATAAATACAAAGCTTAGATGAGAAGAACAGTAATTCGATGAAATGTGGTCCGCACAGATAATGAATCAGTTTTAAAGGTCTCATAGTTGCATATAGAATATTAACAGAGACACCAACATTAGTAAAGATGAGAGTATATTAATAGAGTATATTAGAAGTACAGTTAGCAATGTTTTTTAGAGTTCAGGGCCATATGCAGAGACTTATCAGGAATAACAACAAGGAGGGCGGAGTAAATGGCAGGAGAAGTAATACAGTTAAACATGGTTTGTAAAATCAATAGCTTGATAGGGAAGCTTACCAGGGACAGCAACAATAGCCAGGATGGGGTAATAAAAGTATTGAATAATCGCAAGTGCGAGCATAATCCGCCATTCTAGAGATAGCTGATCATAATATGCAGAAAGATAGACAAACTCCCAGGAGAAGCTCCTATCCATTGTTGCAGCATTCCGATCTATTGTTCTCAGATTATGGCCCATGGTTGTAACATTCCGATCTATTGTTCTCAGATTCCAATGTATTCCCTCCCTCTCTCCGATGCCGCTGAACGCTGTTGGTGCAGAGGCGATGTTCCCTCTGACATGATGGGGTAACACATTGAAAGGTGTCCCTTATTAATAGAAGAGGTAAAATTTCCAGTTACACAATTTGGGTCCATGGAGACTGAAATTAATCACAGTCACTGAACAAACAGGTTCAGTTAACTCCTTCCAATCCAGCACAGTTTGCACCGTAATAAAGTGGGCGTGGTGCTGGAGGGCTGGGGGTTACAAATGTTAAGCCCTGTTTTACAAAAAAAGTAGCGATAGGATACACCATGTAATTACAGCCCCATTAGGCAAACCTCGTGAAATGTTGGGGAAATTCTTCGCGTCTATAATCTGGGACTAGATAATTGCGGTTTACAAAAAATATGAGATTATAAATGAGAAGCAACACAGATATGTTCATGGTAAATCATGTCTGTCAATGGCGGTGTAGTCGTTTGCAGTCGCATTGGAGAGAGTTGATGAGGATTGCACTGTTGATGCTTTTTATATGGACTATGAAAAGCCGTGGAATCAAGTAACATTTAATAAACTCATTGGGAAGTCTGAACTTCGTGGATTAAAGGGGCAGTGAGGGTATGGAGATGATATTGGCTGAGGAACATAATACAGAGAGAAGCGGTGAACATTTGTTGTTCAGAAGCTAGAGTGGTGGGTATGGAGCCGAGCCGTCAGTATTGGAAGCAGTGCATAGACTGATATCGAACGAGAATAATTTAAAATTCCTCAGACGATAGGGAATCAGGAATATAAAAGAAAATGTGAATGAAATGTGGTAAGAAAGAGAATGAGGTCCTGAAAGCAGATTTTTCGGGAGCGAGGAAGGATATGAACAGGCAGGACTTCAAAATCAGTAATCTCAGTATTCCTCCCAGTCCCACGTGCAAGTAAGCATAAGAATAGAACTTGCAGAGAAGGGAGGACATCAGATTTCTGAGACATTGGGTGTGCTCCTGGAGCAGGTGGGACCTGTACCTTGTACCTGCACAAGGTTGCATCTTAGCAGGACTGGGCCGATTATCCTGGCAGGGAGATTTGTTAGTGCTGTTGGGAAGGGTTTAATTTAAATTGTCAGGGGGATGCGAACGTGAGAGGGAGCTCAGGGAAGGAGAACTGGTAACTTGTCTGGGGTTTGGGAAACAGGAGCAAGTATCAGAGAGGAATACCAAGGAGCACAGAATACTGGGGGAGATAGATAGCACAAGAGTAGAGAATAACACATTATTAGGTTGGTTAGAGTAAGGGGCACCGTAACAAAGTCTGAATCAGGTTTAATGTGCACGGATGTGAATCCCCGGAGTGTAATTAATAAGCCTGGTTAGGTACAGGCGCAGATTTCTTTTTGGAAATATGATGTTGTGGCAATAACAGAGACCTGGCTCAATGATGGGCAGGACTGGGTGTTAAATATAACTAGATACAAGGTGTACAGTAAAGGTAGGAAAGGGATAAAAGAGGCCGGGGTAGTGGTATTGATTAAGGTTAGTATTATAGTGATGGAGAAAACGGATGTCCTAGAGGGGTCGAGGGCAGAATCAATTTGGCTGGAGCTCTGGAACAAAACAGGTTCAATTATAATGCTCGGTGATGTCTACAGGCCACCAGTTAGTAGGAAGGAGGTGGAGGAAAAAAACGGCAAGGAAATTACAGAGACGTGCAAAAATTATAGGGTAGTTTTAATGGGGGACTTTAATTAACCAACAAAGACCGGGAGAATAGTCTTGTCAAGGGCAATGAGGAGCAAGAGTTCCTGGAGTGTGTTGATGAAAATTTTCTTCAACAGTATGTTGCTAGTCCAACAAGAAAGGAGGCACTGCTGGACCTGGTTCTTGGGAATGAGTGGACCAAGTGGATCAAGTGTCAGTTAGAGAGCATTCAGAAGATAGTGATCATTGTATCATAATGGTTAGGCTGACTAAAGAAAAGGACAAAGAGCAATCCAGGGTAAGAATAACTAATTGGGGGAAGGACAATTTCAATGGGGTAAGAATGGAGCTGAGGCAAATAAATTGGAGTCCAAACCTGTCAGGAAAACCGATGCATGAACAATGGGCTACTGTGAATGAAGAAATAGTTCAGACACTGTCAAGGTTTGTTCCCTCGAGGGGGAACATTAGGGCAAGCAAACCCAGAGCTCTTTGGATGATAAAAGAGGTAGCGATTAAGATAAAGAAGTGAAGGGTGTTTGTGACAAATGCCAGGTAGAAAACAATATTGAGAACCAGGCCGAATATAAAATGTCCACAGGGGAAGTCGAAAAATAACGAAGAGAAGCAAAGAGATAGCATGAAAAGAGACTGACAGCTCGCATTATTGGAAATGTCCACGTTTTCTTTCGTCAACGGGTGGTGAAAGGAGGAGTGGTGCCATTTACTGACCAGAAAGCGGATTTACACATGGAAGCAGAGGGCACAGCTAAAGTATTAAATGAATTATTTGCATCTGTCTTCACCAAGGAAGAAGATGCAACCAAGGCAGTGTTGAAAGAGGAAACAGGTCAGACACTAGAGGGGATTAAAATTGATAAAGAGGAAGTATTAGGTAAGCTGTCCGTACTTAAAGTGGATAATTCACCAAAGCCGGATGAAGTGCATCTGAGGATACTGAGGAAAGTGAGCGTGGAAATCGTGGAGGCACGTGCCAATATTTTTCAGTCTTCCTTGGACTCTGGGGTGCTGCCAGATGATTGAAGAATTGTAAATGTTGCAGCTTGTTCAGAAAAGGGTGTAAAGATAAGCAGAGCAACTGCAGGCCATCAGTTTAACTTTGGTGGTGGGAAAACTTCTTGAAAAATATTTTGGAACAAAACCAATAGTCACATGGACAAATGCGAGTTAACTAAGGAAATCCAGCAGGTATTTCTTAAAGGGAAATCATGTTTAACTAACTTGCTGGAGTTGTTTTTGCGGAGGTAACAGAGCGAGTTGATGAGGACAATGCTGTTGATGTGGTGTACATGCACGTTCCAAAGGCATTTGATACAGTGCCACATGAAATGAATTGTGAGAAAACTGTATCTCATGGAATAAAAAGGATGGTAGCAATATGGATGCAAAATTGGCTGAGAGACAGCAAGCAAGTGGATAATGGATGTTATTGGGGCTGATTCCTGGGATGAAGGGGTTGACTTATCAAGAAGGACCAGAAAGGTTAGGCCTTTATTCATTACTGTTTAGAAGGATGAGGGGTGATCTTATTGAAACGTATTAGATTCTGAGGGCGTTTGACAGGGTAGATGTTGAGAAGATGGTTCCACTAGCGGGGGAATCTCAAATTAGGGGACATAGTTACAGAATAAGGGGACAATCATTTAAAACTGAGATGCGAAGAAATTTCTTCGATCAGAGGGTAGTGAACGCCTGGAATTGTTGTGGAAGCTAGATCATTAAATATATGTAAAGAGGATGTAGATAGATTTATTGAAATATCGGGAAGTTGAGAGCGATGAGGAGCTGGCACAAAAGAGGAGTTGAGGTCTGGGGTAGGTCAGCCACGAACTTATTGAATGGTGGGGTAAGCTTGAGGGGCGAAATGGGTTATTCCCGCTCTTATGCTTATGTTCTTATATAAGTATTTTCCTATAGTCTACAGGCAGGTCAGGTCGAAGTTTCAAAATGTCTGCTTTTTGTCCAACTCACTGCTTTATAAAAGTCCAAAGTGAAAACAAAAAGCCTTCAATAGACGATCACGTGACCAGGCACAGTGTCTCCACTGTCATTCAAGATGAGTATTTGAGGAAGTCAACTCTCGCCCCGCCCCACCCCACCCCCCCCCCCCACCCCCCGGCGCGGTTGACTTCTTTGTAACTGCTTGCTTTCCTATTATTTCTTACAAAGCCATAATCCAAAAAGTCCAGCTATTTGCAAGTCCACTGAAAATCGTTTTTTTCCTCCTTTTTTAACACACCGAAGTCTAAGATTTTAGAACAAAAATAAAACTTCTTTTTAGCAGAGTTCTGTGAATGAATGGTCACAGATAAACAGGGCAGCCACATCATAGAGAGCAATAGGTCAGTCCTGAGAGAGAAACCCTAACATTTGGCGTGCAATTGATGTTGTGTAATTAATGAATAGACACAATTGTGGAGCACAGCCACAATGAAGGGTGTAGTGGAGAAGCCCTGAAATAGACACCCTAACAGCTGTTATTCAGTAACTAAATGGACACAGTTGAAGGGTATAACCACATCACATAGTGCAATGGAATAGTTCTGAGAGTGACACTCTCGCTTTTGAAATTTACTTGATGAATGATCATGGTTGAAGAAGACAACCACATCCCTGAGTGCAGCAGGTCAGTCCTGAGAGGACACTCTAACATTTTTACTATAATTACTGAACGAAAGCAGGCGAAGAGGGCAGCCACATCGCAGAGTGCAGTGGAGCAGCTCTGAGAGAGGCACTCTCACACTTGTAGTTTAATTGCTGAAAGATCACAGTCAAAGAGGACAACCACACCCACAGTGCAGTAGAAAAGCGCGGAGGGAGACCCTCTAATATTTGTAAATTAATTGCCCAATGAACAGAGTTAAAGAGGGTAGCCACATCCCAAATTCCAGTAGATCAGTCCGGAAACAGACACTCGAACTTTTGGAATTTAATTATGGAGTGATCACAGTGATAGAGAAGAGCGACATCCCATAGTGTAGTAGAGCAGCCATGAAAGAGATACTTTACCATTTGAAATTTCATTACTGAATTGCAAAAGTTAAAGAGGAGAGCCACATCCCAGAGTGCAGCAGATCTGTTTTGAGAGATGCACTCCAATATTCGGAGACTAATTACCGAATACAAGCAGGTACAGAGGAGAGCCACATAGACTCATAGAGTTATAGGGTTATCGAGCACAGTAACAGGAATTTCGGCCCATCGTGTCTGTGCTGGCCTTGAAGCACCCATTGCAATCCCATTTTCCAATTTTAAAGACACAATTGAGGGAGGGGCAGGACTGGCAGCTCAATATTTCAGTGTGCAGTATCTTCAGCCATGACAGGGGAAGGAACAAAAGAGGTTGTGGCATTGCACTGTAGATCAAGGAGTCAATTACTACAGTAGGGAGGGATGAGACCTTGGAAGGTTCTTCAAATGAGGCCAAAAGGGTAGTACTTAAAAACGAAAGGGGGCAATCATTTGGCTTGGAATGTACCACAGGCCTCCAAACAGTCAGGGAGAGATAGAGGAGCAGATACAAAGGGAAATCCCAGAGATGTGTAAAAATAATCAGGTAATATTTGTTGGGGATTTCAACTTACCTAATATTAACTGTGATAGTCTTCGTGTAAAAGTTTAAAAGGGGGCAGAATTCTTAAAATGCTTACAAGAGATCTTTTTCAGCCAGTACTTAGAAAGTCCCACAAGGGAAGGGGCAGTACTGGACCTAATCCTCTGGAATAAAGCCGGGCAAGTGGTAGAAGTGCAGTGGGGGATGGGGGGCACTTCGGGGATAGTGAACACAACTCTGTAAGATTTAAGGTAGTTATGGAAAAGGACAAAGCCGGGCCGGAAATGAAGGGACTGAATTGGGGGAAGGTCGATTTCCAAATGGGAAAACAGTATCTGGCCAGACTGGACTGGGAGCAGCTATCTGTAGGAAAGTTTACATCCGACCAGTGGGAGTATTCAAAGAGGAAGTAGTGAGGGATCTGAGCCAATGTGAACCCGTTAAGGTGAAGGGAAGGAAGAACAAGTCCAAGGAACCCTGCATGTCAAGGTCGATAGAGAATTGGATCAGGAAAATAAAGGAGGCTTATGGCACATTCGGAGCACTGAAAACAGCGGAGGCACTGGAGGAGTATAGAATGTGTATGCGGGTAACTAAAAAAAGTTATTTGGAGAGCGAAGAGGCGACATGCAAAAACACTGGAAGGCAAGATAAAGGACAATCCTAAGACGTTTTATAAGTATATTAAGGGCAAGAGGATTACCAGGGAAAGGGTGGGAACCATTAGGGACCAATGTGGCAATCTGTGTGTGGAGACAGAGGATATAGGTGAGGTTTTAAATGGTTACTTTTCATCTATGTTCACTATGGAGAAGGACGATGTAGGGAAAGGTGATTGTGAAATATTCGAACAAATTAGCATTGGAAGGAAGGACGTATTAGCTGGTTTAGCGGGCTTAAAAGTGGATACAGTCCTCTGCCCAGATGACATGTCTCCCAGGCTGTTATGTGAGGCAAGGGAGGAGATACGAGGGACTCTGACACATATTTTCATATGCTCTCTGGCCACAGAAGAGGTACCAGATAATACAGCGTTGCATTATTCGCTTGTGCCTTAACAGGTCTATATTTGATCTGCCTTCCGGGCTGACTTAGCTTCTCTTCTGTATTTGACTGTGCATCACCCGCTACTCTACCTCCAGCCTGCAACCCATCCTCCTGTCAAATTAGATTAACTGCTCGCCACCCCCACCCACACCCGTACCTGCAGCATGAGCAAATCTCCCAGCAAAGATGTTGGTTCAATTCTGGTTCAGGTGCAACCCATCCAACCTGCAAAGGTCCCACATTCGCCAGAAACTGACCCAGTAATCCAGGGATCTAAATCTCTCCCTCCTGCACCATCTCTTCAGCCTCGCATTCAGATGTCCCTATCCTCCTATTCGTACACTCACTAGCCCGTGCCACGGGGAGTATTCCAGAGATTACAAGCTTTGAGGTCTTGCTTTTTAACCTGCTACCTAGCTCCCCAAATTCTTGTTGCAGGACCTCATCCTTCTTTCGACGGATGTCGTTGGTACCAATGCGAACCACGACCTCGGACTATTCACCCTCCCCCTTCAGAATGTCCTGCAGCCACTCCACGTCCATGAGTGTAGTAGAACAGCCCTGAAACAGACACACAAATAGTTGGAATTTACTTACTGAATGGCCGTGTATGCCGTGGGCAGCCACATCACAGAGTTCAGTCGATCAGCTCTGAGAAATAAACTAACATATGGATTTTACTAAATTAAAGGACACAGTTAACATGCACAGCCACATCCCACACATAATCTACCTCTCAAGAATTGCCTTCACAGCCATCAACTAAGGTACAACAAGAGAAGACATCCCACTTAAATGGATTGTTTGCTGCTTGTCCATCACCTTTCCTAGATGGAAGGATTCTAACCATTATAAAGGATGCAGTAACTAGATATAAAGAAAATAATGGTATGATTGGGAAAAGTCAGCATGCGGTTATGAAAGGGAAAACATGTTTGTCATACCTGTTGGAGTTTCACGAGGATGTTGCTTGTAAGATTGATAAAGGAGAATTAGTTGATGTGGTGTATATTGGATTTTCAGTAACTGTTTGATAAGGTCCCACACAGGAGGTGAGGAAATAAAATTAGAACATATGGGATTGGGATAATAAACTGCAATGGACTGAGAATTGGTTAACAGACAGAAACGGAGAGCAAGAATAAATGGTTCATTCTCAGGATGGCAGGTTGTAACTAGTTCTGTATCACAAGAATCAATTCTGGTGCCACAGCTATTCATAGTCTATAAAAAATAATTCGGATATGGTGACCAAATGTAATATCTAAGAAATTGATGACACAAAACTAGTTGGAAATGTAATTTATGAGGATGATAGAAGGAGACCTCAAGGAAACTTGGACAGGCGAAGTGAATGGACAAGAACTGGACACATTTAATATAATATGAGCGCGTGTATTTGTCCACTTTGATAGAAAAAACAGAAAGGCAGAGTATTTCCTAAAAGGTGAGAGGTTGGAAAATGTTGATGTCCAAAGGGAACTGGGTATTGTTGTTCAGGAGTTAGGAAAAGCTAGCATGCGGGTGTAGCAAGCAATTAATTAGGCAAATGGCACATTGACCTTCATCACAAGGGGTTTTGAGTACAAGAGCAAATATCAAAGATTGCTGGAAATACTCAGCAGGTCTGTGGAGAGCGAAGCAAAGCTAACGTTTCAAGTCCGTGACCTTTCATCAGAAATGGCAAAGGTTAGAAAATAATTCACATTTTATTTTTTAACCATGTGCCTGCTTTTCATGTAGTCAGAGCTGCTCAGTATTCTGCTATTAACACTCTCTCTGGACTAATGCTTTGTCTCTCACCACAAGCACTAACGCACTCTTTGCTTTTGTCCCAGGACAGCTTTGTTATTTAATCTCTCCTACCCTCGGTCCTATCAAACACCTTCACCTTTGTTCTTCCATCCACCGCAATCCCGTGCACTTGCTTGCAACCTAATTCTTTTCGAACCTTTGCCAGTTCTGATGAAAGGACACAGACCTGTAAAGTTAACTTTGCTTCTCTCTTCACAGATGCTGCCAGACCTGCTGAGTATTGCCAGCACTTGTTGTTTTTATGTTAGATTTTCAGAAACTGCAGTATTTTGCTTTTATTTTAGTGTTTAATTCACAGCCACCTCTTTTCCAGGAATGCCTACGTTGAAGAACTTCTGCTCTTCTCTCCGGTGGATTTCCGTTTGTCACTTTTACCTTGTTCACCTTCATTGTGTTCTATTTCACTCCTGGTATTTGATAAGTTCTCTACCAAAACACGTTTTCACAACCACATCTCCTTCCTCAGGGATTGTCTCCGGTTCAGAATTATTCCACGTGAATTCCAACTGAAGTTTCATCCTTCATGTTTTGAATCCACCGAAGAGTACAGCTATCTGTGAGAAATACAGCATTCCTCGGACTGCTGTGCTTGCCGCATCCTGAGTTCCACAAGCAGTGCTATGTGCTGCCACATGTGCACACTGGACCTCTCTCTCTCTCCTGAAGCACCGCCTCACCTGATCTCAAAGCTGTTCTGTTCCGCAGTTTCGTTTCATCCTTCGTGGTATCCGACGCATTAACAAAAACGTGTTTCCTTCCTTTCAGGTGGAAGCTGCAACAGCTGATGGGGACTAATGCACCCCCAGATCCTTCTTCCCCTACACTCCCCTCTGACCACACCCTTTTTGATCTGACCTCTTGCCATGTATTCACTGTGCCCTCTGACCTTCCTCTCTGTAACGCTGAACCTTCTGCACTCCGGAAAGGTCTCAGTTCTGTCCTCCGACGCCCCTATCTCAATGAATTTCTCGCTTGACATGACTTTGAGTTCTTCTTCCATCGCCTTCGCCTCTGGGCTCACTTCTTTGACCAGGAGTCCTCCCCCACCCCACCCCACCACCGACCAGCAGACCCTTTCACATGCCTCCAGCATTTCCCCTCCTCCTGGACACCTCCCTCCGACCTCTTACACACTCTTGATCTTTTTTTGAATAATATCGGCTAGACATTGGGCATCTCAATTTCTCGATGCCCTCCCTCCCTCACTCACTCTAACCCGTCCTCCTCTGAACTTGCTGCACTCCTTTCTCTCACGTCTCACCCCGACATTGTCATCAAAACTGCAGACAAGGGTGGTGCTGTTGTTGTCTGGCGCACCGATCTCTTCCTTGCAGAGGCTCAGTGCCAACTTTCAGACTGGTATTTATTCCCACTTCCTCCTGGACCACGACCCCACCACTGAACATCGAGCTACTGTCCACAGTACTGTTCATAGGAATGTCACTGGCCTCGTCGCCTCTGGAGATCTTTCCTCTACAGCTTCTGACCTCATAGTCCTGCAACCCTGGACAACACTCTTCTACCTCCTTCCTAATTTCCAACAACAGGACTGTCCCAGCAGAGCCATTGTTTCAGCCTGTTCCTGCCCCACTGAACTTATTTCATCCTATCTTGACTCTATCTTTTCTCCCCAGATCTAGTCGATTACAACCTACATCCGTGACCCTTCTGATGCACTACATCAGTTTGGCAATTTCCAGTTTCCTGGCCCAAACCGCCTGCTCTTCACTATGGACGTCCATTATTTTCTACACCTCCATCCCCCACCAGGACTGTTTGAGGGCCCTCTGCTTCTTCCTTGAACAGAGGTTCAACCAGTCCCCATCCACCATCACCCTCCTCCGCTTGGCTGAACTTGTTCTCCCATCGAACAACTTCTCCTTCAACACCTCTCATTTCCTTCAAGTAAAATGTGTTGCTATGGTTACCCTCATGGCTCCCAGTTATGCCTGTCTTTTTATGGAGTATGTCGAACATTCCTTTTTTCCAGTCCTAATCAGGATTCCTCCGCCAACTCTTTTTCTGGTAACTTGATGACTGTATCGTTACCGTTTCCTGCTTCTGCCCGGAACTGCAAAACTTCATCAACTTTGCTTCCAATTTCTGTCCTTCTTTCACCTTTACATGACCCATCTACGACACTTCCATTCCCTTCCTCGACCTCTCTGTCTCCATCTCTGGGAATAGACTGCCGACTAATATTCATTATAAGCCCACCGAACAACAGCCACATCGTCTACACGTCTTTACACCCTGCCTCCTGCAAAGATTCCATTCCATTTCCGAGCTTCTCTGGATCTGGAACAGCAGCTCTGGTGATTCAACCTTCCACGATCGTGCTTCTCATATACCTTGTTTTATCCTCAGCAGAGGATTCACATACTGCCTCAGTATAAAGTATGTACTAAGTATTAAGAGTACCTCTTGTCCATCCACATACTGCCTCAGCCAGCTATCCTGGACAGACTTAAAAAATTCTTCCCCATTTGATCCCTTAGCACTAAGGCAGTCCCAGTCAATATTAGGTAAGTTAAAATCACCTACTATTACAACTCTATAATTCATACACCTATCTGTGATTTCCCTGCATATATGCTCCTCCAATTCCCTCTGACTATTCGGGGGCCTATAGTATAATCCCATCAATGTGATCGCCCCTTTCTTATTGCTAAGTTCTACCCATGTGGCCTCGCTGGACATCTCCCCCCCCCCCCCCCACCCGGGATATCCTCGCTAAGTACTGCCGTGATGTCCTCCCTAATCAATAGTGCAAGTGACCCTCCTCTCTTAACTCCACCTCACCTCGGAATCATCAGTACCCCAGAACATTGAGCTGCCAGTCCTGCCCATCCCTCAACCACGTTTCCGTAATAGCTATAATATCACAATCCCATGTACTGATCCATGTTCTGAGTTCAACTATCTTACCTGTTTGGCTTCTTGCATTAAAGTAAATGCAGTTTAGACTACCAGACCATCCACGCTCCCTGTATTGCCCCTGCCCGACCTGCCTACAGGACTTTCTTGCTTTAGCCTCTACATTTGTCTCAACTATCTCATCGGAGAGACTACTACTTTGGGTCCCACACCCCTGCCAGACTAGTCTAAACCTTCCTGGGTAGTAATAGCAAACCTTCCCGCAAGGATATTGGCCCCTTCCAGTTCAGATGCAACACGTCCCTCTTGTACTGGTCACCCCTGCACCAGCAGAGAT
The DNA here is from genome assembly GCF_036365525.1 of Heterodontus francisci. Classification (NCBI taxonomy): domain Eukaryota; kingdom Metazoa; phylum Chordata; class Chondrichthyes; order Heterodontiformes; family Heterodontidae; genus Heterodontus; species Heterodontus francisci. The sequence continues at coordinate 4,035,650 of NW_027140986.1, read as the reverse complement.
CCCAATGATCCAAGTATTTGAAGCTGTCCCGCCGACACCAACACTTCAGCCACGCATTCATTTGTTCTATCCTCCTATTCCTACCCTCACCAGCACGTGGCAGAGGGAGTAATCTTGAGATTACAACCCTCGAGGTCCTGCTTTTTAACCTTCTGCCTAACTCCCTATATTCACTTCGCAGGACCTTATCTCTCTTCCTCTTAATGATTTTGGTACCTCTGGATGCTCATCCTTCCCTTTCAGAATGTGCTGCAGCGGCTCCGAGACATCCTTGACCCTCGCACCAGTGAGTCAACATACCATCCTGGAGTCTCGTTTGTGGCCACAGAAACGCCAAGCTGCACCGCTTACGATCGAGTACCCTATCACTATAGTTCTTCCACGGCTTTTCCTCCCCTGCTGTGCAGCAGCGACCTCCGTGGTGCCACGGACGTGGCTGTTGCTGCTTTCCCCTGGGAGGTCATATCCCCCAACAGAATCCAAAGCAGTATATCTGTTTGAGAGGGGGATGGCCACAGGAGACTCCTGCAATACGTGCCTGCGACTACTACGGGGACTTATTATATGGGGACGTATTAATTTCTGCATTAGGGCACCACCTGTTATTCTGGCCAGAGAAAGAACTGGGATAGATTACTGTACATGGGGATTTGTTGATTCCCACCTTATAGAAATGCCTGTTATTGGTTTCAGAGTGAGGAGATGGATCTGCACAATGGAGACCAGGATTCTTTCATTCCCGCATTGTGCCCGCTATTGGAAGAGGGAGAGGGAGAGGAGCTGAGATTGTTCAATGGGGATCTTGATTTCCTTCATTCTCGCATTGTGGAACTGCCAATTTCCCGGTCCTGAGACAGGATTTGGGTTTGTTCAATAGCGATGTGACATCTATTCAATCTAACATTGTGGAACTGCCTGTGATGCCGCCAAGATATAGCAGCTGGAATTGTTCAATTGAGATGAGGGACTTGAGCATTCACACATTGTGGAACCAGTTGTCCGAGCCAGGGATAAGATCTGGGTTTGTTCAATGCAAGTTGGTGGAATTGTTCAGTCTCACATTGTGCAACAGCCTGTTATCTGGGTCCGAGAGAGCAGCAGGTATTTTTCATTGCAGATGGATAAATGTTTCTTGTCAAATTATGGAACTGACTTACATCTGTCAGAGGATGCAGTTGGCAGTGTTTAATGGAGTTAGGGGATTTGTTCATTCTTACTTTGTGGAACTTCCTGTTACCCGGGTCAGTGAGAGGAGCAAGGATTCAATGGAGCTCGTGGATTTCCTCATTCCCACATTGTTGAACTGCTTGATATTCGTGTCAGAGAGGGGAAATGAAATTGCTCTGTTATGATGAGGAATTTCTTCTTTCTCTTATTGTGGAGCTGTCTGTGATCTGCGCCAAAGAGAGGAGCTGGAATTGTCGAATGCGCATGGGGTTCTGTTAATTCCAGAGTTGTGAAACTATCTGCTATCCGGGTCAGTAAGAGAAGCTGGGAGCCGCGTTAGAGAGAGGAGCTGGGATTGTTCATTGGAGATGGGATATTTGTTCACATTTGCATTGTGAGACTCTGTGCGATCTGAGTCTCACAGATGAGCTGGAATTGCTCAATGAAGCAGATGGGGCATTTGTTCATACCAGCATTGTGGAGTTGCCTGTTACCCGGATCATAGCCAGGGGCTTGGATTGTACATCTGATATGGCGACTTGCTCATTTCAACATCTGGGACCACCAGTTAACTCGGTCACAGAGGCGAGTGATGATTGTCGAATGGAAATGGACAACATTTTAGTTCCCGCATTGTGCAAGTGCCAGTTACCTGGGCAGTTAACTGGGCCAGAGAAAGCAGCTTGGATTGTTCAATGGAGAGGGAGGATTTACTCATTCTCCCATTCTACAATGGCCTGCTCTCCAGGTCAGAAAGAAGAGCAAAGACTCTTCAATAGAGGTGGGTGATTTGTTGGTACCCGCAATGTGGAATAGCTGGCATTCCATGCCAAAGAGAGCAGCTGGGATTGTGCATTTGGGATAGGGTATTTTCAATCCAAAATTGTGGAGTTGCCTGTTCTCCAGGCAACAGGGAGGAGCTGAGTTTTTTCGGGGAATTATTCATTCCTGCTTTGTGGAACTGCGTGCAATCAGTGTCAGGGAGCGAATCTGGGATCTTGCAATTTATATGGGGGTATGTTCAGTTACAAATTGAGAAATGGATGTTTTCTGGGTCACAAAGATGAGCTGATAGTGTTCACTGTAGGTAGGGATATGTTCATTCCCACATTGGGGGACTGCCACTTATCCGGTTTAGAGGGAGGAGGTGTCAATTCTCAATGGATATTACGATTTTGATCAATCGGGCATTGCGGAAATGCCTGTATTCCGTGTGTGAGAGGGAAGCTGGGATTGTTCACTGCAGATGGGGACATGGTCATTCACGCATTGGTGTTGTCTGCTATCTGTGTCAGAGGGATCTGCTGCGAATGTTCAGTGGAGATGTTGTTTTTTTCACATTCTAACATTGTGGATTTACCTGTTATCTGATAGAGGGGCTGGGATTCTCCAATAAGGATGGGCATTTGTTCATTCTGCATTTTGGAATTGTATTCTATTAAGCAGAGTGCAAGAAGCTGTGCTTGTTCAGTGGAGATGGGGGAATCTGTTAATTCCTGGATTGTGAAATTGCCTGTCATCCAGGGCAGAGAGCGAGAGAAGCTGAGATTGTCCAGCAGAGATGGGGGTTGGTTGGCTCAGCCATTGTGGAAATAACTGTTGTTAAGGCCAGAGCTATGAGCTGCGATTGTTCGCTGCAGATGGGGAATTGTTTCATTCACACATTGGGGGCTGCCTATTATCTGGTCAGAGGCAGGAGCTGTGAATTTTCAATGGATATGGTGATTTGTTCATTCCTGCATTGTTGAAATGCTTGTTATCCGGGTCGGAGACAGGAGAAGATATTGTCTAATAAGGAAGGGGATTTGTTGAATCCATTTCATTGTAGAACTGCCTGCTATAATGTTCTGAACAAGAAGCTAGGCATGTTCAACAGAGATGGGACAATTGTTCATTCCAGCATCGTCCAATTGCCTGCTATTAAGGCCAGAGCGAGGAGCTGGAAGTATGCAATGGAGATGGTGATTTGTTCATTCCTGCATTGTTGAAATGCTTGTTATCCGGGTCGGAGACAGGAGTAGATATTGTCTAATAAGGAAGGGGATTTGTTCAAATCCATTTCATTGTAGAACTGCCTGCTATAATGTTCTGAACAAGAAGCTAGGCATGTTCAACAGAGATGGGACAATTGTTCATTCCAGCATCGTCCAACTGCCTGCTATTAAGGCCAGAGCGAGGAGCTGGAAGTATGCAATGGAGATGTGTGATTTGTTCAGTTCCACAATGTGGAACTGCCTGATATCCAGTCCATAGACAGGAGCTGGATTTTGCAAAGGATTTGGGGTATTTGCTCATGCCTGCATCGTGGAACTGCCGGTTATCTGCACCAGACAGAGGAGCACGGCTTGTTCAATGCAGAGTGGAATATGTTTATCCCTGCATTGGAGAAGTGCTTTCCAGGCCAGAGAGAGGTTCTGGGAAAGTTCAGTGGAGATGGGATTTGTTCATTCGCACTTAATAGAGCTGCTTGCTGTCCGGTCACAGAAAGAAGCTGGACTTGCTCAATGGAGATGGGGATTTGTAGGTTCAACATACTGTTGAATTGTATGTTCTCCAGGCCAGAGTGAGGACCTATTGTTGTTCAATGGGGGTTGGGATATGCAATGCAGGCCAGTGGGAGCAGCTGAGCTTGTTCAATGGAGATGGGGTATTTATTCTTTCCTTCATTGTGCAACTGCCTATTATCCATGCCTGAGAGAGAGGTAGGTATTCGTTCATTTCTACATTGTGGAACTGCCTGTTATCCAGTCCAGAAAGAGTAGCTGGGATCGGTCTGTGGAAATGGGGATCTGTTCATTCCACAATGTGGTGCTGCCTGTTTTCTGGGACAGATCGAGGAGCTGGCATTGTTCAATGGAGATGGGGAATTTATTTTCATTCCGACATTGCAGAACTGCCTGTTATCCAGCCTGGGAGAGGAGCTTGGTGTGTTCAATTGAGAGGCGGGAATCTTTTCAATCCGACTCTGAGGAACGCCTATTATCCAGGCCAGAGAGTTGAGCTGGGACAGTTCAATAAAGATGGGGGTTTTATCCATTCCTACATTGTGGAACTGTTATAATCGGTGTCAGGGAGAGAATCTGGGATCTTGAAATGGAGACGGGGACATGTTCAGATGCGAATGGTGCAACTGCCTGTTTTTCAGGTCAGAGAAATGAGATGGGATTGCTCACTGCAGGTGGGGATATGTTCATTCCCGCTTTGGAAGACTGTGTGTTAATGGGCGAGGGAGAGGAGCTGGGTTTGTTCAATTGTACGAAGTGATTTGTTCATTCTGAGAGGCGGAACTGCCTGTCTTCTGTTTCAGAAAGAGGAGCTGCGACTGGTCACTGTAGATAGAGATTTTCATTCCCGCCTTGTGGAACTGAATGTTATCAAGGAAAGAGAGAGGAGCTGGGATTACTCAGAGAAAACTGCGGAATTGTTCATTCCCGCATTGTTGAACTGCCTGCTGTCCAGGCCAGTGAGAGGAGCAGGGAATTTTAAATGGGGATAGTATCTTTGCATTCCACTTTGTAGAATGGCCTGTTTTCTGGTGACAGAGAGGAGGTGTGATTGTTGAATTGATATGAGGGATTTGTTCATTTCTGCATTATTCAACTGCATGTTATCTGGGCAAGAGCGAGGAGCTGGGCTTGTTCAATGGAGATTGGGGGTTTGTTCATTCCCAGATTGTGGAACAGTCTGTTATCCAGGCCTGAGAGAGGACTGTGACTGTGAAATGCAGATGGGGTCACGATTTATCCTGCATTGCAGAACTGCCTATTATCTAGGTCAGAGAGAGTAGCTGAGATTGTTAAATGGAGATGAGGGATTTGCTCATTGCCACATTGTTTAATTTTCTGGTAGTTGGGTCAGAGAGAGCAGCTGGTATTGTCCAATAAGGACGGGGATTTACCCATTCCAGCATTGTGGAACTGGCCGTTATCAGGGTCAGAAAGATGTGACTGGATTGTTACTGGGAGATGGGTGATTTGTTCTTTTCCGCATTCTGTAACAGCCTGTTAATGCTGTTACGACCAGGTGGGAGTAATGCACTGTTAATTCAGTCCCACAGGTCAGAGACACTTGACTGGCAAGGGGCAACATTGTGTCTGGACATATGGTCAAATAAAGTTTTCCAGCGACCCAAGACTAGCCAAATTAAACGCTCTATTTTCCCCGAGAGTAAAGCATACCAAACCAGGTCCCTTTAAACAGCAACAACATTACCTATTTATTGGAAAATAAATAATAGGTCTTAACTACTAACGAGATAAATCTATACATGGAAAACCCTTATCCCCTAACCTCATGCACGAACACACACATACATTCAAAAAGAAGCGGTTAACTGGTTTCACAAGGGGGATTTGTGTGATAAATGTTTCTTAGGAATAGAAGAAAGAATGAAACAAAAAATGAGGTTCCCGTTCTGGCAGGATGTTTCTGGTTTGGTAAGATGTCCCAGAGTCAAATAGTCGGATGCCACTCAAAGTCTCTCTCAGGGTTTGATGAACAGTCTGTGATGGGTAGGTGTTCATGGCAATTTCACTGCGGCAAGCGTGACATAGGTCTTTCATCAGGGTGTAACAATAGGTCTGCTTGGGTTTTGAAACAACAGACTAGCAGTTGAAATATTCTTCAGGTTTCAGGATTTTCTGAGAACACAGGAGATAGCAGGAACCTCAGTGGATGCAGAAATTCTTCAGAGCACAGAGGTAACAGCAATCCGCTACCTTTCATTCACAGAATTCCTTTTCATGAGATGCGAGTCTCCTTTACAGAGAGAGCGGAAACACTTTTCTGAGCCTTTTTTCTCTTGTGACAAGCAGATCAAGGAAAAAATGTAACTGTCTTCTCTTTGTCCAATTCATCGGCTTTTAAAGGGTCTAAAATGAACATAAACACCTTCCTGAACTTGACCATATGTCCAGACACAATGTTGCCCCTTGCCAGTCAAGTGTCTCTGAAGAAAGTTCAAACCCCTGAGATTCCTTTGAAACTGTTGCCCTTTCTGCTCTTTTACACGTTTAATTTCCTTTCAAAACACCCATAAAGTTGACCTCTTTGTTTGGAACTTCCTTTCGAAATATTGCAGAAGTGGAAGTTATTTTCGCTGGTGTCTTTCACTGACAAACATACTTCTTTCATTTTGTTTTTGAAGCACATAGAAGTTCAAGATTTTAGTACAAAAAAAACATTTTGTCACACGGCCGTCCTTGGCGAAATGAAATATTATTCTTGAATGCATTTTATTACAATGTATAACGTAAATTGAAAACATTTTACACATTTTTAGCACTCATGCCACGCACTCGCTATGCTGGTAGTTAACAATTTTTTGGAACCATGATTACACATGTGAATTTAAAGTCGTGATAAAACATCTGTGCTAACATTTTCATTGTACCCGAAATATGTACACTTTCCAAGTGATAAGGCTGTAACAATAAACTTCATCTTTTTCTGGCATTTTGGCGTTTCAATTTTGCCACAAAGGTTACTGGTTATAGTCAGTGTCTATCAGCCTTTCTTTGTAGTCGTGGCGGACGCATACTGCAAAATGTTTAAGAGCCATAAATATTCCTAATGTTTCCTTTTCCACAGTGGAACACTTTTATGGTGCCTATTCAGTTTTCTTGAAATGTACCTGACTGTTTTTTCTATGCCCGATTCGTCATCCTGCCACAGGGCTGCACCAACCCCCAGGTCGCTAGCATCAATCACTATACTTAAGGGTTCATCAAAATTTGCAGTAGCCTTCGTTAAGATTGCCTCTATCTTTTCACAAACTGCCTGGCATTCAACTGACCATTCTACCATGGTTTACTTTTTCAGTCGCAAATCGGTTAGTGGAATAGCTACAGCGTTAAGCTTGGGTAGAACATTTTTGTAGAAACCACACATCCCCAAAAGCCTCATGATTTCACGCTTAATTTTAGGGATAGGGAACTCCACTAAGCCTTGTACTTTTGCCGTTCTTGGCAGCACTTGTCCTTGCCGCACCGTATGTCCGAGGTAGGTTACTCTGACTTTTCCAAATTCACTTTGCGCCAGATTTACCTTTAGTTCAGCGGCTTTTAATTCTATAAACAGGGTTTCAAGTTTTAAGTGTTCCTTCCAAGGTTTACTGTATATTAGTACAGCATCAAGATACACGACATAATTGGGAAAACTGGCTATAACTTGATCCATTCGTCTCTGAAAAGTTGTTGGCGCATTTTACAGCCCGAATGGCTTCAGCCAGCATTGATAAAGACCATCTGGAGTGACAAAAGCTGATATTTCTTTAGCTTGTGGTCTCAAAGGAACCTGCCAGTATCCCTTTAACTAACCTATCTTTGTACAAAACAAGGCACTGCCCGCTCTGTCAATACAGCGAGAATTGGGCAGGAGTCTGCCTTCGTTACTGCATTGTCTTTTCTGTAATCTATGCAAAGTCCGTTTTCCCCATCATGTTTATGCACGAAGACTATTGGTGAACTTCAGCTGCTTTGACTCGGTTCAATTATTTTTTTCCAGCATGCATTGGATTTCTGTTTCTCCTTGGGACTGTTTGTCTGGACTTTAGCGGTAAGGATGCTGTTATAAAGTAGAAGATTTCCCTATATTCACATCATGTGCTGCTAAGGTTGTACATCCTAGCTTATCCCTACAGAATCATTGAAATAAAAGCAAACTATTGCAGATGCTGGGAAGCTGAAATAAAAACAAGAACTGTTGGAAATACACAGAAAGTCTGGCAGCATCTGTGGAGAGTGAAACAGAGTAAACGTTTCAGGTCACTGACCTTTCATTAGAACTGGCAAATATTAGAAATGCAATAGGTTTTAAGCAAATACAGCGGGGGTGGGTCAACAGATAACAAAAGGTAAGGTGTTGGTTGGACAGAGGGTCACAGAAAATAACAGACCAGAAGGTTATGGAGTAAAGGCAAACGGATGCTGAAAGACAAAGCATTCGTGCAGCGAGGGTGTTAATTGACAGACAAATGAACAGCTCTAACCCAAAGCAAAAACATGAAAGAAACCGTGGGTAAGCACATGGTAAAAATTAATGATGAAACAAACTAAAATAAAATAAACAAATTAAAATAATGAATAAGAAAAAATACAAAAAATAACTAAAATAAAAAGGGGGCCCATTATGCTTTGAAATTATTGAACTCAATGTTCACTCCAGCAGGCTGTCGCGTGCCTAATCGGTAAATGAGGTGCCGTTCCTCGAGCTTACATTGATGTTCACTGGAACACTGCAGCAAACCCAGGACAGATAAGTGGGCATGAAAGCGGGGTTTGGAGGGGGGGGGGGGGGGGGTTTGTTGTGGGGGTGTGGGGGGGGGGGCGGCTTGTAATGGCAAGTAACCGGAAGCTTGGGGTCATGCTTTTGGACTGAGCAGATGTGTTCCACAAAGCGGTCACCCAATCTCATTTTGGTCTCACCACTGTAGAGGAGACCACATTGTGAGAAGAGAATACAATATATTAATTGAAAGAAGTACAAGAAAATCGCTGCTTCACCTGAAAGGAGTGTTTGGGGCCTGGGATAGTGAGGAGAGAGGAGGTAAAAGGGCAGGTGCTACTCTTCCTGCGATTGCATGGGACTGTGCCGTGGGAAGGGGACGAGGTGGTGGGAGTAATGAAGGAGTGGACCAGGGTCTCGCAGAGGGAATGATCCCTTAGAAATATTGACAGGGGAGGGGGGATGTTGTGATTGGTCGTGGAATCATGCCATGATGTCGTGGCATGATGGAAATGGTGCAGGGTGACCCTTCATATGTGGAGGCTGGTGGGCTGGTACGTGAGGACAAGGGAAACACTGTCGTGGTTCTGAGAGGGAGAAGAAGGGGTGAGGGTAGAGGTGTGGGAAATGTGCTGGACATGGTTGACGGCCTTGTCAATCAAAGGCAGGGGGAGGCGGGGTGGTGGGGTGGAATCCTCTGCTGAGGAAAAAACAAGGTATATGAGAAGCACGATCGTGGAAGGTTGAATCACCAGAGCTGCTGTTCCAGATCCAGAGAAGCTCGGAAATGGAATTAAATCTTTGCAGGAGGCAGGGTGTATAGACGTGTAGACGATGTGGCTATGGTTCGGTGGGCTTATAATGAATATTAGTAGGCAGTCTATTCCCAGAGATGGAGACAGAGAGGTCGAGGAAGGGAATGGAGGTGTCGTAGATGGATCATGTAAAGGTGAAAGAAGGGCGGAAATTGGAAGCAAAGTTGATGAAGTTTTGCAGTTCGGGGCGGAAGCAGGAAACGGCAAAGATACAGTCATCAATTTACCAGAAAAAGAGTTGGCGGAGGAATCCTGATTAGGACTGGAAAAAAGGAATGTTCGACACTCTCCACAAAAAGACAGGCATAACTGGGAGCCATGCGGTTAACCATAGCAACACCTTTTACTTGAAGAAAATGAGAAGAGTTGAAGGAGAAGTTGATCGATGGGAGAACAAGTTCAGCCAAGCGGAGGAGGGTGGTGGCTGATGGAGACTGGTTGGACCACTGTACAAGGAAGAAGCAGAGGGCCCTCAAACCGTCCTGGTGGGGGATGGAGGTGTAGAAAATAATGGACGTCCATAGTGAAGAGCAGGCGGTTTGGGCCAGGAAACTGGAAATTGCCAAACTGATGTAGTGCATCAGAAGGGTCACGGATGCAGGTTGGAATCGACTGGATCTGGGGAGAAAAGATAGAGTCAAGATAGGATGAAATAAGTTCAGTGGGGCAGGAACAGGCTGAAACAATGGCTCTGCTGGGACAGTCCTGTTGTTGGAAATTAGGAAAGAGGTAGAAGAGGGTTGTCCAGGGTTGCAGGACTATGAGGTCAGAAGCTGTAGAGGAAAGGTCTCCTGAGGCTATGAGGCCAGTGACAGTCCTATGGACAGTACTGTGGACAGTAGCTCGATGTTCAGTGGTGGGGTCATGGTCCAGGAGTAAGTGGGAAGAAATACCAGTCTGAAAGTTGGCACTGAGCCTCTGCAAGGAAGAGGTCGGTGCGCCAAACAACAACAGCACCACCCTTGTCTGCAGTTTTGATGACAATGTCGGGGTGAGACGTGAGAGAACGGAGAGCAGCAAGTTCAGAGGAGGACGGGTTAGAGTGAGTGAGGGAGGGAGGGCATCGAGAAATTGAGATGGTCAATGTCTAGCCGATATTATTCAAAAAAAGATCAAGAGCGGGTAAGAGGTCGGAGGGAGGTGTCCAGGAGGAGGGAAAATGCTGGAGGCATGTGAAAGGGTCTGCTGGTCGGTGGTGGGGTGGGGTGGGGGAAGACTCCTGGTCAAGGAAGTGAGCCCAGAGGCGAAGGCGATGGAAGAAGAACTCAAAGACATGTCAAGCGAGAAATTCATTGAGATAGGGGCGTCGGAGGACAGAGCTGAGACCTTTCCGGACTGCAGAAGTTTCAGCGTTACGGAGAGGAAGGTCAGAGGGTACAGTGAATACATGGCAAGGGGTCAGATCAAAAAGGGTGTGGTCAGAGGGGAGTGTAGGGGAAGAAGGATCTGGAGGTGCATTAGTCCCCATCAGCTGTTGGAGCTTCCACCTGAAAGGAAGAAAACAAGTTTTTGTTAATGCGTCGGATACCACGAAGGATGAAATGAAACGGCGGAATAGAACAGCTTTGAGAAAAGGTGAGGTGGTGCTTCAGGAGAGAGAGAGGTCCAGTGTGCACATGTGGCAGCACATAGCACTGCTTGTGGAACTCAGGATGCGGCAAGCACAGCAGTCCGAGGAATGCTGTATTTCTCACAGATGGCTGTACTCTTCGGTGGATTCAAAACATGAAGGATGAAACTTCATTTGGAATACACGTGGAATACTTCTGAACCGGAGACATTCACTGAGGAAGGAGATGTGGTTGTGAAAACGTGTTTTGGTCGAGAACTTATCAAATACCAGGAGTGAAATAGAACACAAGGAAGGTGAACAAGGTAAAAGTGACAAACGGAAATCCACCGGAGAGAAGAGCAGAAGTTCTTCAACGTAGGCATTCCTGGAAAAGAGGTGGCTGTGAATTAAACACTAAAATAAAAGCAAAATACTGCAGTTTCTGAAAATCTAACATAAAAACAACAAGTGCTGGCAATACTCAGCAGGTCTGGCAGCATCTGTGAAGAGAGAAGCAAAGTTAACTTTACAGGTCTGTGACCTTTCATCAGAACTGGCAAAGGTTCGAAAAGAATTAGGTTGCAAGCAAGTGCACGGGATTGCGGTGGGTGGAAGAACAAAGGTGAAGGTGTTCGATAGGACAGAGGGTAGGAGAGATTAAATAACAAAGCAGTCCTGGGACAAAGGCAAGGAGTGTCTTAGTGCTTGTGGTGAAAGACAAAGCATTAGTCCAGAGAGAGTGTTAATAGCAGAATACTGAGCAGTTCTGACTACATGAAAAGCAGGCACATGGTTAAAAAATAAAATGTGAATTATTTTCTAACCTTTGCCATTTCTGATGAAAGGTCGCAGACCTGAAATGTTAGCTTTGCTTCGCTCTCCACAGACCTGCTGAGTCTTACAAACAATCTTTGATATTTGCTCTTGTACTCAAAACCCTTTTGTGATGAAGGTCAATGTGCCATTTGCCTAATTAATTGCTTGCTACACCCGCATGCTAGCTTTTCCTAACTCCTGAACAACAACACCCAGTTCCCTTTGGACATCAACATTTTCCAACCTCTCACCTTTTAGGAAATACTCTGCCTTTCTGTTTTTTCTATCAAAGAGGACAAATACACGCGCTCATATTATATTAAATTTGTCCAGTTCTTGTCCATTCACTTCGCCTGTCCAAGTTCCTTGAGGTCTCCTTCTATCATCCTCATAACTTACATTTCCAACTAGTTTTGTGTCATCAATTTCTTAGATATTACATTTGGTCACCATATCCGAATTATTTTTTAGAGACGATGAATAGCTGTGGCACCAGAATTGATTCTTGTGATACAGAACTAGTTACAACCTGCCATCCTGGGAATGAACCATTTATTCTTACTCTCCGTTTCTGTCTGTTAACCAATTCTCAGTCCATTGCAGTATATTATCCCAATCCCATATGTTCTAATTTTATTACCTCACCTGCTGTGTGGGACCTTATCAAACAGTTACTGAAAATCCAATATACACCACATCAACTAATTCTCCTTTATCAATCTTACAAGCAACATCCTCGTGAAACTCCAACAGGTATGACAAACATGATTTCCCTTTCATAACCGCATGCTGACTTTTCCCAATCATATCATTATTTTCTTAATATCTAGATATCGCATCCTTTATAATGGTTAGCATCTTTCTATCTAAGAAAGGTGATGGACAAGCAGCAAACAATCCATTTAAGTGGGATGTCTTCTCTTGTTGTACCTTAGTTGATGGCTGTGAAGGCAATTCTTGAGAGGTAGATTATGTGTGGGATGTGGCTGTGCATGTTAACTGTGTCCTTTAATTATGTAAAATCCACATGTTAGTTTATTTCTCAGAGCTGATCGACAGAACTTGGTGATGTGGCTCTCCACGGTATACACGGCCATTGAGTAAGTAAATTCCAACTATTTGTGTGTCTGTTTCAGGGCTGTTCTTCTACACTCATGGATATGGAGTGGCTGCAGGACATTCTGAAGGGGGATGGTTAACAGTCCGAGGTCGTGGTTCGCATTGGTAACAACGACATCGGTCGAAAGAAGGATGAGGTCCTGCAACAAGAATTTGGGGAGCTAGGTAGCAGATTAAAAAGCAGGACCTCAAAGCTTGTAATCTCTGGAATACTCCCCGTGCCGCGTGCTAGTGAGGGTACGAATGGGAGGATAGGGGCATATGAATGCGAGGCTGAAAAGATGGTGCAGGAGAGAGAGTTTTAGATTCCTGGATTACTCGGTCTGTTTCTGCCAAATGTGGGACCTGTGCAGGTTGGATGTGTTGTACCTGAACCAGAATGGAACCAACATTCTTGCTGAGAGATTTGCTCATGCTGTTGGTCCGGGTGTGGGTGGGGGTGGTGAGCGGTTAATCTAATTTGACAGGAGGATGGGATATAGGCTGGAGGTAGAGTAGAGGGTGATGCATAGTCAAATATAGAAGAGAAGCTATGTCAGCCCGGAAGGCAGATCAAATATAGACCTGTTCAGGCAGCAGCGAATAATGCAACGCTGTATTATCTGGTACCTCTCCTGCGGCCAGAGAGGATATGAAAATATGTGTCAGAGTCCCTGTTATCTCATCCCTTGCCTCACATAACAGCCTGGGATAGATCTCATCTGGGTCTAGGACAGTATCCACTTTTAAGCTCGCTAAACCAGCTAATCCCTGCTTCCTTCCAATGCTAATTTATTCGAATATTTTACAATCCCCTTTCCCCACATCGTCCCTCTCCATAGTGAACACAGATGAAAAATAACCATTTAAAACCTCACCTATATCCTCTGTCTCCACACACAGATTGCCAAATTCGTCCCTAATGGGTCCCACTCTTTCCCTGGTAATCCTCTTGCCCTTAATACACTTATAAAACGCCTTAGGATTGTCCTTTATCTTGTTTTCCATTGTTTTGCATGTCCCCTCTTCGCTCTCCTAACAGCTTTTTTTTGTTACCCGTCTGCACATTCTATACTCCTCTAATGCCTCCGCTGTTTTCAGTGCTCCGAATGTGCCATAAGCCTCCTTTATTTCCCAGATCCAATTATCTATCTACCTTGACATCTAGGGGTCCTTGGACTTGTTTGTCCTTCCCTTCGCCTTAACGGGTTCACGTTGGCTTAGATCCCTCACTAATTCCTCTTTGAATGACTCCCACTGGTCTGATGTAAACTTTCCTACAGGTAGTTGCTCCCAGTCCAGTCTGGCCAGATACTGTTTTACCATTTGGAAATCGACCTTCCCCCAATTCAGTCCCTTGATTTCCGGCCCGGCTTTGTCCATTTCCATAAATACCTTAAATCTTACAGAGTTAAGTTCATTATCCCCGAAGTGCCCCCCGACACAACCCCCCCCCCCCAACCCACCCCCACACCCCTCCCACCAACACTACACTTCTACCACTTGCCCGGCTTTATCCCCTAGGATTAGGTCCAGTATTGCCCCTTCCCTTGTAGGACTTTCTACGTACTGGCTGAAAAAATATCTCCTGTAAGCATTTTAAGAATTCTGCCCCCTTTAAACCTTTTTACACGAAGACTATCCCAGTTAATATTAGGTAAGTTGAAATCCCCAACAAATAATACCTGATTATTTTTACACATCTCTGGGATTTGCCTATATATTTGCTCCTCTATCTCTCCCTGACTGTTTGGAGGCCTGTGGTACATTCCCAGCCAAATGATTGCCCCTTTTCGTTTTTAAGTTCTACCCTTTTGGCCTCATTTGAAGAACCTTCCAAGGTCTCATCCCTCCCTACTGCAGTAATTGACTCCTTGATCTACAGTGCAATGCCACAACCTCTTTTGTTTCTTCCCCTGTCATGGCTGAAGATCCTGCACGCTGAAATATTGAGCTGCCGGTACTGCCCCTCCCTCAACTGTGTCGTAAAAGGCTGGAAAATGGGATCACAATGGGTGCTTCATGGCCAGCACAGACACGATGGGCCGAAATTCCTGTTACTGTGCTCTCTAACCCTATAACTCTATGAGTCTATGTGGCTCTCCTCTGTACCTGCTTGTATTCGGTAATTAGTCTCCTAATATTAGAATGCCTCCCTCAGAACAGATCTACTGCACTCTGGGATGTGTCTGTCCTCTTTAACATTTGCAATTCAGTAATGAAATTTCAAATGGTCAAGTGTCTCTTTCATGGCTGTTCTACTATACTAAGAAATGTCGCTCCTCTCTGCAACTGTGATCACTCCATAATTAAATTCCAAAAGTGGGAGTGTCTCTTTCCGGACTGATCGACTGCAATTTTGGATGTGGCTACCCTCTTTAACTCTGTTCATTGGGCAATTAATTAAAAAACATTAGAGGGTTCCCCTCCGTGCTTTTCGACTGCACTGTGGGTGTGGGTGTCCTCTTTGACTGTTATCTGTCAGCAATTAAACTACAAATGTGAGAGTGCCTCTCTCAGAGCTGCTCCACTGCCCTCTGCGATGTGGCTGCCCTCTGCCTGCTTTCGTTCAGTAATTATAGTAAAAATGTTAGAGTGTCCCTCTCTGAACTGATCAACTGCACTCTGGGATGTGGCTGTCTAATTCAACCATGATAATTCATCAAGTAAATTTCAAAGGCTATAGTGCCACTCTCAGATCTATTCCATTGCACTATGTGATGTGGTTATACTCTTCAACTGTGTCCATTTAGTTACTGAATTCCAGCTGTTAGGGTGTCTATTTCAGGGCCTCTCTACTGCACCCTTCATTGTGGCTGTGCTCTACAATTGTGTCTATTCATTAATTACACACCATTAATTGCACACCAAATGTTATGGTGTCTCTCTCAGGACTGATCTATTGCTCTCTGTGATGTGGCTGCCCTCTTTATCTGTGACCATTCATGAACAGAACTCTGCTAAAAATAAAGTGTTATTTTTGTTCTAAAATCGTCGACTTCGGTGTGTTAAAAAAGGAGGAGAAAAACGATTTTCAGTGGACTTACAAATAGCTGCACATTTTGGATGATGGCTTTGTACACAATAATAGGACAGCAAGCAGTTACAAAGAAGTCAACCGGGCCGGGGGGTGTGGGGGGGGGGGGGGGGGGGGGCGGGGCGGGGATTGACCTCCTCAAAAACTCATTTTGAATGACAGTGGAGACACTGTGCCTGGTCACGTGATCGTCTATTGACGGCTTTTTGTTTTCACTTTGGACTTTTATAAACCAGTGAGTTGGACAAAAAGCAGACATTTTGAAACTTCGACCTCACCTGCCTGTAGACTATAGGAAAATACTTATCTAAGAAAATAAACATAGGAGCAGAAATAGCCCATTTTGCCCCGCAAGCTTACCCCACCATTCAATAAGTTCGTGGCTGACCTACCCCAGACCTCAGCTCCTCTTTTGTGCCAGCTCCTCTTCGCCCTCAACTTCCCGATATTTCAATAAATCTATCTACCTCCTCTTTACATATTTTTAATGATCTAGCTTCCACAACAATTCCAGGCGTTCACTACCCTCTGATCGAAGAAATTTCTTCGCATCTCAGTTTTAAATGATTGTCCCCTCATTCTGTAACTATGTCCCCTAGTTTGAGATTCCCCCGCTAGTGGAACCATCTTCTCAACATCTACCCTGTCAAGCCCCCTCAGAATCTAGTACGTTTCAATAAGATCACCCCTCATCCTTCTAAACAGTCATGAATAACGGCCTAACATTTCTGGCCCTTCTTGATAAGTCAACCCCATCATACCAGGAATCAGCCCGAATAACATCCATTATCCACTTGCTTGCTGTCACTCAGCCAATTTTGCATCCATATTGCTACCAACCTTGTTATTCTATGAGATACAGTTTTCTCACAATTCATTTTATGTGGCACTGTATCAAATGCCTTTGGAACGTGCATGTACACCACATCAACATCATTGTCCTCATCAACTCGCTCTGTTCCCTCCGTAAAAACAACTCCAGCAAGTTAGTTAAACATGATTTCCCTTTAAGAAATCCTTGCTGGATTTCCTTAGTTAACTCGCATTTGTCCATGTGACTATTGGTTTTGTTCCAAAATATTTTTCAAGAAGTTTTCCCACCACCAAAGTTAAACTGATATCCTGCTGTTGCTCTACTTATCTTTACACCCTTTTCTGAACAAGCTGCAACATTTACAATTCTTCAATCATCTGGCAGCACCCCAGAGTCTAAGGAAGACTGAAAAATTATGGCAAGTGCCTCTACGATTTCCACGCTCACTTCCCTCAGTATCCTCGGATGCACTTCATCCGGCTTTGGTGCATTAGCCACTTTAAGTACAGACAGCTTATCTAATACTTCCTCTTTATCAATTTTAAACCCCTCTAGTGTCTGACCTGTTTCCTCTTTCAACACTGCCTTGGTTGCATCTTCTTCCTTGGTAAAGACAGATGCAAAGAATTCATTTAATACTTTCGCTGTGCCCTCTGCTTCCATGTATAAATCCCCTTTCTGGTCAGTAAATGGCACCACTCCTCAATTCACCACCCGTTGACTATAGAAAACGTGGACATTTCCTATAATGCGAGCTGTCAGTCTCTTTTCATGCTATCTCTTTGCTTCTCTTCATTACTATTCGACTTCCCCTGTGGACCTTTTATATTCGGCCTGGTTCTCAATATTGTTTTCTACCTGGCATTTGTCACAAACACCCTTCTCTTCTTTATCTTAATCTCTATCTCTTTTGTCATCCAAGGAGCTCTGGGTTTGTTTGCCCTAATTTTCCCCCTCGAAGGAAGACACCTTGACTGTGTCTGAACTATTTCTTCATCCACGTTAGCACATTGTTGATGCATCGGTTTTCCTGCCAGGTTTGGACTCAGCTTCATTCTTACCCCATTGAAATTGGCCTTCCCCCAATTAGTTATTCTTACCCTGGATTGCTCTTTGTCCTTTTCTATAGTCAGCCTAACCATTATGATACAATGATCACTATCTTCTGAATGCTCTCTGACTGACACTTGATCCGCTTGGTCCACTCATTCCCAAGAACCAGGTCTAGCAGTGATCCTTTCTTGTTGGACTAGCAACATACTGTTGAAGAAAATTTTCATCAACACACACCAGGAACTCTTGCTCCTCATTGCCCTTGACACGACGATTCTCCCAGTCTATGCTGGTTAATTAAAGTCCCCCATTAAAACTACCCTATAATTTTTGCACTTCTCTGTAATTTCCTTGGAGTTTTGTTCCTCCACCTCCTTCCTACTAACTGGTGGCCTGTAGAAGTCACTGAGCAATATAATTGAACCTGTTTTGTGCCAGAGCTCCAGCCAAATTGATTCTGCCCTCGACCCCTCTAGGACATCCTTTTTCTCCAGCACTACAATGCCCACCTTAATCAATACCACTACTCCGGCCTCTTTTATCCCTTTCCTACCTTTACTGAACACCTTGTATCAGGTTATATTTATCACCCTGTCCTGCCCATCATTGAGCCAGGTCTCTGTTACAGCCACAACATCATATTTCCAAAAAGAAATCTGCGCCTGTACCTAACCAGGCTTATTAATTACACTCCGGGGATTCACATACGTGCACATTAAACCTGATTCAGACTTGATTACTGTGTCCCTTACTCTAACCCACCTAATAATGTATTATTCTCTCCTCTCGTGCTATCTATCTCCCCAGTATTCTGTGCTCCTTGGTATTCCTCTCTGATACTTGCTCCTGTTTCCCAATCCCAGTCAAGTTACCAGTTCTCCTTTCCTGAGCTCTCTCTCACGCTCGCATCCCACTGACAATTTAAATTAAACCCTTCCCAACAGCACTAACAAATCTCCCTGCCAGGATAATCGTCCCAGTCCTGCTAAGATGCAACCTTGTGCAGGTACAAGGTACTGGTCCCATCTGCTCCAGGAGCACACCCAATGTCTCAGAAATCTGATGTCCTCCCTTCTATACAAGTTCTCCAGCCACGTGTTGAATCGTTGGATTCTTCAATTATTATGCTTACTTGCACGTGGGACTGGGAGTAATACTGAGATTACTTATTTTGAGGTCCTGCCTGTTCATATCCTTCCTCGCTCCCTAAAAATCTGCTTTCAGGACCTCATCCTCTTTCTTACCACATTTCATTCACATTTTCTTTTATATTCCTGATTCTTTATCGTCTGAGGAATTTTAAATTATACCCGTTCGATATCAGTCTATGCAGTGCTTCTAATACTGATGCCTAGGCTCTATACTCACCCCTCTAGTGTCGGAACAACAAATTAGAGATACAGCACTGAAACAGGCCCTTCGGCCCACCGAGTCTGTGCCGACCATCAACCACCCATTTATACTAATCCTACACTAATCCCATATTCCTACCAAACATCCCCATCTGTCCCTATATTTCCCTACCACCTACCTATACTAGTGACAATTTATAATGGCCAATTTACCTACCAACCTGCAAGTCTTTTGGCTTGTGGGTGGAAACCGGAGCACCCGGAGAAAACCCACGCAGACACAGGGAGAACTTGCAAACTCCACACAGGCAGTGCCCAGAATCGAACCCGGGTCCCTGGAGCTGTGAGGCTGCAGTGCTAACCACTGCGCCACTGTGCCGCCCCAAATGTTCACCGCTTCTCTCTGTATTATGTTCCTCAGCCAATATCATCTCCATACCCTCACTGCCCCTTTAATCCACGAAGTTCAGACTTCCCAATGAGTTTATTAAATGTTACTTGATTCCACGGCTTTTCATAGTCCATATAAAAAGCATCAACAGTGCAATCCTCATCAACTCTCTCCAATGCGACAGCAAACGACTACACCGCCATTGACAGACATGATTTACCATGAACATATCTGTGTTGCTTCTCATTTATAATCTCATGCTTTTAGTAAACCGCAATTATCTAGTCCCAGATTATAGACGCGAAGAATTGCCCCAACATTTCACGAGGTTTGCCGAATGGGGCTGTAATTACATGGTGTATCCTATCGCTACTGTTTTGTTAAACAGTGCTTAACATTTGCAACCCCCAGCCCTCCAGCACCACGCCCACTTTATTGTGGTACAGACTGTGCTGTATTGGAAGGAGTTAACTGCACCTGTTTGTTCAGTGACTGTGATTAATGTCAGTCTCCATGGACCCAAATTGTGTAACTGGAAGTTTTACCTCTTCTATTAACAAGGGACACCTTTCAATGTGTTGCGCCATCATGTCAGAGGGAACATCGCCTCTGCACTAATAGCGTTCAGCGGCATCACAGAGAGGGAGGGAATACATTGGAATCTGAGAACAATAGATTTTAATGCTTCAACCATGGGTCAGAATCTGAGAACAATAGATTGGAATATTACAACAATGGGCCATAATCTGAGAACAATAGATCGGAATGCTACAACAATGGATAGGAGTTTCTCCTGGGAGTTTGTCTATCTTTCTGCATATTATGATCAGCTATCTCTGGACTGGCGGATTATGCTCGCACTTGCGATTATTCAATACTTTTATTACCCCATCCTGGCTATTGTTGCTGTCCCTGGTAAGCTTCACTATCCAGCTATTGATTTTATAAACCATGTTTAACTGTATTACTTCTCCTGCCATTTACTCTGCCCTCCTTGTTGTTGTTATTCCTGATAAGTCTCTGCATATGGCTCTTAACTCTAAAAAACATTGCCAACTGTACTTCTAATATACTGTTCTAATATACTCTCATCTTTACTACTGTTGGTGTCTCTGCTAATATTCTATATGCAGCTATTAGCCCTTTAAAACTGATTCATTATCTGTGCAGACCACATTTCATGGAATTACTGTTCTTCTCATCTAAGCTTTGTATTTATTTTGTTTTTTTATTTATTCATCCATGGGATGTGGGCGTCGCTGGCTAGGCCAGCATTTAGTACCCATCCCATATTGCCCTTGCGAAGGTAGTTGTGAGCTATCTTGCTGAATCACAAGTGCATCCACAGTGCTGTTAGCAAGGGAGATTCCAGGACTTTGATCTAGCGACAGTGAAGGAATGGCTGCATAGTTCCAAGTCAGGACGGTGTGTGACTTGGAGGGGAAATTTCAGGTGGTGGTGTTTCCATGCAGGTGCTGCCCTTCTCCTTCTAGTTGGTAGAGGTCGTAGTTTTAGAAGGTGCTGTCTTAGAAGTCTTGGTACATTGCTGCAGTGCATCTTGTAGATGGTACACACTGCTGCCACTGAGCGTCGGTGGTGGAGGGAATGAATGGCAGTGGATGGGGTGCCATTCAAGAGGGCTGTTTGTCCGGGATGGTGTCGAGCTTCTTGAGTGTTGTCGGAGCTGCACCCATCCAGTAATCGGAGAGCACGCCATCACAGTCTGACTTGTGCCTTGTCGATGAAGGACAGGTTTTGGGAGTCAGGAGATTGAGTTACTCGGCGCAGGTTCCTAGCCTCCGACCTGTTCCTGTAGCCACGATATTTATATGGCTAATCCGGTTCAGGTTCTGCTCAATGGTAGCCCCTAGGATGTTGATGGTGGGGGATTCATCGATTGTCATGCCATTGAATGTCAGGAAGAAATGGTTAGATTCTCTCTTGTTGGATATGGGCATTGCCTGGCACTTGGATGGCGTGAATGTTACTTGCCACTTATCAGCCCAAGAATCGATATTGTCCGGGTCTTGTTGCATTTCTATATGGACTGTTTCAGTATCTGAAAAGTCGCGAGTGGTGCTGCACATTGTGCAATCATCAACAGACATCCCCACTTCTGACCTTATGATTGAAGGATGGTCATTGATGAAGCAGCTGATGACAGTTTTGCCCAGGACACTATACTGAAGAACTCTTGCAGTGATGTCCTGGAGCTGAGATGATTGACCTCCAACAACCATAACCATCGTCCTTTGTGCTGGGTATGTCTCCAACCAGCGGATATTTTTTTTTCTCTGATTCCCAATGACTTCAGTTTTGCGAGGACACCTTGATGCCATACTCGGACCAATGCTGCCTTGTTGTCAAGAGCAGTCACTCTCACCTCACTTCTTGAGTTCAGCTCTTGTGTCCATGTTTGAACCAAAGCTGCAAAGAGATAAAGAGCTGAGTGGCTCTGGTATAAGCCAAACAGAGCGTCACTGATCAGATTATTGCGAAGCAAGTACTGCTTGATGGCACCTTTGATGACAGCATCTATCACTTTACTGATTGTTGAGAGTAGACTGATGGTGTGGTAATTGACCGGGTGGACTTGTCCTGCTTTTTGCGTAGAGGAAATATTTGAGCAATTTTCCACATTGCCGGGTAGATGCCAATTTTGTAGCTGTACTGGAACAACTTGGCTAGGGGTGCAGCAAGTTCTGGAGCACAGGTGTTCAGTGCAATTGCCAGAATATTGTCAGGGCCGATAGCCTTTGCAGTATCCAGTCCCTTCAGTTATTTCTTGATATCGTGTGGAGTGAACTGGCTGAATTCTGGCAGTTGTGACGCTGGGGAAACTAGGAGGAGGCCAAGATGGATGATTAACTCGGCATTTCTGGCTAAAGATTGTTGCAAATGCTTCAGCCCTATCTTTCACACTGATGTGCTGGGCTCCCCCATCATTGAGGATCGGGATATTTGTGCAGCCACCTCCTCCAGTTAGTTGTTTAATTGTCCAACACCAGTCACGGCTTAATGTGGCAGGACTATTGAGCTTAGATCTGATCCGCTGGTTATAGGACTACTTATATCTGTCTATCACATGCTGCTTACACAGTTTGGCACGCAAGAAGTCATGTGTTGCAGCTTCACGAGGTTGATACCTCATTTTGAGGTACGCCTCGTGCTGCTCCTGTCATGCTCTCCTGCACTCTTCATTGAACCAGTCTTCTGGCTTGATGGTAATTGCAGACTGGGGGATACGCCGGACCATGAGGTTATAGATTGTGGTTGAGTACAATTCTGCTCCTGTTGCTGGCCCACGGCGCCTCATGTATGCCCACTTTTGCATTTCTCTATCTGTTCTATATCTATCCCATTTAGCACAGTGGCTTTGGTCAACATCACAAATTCCTTTCCCTATCTACTGTCGCCATCCCCCCACTAGACCAATGACTGACGCTGAACCAGACTGTTCACAACCTCGACGATCTCTATGACCCGCAACTGAGTTCTGATCCTATATCCTCTTCAGTACCCATTATATCTACTACCACCTACATAATATCACCCGTTTCCACCTCTGCATAAACCTGTCTGCTGCACAAATCATCATCCAAACATTTGCTTAATACAGATTCCCAATGCTTCCCTGTGCACCCTCCCAGATACTACCTTCATAAATTACAGCCCACCTAACAATGTACTGCCCGTATCCCAGCTCACAACAAATCCCAATCGACAGTCGCTCCTGTGCTGACTGAACTACAATGGTTCCCCATCCAGCAGAACCTCAGTTTTAATACTCTTAGTCTTGTGTTTGAATCCATACATGGCCTCCCCCTCCAATTAATCCCATTCCCCTATCCGCTTCCCATATTCCTACAAGTTGTCCCCCTTTAAGCATTCATCAATTCTCTTTGATTCAATAAGGAGGTAGTCACAGAGCTGTTTCACCTTCTGCAAAACGACCAGGAGATGCGTACCAGGGCAAGGATGGCGCAGCCAGTGGCCTTTACTGTTACAGTTTCATTGAACTTCTCTGCACTCCGAGCTATGCAGGCAGGAGCCGGCAACGGATCCAGTGTTTCACTGTATACTGTTCATCGTTGCGTCCGGGAGATGACAGATGTCATCTAATACTGGGTGAGGCGAATATATTGTTTTCTCCCTCTGCAGGGAGCAGCACGATGTGAGGTCCCAGGGCTTTGCCAGGACAGCGGGATTCCCAATGGTGTACGTGGCTCTGTGGAGCTTCGCATGTCGATGGGGAAAGGTAAAGGATCTGAAAGAACTCTCACTCCATTATTGTACAGCTGCCGTGTGACCATGCACAATATATCATTTCGGTGAATGTCCACTAGTCTGGAAGCAGCCATGATACCTTCATTCGAAGCAGTGGGTATTCCCAACGTCTTCGACCCTCCAAGGAGAACCAAAATGTGGTTTTCCAGAGACAAAGACCACCAACTCGATCCATAGCTAATGAATTCTCCTCGCCCATACACCCACCCTTTTGTCGCCAACCAACCATGCAAAAATAACACATCTTTAACGTTAAAAATGGAGCCAACAGATCCATCGTGGAGCAAACAATCGGCGTGATGAAGCACTGCTTCCAATGCGTGAACCGCCCAGGGCGCGCACTCCAGTACACGCTGGAACAGGTGCACAACTTTGTGGTTTTCTGATGCACCCTTCATATCATTGCCATCATGGCAACACAGAAATCGGAAGCCCACTCATGCAGTGGAGGAGGAGGAGGATATTATCTGGATCCCTTTAACCCAGACAAGTTGTGAGAAAGTTCCTGACAACACTCCAGTACAAATGGGATAACTTTTTTCTTGCACCAATGACTCACCCATTCAGCAAGAGTAAGAGTAAGAGGGGACATCAGATACGCTCCATCACAGGAATAGAATTAACAATAGAAGTAGACCAAGCGGCTCCTCGAGCCTGCTCCAATATTCAATAAGATCAGGGATGATCTGTTTCTGTCTCGAATTCCACAATCTCATCGACCCCGATAACCGTTGATTTCCTCATCTAACAGTAATCTATCCACCTCGCCTTGAATAATATTCAACACCCTGCCTCCACCGCCTGTACAAAGACATTTTCCTTCGTCCTAGAGGTGTCTGGCAAAGAACCATCGAAAAATTACAGCACCGAAGGAGGCAAGTCAGCCCATTGTGTTTGTGCCTGCCCAAAAAAAAACTAGCCGCCCAATCTAATCCCACCTCCATCACCTGGTCCATAGCCTTGCACGTTCCAGCACTTCAGATGCTTGTCCACGTACTTTTTAAAAGAATTGATGCTTTCTGCCTCCACTACCGTTCCTGGCAGTGAACTCTAGACAACTACCACCCTCTGGGTGAAAATCGTTCCTCATGTCCACACTAATCCTTCTACCAATCAAGTTAAATCTGTTCCCCTGGTAATTGACCTCTCCACTAGCGGAACCAGGTCCTTCCTGTCTGCTTTATCTAGGCCCCTCATCATTATGCACACGTCAATTAATTCACCCCACAGCCTTCTCTGTTCTAAAGAAAACAAACCTGGCCTATCTAATCTTTCCTCATAGCTCAAACTTTCAAGATCTGGCAACATTCTTGTAAATCTCCTCTGGACATCTTCCAGAGCAATTATGTCCTTTCTGCCATGTGGTGATCAGAACAGTATGGAGTACTCCAGCTGTGACTTAGCCAGTCTTTTATACTGTGGGAGCATTATATCCCTGTTGTTGTATTCTATACCTGACCAATAAAGGAAATCATTCCATGTGCCTACTTCACCACTCTATCTACCGATCTATCTACACCATCAGCGACCTGCAACGTCTCTCACCTCTTCTAATCCTCTCAATATCCTCACGTTTATTATATATTTTCTTGCTTTATTTGCCCTCCCCAAATGCATTACCTCACACTTATCTGGGTTTAATTCCATATGCCACTTTTCTGCCCACTCAACCAAACCACTGATATCTTTCAGGAGTCTATGACTATCCTCTCCACTATCGACTCCCAATTCTTGTGCCATCGGCAAATTTCCCAATCATTTAATTCCAAATCATTAATATATACCGCAAACAGCAAAGGTCCCAACACTGAGCCCTGTGGAATGCCACTGCAATCAGCTTTCCATTATCAACAACAACCGTCAAAGTCTAGCCTTTGTTTCCTATCTCTGAGCCACTTATGGATCCAACGTGCGGCATTCTCCTGAATCCCGTAGGCGTTCATTTCACTGATCAGTGTGCCATGTGAGACCTTGTCAAATTTCTTACAAAAATCAATGCGATGCTTGTTGTAGAATATGGAATTTATTTTTGATTTGTTTTGAAATGCTTGTACGTTTTAAACTCTAAGCTTTATTTAATGAAAGAAAAAGAAGGACATCTCTTAATTAATATCAAGGGCTAGCCTTCCCTATCTGTGCTCGCTGACCCTGCTGCAATCATTGGAGATCGGGTGTCCAGCGATGGTTATGGTTCCAGATAAGGTGTAGGACACGCAATGCACCCTGAATGTCAACGGAACACCATCATACTTAAGAGGCATCTGAGTCTCCAGCCATTGACCTGGTACAAGTCCTGGTGTAGTACTGACTGTGGCCCCCCTCCCTCAGTGACTGACCACACTACTTGTCTGGGGATCCAGCGATGGGTCTGGTCCCTGGCTTGGTGTAGTACAAGAAATAGGGCCTGCTTCCTGTCTTTCCCGCCATCCCCGCCACCCTTACCTGGTACTGGGTCTCCAGACAAATGGATGCTCCCAGACCTGGTGTAGTACCGGCAGCGGCCGCCTATCCCAGATTGGCTCTGGTAATCACAATGCAAAGTCATAGTAACTGCGGCTCCAGTGATGGCCTGGTCCCAGGCCTGGTTCAGTAACATCAGTAATGCCGTTCAGTGACTGGCCTCAGCGAACCCGCCATGCTTAGCTGAGGTCCAGGTCTGCAGCAATGTTCCTGCCTCCAGGCCTGGTGTCGAATCAGTAATGGGTCCCACTCCCACACTGATCCAGGTGACACGCCACACCTGCTGTTTGGGACTCCAGTGATAGACCTGGTTCTGAGGGCTGATGTAGCATCGTCAGTGGCTGCTGCTCGGCGGTTGCTTTTTGGCATCCCTACAACATTTATCGGGGATTCATATGCCCAGAAATGGTCTTGGTTCCAGGCCTGCTGCAGTAATGGCAATGGCTCCAACGCCGAACAGGCCCCAGTGACACCACCACACTTATCAATGGTCTGGTTCTGCAGCTATAGTCCTGGTCCCAGGCTTGGTTTAGTGCCTGCAGTGGTCCCAATCCCAATTCTGAAGAAGTGTCCCGAACCTGAAACGTTAACTCTTCTTCTCTCTGCACAGATGCTGCCAGACCAGCATTTCTTGCTTTTATGCCCTAAACCCTGTATAGCCCTGGAGATGCTGCGGTACTCAACCGAAGTCTGTCGCTCCTTTTCTGGATTTTCTCCAAGGGCTGGTCCAATATGGCCAGTGGCCTCCTATTCCTGACTGTCGCTGCTGATCCTGCGTCACTTAACTGAAGTCGAGATTCCAGCTATAGTCCTGGTAACGGGCCTCGTCTGGTGCCAACAGTGGTTACCCTGCATCCTGATGGTTCCCGGCCCCCTTTCTTCACTTACCTGGGTTCCGTGTCTCCAGAAATGCTCTTGGCCTCAATCCTGGTTTAGTGATGGCAGTACCCACCCCCTACTGTTCCCAGAAAATCTGTCTCACTTTTCTACGGTCCATGGCTCCAGCGATGTATCAAATTCCAGGTCTGGTGTCGTCTCGAGCATTCGGCCATTCCCTGTCTGGCTCCGGTGACTTTGCCATATTTACCTGGAGTTCAGGTCACCACGATGGTCCTGTTCTCAAGTTCAGTACCGGTAGTGGTCCTGGCCTCCAGCGACTGTCCTGCTCCTAGGCCTAGTGCTCTAATGGTAGAATTGCCTGTACCCTGACTGACCCTGGTGACCGCATCCCATTATCTGGGGCCTGAACTTCAGCAGTAATCTTTATCCCAGTACCAAAAATGGCCCCAACTCACTCACAGGCCCCAGTGACTCTGCTACTCTCACCTGTTCCCATGTTTGGTGTAGTATAGTTAGTGACGCCGCTACCTGATGGGTCGCAGTGGTGCTGACACATTTATCTGTAGTCTGGTCTCCAGGGATAGTTGTCATCACAGGCCTGCTGTAGTGCCAGCAGCTCCACTGCTTCCAGTGGCATTGCCAATAGTACTGAGCTATTGGTCCTGTGACTGTTTAAGTCGTTTAAGCAGGCGGGATCTCCTTGATTAAATAGATCGGGACCAGGCACCGGGCAGTTAATTGCCCTAGTGCCGTTCAACTGAGTTGTGGGATTGTCCAAAAGACCGCGGTGGGGTTTCGTTCACCTTTTTGTCCTGTCATTTGGACCCTCGTTGGCTCCACTAAATTCAGCGGCTGTCTCTAACAGAAAGCTCTGTCAAAGGTATAGTAATTGAGTGCATCACTGAGTGTGTAACAAATCTACAAATGTCACCCATACTTCTTCAAGCTGCTGCTGTTATTTCCAAACTAGTGTTACGTTTATCTTCTTTGTAGCTAACTTAGTGATAATTAGGATTATTTGTTTCATTGAATTTGCAGTGGACTCATTTCCAATTATTGTTTTGAAATCATTGAATTCAGTGCTGCTTGTCACAGGCAAGGGAATCCCTCAATCAATCCAGCACTGAACGTTCTATACAAGACCAAAGTGCAGAGGCTGCTGGAAAGCTGAAATAAAAACAGTAAGTGCTGGAGATGCTCAGCACGTCCGGTAGCATCTGTGGAGGGAGAAACAGACTTAATCGTTTAGGTCGCTGACCCTTTATCAGGACTGCGAGTTCTTTGAGATGGAACAATTTTCAACCCAAGCAGGGAAAAGGCCAAATGAGCAGGATTATGATTAGCGACGAGTTCAACAATTTCAGCATCATCCTTTTGTCTTTTAATCTCTCCTTCCTTCCAACTTGTCACAGACCTTCTAAGTTTTTCCTTCAATGTCAATCATGTGTAGGATTGCCGGACACAGTAACACATTTGAAAATCTCAGTCAGTCCTCAATCAAGCTGGTAACTTTGCTCCCAGCCTGATAAATAATGTGTCTGTTTATTTCCCTTCCTCAAAGTTAACTTGGTGACGATTGTCATCCTGTCTCGAGGCAAGTGCGGTCTTTCCAAATGTGTCACTCACTATCTGGTGGCCATGGCAGCAGCGGATCTACTGGTCATTATATTCGACCTGATACTGAGGCACATTCCCGTTGTTTACAATGAACAGTTTTATTTCCGGGATTCCATCCACGTTTGCAATATCCATGCCATCCTGCTTTATGCAGCCACAGACTGTTCTGTCTGGTTCACCGTCACTTTCACCTTTGATCGATTTGTGGCCATTTGCTGCCAGAAGTTGAAAATAAAATATTGCACCGGGAAAACGGCAGCTGTGGTTCTGGGAACAGTGACTGTGCTGAGCTGTTTAAAGAACGTTTTCTGGTTTTTTATGTTAACAGGTCAGTATATGATGTACAACCAACCCTGGTTTTGTGATATAACAGATGATGCTCTCTTCTCTCTGGTTTGGGCAGCAATCGAGTTCCTCCATAACATTCTAACCCCGGGGGTCCCATTTGTGGTGATTCTGCTTCTAAATATTCTCACCATCAGACATGTTTTGGTGAGCAGCAGAGGGCGCAGGAGACTCCGGGCTCACAGCAGTGCCGAGAGCCAGAGAGACCCAGAGATGGAGAGCCGACGGAAATCTATCATTTTACTGTTAGTTATCTCAGCCAATTTCATACTTTTATGGGCAATGTTAATGGTGGTTTTGATATGCACCAGAATACATTATATGAACTTTCGTGCTGGGTCTGTGACTCCACTTCCTGGTTCTGTGCGGGAAATGGCCTTCATGCTGCAGCTCCTGAGCTGCTGCACAAACACTGTGATTTATGCCGTGACCCAGACTCAGTTCAGAGAGCAGTTGAAGAAAATGCTGCAATATCCCTTTACACGAATTGCTAAGTTCATTCAATGATAAGAGGGACTGTAATCACTGACCGTTTCTGAGAGATTCTCGTTTTATTTCACTTTTTCAAACAGCCGGGGGTTGGGTCTGTCACTATAATTGCAGAGCGGGTCGGACTTGCCGCAGTGGTGTCACAGCAAGGGCAGGCTCTGTTCACAAGGTGACGGGGTATTTGGGCAGGGCCTGTTTCACAAGTGGAAGGGGTAGTTGGCCGGGGATTGTTGCTCCCGCTAATGGGGTAGTTTGCTCGGGCCCCTTCCACATGCTGACGGGGTAGTTGGTGGATATTGTTTTGCATGCTGACAGGGGCGTGGAGTGGGGCGGTTTGCGATAGGAAAAGAGCGAGTGCAGGACCAGTCATTATTTGGTGACATTGCAGGGAAGGGTTCTCTTTCCCAAGGTGATCGGGTCATGACCGCGGAACATGTTCTCCAAAGTGATGCGGGAATGGGCTCGGGGATGTTCCACATGGTGACGGGGCGTGGGGGTGGGATATGTTCCACTTGGTGATGGGGCTTTGTTGCAGGTTCATTTTCCCCTGTTAACGGGTGAGTGGGGGCGAGTCCTGTTACCTTGGTGACCAGGAGTGGAGCAGGGACTGTTCCCAATGGTGAAGGCAGAAGGGACAGGGTCTGAGGTCCCCAGCACCGCCCACCGTGCTCATGCACTGGAGCAGAGGGACTGCGCGAAGGGATCGCGTCAGGAGCGGCCCCACCTACCAGCTGTCTCCATAGCAACGAGGATAAAAAAACAACTGAAATAGAAAATATAGTGGGAATCTTCAGCTTGAATTCTTCATCATCATCTCGAACACATTAGAACACTTTATAATTCTTTGTAACACTTTGCAATTCTTTGTAACGCATTATGACATGCTCTAATCCATTGTAACATTTTGTCAGCCTTTATAATCTTCTACTATCCTTTAAAATTCTTTTTAATCCTTTATAGCCGTTCAGACACTTCATAACACACTGTAACCCTTTATGGCACTCTATAATCCTTCTTAAATAGTTATAGCACAGTTTAACACTTTATAATGGCTGCAGCCTTTATACAGCATGGTAAAACTTCAGAATCTTTCGAAACTTTTCTAATCTTTCAAATTGTTTATAATCCCTCAGAATCCTTCAAAAATCTTAAGCTTCCTTTATAATCCTTTCTAATACTTTTTAATCCTTTGTAACCCTTAATATCCTTCATAACAATTGATGGTAATTTACTCATCTTTGCAGCCCTTTAGCCTCTATTGAATGTTGCTGGAGGGCGCAAGGTGTAAAGAAGGGAGTTTGGTAAGTGAGTAGATTTTAAGGCTTAAAATCTTTAAAGTCTAGTTTTAATTGTGTTTACATTTGGCAATTAATTGAAATTGCTGTTTAAGTTAAGAGGCAAGTGAGGTTTCTTACAATTTTAACCAGGGATGTGCAAGCTCTCTAAGAGAAGCTGTAGCTAGTTAATTAGGTAGCTAGCTTAAACTGCTTTCTGAGCTCCAGCAAAGCTGACAGATCATTGTTTTCAGAGAGTGTAAATTCACTGGAGTCTCAGAGTTGCGTGTTTGCATTGATTGCTGCTGGAGGGCACAGAGTGTGAAAAAGGCAGTTTGTTAAGTGATGGAGTTCGGTGAGAAGGGAAACTACAAATTAATTAAAAGAAAATAAATGTTATCATATTAACACTAAAGATGGCAAGACAGGTGATATGTCACAGCTGCAGTGTGTGGGAGCTTCTGGGTGCCACGGAAATCCACGGCAACTACATCTGTAGTAAGTGTCTGCTGCGTGAGGTGCTATGCTCATATCCTTCAGCGGGCGGCCGAGCTGCAGAGTCTACGATGCATCAGTGAAGGGAAAAGTTACCTAGACACTTTGTTCCAGAAGGCAGTCCCTATAGATGGGGTCACCTGTTTTGGTCACTGATCAAGGAGAGTGTGACTGCAAGTCAGACAGGGAAGGGGGTCAAGAAGGTAGCAATGCTAGATCCTCGGCCCTTGCAATTGGCAAACAAGTTTGAGGTTCTTGCAGCGAGGGCTGTAGTTTGGATTGGCTGGCTGACCGTGGCACCATGGTACATTAAACCGTTCAAGTGGCGGGAGCAAAATCGAATGCAGTTGTAAAGGGGACAGTATAGTGAGGGGGTGGACATTGTTCTCTGCAGCAAAGAGGGAGAGTTCAGAAAGCTGTGTTGCCTTCTGGTGTCGGGGTTCTGGACTCTTCTCAGGGCTGGAGAGTAACTTACAGTGGGAGGGGGAGGATCCACTGATCGTGGTCCATGTAGGTACTAACAAAATAAGGAGGACAAGGAAAGAGCTTCTGCTTAGTCAGTATGAGGAGCCAAGCAACAAATTATGAAACAGAACCACAAATGTACTAATGTCAGGCTTATTACCTGCGCCATGTGCAAACAAATTTAGGTCAAATGAGATCAGAGAAATGTATGTGTGGCTCAAAGACTGTTGGCGAAGTGGATTCCTATCCATGGACTTTGACACCAGAACGAGGGAAAGAGGGGGCTGTATCGACAGTCTGCGCCTGAACCATGCTGGGCCCATAGCTCTAGCGAATCGCATAACTAGGAAAGTAGAGAAGGTTGCAAACTAAAGAGTTGAGGCAAGGAATGATGTGCTCAATCAAAGAGTAGAGACAAGGCAAGAGAGAAAGGGATGAATATGGAAAAGATAAACAGACTGTGACAGGATTGGACAGTAATGACAAATCTAAGCGTAAATCGGCAGACAAGGCTGGAGTTTACAAAAATAATAACAGGACAAAACTAAAGGTTGCGTATCTGAATGCACGTAGCATTTGAAAACAAAACAGATGAACTGATATCGCAAATAGAATTAACTAAACAATCTGATAACCATGATGGAGACATGGGTGCAGGATGACATAGCCTGGAATCTGAATATTGAAGGGGACATGACATTTAGGAAGAACAGGAAGTTAGGAAAATGTGGAAGGATAGCTCTGTTAATTAATGTTGGTATTAGCACATGTGATATGAATGACCTATGCTCAGGAAACTAGGATGTAGTCGCGGTTTAGGTGGAAATGAGAAACGGTAAAGGCAAAAAGTCACCAGTGGGAGAGTTGAACAGCTCCCCGAACAGTAACTCCAATGTAGGACGGCCTATAAAGAAATAAATATTCGGTGCTTGTCAGAAAGGTATGGCGATATTTAAGGGCAGAAATTAATCTACATATAGATTGGAACAGAAATCAGGTGGGCAAAGGTATCCAAGACGAAAAGTTCATCGAATGTCTTCAGGATAGTTTCTTACAACAGCACGTTCTGGAGCCAACCAGAGAGCAGGCTATACTAGACCTGGTATTGTGCAACAAGATAGGATTAATTAATGAAATCATCGTGGAGTGGCCACGAGGCAGCAGCGAGCGTAATATGATTGATTTTTACACTCAGCGTGACGGAGAGAAGAGTGGGTCGAAGACAAGTATTTGAAACTTAAATAAGAACAATTATGAGGGCATGGAAACAGAGCTAGCAAAGGTGAAGTAGCAAAGCAGATTAGGTGCAAGTCAAGGGCGATGCAGTTGCAGAGTTGCAGTTACAGAACTTTAAGGTGGTATTTCAGAATATACAGAATAGATACACTCCAACGAGAAAAAAACAAATTCCAAGGGGAGGACCCACCATCAGTAGTTAACAAAAACCGTTAAAGATAGTATCAAACTGAAAGGAAAAAAAAAACATATAATTGTGCAAAGTTGGGTAACAGGTCAGAAGATTGGACAGAATATAAAAAGCAGCAAAGAACGACTAAAATTAATAAAGAGGGGAAAATAGAGCACAAGAGAAAGCTGACGAGAAATATTAAGACAGATAGAAAACGTTTATGTTTAAAAAAAAAGATTCAACCAAAAGATCATTGGGCTTATGGAAAGTGTTTATAGGGAAACAATAAGGGAAAATAAGGAGATGGCAGATGAATTGAACAGATACTTTGCATTGGTCTTTACAATAAAAGATACAAGCAGCATCCCAGAAATAGCTGTAAATCAGGAAATGGAAAGGAAGGAAGAACGTGAGAAAATTACAATCACCAGGGGAGTGGTGCAGAACAAATTGTTGGAGTTGCGGAATGACAAGTCCTCGGGTCCTGATGGACTTCATCCTCGGGTCTTTAAAAGAAGTGGCTCGTGAGATAATTGATGCGTTGATTTTCATTTCGCCAAATTCCCTACATTCGGGGAAGATTATATTAGACTGTAAAATATCCAATGTAACTCATTTATTCGGAAAAGGAGGGAGACAGAAAACAGGAAACTATAAGTCAATTAGCTTATCATCTGTCATAGGGAAGATGTTATACATTATTCTTAAAGACGTTATCGAGGGCACTAAGAAAAATTCAAGGGAATCAGGCACCGTCAACATAGTTTGCTGAAAAGGGTATCATGTTTAACCAATTTATTGGAGTTCTTTGAAGAAGTAGCACGTGCTGTGGATAAAGATGGACCTGTGGTTGCACCGTACTTAGATTTGCAGAAGGCATATGATAAGGTGGCACATCAAAGGTTTCCGTGGAATTTAAAAATTCATAGAGTAGGGGGTAACATTATGGCATGGATAGAAGATTGGCAAGCTAACAGGAAACAGAGAGTAGCATAAAATTGCCATTTTCTTGTTGGCAAGATGGAACGAATGGCGTGCCAAAGGGATCAGTGCTGGGACATCAACGTTTCACAATTTATATAAATGACTTGGATCAAGGGACCGATGATATGTTTTCTGAATTTACTGGTGGCACAAAGATAGGTAGGAAAATAAGCTGCAAAGAGGACATCAGGAGGCTACAAAGCGACATGGATAGGTTAAACGAGTGGTCAAATATCCAACAAATGGAGTTAACGAGAAAAAATGTGAAATCGTCCATTTAGGCAGATTAAATAAAAAATAATCATTTATCTAAATGGTGAGAAATTGCAAAGTGCTCTGGGTGGCCTCGTGCATGAATCACAAAAGATTAGTATGCAGGTACAGCAATTAATAAGGAAAGCTAAAAGACTTTTATCATTTATTGCGAGGGGAACTGCATACAGAAGTAAGAATGCTATGCGTCAGCTTTCCAGGGCATTGGTGCGACCACATCTGGATTGCTCTGCACAGTATTGGTCTCCTTATTTAAGGAAGGGCGTAAACGCATTGTAAGCAGACGACAGAAGGTTTTCATGACTTATACCTGGAATGGGCGAGCTGTCTAATGAAGAATGGTTGGACAGATAGGTTTGTATCGGCCGGATTTAAGAAAAATAAGTGGCGACTTGATTTAAACATAAACGATTCTGAGGGATCTTGACAGTGTGGAAATGAAGCTTCCACTTGTGGGAGAATCTAGAACACGAATCACTGTTGAAAATAAGGAATCGCCCATTTATTACACAGATGAGGGGATTTTATTTTCTCACAAAAGTTTGTGAGTCTTTGGAACTCTCCTCCTCAAAAGGCGGTTGAAGCAGAGTCTTTGAATATTCTTTAAGGTGGAGGTTGATAGATTCTTGATAAGCAAGAGGGCAAAATATTATTCAGGGTAGGCGGGAATGTGGAGTTGAGATACAAATCGATCATCCATGGACTTATTGAATGGTGCAGCTGGCTTTAGGGGCCGAATGGCCCACTCCTGCTCTTAATTCGTATGTTCATATGTAACTGGCTATGCCACGAACAAGTGGTTCCAGAACAGCTGGCAGCTACATTTCAATGTGGAAAACTGTCCAGGTATGCCCTCTCCACAAAAAGGAGGAACAATTGAACCCACTTAATTACGACCACATCAGTGTGCTGTCGGTCATTAGCAAAGTGATGGAATAAACATAGAAGCATAGAAAAATAGGAGCAGGAGTAGGCCATTCGGCCCTTCGAGCCTGCTCCACCATTCAATACGATCATGGCCGATCATCCAAACTTAGTAACTTGTTCCCGCTATCTCCCCGTATTCCTAGATCCCATTAGACCTAAGGACTATGTCTAACTCTTTCTTGAATATATTTAATGATTTTCCCCCACCTGCTTTCCATTTGTGGAGTATTCTACGGGTTCACCATTCTCTGGGTGAAGAAATCTCTCCTCATCTCAGAATTAAATGGATTACCCCTTATCCTTAGACTATGACCCCTGGTCCTGGACTCCCCCGCCATCGGGCACATCCTTCCTGCATCTAGACAGCCCAGTCCTGTTAGAATTTTGCAGGTTTCTATGCGATCCCCTCTCATTCTTCTAAACTCGAGGAAACACAAGCCTAATCGACCCAAGCTCTCTTCATAAGTCATTCCTGCCATCCCAGGAATCAGTCTGGTGAAACTTCGCTGCACGCCCTCCATAGCAAGAATACCCTTGCTCAGCGAAGGAGACTAAATATGCGCACAATACTAAAGAAGTGGTCTCACCAAGGCCTTGTGTAATTGCAGCAAGACATCCTTGCTCCTGTACTCGAATCCTCTCGCTCTGAAGGCCAACATACCATTTGCCATTGTTTACTGCCTCCTGCACTTGCATGCTTACGTTCAGCGACTGGAACTAAGGCTGCCCCTCAAACTAAGGCAGCCCCTCAAACTAAGGCAGCCCCTCAAACAAAGGCAACACATCAAAATAATGCAACACATCAAAATAATGCAACACCTCAAACGAAGGCAACACCTCAAACTAAGGCAACACCTCAAACTAAGGAAACACCTCAAACTTAGGCAACAGTGAAACTAAGGCAAAAATTCAAACTAAGGCAACAGTCAAACTAAGGGAACCGTCAAACTAATGCAACACCTCAAACTAATGCAACACCTCAAACTAAGGCTAAACATCAAACTAAGGCAAAACCTCAAACTAAGGCAACACCTCAAACTAAGGCAAAACCTCAAACCAAGGCAAAACCTCAAACTAAGGCAACCCTCAAACTAAGGCAAACCTCAAACTAAGGCAACCCTCAATCAAAGGAAACCCTCAATCAAAGGAAACCCTCAATCAAAGGCAACCCTCAAACAAAGGCAACACCTCAAACTAAGGCAACACCTCAAACTAAGGCAACACCTCAAACTAAGGCAGCCGTCAAATAAAGGCAACACCTCAAATTAAGGCAGCACATCAAACTAAGGCAACACATCAAACTGAGGCAACACATCAAACTAAGGCAACACATCAAACGAAGGCAACACATCAAACTGAGGCAACACATCAAACGAAGACAACACATCAAACTAAGGTAACAGCGCAAAGTAATGCCATACCTCAAACTAATGCAATACCTCAAACTAATGCAACACCTCAAACTAAGGCAACACCTCAAACTAAGGCAACACCGCAAACTAAGGCAACACCTCAGAATAGGCCAACACCTCAAACAAAGGCTCCCATCAAACGAAGCAATATCTCAAACTAAGGCAACACCTAAAACTAATGCAACACCTCAAACAAAGTCTACCATCAAACTAAGCAATATCTCAAACAAAGGCAATCCTCAAGCTAAGGCAAACCTCAGACTGAGGCAGCAGTCAAGACAAGGCAACTCTCAATTTAAGACAACCCTCAAACTAATGCAACACCTGAAACTAAGGCAACCCATAAACGAAGGCAATTCCTCAAACTAAAGCAATTCCTCAAACTAAGGCAACCCTCAAACTAAGGCAACCCTCAAACTAACGCAACCCTCAAACGAACGCAACCCTCAAACTAAGGCAACCCTCAAACTAAGGCAACGCTCAAACTAAGGCAACGCTCAAACTAAGGCAACCCTCAACAAAGGCAACACCTCAAACGAAGGCAACACCTCAAACGAAGGCAACACCTCAAACTAAGACAACACCTCAAACTAAGGCAACACCTCAAACTTAGGCAACACCTCAAACTTAGGCAACACCTCAAACTGAGGCAACAGTCAAACTAAGGCAACACCTCAAACTAAGGAAACACCTCAAACTTAGGCAACAGTGAAACTAAGGCAAAAATTCAAACTAAGGCAACAGTCAAACTAAGGGAACCGTCAAACTAATGCAACACCTCAAACTAATGCAACACCTCAAACTAAGGCTAAACATCAAACTAAGGCAAAACCTCAAACTAAGGCAACACCTCAAACTAAGGCAAAACCTCAAACCAAGGCAAAACCTCAAACTAAGGCAACCCTCAAACTAAGGCAAACCTCAAACTAAGGCAACCCTCAATCAAAGGAAACCCTCAATCAAAGGAAACCCTCAATCAAAGGCAACCCTCAAACAAAGGCAACACCTCAAACTAAGGCAACACCTCAAACTAAGGCAACACCTCAAACTAAGGCAGCCGTCAAATAAAGGCAACACCTCAAATTAAGGCAGCACATCAAACTAAGGCAACACATCAAACTAAGGCAACACATCAAACTAAGGCAACACATCAAACGAAGGCAACACATCAAACTGAGGCAACACATCAAACGAAGACAACACATCAAACTAAGGTAACAGCGCAAAGTAATGCCATACCTCAAACTAATGCAATACCTCAAACTAATGCAACACCTCAAACTAAGGCAACACCTCAAACTAAGGCAACACCGCAAACTAAGGCAACACCTCAGAATAGGCCAACACCTCAAACAAAGGCTCCCATCAAACGAAGCAATATCTCAAACTAAGGCAACACCTAAAACTAATGCAACACCTCAAACAAAGTCTACCATCAAACTAAGCAATATCTCAAACAAAGGCAATCCTCAAGCTAAGGCAAACCTCAGACTGAGGCAGCAGTCAAGACAAGGCAACTCTCAATTTAAGACAACCCTCAAACTAATGCAACACCTGAAACTAAGGCAACCCATAAACGAAGGCAATTCCTCAAACTAAAGCAATTCCTCAAACTAAGGCAACCCTCAAACTAAGGCAACCCTCAAACTAACGCAACCCTCAAACGAACGCAACCCTCAAACTAAGGCAACCCTCAAACTAAGGCAACGCTCAAACTAAGGCAACGCTCAAACTAAGGCAACCCTCAACAAAGGCAACACCTCAAACGAAGGCAACACCTCAAACGAAGGCAACACCTCAAACTAAGACAACACCTCAAACTAAGGCAACACCTCAAACTTAGGCAACACCTCAAACTTAGGCAACACCTCAAACTGAGGCAACAGTCAAACTAAGGCAACACCTCAAACTAAGGCAACACCTCAAACGAAGGCAACACCTCAAACTAAGGCAACACCTCAAACTAAGGCAACACATCAAACTGAGGCAACACCTCAAACTAAGGCAACCGTCAAACAAAGGCAACACATCAAACTAAGGCAACAGTCAAACTAAGGGAACCGTCAAAGTAATGCAACACCTCAAACTAATGCAACACCTCAAACTAAGGCAAAACCGCAAACTAAGGCAAAACCTCAAACTAAGGCAAAACCTCAAACTAAGGCAACCGTCAAACTAAGGCAACCCTCAAACTAAGGCAACTCTCAATCCAAGGAAACCCTCAATCAAAGGAAGCCCGCAATCAAAGGCAACCCTCAAACAAAGGCAACACCTCAACTAAGGCAACACCTCAAACTAAGGCAACACCTCAAACTGAGGCAACACCTCAAACTAAGGCAACACCTCAAACTAAGGCAGCCGTCAAATAAAGGCAATACCTCAAATTAAGGCAACACATCAAACTAAGGCAACACATCAAACTAAGGCAACACATCAAACTGAG
Source organism: Heterodontus francisci (assembly GCF_036365525.1). Taxonomy (NCBI): domain Eukaryota; kingdom Metazoa; phylum Chordata; class Chondrichthyes; order Heterodontiformes; family Heterodontidae; genus Heterodontus; species Heterodontus francisci. The sequence continues at coordinate 3,996,612 of NW_027140986.1, read as the reverse complement.
GCAACCCTCCAACTAATGCCATACCTCAAACTAATGCAGTACCTCAAACTAATGCAACACCTCAAACTGAGGCAAAACCTCAAACTAAGGCAACAGTCAAACTAAGGGAACCGTCAAACTAATGCAACACCTCAAACTAATGCAACACCTCAAACTAATGCTAAACATCAAACTAAGGCAAAACCTCAAACTAAGGCAACACCTCAAACTAAGGCAAAACCTCAAACCAAGGCAAAACCTCAAACTAAGGCAACCCTCAAACTAAGGCAAACCTCAAACTAAGGCAACCCTCAATCAAAGGAAACCCTCAATCAAAGGAAACCCTCAATCAAAGGCAACCCTCAAACAAAGGCAACACCTCAAACTAAGGCAACACCTCAAACTAAGGCAACACCTCAAACTAAGGCAGCCGTCAAATAAAGGCAACACCTCAAATTAAGGCAGCACATCAAACTAAGGCAACACATCAAACTAAGGCAACACATCAAACTAAGGCAACACATCAAACGAAGGCAACACATCAAACTGAGGCAACACATCAAACGAAGGCAACACATCAAACTAAGGTAACAGCGCAAAGTAATGCCATACCTCAAACTAATGCAATACCTCAAACTAATGCAACACCTCAAACTAAGGCAACACCTCAAACTAAGGCAACACAGCAAACTAAGGCAACACCTCAGAATAGGCCAACACCTCAAACAAAGGCTCCCATCAAACGAAGCAATATCTCAAACTAAGGCAACACCTAAAACTAATGCAACACCTCAAACAAAGGCTACCATCAAACTAAGCAATATCTCAAACAAAGGCAATCCACAAGCTAAGGCAAACCTCAGACTGAGGCAGCAGTCAAGACAAGGCAACTCTCAATTTAAGACAACCCTCAAACTAATGCAACACCTGAAACTAAGGCAACCCATAAACGAAGGCAATTCCTCAAACTAAAGCAATTCCTCAAACTAAGGCAACCCTCAAACTAAGGCAACCCTCAAACTAACGCAACCCTCAAACGAACGCAACCCTCAAACTAAGGCAACCCTCAAACTAAGGCAACGCTCAAACTAAGGCAACGCTCAAACTAAGGCAACCCTCAACAAAGGCAACACCTCAAACGAAGGCAACACCTCAAACGAAGGCAACACCTCAAACTAAGACAACACCTCAAACTAAGGCAACACCTCAAACTGAGGCAACACCTCAAACTTAGGCAACACCTCAAACTGAGGCAACAGTCAAACTAAGGCAACACCTCAAACGAAGGCAACACCTCAAACGAAGGCAACACCTCAAACGAAGGCAACACCTCAAACTAAGGCAACACCTCAAACTAAGGCAACACATCAAACTGAGGCAACACCTCAAACTAAGGCAACCGTCAAACAAAGGCAACACATCAAACTAAGGCAACAGTCAAACTAAGGGAACCGTCAAAGTAATGCAACACCTCAAACTAATGCAACACCTCAAACTAAGGCAAAACCGCAAACTAAGGCAAAACCTCAAACTAAGGCAAAACCTCAAACTAAGGCAACCGTCAAACTAAGGCAACCCTCAAACTAAGGCAACTCTCAATCCAAGGAAACCCTCAATCAAAGGAAGCCCGCAATCAAAGGCAACCCTCAAACAAAGGCAACACCTCAACTAAGGCAACACCTCAAACTAAGGCAGCCGTCAAATAAAGGCAACACCTCAAATTAAGGCAACACATCAAACTAAGGCAACACATCAAACTAAGGCAACACATCAAACTGAGGCAACCCTCCAACTAATGCCATACCTCAAACTAATGCAGTACCTCAAACTAATGCAACACCTCAAACTGAGGCAACACCTCAAACTAAGGCAACACCTCAAACTAAGGCAACACCTCAAAATAGGCCAACACCTCAAACAAAGGCTCCCATCAAACTAAGCAATATCTCAAACTAAGGCAATCCTCAATCTAATGCAAACCTCAGACTGAGGCAGCAGTCAATACAAGGCAACTCTCAATTTAAGACAACCCTCAAACTAATGCAACACCTGAAACTCAGGCAACCCACAAACGAAGTGAATTCCTCAAACTAAAGCAATTCATCAAACTAAGGCAACCCTCAAACAAGGGCAACCCTCAAACTAATGCAACCCTCAAACTAGCGCAACCCTCAAACTAAGGCAACCCTCAAACAAAGGCAACGCTCAAACTAGGGCAACGCTCAAACTAAGGCAACGCTCAAACTAAGGCAACCCTCAACAAAGGCAACCCCTCAAACAAAGGCAAGCCCTCAAACAAAGGCAACCCTCAAACTAAGGAAACCCTCACACTAAGGGAACCCTCAAACTGAGGCAACACCTCAAACTAAGGCAACACCTCAAACTAATGCAACAACTCAAACTAATGCAATACCTCAAACTCAGGCAAAACCTCAAACTAAGGCAATACGTCAAACTAAGGCAACACCTCAAACTAAGGCAAAACCTCAAACTAAGGCAAAACCTCAAACTAAGACAACCCTCAAACTAAGGCAACCCTCAAACTAAGGCAACCCTCAATCAAAGGAAACCCTCAATCAAAGGAAACCCTCAATCAAAGGCAACCCTCAAACAAAGGCAACACTTCAAACTAAGGCAACACCTCAAACTAAGGCAACACCTCAAACTAAGGCAGCCGTCAAATAAAGGCAACACCTCAAATTAAGGCAACACATCAAACTAAGGCAACACATCAAACTAAGGCAACACATCAAACTAAGGCAACCCTCCAACTAATGCCATACCTCAAACTAATGCAACACCTCAAACTAAGGCAACACCTCAAACTAAGTCAATACCGCGAACTAAGGCAACACCTCAAAATTGGCCAACACCTCAAACAAAGGCTCCCATCAAACTAAGCAATATCTCAAACTAAGGCAACACCTAAAACTAATGCAACACCTCAAACAAAGGCTACCATCAAACTAAGCAATATCTCAAACTAAGGCAATCCTCAATCTGAGGCAAACCTCAGACTGAGGCAGCAGTCAATACAAGGCAACTCTGAATTTAAGACAACCCTCAAACTAATGCAACACCTGAAACTAAGGCAACCCATAAACGAAGGCAATTCCTCAAACTAAGGCAATTCCTCAAACTAAGGCAACCCTCAAACTAACGCAACCCTCAAACTAACGCAACCCTCAAACTAACGCAACCCTCAAACAAAGGCAACCCTCAAACTAAGGCAACGCTCAAACTAAGGCAACGCTCAAACTAAGGCAACCCTCAACAAAGGCAACACCTCAAACGAAGGCAACACCACAAACGAAGGCAACACCTCAAACTAAGACAACACCTCAAACTAAGGCAACACCTCAAACTGAGGCAACAGACAAACTAAGGGAACACCTCAAACTAAGGCAACACCTCAAACTGAGGCAACAGTCAAACTAAGGCAACACCTCAAACTGAGGCAACAGTCAAACTAAGGCAACACCTCAAACTAAAGCAACACCTCAAACGAAGGCAACACCTCAAACTCAGGCAACACATCAAACTAAGGCAACGCCACAAACTGAGGCAAAGCTCAAACTAAGGCAACGCTCAAACGAAGGCAACCCTCAACAAAGGCAACACCTCAAACGAAGGCAACACCTCAAACTTAGGCAACACCTCAAACTTAGGCAAAACCTCAAACTTAGGCAACACCTCAAACTGAGGCAACAGTCAAACTAAGGCAACACCTCAAACTAAGGCAACACCTCAAACTAAGGCAACACCTCAAACTAAGGCAACACCTCAAAGTAAGGCAACCGTCAAACAAATGCAACACATCAAACGAAGGCAAGACCTCAAACGAAGGCAACACCTCAAGCTAAGGCAACACCTCAAACTAAGGCAACACCTCAAACTAAGGATATACTTCAAACTTAGGCAACAGTCAAACTAAGGCAACACCTCAAACGAAGGCAACAGTCAAACTAAGGGAACCGTCAAACTAATGCAACACCTCAAACTAATGCAACACCTCAAACTAAGGCAAAACCTCAAACTAAGGCAAAACCTCAAACTAAGGCAAAACCTCAAACTAAGGCAAAACCTCAAACTGAGGCAACTCTCAATCAAAGGAAACCCTCAATCAAAGGAAGCCCTCAAACAAAGGCAACACCTCAAACTAAGGCAACACCTCAAACTAAGGCAACACCTCAAACTAAGGCAGCCGTCAAATAAAGGCAACACCTCAAATTAAGGCAACACATCAAACTAAGGCAACTCATCAAACTAAGGCAACACATGAAACGAAGGTAACACATCAATCTAAGGCAACACATCAAACTAAGGCAACACATCAAACTAAGGCAACCCTCCAACTAATGCCATACCTCAAACTAATGCAGTACCTCAAACTAATGCAACACCTCAAACTAAGGCAACACCTCAAACTAAGGCAAGACCTCAAACTAAGGCAACACCTCAAAATAGGCCAACACCTCAAACAAAGGCTCCCATCAAACTAAGCAATATCTCAAACTAAGGCAATCCTCAATCTAAGGCAAACCTCAGACTGAGGCAGCAGTCAATACAAGGCAACTCTCAATTTAAGACAACCCTCAAACGAATGCAACACCTAAAACTAAGGCTACCCATAAACGAAGGCAATTCCTCAAACTAAGGCAATTCCTCAAACTATGGCAACCCTCAAACTAATGCATCCCTCAAACTAACGCAACCCTCAAACTAAGGCAACCCTCAAACTAAAGCAACGCTCAAACTAAGGCAACCCTCAAATTAAGGCAACGCTCAAACTAACGCAACCCTCAACAAAGGCAACCCCTCAAACAAAGGCAGCCCCTCAAACAAAGGCAACCCCGCAAACAAAGGCAACCCTCAAACTAAGGGAACCCTCAAACTAAGGGAACCCTCAAACTAAGGCAACACCTCAGACTAAGGCAACACCTCAAACTAAGGCAGCCCAAAGACTAAGGCAACGCCTCAAACGGAGGCAACGCCTCAAACTGAGGCAGCGCCTCAATCTAAGGCAACGCCTCAATCTAAGGCAACCCTTAAAATATGGCAATGCTCAAACTAATGCAGACCCTCAAACTAATGCAGACCCTGAAACTAAGGCAACCCTCAAACAGATGCAGCCACTTAAACTAAGGCAACACCTCAAACTAAGGCAGCACCTCAAACTAAAGGAACCATCAAACTAAGGGAACCCTCAAAGTAAGGGAACCCTCAAACAAAGGCAACACACTAACGAAGGCTGCAACTCAAACTAAAGCAACACCTCAAACTAATGCAACACCTCAAACTAATGCAATACCTCAAACTAATGCAACACCTCAAACTAATGCATCTCCTCAAACTAAGGAAACCGTCAATCAAAGGCAACACCTCATACTCAGGCAACACCTCAAACTAAGGCGGCCCCTCAAACTCAGGCGGCCCCTCAAACTAAGGCAACACCTCAATCTAAGGCAACACCTCAAACCAATGCAACACCTCAAACTAAGGCAACACCTCAAACTAAGGCAACACCTGAAACTAAGGCAACCCCTCAAACAGATGCAGCCCCTTAAACTAAGGCAACACCTCAAACTCAGGCAACACCTCTAACTAAGGGAACCCTCAAAGAAAGGCAACCCACTAACGAAGGCTGCAACTCAAACTAAAGCAACACCTCAAACTAATGCAACACCTCAAGCTCATGCAACACCTCAAACTAATGCAACACCTCAAACTAATGCAACACCTCAAACTAATGCAACACCTCAAACTAATGCAAAACCTTAAACTAATGCAACACCTCAAACTAATGAAACACCTCAAACTGAGGAAACCGTCAATCAAAGGCAACACCTCATACTCAGGCAACACCTCAAACTAAGGCGGCCCCTGAAACTAAGGCGGACCCTCAAACTAAGGCGGCCCCTCAAACTAAGGCAGCCCCTCAAACTAAGGCAGCCCCTCAAACTAAGGCAACACATCAAAATAATGCAACACATCAAAATAATGCAACACCTCAAACTAAGGCAACACCTCAAAGTAAGGCAACAGCTCAAACTGAGGCAACCGTCAAACTAATGGAACCCTCAAACTAAGGCAACACCTCAATCTAAGGCAACACCTCAAACTAAGGCAACACCTGAAACTAAGGCAACCCCTCAAACAGATGCAGCCCCTTAAACTAAGGCAACACCTCAAACTAATGCAACACCTCAAACCAAGGGAACCCTCAAACTAAGGGAACCCTCAAACTAAGGTAACCCTCAAACAAAGGCAACCCACTAACGAAGGCTGCAACTCAAACTAAAGCAACACCTCAAACTAATGCAACACCTCAAACTAATACAACACCTCAAACTAATGCAACACCTCAAACTAATGCAACACCTCAAACTAAGGAAACCGTCAATGAAAGGCCACACCTCATACTCAGGCAACACCTCAAACTAAGGCGGCCCCTCAAACTAAGGCAACACCTCAAACTAAGGCAACACCTCAAACCAATACAACACCTCAAACTAAGGCAACACCTCAAACTAATGTAACACCTGAAACTAAGGCAACCCATCAAACTGATGCAGCCCCTGAAACTAAGGCAACACCTCAAACTAAGGCAACACCTCAAACTAAGGGAACCCTCTAACTAAGGGAACCCTCAAACAAAGGCAACCCACTAACGAAGGCTGCAACTCAAACTAAAGCAACACCTCAAACTAATGCAACACCTCAAACTCATGCAACACTTCAAACTAATGCAACACCTCAAACTAACGCAACAGCTCAAACTAATGCAACTCCTCAAACTCATGCAATACCTCAAACTAATGCAACACCTCAAACTAATGCAAAACCTCAAACTAATGCAACACCTCAAACTAAGGCAACACCTCAAACTGAGGCAACAGTCAAACTAAGGCAACACCTCAAACTGAGGCAACAGTCAAACTAAGGCAACACCTCAAACTAAGGCAACACCTCAAACGAAGGCAACACCTCAAACTCAGGCAACACATCAAACTAAGGCAACGCCACAAACTAAGGCAAAGCTCAAACTAAGGCAACGCTCAAACGAAGGCAACCCTCAACAAAGGCAACACCTCAAACGAAGGCAACACCTCAAACTTAGGCAACACCTCAAACTTAGGCAACACCTCAAACTTAGGCAACACCTCAAACTGAGGCAACAGTCAAACTAAGGCAACACCTCAAAATAAGGCAACACCTCAAATTAAGGCAACACATCAAACTAAGGCAACACCTCAAAGTAAGGCAACACCTCAAACTAAGGCAACACATCAAACTAAGGCAACACCTCAAAGTAAGGCAACCGTCAAACAAATGCAACACATCAAACGAAGGCAAGACCTCAAACGAAGGCAACACCTCAAACGAAGGCAACACCTCAAGCTAAGGCAACACCTCAAACTAAGGCAACACCTCAAACTAAGGATATACTTCAAACTTAGGCAACAGTCAAACTAAGGCAACACCTCAAACGAAGGCAACACATCAAACTGAGGCAACACATCAAACGAAGGCAACACATCAAACTAAGGTAACAGCGCAAAGTATTGCCATACCTCAAACTAATGCAATATCTCAAACTAATGCAACACCTCAAACTAAGGCAACACCTCAAACTAAGGCAACACCGCAAACTAAGGCAACACCTCAGAATAGGCCAACACCTCAAACAAAGGCTCCCATCAAACGAAGCAATATCTCAAACTAAGGCAACACCTAAAACTAATGCAACACCTCAAACAAAGGCTACCATCAAACTAAGCAATATCTCAAACAAAGGCAATCCTCAAGCTAAGGCAAACCTCAGACTGAGGCAGCAGTCAAGACAAGGCAACTCTCAATTTAGACAACCCTCAAACTAATGCAACACCTGAAACTAAGGCAACCCATAAACGAAGGCAATTCCTCAAACTAAAGCAATTCCTCAAACTAAGGCAACCCTCAAACTAAGGCAACCCTCAAACTAACGCAACCCTCAAACGAACGCAACCCTCAAACTAAGGCAACCCTCAAACTAAGGCAACGCTCAAACTAAGGCAACGCTCAAACTAAGGCAACCCTCAACAAAGACAACACCTCAAACGAAGGCAACACCTCAAACGAAGGCAACACCTCAAACTAAGACAACACCTCAAACTAAGGCAATACCTCAAACTTAGGCAACACCTCAAACTTAGGCAACACCTCAAACTGAGGCAACAGTCAAACTAAGGCAACACCTCAAACTAAGGCAACACCTCAAACGAAGGCAACACCTCAAACTAAGGCAACACCTCAAACTAAGGCAACACATCAAACTGAGGCAACACCTCAAACTAAGGCAACCGTCAAACAAAGGCAACACATCAAACTAAGGCAACAGTCAAACTAAGGGAACCGTCAAAGTAATGCAACACCTCAAACTAATGCAACACCTCAAACTAAGGCAAAACCGCAAACTAAGGCAAAACCTCAAACTAAGGCAAAACCTCAAACTAAGGCAACCGTCAAACTAAGGCAACCCTCAAACTAAGGCAACTCTCAATCCAAGGAAACCCTCAATCAAAGGAAGCCCGCAATCAAAGGCAACCCTCAAACAAAGGCAACACCTCAAACTAAGGCAACACCTCAAACTAAGGCAACACCTCAAACTGAGGCAACACCTCAAACTCAGGCAACACCTCAAACTAAGGCAGCCGTCAAATAAAGGCAACACCTCAAATTAAGGCAACACATCAAACTAAGGCAACACATCAAACTAAGGCAACACATCAAACTAAGGCAACCCTCCAACTAATGCCATACCTCAAACTAATGCAGTACCCCAAACTAATGCAACACCTCAAACTAAGGCAACACCTCAAACTAAGGCAACACCTGAAACTAAGGCAACACCTCAAAATAGGCCAACACCTCAAACAAAGGCTCCCATCAAACTAAGCAATATCTCAAACTAAGGCAATCCTCAATCTAAGGCAAACCTCAGACTGAGGCAGCAGTCAATACAAGGCAACTCTCAATTTAAGACAACACTCAAACGAATGCAACACCTAAAACTAAGGCAACCCATAAAGGAAGGCAATTCCTCAAACTAAGGCAATTCATCAAACTAAGGCAACCCTCAAACAAGGGCAACCCTCAAACTAATGCATCTCTCAAACTAACGCAACCCTCAAACTAAGGCAACCCTCAAACTAAAGCAACGCTCAAACTAAGGCAACCCTCAAACTAAGGCAACGCTCAAACTAAGGCAACCCTCAACAAAGGCAACCCCGCAAACAAAGGCAGCCCCTCAAACAAAGGCAACCCCTCAAACAAAGGCAACCCTCAAACTAAGGGAACCCTCAAACTAAGGGAACCCTCAAACTAAGGCAACACCTCAGACTAAGGCAACACCTCAAACTAAGGCAGCCCAAAGACTAAGGCAACGCCTCAAACGTAGGCAACGCCTCAAACTGAGGCAACGCCTCAAACTGAGGCAGCGCCTCAATCTAAGGCAACGCCTCAATCTAAGGCAACCCTTAAAACATGGCAATGCTCAAACTAATGCAGACCCTCAAACTAATGCAGCCCCTCAAACTGAGAAACCATCAAACTTAGGCAACCCTCAAACTAATGCAACACCTCAATCAAAGGCAACCCTTAAAATATGGCAACGCTCAAACTAATGCAGACCCTCAAACTAATGCAGACCCTGAAACTAAGGCAACCCTCAAACAGATGCAGCCACTTAAACTAAGGCAACACCTCAAACTAAGGCAGCACCTCAAACTAAAGGAACCATCAAACTAAGGGAACCCTCAAAGTAAGGGAACCCTCAAACAAAGGCAACACACTAACGAAGGCTGCAACTCAAACTAAAGCAACACCTCAAACTAATGCAACACCTCAAACTAATGCAATACCTCAAACTAATGCAACACCTCAAACTAATGCATCTCCTCAAACTAAGGAAACCGTCAATCAAAGGCAACACCTCATACTCAGGCGGCCCCTCAAACTAAGGCGGCCCCTCAAACTCAGGCGGCCCCTCAAACTAAGGCAACACCTCAATCTAAGGCAACACCTCAAACCAATGCAACACCTCAAACTAAAGCAACACCTCAAACTAATGAAACACCTCAAACTAAGGAAACCGTCAATCAAAGGCAACACCTCATACTCAGGCAACACCTCAAACTAAGGCGGCCCCTCAAACTAAGGCGGACCCTCAAACTCAGGCGGCCCCTCAAACTAAGGCAGCCCCTCAAACTAAGGCAACACATCAAAATAATGCAACACATCAAAATAATGCAACACCTCAAACTAAGGCAACACCTTAAACTAAGGCAACACCTCAAAGTAAGGCAACACCTCAAACTGAGGCAACCGTCAAACTAATGGAACCCTCAAACTAAGGCAACACCTCAATCTAAGGCAACACCTCAAACTAAGGCAACACCTGAAACAAAGGCAACCCCTCGAACAGATGCAGCCCCTTAAACTAAGGCAACACCTCAAACTAATGCAACACCTCAAACTAAGGGAACCCTCAAACTAAGGGAACCCTCAAACTAAGGTAGCCCTCAAACAAAGGCAACCCACTAACGAAGGCTGCAACTCAAACTAATGCAACACCTCAAACTAATGCAACACCTCAAACTAATACAACACCTCAAACTAATGCAACACCTCAAACTAATGCAACACCTCAAACTAAGGAAACCGTCAATGAAAGGCCACACCTCATACTCAGGCAACACCTCAAACTAAGGCGGCCCCTCAAACTAAGGCAGCCCCTCAAACTAAGGCAACACCTCAAATTAAGGCAACACCTCAAACCAATGCAACACCTCAAACTAATGCAACACATCAAACTAATGCAACACCTCAAACTAATGCAACACCTCAAACTAATGAAACACCTCAAACTAAGGAAACCGTCAATCAAAGGCAACACCTCAAACTAATGCAACACCTCAAACTAATGCAACACCTCAAACTAATGCAACACCTCAAACTAATGAAACACCTCAAACTAAGGACACCGTCAATCAAAGGCAGCACCTCATACTCAGGCAACACCTCAAACTAAGGCGGCCCCTCAAACTAAGGCAGCCCCTCAAACTAAGGCAGTCCCTCAAACTAAGGCAACACATCAAAATAATGCAACACATCAAAATAATGCAACACCTCAAATTAAGGCAACACCTTAAACTAAGGCAACACCTCAAACTAATGAAACACCTCAAACTAAGGAAACCGTCAATCAAAGGCAGCACCTCATACTCAGGCAACACCTCAAACTAAGGCGGCCCCTGAAACTAAGGCGGCCCCTCAAACTAAGGCTGCCCCTCAAACTAAGGCAGCCCCTCAAACTAAGGCAGCCCCTCAAACTAAGGCAACACATCAAAATAATGCAACACATCAAAATAATGCAACACCTCAAATTAAGGCAACACCTTAAACTAAGGCAACACCTCAAACTAAGGCAAAACCTCAAAGTAAGGCAACACCTCAACCTGAGGCAACCGTCAAACTAATGGAACCCTCAAACTAAGGCAACACCTCAAACGAAGTCAACACCTCAAACTGAGGCAACACCTCAAACAAAGGCAACTCTCAAACTAAGGCAACTCTCACACTAAGGCAACACCTCAAACTAAGGCAACACCTCAAACTAATGCAACACCTCAAACTAATGCAACAACTCAAACTAAGGCAACACCTCAAACTAAGGCAACACCTCAAACTAAGGCAACACCTCAAACTAAGGCGGCCCCTCAAACTAAGGCGGCCCCTCAAACTAAGGCAACACCTCAAACCAATACAACACCTCAAACTAAGGCAACACCTCAAACTAATGTAACACCTGAAACTAAGGCAACCCCTCAAACTGATGCAGCCCCTGAAACTAAGGCAACACCTCAAACTAAGGCAACACCTCAAACTAAGGGAACCCTCTAACTAAGGGAACCCTCAAACAAAGGCAACCCACTAACGAAGGCTGCAACTCAAACTAAAGCAACACCTCAAACTAATGCAACACCTCAAACTCATGCAACACCTCAAACTAATGCAACACCTCAAACTAATGCAACACCTCAAACTAATGCAACACCTCAAACTAATGCAACTCCTCAAACTCATGCAATGCCTCAAACTAATGCAACACCTCAAACTAATGCAAAACCTCAAACTAATGCAACACCTCAAACTAATGAAACACCTCAAACTAAGGAAACCGTCAATCAAAGGCAACACCTCATACTCAGGCAACACCTCAAACTAAGGCGGCCCCTCAAACTAAGGCGGACCCTCAAACTAAGGCGGCCCCTCAAACTAAGGCAGCCCCTCAAACTAAGGCAACACATCAAAATAATGCAACACATCAAAATAATGCAACACCTCAAACTAAGGCAACACCTCAAACTAAGGCAACACCTCAAATTAAGGCAACAGCTCAAACTGAGGCAACCGTCAAACTAATGGAACCCTCAAACTAAGGCAACACCTCAATCTAAGGCAACACCTCAAACTAAGGCAACACCTGAAACAAAGGCAACCCCTCAAACAGATGCAGCCCCTTAAACTAAGGCAACACCTCAAACTAATGCAACACCTCAAACTAAGGGAACCCTCAAACTAAGGGAACCCTCAAACTAAGGTAACTCTCAAACAAACGCAACCCACTAACGAAGGCTGCAACTCAAACTAAAGCAACACCTCAAACTAATGCAACACCTCAAACTAATACAACACCTCAAACTAATGCAACACCTCAAACTAATGCAACACCTCAAACTAAGGAAACCGTCAATGAAAGGCCACACCTCATACTCAGACAACACCTCAAACTAAGGCGGCCCCTCAAACTAAGGCAGCCCCTCAAACTAAGGCAGCCCCTCAAACTAAGGCAACACATCAAAATAATGCAACACATCAAAATAATGCAACACCTCAAATTAAGGCAACACCTAAAACTAAGGCAACACCTCAAACTAAGGCAAAACCTCAAAGTAAGGCAACACCTCAACCTGAGGCAACCGTCAAACTAATGGAACCCTCAAACTAAGGCAACACCTCAAACGAAGTCAACACCTCAAACTGAGGCAACACCTCAAACAAAGGCAACTCTCAAACTAAGGCAACTCTCACACTAAGGCAACACCTCAAACTAAGGCAACACCTCAAACTAATGCAACACCTCAAACTAATGCAACAACTCAAACTAAGGCAACACCTCAAATTAAGGCAACACCTCAAACTAAGGCAACACCTCAAACTAAGGCGGCCCCTCAAACTAAGGCGGCCCCTCAAACTAAGGCAACACCTCAAACTAAGGCAACACCTCAAACCAATACAACACCTGAAACTAAGGCAACACCTCAAACTGATGCAGCCCCTGAAACTAACGCAACACCTCAAACTAAGGCAACACCTCAAACTAAGGGAACTCTCTAACTAAGGGAACCCTCAAACAAAGGCAACCCACTAACGAAGGCTGCAACTCAAACTAAAGCAACACCTCAAACTAATGCAACACCTCAAACTCATGCAACACCTCAAACTAATGCAACACCTCAAACTAATGCAACACCTCAAACTAATGCAACACCTCAAACTAATGCAACTCCTCAAACTCATGCAATACCTCAAACTAATGCAACACCTCAAACTAATGCAAAACCTCAAACTAATGCAACACCTCAAACTAATGAAACACCTCAAACTAAGGAAACCGTCAATCAAAGGCAACACCTCATACTCAGGCAACACCTCAAACTAAGGAGGCCCCTCAAACTAAGGCGGACCCTCAAACTAAGGCGGCTGCTCAAACTAAGGCAGCCCCTCAAACTAAGGCAACACATCAAAATAATGCAACACATCAAAATAATGCAACACCTCAAACTAAGGCAACACCTCAAACTAAGGCAACACCTCAAAGTAAGGCAACACCTCAAACTGAGGCAACCGTCAAACTAATGGAACCCTCAAACTAAGGCAACACCTCAATCTAAGGCAACACCTCAAACTAAGGCAACACCTGAAACAAAGGCAACCCCTCAAACAGATGCAGCCCCTTAAACTAAGGCAACACCTCAAACTAATGCAACACCTCAAACTAAGGGAACCCTCAAACTAAGGGAACCCTCAAACTAAGGTAACCCTCAAACAAAGGCAACCCACTAACGAAGGCTGCAACTCAAACTAATGCAACACCTCAAACTAATGCAACACCTCAAACTAATACAACACCTCAAACTAATGCAACACCTCAAACTAATGCAACACCTCAAACTAAGGAAACCGTCAATGAAAGGCCACACCTCATACTCAGGCAACACCTCAAACTAAGGCGGCCCCTCAAACTAAGGCAGCCCCTCAAACTAAGGCAACACCTCAAATTAAGGCAACACCTCAAACCAATGCAACACTTCAAACTAAGGCAACACCTCAAACTAATGTAACACCTGAAACTAAGGCAACCCCTCAAGCAGATGCAGCCCCTTAAACTAAGGCAACACCTCAAACTAAGGCAACACCTCATACTAAGGGAACCCTCAAACTAAGGGAACCCTCAAACAAAGGCAACCCACTAACGAAGGCTGCAACTCAAACTAATGCAACACCTCAAACTAATGCAACACCTCAAACTAATACAACACCTCAAAATAATGCAACACCTCAAACTAATGCAACATCTCAATCTATGCAACACCTCAAACTAATGCAACACCTCAAACTAATGCAACACCTCAAACCAATGCAACACCTCAAACTAATGCAACACATCAAACTAATGCAACACCTCAAACTAATGCAACACCTCAAAATAATGCAACACCTCAAACTAATGCAACATCTCAATCTATGCAACACCTCAAACTAATGCAACACCTCAAACTAATGCAACACCTCAAACCAATGCAACACCTCAAACTAATGCAACACATCAAACTAATGCAACACCTCAAACTAATGCAACACCTCAAACTAATGAAACACCTCAAACTAAGGAAACCGTCAATCAAAGGCAACACCTCAAACTAATGCTACACCTCAAACTAATGCAACACCTCAAACTAATGCAACACCTCAAACTAATGAAACACCTCAAACTAAGGACACCGTCAATCAAAGGCAGCACCTCATACTCAGGCAATACCACAAACTAAGGCGGCCCCTCAAACTAAGGCAGCCCCTCAAACTAAGGCAGCCCCTCAAACTAAGGCAACACATCAAAATAATGCAACACATCAAAATAATGCAACACCTCAAATTAAGTCAACACCTTAAACTAAGGCAACACCTCAAACTAATGAAACACCTCAAACTAAGGAAACCGTCAATCAAAGGCAGCACCTCATACTCAGGCAACACCTCAAACTAAGGCGGCCCCTCAAACTAAGGCGGCCCCTCAAACTAAGGCTGCCCCTCAAACTAAGGCAGCCCCTCAAACTAAGGCAGCCCCTCAAACTAAGGCAACACATCAAAATAATGCAACACATCAAAATGATGCAACACCTCAAATTAAGGCAACACCTTAAACTAAGGCAACACCTCAAACTAAGGCAAAACCTCAAAGTAAGGCAACACTTCAACCTGAGGCAACCGTCAAACTAATGGAACCCTCAAACTAAGGCAACACCTCAAACGAAGTCAACACCTCAAACTGAGGCAACACCTCAAACAAAGGCAACTCTCAAACTAAGGCAACTCTCACACTAAGGCAACACCTCAAACTAAGGCAACACCTCAAACTAATGCAACACCTCAAACTAATGCAACAACTCAAACTAAGGCAACACCTCAAACTAAGGCAACACCTCAAACTAAGGCAACACCTCAAACTAAGGCATCACCTCAAACTCAGGCAACACCTCAAACTAAGGCAACACCTCAAACTAAGGCGACACCTCAAAGTAAGGGAAACCTCAAACTAATGCAACACCTCAAACTAAGGCAACCTCTCAAACTAAGGCAACCCCTCAAATTGAGGAAACCCCTCAAACATATGCAGCCCCTCAAACATATGCAGCCCCTTAAACCAACGCAACACCTCAAACTAAGGCAATCCTCAATCTAAGGCAACCCTCAAACTAATACAACATCTGAAACTAAGGCAACCCCTCAAACAGATGCAACCCCTTAAACTAACGCAACACCTCAAACTAAGGCAACACCTCAAAATAAGGGAACCCTCAAACTAAGGGAACCCTCAAACTAAGGGAACCCACTAACGAAGGCTGCAACTCAAACTAAAGCAACACCTCAAACTAAGTCAACCTTCAAACTAAGGCAGCCGGTCAAACGAAGGCAACACCTCAAACTAAGACAACCCTCAAACTAAGGCAACCCTCAAACTAAGGCAACCCTCAAACTAAGGCAGCCCCTCAAACTAAGGCAGCCCCTCAAACGAAGGCAGCACCTCAAACTAAGGCAACAACTCAAACTAAGGCAACAACTCAAACGAAGGCAACAACACAAACTCAGGCAACAACTCAAACTAAGGCAATAACTCAAACTGAGGCAACACCTCAAACTAAGGCAACAACTCAAACTAAGGCAACACCTCAAACTAAGGCAACACCTCAAACAAATGCAACACCTCAAACTGAGGCAAAACCACAAACTAAGGGAGCACTCAATCTAAGGCAACGCGTCAAACTAAGGCATCACTCAAACTAAGGCAGCCCCTCAAACTAAGGCAGCCCCTCAAACTAAGGCAACCCCTCAAACTAAGGATACCCCTCAAACTAAGGCAGCCCCTCAAACTAAGGCAGCCCCTCAAACTAAGTCAGCACCTCAAACGAAGGCAGCAAATCAAACTAATGCAGCACCTCAAACGAAGGCAACATCTAAAACTAAGGCAGCACCACAAACGAAGGGAACCCTCAATCTGAGGCAACACCTCAAACTGAGGCAACAACTCAAACTAAGGCAACACCTCAAACTAAGGCAACCTGCAAACGAATGCAACACCTCAAAGGAATGCAACACCTCAAACGAAGGCAACACCTCAAACGAAGGCAACACCTCAAACGAAGGCAACACCTCAAACTAAGGCAACATCTCAAACTAAGGAAACACCTCAAACTAAGGCGACACCTCAAAGTAAGGGAAACCTCAAACTAATGCAACACCTCAAACTAAGGCAACCTCTCAAACTAAGGCAACCCCTCAAATTGAGGAAACCCCTCAAACATATGCAGCCCCTCAAACATATGCAGCCCCTTAAACCAACGCAACACCTCAAACTAAGGCAATCCTCAATCTAAGGCAACCCTCAAACTAATACAACATCTGAAACTAAGGCAACCCCTCAAACAGATGCAACCCCTTAAACTAACGCAACACCTCAAACTAAGGCAACACCTCAAAATAAGGGAACCCTCAAACTAAGGGAACCCTCAAACTAAGGGAACCCACTAACGAAGGCTGCAACTCAAACTAAAGCAACACCTCAAACTAAGTCAACCTTCAAACTAAGGCAGCCGGTCAAACGAAGGCAACACCTCAAACTAAGACAACCCTCAAACTAAGGCAACCCTCAAACTAAGGCAACCCTCAAACTAAGGCAGCCCCTCAAACTAAGGAAGCCCCTCAAACGAAGGCAGCACCTCAAACTAAGGCAACAACTCAAACTAAGGCAACAACTCAAACGAAGGCAACAACACAAACTCAGGCAACAACTCAAACTAAGGCAATAACTCAAACAGAGGCAACACCTCAAACTAAGGCAACAACTCAAACTAAGGCAACACCTCAAACTAAGGCAACACCTCAAACAAATGCAACACCTCAAACTGAGGCAAAACCACAAACTAAGGGAGCACTCAATCTAAGGCAACGCGTCAAACTAAGGCATCCCTCAAACTAAGGCAGCCCCTCAAACTAAGGCAGCCCCTCAAACTAAGGCAACCCCTCAAACTAAGGATACCCCTCAAACTAAGGCAGCCCCTCAAACTAAGGCAGCCCCTCAAACTAAGTCAGCACCTCAAACGAAGGCAGCAAATCAAACTAATGCAGCACCTCAAACGAAGGCAACATCTAAAACTAAGGCAGCACCACAAACGAAGGGAACCCTCAATCTGAGGCAACACCTCAAACTGAGGCAACAACTCAAACTAAGGCAACACCTCAAACTAAGGCAACCTGCAAACGAATGCAACACCTCAAAGGAATGCAACACCTCAAACGAAGGCAACACCTCAAACGAAGGCAACACCTCAAACGAAGGCAACACCTCAAACTAAGGCAACATCTCAAACTAAGGAAACACCTCAAACTTAGGCAACTGTCAAACTAAGGAAACACATCAAACTTAGGCAACACTCAAACTAAGGGAACCGTCAAACTAATGCAACACCTCAAACTAATGCAACACCTCAAACTAAGGCATAACCTTAAACCTCAAACTAAGGCAAAACCTCAAACTAAGGCAAAACCTCAAACTAAGGCAAAACCTCAAACTAAGGCAACCCTCAAACTAAGGCAACCCTCAATCAAAGGAAACCCTCAATCAAAATAAACCCTCAATCAAAGACAACTCTCAAACAAAGGCAACATCTCAAACTAAGGCAACACCTCAACCTAAGGCAACACCTCAATCTAAGGCAGACGTCAAATAAAGGCAACACCTCAAATGAAGGCAACACCTCAACCTAAGGCAAACGTCAAACAAATGCAACACCTCAAACGAAGGCAAGACCTCAAACGAAGGCAAGACCTCAAACGAAGGCAACACCTTAAACTAAGACAACACCTCAAACTCAGGCAACACCTCAAACTAAGGCAACACCTCAAACTTAGGCAACACCTCAAACTTAGGCAACATCTCAAACTTAGGCAACACCTCAAACTAAGGCAACACCTCAAACGAAGGCAACACCTCAAACGAAGGCAACACCTCAAACTAAGGCAACACCTCAAACTAAGGCAACAACTCAAAGTAAGGCAACACCTCAAACTAAGGCAACCGTCAAACAAATGCAGCACCTCAAACGAAGGCAACACCTCAAACGAAGGCAACACATCAAACGAAGGCAACACCTCAACCTAAGGCAACACCTCAAACTAAGGCAACAGTCAAACTAAGGCACCACCTCAAACTAAGGCAGCAGTCAAACTAAGGGAACCGTCAAACTAATGCAACACCTCAAACTAAGGCAAAACCTCAAACTAAGGCAAAACCTCAAACTAAGGCAACCCTCAAACTAAGGCGACCCTCAATCAAATGAAACCCTCAATCAAAGGAAACCCTCAATCAAAGGCAACCCTCAAACAAAGGCAACACCTCAAACTAAGGCAACACCTCAAACTAAGGCAACACATCAAACTAAGGCAACACATCAAACTAAGGCAACACATCAAACTAAGGCAACACATCAAACTAAGGCAACACATCAAACTGAGGCAACAAATCAAACTCAGGCAACACATCAAACGAAGGCAACACATCAAACTGAGGCAACAAATCAAACTAAGGCAACACATCAAACTAAGGCAACACCGCAAACTAATGCCATACCTCAAACTAATGCAATACCTCAAACTAATGCAACACCTCAAACGAAGGCAACACCTGAAACAGAGGCAACACCGCAAACTAAGGCAACACCTCAAAATCGGCCAACACCTCAAACAAAGGCTCCCATCAAACTAAGCAATATCTCAAACTAAGGCAACACCTAAAACTAATGCAACACCTCAAACAAAGGCTACCATCAAACTAAGCAATATCTCAAACTAAGGCAATCCTCAATCTGAGGGAAACCTCAGACTGAGGCAGCAGTCAATACAAGGCAACTCTCAATTTTAGACAACCCTCAAACGAATGCAACACCTGAAACTAAGGCAACCCATAAACGAAGGCAATTCCTCAAACTAAGGCAATTCCTCAAACGAAGGCAACCCTCAAACTAACACAACCCTCAAACTAACGCAACCCTTAAACTAACGCAACCCTCAAACTAAGGCAACCCTCAAACTAAGGCAACGCTCAAAGGAAGGCAGCGCTCAAACTAAGGCAACGCTCAAACTAAGGCAACCCTCAACAAAGGCAACACCTCAAACGAAGGCAACACCTCAAATGAAGGCAACACCTCAAACTAAGACAACACCTCAAACTAAGGCAACACCTCAAACTTAGGCAACACCTCAAACTTAGGCAACACCTCAAACTTAGGCAACACCTCAAACTGAGGCAACAGTCAAACTAAGGCAACAGTCAAACTAAGGCAACACCTCAAACTAAGGCAACACCTCAAACGAAGGCAACACCTCAAACGAAGGCAACACCTCAAACGAAGGCAACACCTCAAACTTAGGCAACACCTCAAACTAAGGCAACACATCAAACTGAGGCAACACCTCAAACTAAGGCAACCGTCAAACAAATGCAACACCTCAAACGAAGGCAACACCTCAAACGAAGGCAACACCTCAAGCTAAGGCAACACCTCAAACTAAGGCAGCACCTCAAACTAAGAAAACACTTCAAACTTAGGCAACAGTCAAACTAAGGCAACACCTCACACTAAGGCAACAGTCAAACTCAGGGAACGGTCAAACTAATGCAACACCTCAAACTAATGCAACACCTCAAACTAAGGCAAAACCTCAAACTAAGGCAAAACCTCAAACTAAGGCAACCCTCAAACTGAGGCTACCCTCAAACTAAGGCAACCCTCAATCAAAGGAAACCCTCAATCAAAGGAAGCCCTCAATCAAAGGCAACCCTCAAACAAAGGCAACACCTCAAACTAAGGCAACACCTCAAACTAAGAAAACACCTCAAACTGAGGCAACACCTCAGACTAAGGCAACACCTCAAACTAAGGCAGCCGTCAAATAGAGGCAACACCTCAAATTAAGGCAACACATCAAACTAAGGCAACACATCAAACTAAGGCAACACATCAAACGAAGGCAACACATCAAACTAAGGCAACACATCAAACTAAGGCAAAACATCAAACTAAGGCAACCCTCCAACTAATGCCATACCTCAAACTAATGCAGCACCTCAAACTAATGCAACACCTCAAACTAAGGCAACACCACTAACTAAGGCAACACCTCAAACTCAGGCAACACCTCAAAATAGGCCAACTCCTCAAACAAAGGCTCCCATCAAACTAAGCAATATCTCAAACTAAGGCAATCCTCAATCTAAGGCAAACCTCAGACTGAGGCAGCAGTCAATACAAGGCAACTCTCAATTTAAGACAACCCTCAAACTAATACAACACCTGAAACTAAGGCAACCCATAAACGAAGGCAATTCCTCAAACTAAGGCAATTCCTCAAACTAAGGCAACCCTCAAACTAGGGCAACCCTCAAACTAATGCAACCCTCAAACTAACGCAACCCTCAAACTAAGGCAACCCTCAAACTAAGGCAACGCTCAAACTAAGGCAACGCTCAAACTAAGGCAAGCCTCAACAAAGGCAACCCCTCAAACAAAGGCAACCCCTCAAACAAAGGCAACCCTCAAACTAAGGGAACCCTCAAACTAAGGGAACCCTCAAACTCAGGCAACACCTCAAACTAAGGCAATAGCTCAAGCTAAGGCAACACGTCAAACTAAGGCAACACCTCAAACTAATGCAACAACTCAAAGTAAGGCAAAACCTCAAACTAAGGCAAAACCTCAAACTAAGGCAACACCTCAAACTAAGGCAAAACCTCAAACTAAGGCAAAACCTCAAACTAAGGCAAACCTCAAACTAAGGCAACCCTCAAACTAAGGCAACCCTCAATCAAAGGAAACCCTCAATCAAAGGAAACCCTCAATCAAAGGCAACCCTCAAACAAAGGCAACACCTCAAACTAAGGCAACACCTCAAACTAAGGCAACACCTCAAACTAAGCCAGCCGTCAAATGAAGGCAGCACCTCAAATTAAGGCAACACATCAACTAAGGCAACATATCAAACTGAGGCAACACATCAAACTGAGGCAACACATCAAACGAAGGCAACACTCCAACTAATGCCATACCTCAAACTAATGCAATACCTCAAACTAATGCAACATCTCAAACTAAGGCAACACCTCAAACGAAGGCAACACCGCAAACTATGGCAACACCTCAAAATAGGCGAACACCTCAAACAAAGGCTCCCATCAAACTAAGCAATATCTCAAACTAAGGCAACACCTAAAACTAATGCAACACCTCAAACAAAGGCTACCATCAAACTAAGCAATATCTCAAACTAAGGCAATCCTCAATCTAAGCCAAACCTCAGACTGAGGCAGCAGTCAATACAAGGCAACTCTCAATTTAAGACAACCCTCAAACTAATGCAACACCTGAAACTAAGGCAACCCATAAACGAAGGCAATTCCTCAAACTAAGGCAATTCCTCAAACTAAGGCCACCCTCAAACTAACGCAACCCCCAAACTAACGCAACCCTCAAACTAACGCAACCCTCAAACTAAGGCAACACTCAAACTAAGGCAACGCTCAAACTAAGGCAACGCTCAAACTGAGGCAACCCTCAACAAAGGCAACACCTCAAACGAAGGCAACACCTCAAACGAAGGCAACACCTCAAACTAAGGCAACACCTCAAACGAAGGCAACACCTCAAACTGAGGCAACAGTCAAACTAAGGCAACACCTCAAACTAAGGCAACACCTCAAACTGAGGCAACAGTCAAACTAAGGCAACACCTCAAACTGAGGCAACAGTCAAACTAAGGCAACACCTCAAACTGAGGCAACACCTCAAACTGAGGCAACAGTCAAACTAAGGCAACACCTCAAACTGAGGCAACAGTCAAACTAAGGCAACACCTCAAACTAAGGCAACACCTCAAACGAAGGCAACACCTCAAACTAAGGCAACACATCAAACTAAGGGAACACCTCAAACTAAGGGAACACCTCAAACTAAGGCAACGCTCAAACTAAGGCAACCCTCAAACTAAGGCAAAACCTCAAACTAAGGCTAAACCTCAAACTAAAGCAACCCTCAAACTGAGGCTACCCTCAAACTAAGGCAACCCTCAATCAAAGGAAACCCTCAATCAAAGGATGCCCTCAATCAATGGCAACCCTCAAACAAAGGCAACACCTCAAACTAAGGCAACACCTCAAACTAAGAAAACACCTCAAACTGAGGCAACACCTCAGACTAAGGCAACACCTCAAACTAAGGCAGCCGTCAAATAGAGGCAACACCTCAAATTAAGGCAACACATCAAACTAAGGCAACACATCAAACTAAGGCAACACATCAAACGAAGGCAACACATCAAACTAAGGCAACACATCAAACTAAGGCAACACATCAAACTAAGGCAACCCTCCAACTAATGCCATACCTCAAACTAATGCAGCACCTCAAACTAATGCAACACCTCAAAATAGGCCAACTCCTCAAACAAAGGCTCCCATCAAACTAAGCAATATCTGAAACTAAGGCAATCCTCAATCTAAGGCAAACCTCAGACTGAGGCAGCAGTCAATACAAGGCAACTCTCAATTTAAGACAACCCTCAAACTAATACAACACCTGAAACTAAGGCAACCCATAAACGAAGGCAATTCCTCAAACTAAGGCAATTCCTCAAACTAAGGCAACCCTCAAACTAGGGCAACCCTCAAACTAATGCAACCCTCAAACTAACGCAACCCTCAAACTAAGGCAACCCTCAAACTAAGGCAACGCTCAAACTAAGGCAACGCTCAAACTAAGGCAAGCCTCAACAAAGGCAACCCCTCAAACAAAGGCAACCCCTCAAACAAAGGCAACCCTCAAACTAAGGGAACCCTCAAACTAAGGCAATTCCTCAAACGAAGGCAACCCTCAAACTAACACAACCCTCAAACTAACGCAACCCTTAAACTAACGCAACCCTCAAACTAAGGCAACCCTCAAACTAAGGCAACGCTCAAAGGAAGGCAGCGCTCAAACTAAGGCAACGCTCAAACTAAGGCAACCCTCAACAAAGGCAACACCTCAAACGAAGGCAACACCTCAAATGAAGGCAACACCTCAAACTAAGACAACACCTCAAACTAAGGCAACACCTCAAACTTAGGCAACACCTCAAACTTAGGCAACACCTCAAACTGAGGCAACAGTCAAACTAAGGCAACAGTCAAACTAAGGCAACACCTCAAACTAAGGCAACACCTCAAACGAAGGCAACACCTCAAACGAAGGCAACACCTCAAACGAAGGCAACACCTCAAACTTAGGCAACACATCAAACTGAGGCAACACCTCAAACTAAGGCAACCGTCAAACAAATGCAACACCTCAAACGAAGGCAACACCTCAAACGAAGGCAACACCTCAAGCTAAGGCAACACCTCAAACTAAGGCAACACCTCAAACTAAGAAAACACTTCAAACTTAGGCAACAGTCAAACTAAGGCAACACCTCACACTAAGGCAACAGTCAAACTCAGGGAACCGTCAAACTAATGCAACACCTCAAACTAATGCAACACCTCAAACTAAGGCAAAACCTCAAACTAAGGCAAAACCTCAAACTAAGGCAACCCTCAAACTGAGGCTACCCTCAAACTAAGGCAACCCTCAATCAAAGGAAACCCTCAATCAAAGGAAGCCCTCAATCAAAGGCAACCCTCAAACAAAGGCAACACCTCAAACTAAGGCAACACCTCAAACTAAGAGAACACCTCAAACTGAGGCAACACCTCAGACTAAGGCAACACCTCAAACTAAGGCAGCCGTCAAATAGAGGCAACACCTCAAATTAAGGCAACACATCAAACTAAGGCAACACATCAAACTAAGGCAACACATCAAACGAAGGCAACACATCAAACTAAGGCAACACATCAAACTAAGGCAAAACATCAAACTAAGGCAACCCTCCAACTAATGCCATACCTCAAACTAATGCAGCACCTCAAACTAATGCAACACCTCAAACTAAGGCAACACCACTAACTAAGGCAACACCTCAAACTCAGGCAACACCTCAAAATAGGCCAACTCCTCAAACAAAGGCTCCCATCAAACTAAGCAATATCTCAAACTAAGGCAATCCTCAATCTAAGGCAAACCTCAGACTGAGGCAGCAGTCAATACAAGGCAACTCTCAATTTAAGACAACCCTCAAACTAATACAACACCTGAAACTAAGGCAACCCATAAACGAAGGCAATTCCTCAAACTAAGGCAATTCCTCAAACTAAGGCAACCCTCAAACTAGGGCAACCCTCAAACTAATGCAACCCTCAAACTAACGCAACCCTCAAACTAAGGCAACCCTCAAACTAAGGCAACGCTCAAACTAAGGCAACGCTCAAACTAAGGCAAGCCTCAACAAAGGCAACCCCTCAAACAAAGGCAACCCCTCAAACAAAGGCAACCCTCAAACTAAGGGAACCCTCAAACTAAGGGAACCCTCAAACTCAGGCAACACCTCAAACTAAGACAATAGCTCAAGCTAAGGCAACACGTCAAACTAAGGCAACACCTCAAACTAATGCAACAACTCAAACTAAGGCAAAACCTCAAACTAAGGCAAAACCTCAAACTAAGGCAACACCTCAAACTAAGGCAAAACCTCAAACTAAGGCAAAACCTCAAACTAAGGCAAACCTCAAACTAAGGCAACCCTCAAACTAAGGCAACCCTCAATCAAAGGAAACCCTCAATCAAAGGAAACCCTCAATCAAAGGCAACCCTCAAACAAAGGCAACACCTCAAACTAAGGCAACACCTCAAACTAAGGCAACACCTCAAACTAAGCCAGCCGTCAAATGAAGGCAGCACCTCAAATTAAGGCAACACATCAACTAAGGCAACACATCAAATTGAGGCAACACATCAAACTGAGGCAACACATCAAACGAAGGCAACCCTCCAACTAATGCCATACCTCAAACTAATGCAATACCTCAAACTAATGCAACATCTCAAACTAAGGCAACACCTCAAACGAAGGCAACACCGCAAACTATGGCAACACCTCAAAATAGGCGAACACCTCAAACAAAGGCTCCCATCAAACTAAGCAATATCTCAAACTAAGGCAACACCGAAAACTAATGCAACACCTCAAACAAAGGCTACCATCAAACTAAGCAATATCTCAAACTAAGGCAATCCTCAATCTAAGCCAAACCTCAGACTGAGGCAGCAGTCAATACAAGGCAACTCTCAATTTAAGACAACCCTCAAACTAATGCAACACCTGAAACTAAGGCAACCCATAAACGAAGGCAATTCCTCAAACTAAGGCAATTCCTCAAACTAAGGCAACCCTCAAACTAACGCAACCCCCAAACTAACGCAACCCTCAAACTAACGCAACCCTCAAACTAAGGCAACCCTCAAACTAAGGCAACGCTCAAACTAAGGCAACGCTCAAACTGAGGCAACCCTCAACAAAGGCAACACCTCAAACGAAGGCAACACCTCAAACGAAGGCAACACCTCAAACTAAGGCAACACCTCAAACGAAGGCAACACCTCAAACTGAGGCAATAGTCAAACTAAGGCAACACCTCAAACTAAGGCAATTCCTGAAACTGAGGCAACAGTCAAACTAAGGCAACACCTCAAACTGAGGCAACAGTCAAACTAAGGCAACACCTCAAACTGAGGCAACACCTCAAACTGAGGCAACAGTCAAACTAAGGCAACACCTCAAACTGAGGCAACAGTCAAACTAAGGCAACACCTCAAACTAAGGCAACACCTCAAACGAAGGCAACACCTCAAACTAAGGCAACACCTCAAACGAAGGCAACACCTCAAACTGAGGCAATAGTCAAACTAAGGCAACACCTCAAACTAAGGCAACACCTCAAACTGAGGCAACAGTCAAACTAAGGCAACACCTCAAACTGAGGCAACAGTCAAACTAAGGCAACACCTCAAACTGAGGCAACAGTCAAACTAAGGCAACACCTCAAACTGAGGCAACACCTCAAACTGAGGCAACAGTCAAACTAAGGCAACACCTCAAACTGAGGCAACAGTCAAACTAAGGCAACACCTCAAACTAAGGCAACACCTCAAACGAAGGCAACACCTCAAACTAAGGCAACACATCAAACTAAGGGAACACCTCAAACTAAGGCAACGCTCAAACTAAGGCAACCCTCAAACTAAGGCAAAACCTCAAACTAAGGCAAAACCTCAAACTAAGGCTAAACCTCAAACTAAAGCAACCCTCAAACTGAGGCTACCCTCAAACTAAGGCAACCCTCAATCAAAGGAAACCCTCAATCAAAGGAAGCCCTCAATCAAAGGCAACCCTCAAACAAAGGCAACACCTCAAACTAAGGCAACACCTCAAACTAAGAAAACACCTCAAACTGAGGCAACACCTCAGACTAAGGCAACACCTCAAACTAAGGCAGCCGTCAAATAGAGGCAACACCTCAAATTAAGGCAACACATCAAACTAAGGCAACACATCAAACTAAGGCAACACATCAAACGAAGGCAACACATCAAACTAAGGCAACACATCAAACTAAGGCAACACATCAAACTAAGGCAACCCTCCAACTAATGCCATACCTCAAACTAATGCAGCACCTCAAACTAATGCAACACCTCAAAATAGGCCAACTCCTCAAACAAAGGCTCCCATCAAACTAAGCAATATCTGAAACTAAGGCAATCCTCAATCTAAGGCAACCCTCAGACTGAGGCAGCAGTCAATACAAGGCAACTCTCAATTTAAGACAACCCTCAAACTAATACAACACCTGAAACTAAGGCAACCCATAAACGAAGGCAATTCCTCAAACTAAGGCAATTCCTCAAACTAAGGCAACCCTCAAACTAGGGCAACCCTCAAACTAATGCAACCCTCAAACTAACGCAACCCTCAAACTAAGGCAACCCTCAAACTAAGGCAACGCTCAAACTAAGGCAACGCTCAAACTAAGGCAAGCCTCAACAAAGGCAACCCCTCAAACAAAGGCAACCCCTCAAACAAAGGCAACCCTCAAACTAAGGGAACCCTCAAACTAAGGGAACCCTCAAACTAAGGCAACACCTCAAACTAAGGCAATAGCTCAAGCTAAGGCAACACCTCAAACTAAGGCAACACCTCAAACTAATGCAACACCTCAAACTAAGGCAAAACCTCAAACTAAGGCAAAACCTCAAACTAAGGCAACATCTCAAACTAAGGCAAAACCTCAAACTAAGGCAAAACCTCAAACTAAGGCAAACCTCAAATTAAGGCAACCCTCAAACTAAGGCAACCCTCAATCAAAGGAAACCCTCAATCAAAGGAAACCCTCAATCAAAGGCAACCCTCAAACAAAGGCAACACCTCAAACTAAGGCAACACCTCAAACTAAGGCAACACCTCAAACTAAGCCAGCCGTCAAATGAAGGCAGCACCTCAAATTAAGGCAACACATCAACTAAGGCAACACATCAAACGAAGGCAACCCTCCAACTAATGCCATACCTCAAACTAATGCAATACCTCAAACTAATGCAACATCTCAAACTAAGGCAACACCTCAAACTAAGGCAACACCGCAAACTAAGGCAACACCTCAAAATAGGCGAACACCTCAAACAAAGGCTCCCATCAAACTAAGCAATATCTCAAACTAAGGCAACACCTAAAACTAATGCAACACCTCAAACAAAGGCTACCATCAAACTAAGCAATATCTCAAACTAAGGCAATCCTCAATCTAAGCCAAACCTCAGACTGAGGCAGCAGTCAATACAAGGCAACTCTCAATTTAAGACAACCCTCAAACTAATGCAACACCTGAAACTAAGGCAAACCATAAACGAAGGCAATTCCTCAAACTAAGGCAATTCCTCAAACTAAGGCAACCCTCAAACTAACGCAACCCCCAAACTAACGCAACCCTCAAACTAACGCAACCCTCAAACTAAGGCAACCCTCAAACTAAGGCAACGATCAAACTAAGGCAACGCTCAAACTGAGGCAACCCTCAACAAAGGCAACACCTCAAACGAAGGCAACACCTCAAACGAAGGCAACACCTCAAACTAAGACAACACCTCAAACTAAGGCAACACCTCAAACTGAGGCAACAGTCAAACTAAGACATCACCTCAAACTAAGGCAACACCTCAAACTGAGGCAACAGTCAAACTAAGGCAACACCTCAAACTGAGGCAACAGTCAAACTAAGGCAACACCTCAAACTGAGGCAACACCTCAAACTGAGGCAACAGTCAAACTAAGGCAACACCTCAAACTGAGGCAACAGTCA